>NC_091833.1:29782500-30407000 GCF_037783145.1 Equus przewalskii | reverse complement strand
GAACTACTTGTGTGAATTGCGGCCAGTGTTGGAACCCTGATAAATACAAGTAGCCTTATCTGAACAAGATTGAGACTTTTGATTACCCCTCTAATGGAAGAAGCACACTGACACAAATAATTCAAGATGTGTGATTATGAAATCATTTTATTTGATGTTTTACAGGATAATTTAAGAACATGCATTTGGGATTCTGAGAATCTACCTTAAATTGAAGCAGTTAATGCCCCTTATTCTTCGGTACCTGGACACTGAACTGAGGAGCATGGGAAATATACAACTTTTGTCCTCAACCCCAAACCTTATAAATCTTTGCAGTGAAAACATTCTGACCAGTGGGTGGCAATCATGTGTCATGATGCAAAAGGCCATATTTCCTTCGGAAAGTGGAAGGACACTTTAGACACTGGGAAGAAATTGAAGGACAAGGGAGTAGGGGCTGGATGAGGCTGAAAAAAAGTGGTGAGAAAGATAGACACAGACCATGACCTCAATGAGCTTGCAGTCTTCAAATAAAATAGTGAGGCTGCAGGAGTGTAAAACATTCCAGTGTCTCGCACCCCAACTGCCTGCTTAATTCTTCTTGCAGAACTATGGGCATATTCAAAACTAACATCATTATGGACAAAGACCATGGGGGCCAGACTTTGTTCAGTGATGGCAAAGGTTCATTGGCCAGTCAGAAGCTGGTTGAGAAGACCATGCCTTATTATTTAAAGAGGCTGACTGCAACAAAAAGGAGCAATGAATGTGAGAATTCTACTCCCTCAAATTCTTGCTTTAGTCAAGCTACCTTTGCCAGATTCTGAATACCATTGCGAAAGACCATAGCGCATTCTTATGAGACTGATCTCTGAAGTTACAAGAGCTCTGAGATGTCCCATTTAATAGCTATGTGACATTGAGTCCATTAGTTTTCATCCATAAGCCGCAGTTCCTCTATCTGTAAAGTCAGGGAGAAAATCATTACAACAATCTCTTAGGGCTTTTTAGAGACTAAGTAAGATAATGCCTATAAAAGGATTAGGACAATGTCTGGCACTTGGAAAATGTATAAAAATATTATTATTATCCTATTGGAAGTTGGCATCTGCCGTGATTCAACCCATAAGATCTGACGTGGGCACCTGTCTCGCATCAACGTTCTTAGTTATCCATTTCAGCTGATGCTGCCATTTTGCTGTGTCCAGTTGTATCTCCCGCAGAGCGGCAGTGGTACTCCATCTAATAGAGTAGTTGGGAAGATTTAATGAGATGATGCGCTGACCATGCTCTGGTAGCCTTGGAGTATAGAACAAGGGTGAGGGCTTCCTAGCCCCAGCTGTGAGCGCTCATGTTAGGTTTTGCCTCAAGATTTTGACTTGAGCAAGTGTTAGAATGGAGGAATGAGGATGTGTGAGACCTGAGACCCTCCAACATTTAGAGGCCAAGAAGAGGAGGAGGGGCAAGCAAAGCAGGCTGAGGAGGACTGGCCAGGAAGAAAGGAGGAGAACCAAGACAGATTACTGCTCTGCCTTTTCTTCTTTATTAAAACACCTTCCTTCATCTGTCCAATTTCAACATTGTCCTAACATATTTATGTTATGTTTCCTTTACCTATAATAAATCAATAAATACTATAGGATTTGCATTTTATCTCTAAAGCTATATATTCAATTAGGCCCTTGGATCATTAATCTTAGTTTGTCTAGGTTGTAAAACATCGATACTTCCAAATTTTAACAGAAGATGATAGTCCTTTGTAAGGTTATTTGCCATTGTTTATTAAGTATCAAGTTTGTCTCAAAGACTACGTTAGTCCCCATACATGTTTTCTATCATTTAATCCTTGACACAACCAAATTTGGAAGGTTCTCATTTTACAGATGTGAAAACTAAGGCTCAAAGGGATATAGTGATTTGCTCGAGTTCTCAGACAGTAGGCTTTTCTCACTTCTAAGCCTGTGCTCTTAATCATTGCCCTCCACAGCCTCTCTACAAACTGAGCAAGATTACTGAGGGCTATAGCGAGTTGCCTTCTGCTGCCCTAAGATTTGGTAGTAAGGGAATGAAGGCTGAAGGGAATCTGTAATAAACAAATGGTGAATGAGAAAAAAGATAGGTATAATAAAGATGAAATGATTCCTGAGGAAGCTCAGCTCAGCTATCTATTTGAAGGGGTTAGCACATTTAAAGAATGAGTCAGAACGAAAGAAGTTGGTGAGTGGAAGCTTAGAAAGTAAGATGCTTTCTAAGCTCCACTGGTGAGTGGAAGCTTAGAAAGTAAGATGCTTTCTAAGCTCCACTGGTGAGTGGAAGCTTAGAAAGTAAGATGCTTCACGGAGGCAACATTGGCAGTGCCCATCCTGGAGGCAGAGAGAGCTGCTGAGGCAAAGACTTCTAGCATTTGCACAGCAAGGGTAGCCTGAACCCATTGTGGAGTTGTTAGCGGGCTTTCTTAGCCTGACTTCTTCAAACATTCACTCTAACCACACTTCATGCTCACTAAACCATCTTCCGATTATGATATGGTTTCCCACAAGGGGTGGAGCAGAAGCAGAAAATGTGCTGACCATGTGGACTTTGAGTATCCAGTCTCTTTGACAGTAACATCTCTTTATAAATTAGCAGATCGACTCCACGCGGGCAGAGAATTCGCTGATCATTTGGACTTTGTGTATATCGGCGCCTGTGACAGTCACTCTTCTTTTAAAATTAATAGATTGGCTTCATATAGGGAGAGAAAATGCTGATCACATGGACTTTGAGTGTTTTGGTCCTTGTCACACTCATCTCTCCTTGCAAATTAATAAATTGGCATTCACGTCTTATAATCCCTCTTGTAAGCATCAGCTGTAACAGGTGTTTCTTATCTTTGAGTTGACAGTGTCAGGAAGTCCTTCGTTGGTTAGGTGACCAACTCATTCCTGTTTGCCGAGGACTTTCCTGGTTTTAGCTCTAAAAGTCCCACCGTTCAGGAACTGCCTCTGTCTCAGGAAAACCAGGACAGCTCACACAGGGCTTTCTTGATTTTAAAACTGATAGTTTCACATCTGAAGAAGCCCCTGGGTCTTTGATTACCCTACAGCTTAGCTGCTTAGGGAGGAAAACCCAACATCACCATGGAGCTGAGGAAAAGCCAAAGTGCTTCGGAAATTACCTACACATGCCAAATTCAAACTTCCTATCTAGTTTTAGAACGACCTTTAAACTGTTACTGTGTTACGACTTCTAGATGTTACACCACAATATAATCCATGAGTATTTTATTTTGCAGTTCCTATACTTAAGATGTTTTGCAGAAGGCAAGCTTCACACTGACACACAGGAGTTAAGATCATTGTTTTCTCCCTGGACTACATCCAAATTGCAGTTCTTCCTGGCTGAAAATAGTCTACATACTTATTTTTAGATCCCAGAGCCATGTGCCACTTGCTGCGCAGTGGTGGGGTATGGCCTAGCAGAGGTTTTGCAAATGGATTGTTCCCCAGCTGTATTTGCTGCCGACCTTTCCCTCCACCAACTGAAGGGAGTAGGAAGAAAATGTGGGGAGAGAGCAACACATCCAAAGAATGAGCACCCACAATTAGTCTTTATTCTCCGTTTTTCTAGTTAGCAGCAATACTGTGTTAACTCCCCTGTCGCATCTTGCTTATCTTTGCTCTAGCCTCCAACATAGCTGGCCACACCCGCCTCTCCAGGCTTTTCTTACCTCTGAAATACCACTCTTTCCTGGTTGGTCTTCTACATTCAAGGGTCTTCTACACTCAACCTCTAAATGTTAGGATACCTCCGGGCTAACTTCTGGTATCTCTTCTCTGTCTAAAGCCCTGCTATCCCATACATAGCCATGAGCCACATGTGGCCATCAAGCAGTGGAAATGTGGCTGGTCTGAATTGACGTGTGCTGTAACATACTAGATTTCTAAAACTTAGTTTGGAAAAAGAGATATAAAATCTATCATTTTTAATATTGATTAAATGATAGAATGATAATCATATGATATATGAGGTAAAGGAAGATATTAAAATTAATTTTATCTGTTTCTTCTTATTTTTTTAATGTGACTGCCAGAAAATTTAAATTTACATATGTGGCTCGCATTATATTTCCATTGGGCAATACTGTTACGAAGTCTTCTCCTTGATGACCTCAACAATCCTCAGACAACTTTTGAATCCAGTATGTATTTCCAGTCTGAATTCAGGACTCCTACATCCATTGGACTTTTTTTGGATATATTCACTTGCACATCTCAGAAACTTCTCATGCTTAGCCTGTTCAAATCTTGATTCTGTCCTCTTACCTCACCACTCCCCAATGTATTTCACTGTTCCCCCAAAAATATGCTATGAAACTGACTCTGACGATGGAGGAAGAGGCCGAGAACAATCTCAAGAAGCCAGAAGAGGCAAGGAATGAATTTTCCCCTAGATCCTCCAGAAGGAACCAACCTTGCTGATACCGTGATTTCAGCCTTGTAAGACTCACTTTGGATTTCTGTCTCCAAAATTGTAAGAAAATAAATTTGTGTTGTTTTAAGCGACTATGTTTGTGACAATATTTTATAGCAGTAATTAGGAAACCAATAGAGATAAATGGCACTGCTCTGTCACGTCTACCTCCAATTATATTTTAAGTCAATCTATTTCACCCTATCTCCGTCACTACACCCTTAGGCTGAGTTTACTGTAACAACACCCTAAGCAGTCTTTCCCTGGGATAAATTAAAAATGGCTGCAGGGGCCGGCCCAATGGCACAGTGGTTAAGTTCGCACATTACGCTTTGGCGGCCCGGGATTCATCGGTTCCAGTCCTGGGCACGGACCTATGCATCGCTTGGCAAGCCATGCTGTGGCAGGCGTCCCACATATAAATTAGAGGAAGATGGGCACAGATGTTAGCAGCTCGTGGCCAGTCTTCCTCAGCAAAAAGAGAAGGATTGGCAGTAGATGTTAGCTCAGGGCTAATCTTCCTCAAAAAAAGAAAAATCAAAAACTTAAAAAACAAAAAGGGCTGCGACTTCTTTGTCAATGTTCCCATCAAGAGGTGGAGTCTATTTCCTTTCCCCTTGAATTTAAGGTAACTCTGAGTTGCTTTGACCAATAGAACACAGTAGAAGTGATGGTGTGTAACTTTCAGAGCTAGGCCTTAAGAGAGACGTAGCTCTGCTTTCGCATGCGTGGACTGCTCCCTTTGGAAGCCAACCACGGTGTAAGACCTTGGATTAGCTCCAAGGAAGCCCAAGGGAGCATATAGGAAAAGGCCAGGTGAAGAAGCACCAAGGTGCTAGATTTATGAGTGAGGCTTTCTCGGATTTTCCAGTCTAGCCAAGTCGGCAGCTGAAAACAGCTGAGTGAAAGACCCACAGAATTCTTGACCCACAGAAACATGACCAAATAGTGTGGTTGTTATTGTAGGGCTCTAAGTTTGGGGTAGTTTATTCTACAGCGATAGATAACTGCAACACCTCTCTCTCCCACTCATGTGACTGCTCTAATCCACCTGTGACATAGTGGCCAGCACAGTCATCTTACAATTATCTCAGGGTCACTCCCTTGTTTCCCATTGTACTTAGAGGAAAACTGAACTTCCATGCTCTGTCACTCTTCCCACTGATGCCTGGAACCCAGCCATCAGCCATCACACGCACCACTGGATATTTACGATCTAACAGCTATTCAATTAGAAATGCACTTATTAACTCAATACCTCTTTATGTAGCACTGACGATGTGCCAGCCCCTGAGCTAAATGTTAAGGGCACAGTGGAGAGCCAAACGGCACAGGAGATGGACACAAAGCAAGAAAAGAAACAATGCTTTTAAACATTAAAAATTCTGACAAATGCTGTGACTAAAACACACACACACACAGACACACAACACTATGATAGAAAATTAACAGGGTGCACCCAATATAAGTAAGGTGATAAGGGAAGGCTTCTCTGAGGAGATGATGTTTAATCAGACATTTAAAAGGGAAAAACCTCAACATCATCATTCCTGGACCAGGCTCTATCTTTCCAGATGCAAAGTGCAGAACTAATATCCAAGAGAAGACATGTAACTTCCCCGGTCCTAAAGTCTCAGCCATTCTGACACCATTTATTTTGCTAACATACCTCCTTCTTCGTTTTTCTCTGCTCCATAAATTGCCTCTCTGCCTAGACTGACTGTCTCTGTGTCCAGCCTCCAATTCCAGTCCCCACAACCTCCCTAGAAGACCCTTCTCTCAGATAATCATCTCCTGGCCTATTGTGACACCTCAGTGCCAACATTAGCGTGAACATTACCACAAGCATTGGCAAACCCAAAGTCAATTACTTTTGAATTTTTGTTAGGCACACATTATTCCCAATTGCCATATTTGCAGGGTAGAGTAGGGCTTCTTTATTTTTGCTCTATTCCTTTTATCTATTTATAAATATTATTCTATCATTTTAACTAACTCTATAGCCAGAGGTCTCTGGTTTTATTTATCTGTGTTGGAAAAAGTAACATGAGCTCTTTAGCATCAAAGTCATTTGGTGACAATTTTGCACTGGGTGCCTTGGTCACTCTGATGTTGGTGCCTCAGCACATGGAAGAGCATCTCCCCTAGCACACCAATGATGGGTGTGTTAGAGGAATTTTCAGCTTGGAAAGACGCTGCTCACTCATCATCTGCATCCGTTCCTGCCAATTACTCATTCCACTGTATTCCAGGGTTGACACAGAGAGAAGGTCATTGGGAAACCATTACGGAAACAGGATTCACACAAACCATAATTCCGGGAATTTACATGATGCGGTTTAAGGGACACAGAAAGTTCACCCACCCCAGTATGGCCCCTCTGCCACCCTGGTTTGGAGTCTCAATTGTCTCCCATTGGAGTCACCTCTTGGACTGGTCTCTAGGAGATCCTTATTAAACTATGCTTGTCCATGGAGAGGGGCACACTATCAGAGGTGGAAAATACCCTAGACAAGGAGCCTGGAAACCTGAGTACTAGTTCCAATTATCCACCACTGTGTGGTGTGCCTTCGGGCAAGACTCAATGTCAGAGACACATGACTAGGTTTCTCATCGGTAAAATAGAGAGACCAACATACAAGTCCATCCACTGATTCCTGTGTTCACTCTGCCAGAGAAGATTTATTGAGCACCCACTTAGTGCAAGGCCCTCTGCCAGGGAGTGTAGGAACAAGGGTCATTAGCTATTGAGCGTAAGCACCTCGGTGGCAGGGACACACTGCTCACAGGTGAGAGGAATGGACACTTATTAGGCAAGGGGTCCAGGTTAGAATAGCTTCTTTAGGGCAAAATGAAGGGAAGCCAAGTAGAGACAATCCAAGCCTGTGTGCAGCATGGTGGAGGACAACAGTGTCCCAGCTGGAACCCACGGGGTCACAGCAGACTGTGAAAATGAAAAGCAAGTATGAGATAAGGCATTTTTCACCCCCCACTTCATTATTTTACCTAAACCAATGTGTCTTAACCCAGCGATCTGATGTGCTGAAACAGAGCGGTGAGGATGGCATTGAATGGGGTTAAGGAGTGGAGGCTCTAGACTCAGATCTGAGCTCAACTCTTCCTGGTACTTTCATTCCCTACAAGTTATGAGATTTTTGGCACATTACTTAACCTTTCTAAACTTTAGTTGCCTATTCTGTGAATTAGGTAATAATGACACGAGTTTATACAGGGAAGCGTCCAGTATAGTTCTGCCTCAGAGTAATGGCCCAGTAAAAGTCAAGAAGCCCTTCACACTTTTCCTTTCCACTTTCCCTCTTTTCACAGGAGTCCTGCAATTCATAAACCAAGCCAGGTTTTGGTTCTATATAAAAATGCCAGAATTTTAAGAATGGAAATTTATATATTTGGTGACGGATAATTTTTCAGATGGATTGAATGTCTGGGTCAAGGGCCCAGTTTTCTCTAATTCAGTCCATTGAAGTGCGGCAAGAAAAAGCCTCAGCTCCATATCTCTCATATTAAAAAGACTGTTTTATCAATTTAAGGAACGTTGGTAAACCAGGGGAATTAGCTCCTTGAGGACGACTTGGGAATTTTCAAAGCCATAGCTCCTTTGGGTTTTGAAGGGCAAAAGTCTTGAATTCAGAAAGAGGGTGAAACCAAGAGGTTTGAGTTAATTGAATACCCACTCATTTCAAGAGGAATGAACCTTCTGTCTGTAAGCTCCACTGAAGATGTAACGTGTGTTATGGATCCTCTGCGCCTGGGCTGTCCTCTGACTGGCTTGTCATGGAACACCTGGCTCCAATCAGCCAGGATCAAACAATCCCGTGCCCACTCTGAATGATAACATCCCTGAAGAGTGGCAGCTCCCTGAGGCTGTGGCAACCCCCCTCCCCACCAGTGCCTGTGCCCATGTCATATCCTCTCAGCCACCTCTGATTCCAGTGGCGGCTGTGCTGCACAGCTCTTTGTGGGCACAGACTCAGCTAGCTGCCCCAGGGTCCTACCCTAAGCTCAAGTGACTGCAAGTCATTCTGCCCAGGACTTTCTCTGACACATGGAGGAACTTGGTCTAAACGTGAGCCATGCCCAGCTCTCAATCCATGGGGAGTGGGAAGGCTTTGGACAAAGGCTCCAACTCCTCCATCTTTCAGGTAGATGATTCTGGGAGGTATTCCGTAGGGTTCTCAGAGGTTCTAGTAGAATTGAAGAAATTAATCCTGATGCCTACAGAAGCAACCTCTACAATACACTTTTTGATTAGCTTTTCCTCCTTCCCTGTCTCTCTCTACCCCTTCACTAACTTCTGCTTCCTCGGACTACCTCCCAGATTAATTTCCTGCACCCAAGTCCTTGTCTCAGGCTTTGCTTTCTGGAGGAACCCAAGTTAAAGCAGACGCAGTCCAACCAGTCCATCCCTCTTTGAATGAGAATGGATTAGCACACAGCAAGAGGTACTCCCAGGTGGGGTGGAAGGAGAGGAAGCAAAGCAAAGAGAGAAAGAAAATATCCTTCCAACGCTTTGTTAGAGTCCTGGAAGAGAGAGAATCTTATCACCAGACAGTTTCTCTGAGGTTAGGCTGGGTCAGCAGTAATTCTCTTTCTCTGACCACACGTTTGTTTTTAGGACCATCCCAGATGCTGACTTCAAAAGCCTTCTAGTTTGTTACGTGCTGTGTAAGACTGTTTGTTCTTTCCTGTGTGTTCAACTCCATTTCTGCAGGAGACACACAAGAAGAACACCATTATCATGAAAATGTCACTATTATTTTCTCCCTGCTGCCAGTCAGGGGAGCTGGGGAGAAGAGACTGGCTCCTGGGTCCAGCCCTGTCCTGCTGGCAGTCAGAACCCTCCTCCCATGCCATCCTTCAGCACCATGATAGGAATTCAGACACGAGCATTTGTCAGAACAAAAGATAGCCCTGTTATTTGTGAGGTCACAAGAACACACACACTGGAAAAAAGAGAAATGAATTATTTGACATCCACACATTGAAACACAAAACTAGCGAACCATCAGGGAAGGACAAATATTTTTCTAGAAGAATTTGGCCAGTGGCACACATGAGAAACTCCACTCAAATCAAACATAGAGGCCTGCTACCCGGGCCTCTTTATTTGACGAGTGAAGTGGAACCGAGTTATTCTATAATAAATAGCAAAGATGAGAAAAATCAATCTTCAGAGGGCTCTGAAAAAGGGGAGGGGAGAAAGTCACACCCCAAACCTGACACAGCACTTAACTGAGAAAGAACAGCAAACCGAGTTTGCATTTACGGCTAAAAAATATTATTTAATGATTTGCATTTTTAAGACAATAAAGATATCATGCAGTTATCTCTTGCTTTTAAAAGTAAAGTCGCTTATGAGCCATGATGGTCTAAGACACACTTTTTTTTAACGTTATTTTTAAGACGTCTCCCCTACTCAATTTGAATGTCTCTAAAAATTGAGGATTTATCTTACAATTGATGTTAAGGAAGGACTATGTCCAAATTTAAGCGTCAGCATTTTTCTTTCTTAGTGGTAACTAAAATCCAGGTATGTGTGACACACACACTCTGGGTTTAACTCCTGTCCTCTCCCAGTTCTGGAGTGGGAGGTGATTTTTTTCTCAGGAGGTTTAAAATTAACATTGCCAGCTCTCAAGAAGATTGAGGATGGCACAGGCCAGAAGGAATGGTCTAGAAGGAAGGCTAGTACCTGGTTCTAACAGGCTTCCTGTGTCAGCCTAAGGATTCCGGCTAAGCTTCAGTGGGGAGTCGTTGTTCCGCTTATACCAGAGTGACAATAAGAAATATTTGCTAATTCACCAAAAGAGTGACCCAGCTGCCACTTTTCTTTTATTTATTTTCAACTTTTTAATTAAAGTATGATATTTATCGTTCACATATTAAACTGCAAAAATATAAGAGTAAAGTTTGATGAATTTTTTTCGTAGTAAATACACTTGCATAACCACCATGGAGATCAAGATACACAATGCTGTCATTGCTCAGAAATGTACTCCATGCCCCATTTCAGTCACCACCCTTCCAAAGGTAATTACTATTCTGATTTCTACCACCATAGGCTAGTTCTGCTCACTGTTGAACTTAATCTACACGGGATCATCCTCTTCATACCTGGCTTCTTTCATGCAATGCTTTATCTATGAGGTTCTTGGCAGAATAGTAGGGTTTTTTTTTTTTTATCGTTACATAATATTTGTCTTATGCGTGTATTAAAATTTATCCATTTGTCTCTTGACGGGCTTTTGGGGCGTTTCGAGTTTTTACCCATTCTGAGTAGTGTCCTGACCATTCTTGCAAGCATCTTCTGGCACACATACGGATACAGTTCTAGGTATAGATCTGGAAGGGGAATTTCTAGGTCGGAGGACGTCCAGTTTGTAGTGTGAGAGTTCCAGCTGCCACATGGCCTTGTCAACACGTGGTATTGTTAGTTGTTTTGTTTCTAAGCCGATCTGGCATGTGTGTGTAATAGCATCTCTGTATAATCTCCTCGTACTTTTACTTTGCTTTTCTCCAATGACAAATAGCCTGCCTGTAGCCTGTCTTTTTACTTCTCCAATGGTGTATTTTGGAGAGTACAACTTTTTACTTTTAATGAAGTCCAATTTATTCATCTTCTCCTTTACATACATAAGAGAAACAGGCTTATAATTTTCCTTTCTTTCAGTGTTCATGTCAGCTATCCTGATGAAGGTGATGCTGGCCTTAAAGGGGAAGTTGAAAAGGGCTTCACTTTTTCTGTTTCCTGCATGATTTTTATAAGATTGGTTTAGTTTATTCCCTAAAGGTTTGGTAGAATTCACCATGAAGTCATCTGAACTGGAGGTTTTGTGGGCGATGGGGTTTTAATTTAATGGATATAAGACTATCCGGATATTCTATTTCTTCTTGTGTATGTTTTGGTACGTTCAGTGTTTATTTTTTGAGAGAATTTGTCAATTTTAATTTTCAAACTTATTTTCATAATTGTATTCACAGTGTCCTTTTCTTGTATTTTTTATATTTGGAGGATCCCTAGAGATATCTCCTTTATATTCCTTTGATTGGTAATTGTGCCTTGTTTCTTTTTCTTCATAGTGCTTACTAAGGGCTTATCAATTTGTGAATTTTTCAAAAAACCATCTTGTGGTTTTATTGCATTTTTTTTCCTATTTATATCTACTTTCTGTGTTATTGCCTTTTTTTTTTTTTCAGAAGATTGGCCCTGAGCTAACATCTATTGCCAGTCTTTTTTTTTTTTCTCCCCAAAGCCCCGGTACATAGTTATATATTCCAGTTGTAGGTCATTCTAGTCCTTCTGTGTGGGATGCTGCCACAGCACGGTCTGATGAGCGGTGTGTAGGTCCACGCCCAGGATCTGAACTGGTGAACCCCGGGCCACTGAAGCAGAATACGCAAACTTAACCACTCTGTCATGGGGCCGGCCCCCTATGTTATTGACTTCTATTTTTATCTTTATTATTTCTTTCTCTATATTTACTTAGAATTAAATTTGCCATTCTTCTTTGATTTAGATCATTCATTTTCGGCTTTTCTAATTGTGCATTCAAACCTATAAATTTTTCCCCTCCTTTATCTTCATCCCACATGTTTTGTTATATTTTCATTATATTCCATTCAACATATTTTCCACTTTCTACTATCATTTCTTATTTTACCCACGGAACATTTCAAAATACATTGCTTAGTTTCCAAACACATGAGGATCCTCTAGTTTTCTTTTTGTTATTGATTTCTGGTTTAAATTTGTAATGATCGGAACACATATTCTGTATGATTTCTATCTTTTGAAATTTGTTTAGGTGTACTTATGTACTTTATTACCAGAATATGATATATTGGTAACGACTTCATGTATACTTAAGAAGAATATATTCTGAAGTTTTTAGGTGCAGTGTTCTATATATGCTTTTGAAATGTTCATTATCCTCATTTTTATATTTAGACTAACTGTTATATCAGCCACTGAGAGGTGTGTTAACATTTCTACTATGATTATGGGTTTTTCTATTTCTACATTACTTCTGCTTTATATATCAGTTTTATTTTATATTTGTTATTGGATGCATCCAATTTAGGATTGTTATATCTTCCAGTTGTATGGTTTTATAATTGCAAAATATCCCTTTTATCTATAGTAACACTTCTTTAGCGTCTCTTTCCTCTGATAACAGCATACTCGCACTAACTTTCTTTTGGTTAATATTTATGTAGTAGGGGCCGCCGCCTGGCCAAGTGGTTAAGTTCGTGTGCTCCAGTTTGGTGGCCCAGGGTTTGGCCAGTTTGGATCCTGGGTACGGACATGACACTACTCCTAAGGCCATGCTGAGGCAGCATCCCACATAGCACAACCAGAGACACTCACAACTAGGATATACAACTATGTGCTGGTGGGCTTTGGGGAGGAGAAGAAGAAGAAGAAAAAGAAGATTGGCAACAGATCTTAGCTCAGGTGCCAATCTTTAAAAAAAAGGAAAAAAATTTATATGGTAAATTTACTTAAATTCTTTCACTTTTAATCTTTATGTAGACTCACATTCAAGGCATATATAATTTAAGTGATATATAGCTGTTGTTTTAAAATTTTCAGTGTTAATCTTTGCTTTTCATTGGAATATTTATTGATTTATATGCCTGGGTCCTCATGTGGTTCCTTTGTATTCCACTTTATCTTGGTAAATCATCTTCTTGTGAATAGATCCTGCTTGCATTATCCTAATATGAGTGTGTCTTCTGATACGCAAAGAGAGACACTGTATAAAAATGAGGCACATAGAAAGCCAAAAAAGTGGAAAAAGGGAAAACTGGTTTCTTGTGACATCTGTTGATCCCCTGTGTCAAGCTTATGACAACCAAGCAGCTCCCATGGTAAGTTAGAGTTAGAGCTAGAACTCCCCGCCCTGGGCATTTCCACGGTATGCACCGCATCAGGATGTAATCGGTGGTCACCCTCTCTTTACGAGCTAACAATATTTAGTACTTACTGTGTGCCAGACACTGTTCTAAGAACTTCACATGCATTATCTCAGTCAACCCTCACATTAACCCAAGGAGGTAAGTAGTATTTTCACTCCCATTTCATACAGAAAAGGTTAAGTCTTAAAAAGGTGAAAAAGAATTTGTCCCCGATCACAAGGCCGATGAATTCCAGGATTTAAACTTAGCAAATTTGACTCGAGTGGCTTAGCTGTTCTATGCCTTACTTTTTGGCCTTTCCTGCTAGGTCTCTTATGTAGAAAGAAAAATCAGGATCTCTTTAGACTTTGGCCCAATGTATATGACATATTACTCCCCCAAACACATTTTATAAAATGTCTACTTTACTAATAATTGCTGATGGTCTGTCTTTTCCATATTCTTATTTAAAGTTTTATTCCTGAAAGTTCCATTTTTGCTTTTCTAAATATTCTTAAATCTTTTATGGGTCCTCGTAGCATATTTTCTATAAAAATATGGATTGTAGTTTTCTGCCATGTGTGGTAGAATTCAGGGAGAGATGAAAATATATGAACCTGAATTGTTAATCTTGCATCTTATTTCTACAAGATGCTGTGCTTTTTCTTGCCAAAGAAATGTTGACAGTTTGGATTTATAACAATGCATTCAGAAACCTTGAGGTTTTACAACAGAAAATAATGTATCATTAGGCGCTCTGAAAGGATAATGAGGCATTTACTACTTCTTGCTCATTTTGGTAAAGGTTTCTAGAAATAAACATTAACTCATATGGACTTGGCATATGGATCATTCATGAAGTAAGCAGAGAATGCACGATATAGTTAGCTGCTTGAATTATTTCTCCATAGTTATTTATGCTTCTAATTTATCTAACCATTTTCCTTCTCTTCTAATATCTGAATTATTCTCATTTCCACATGACAACACTTCATCAGCATCAACAAGGACAAAGTTAACCAAAAAAATAAATAAAATAATAAAATAAATTGTTGACCAAAGAAACCATAGTCAAAATAAATCAAAGAAACAAGTCCTAGAAAAGAGAACTCTTTCTCTAAGGGGAAACAACCCAATTTTGGGTCTTAGTTTCCCTCAGGAAGTTACATACTTTATCCTTAATGGATAATAAGTGATGTGATAGGTACTGTAAGTTCTACCTAGGGCTATGTAATGGTAGGTAGAAGGAGACACCTTTGGCTATCATGGTCAATAATCAGAGATTTCCTGAGAGATCTCATTCTAAGGGGTGACGCTAGCATGTTTGTAAAGAGTCCTGAGCATCTTAACGAGCTCCAGATTATAGAGCTCCCCACACCCAGTTATTGTAAATTATGTAATTCATAAGGCTTGCAAATACATCATGTTTCCATAGCATTATTTTCACCATGATTAATTACAAATCTCAGAAAAATAAACCCATAGCAACTAGTCCACCTACTGGCAAATAGCATTTGTTTGGCTAAAAATATACGTTATGAATTAAATTCTAAGTCAATTGTTCTGCTAATATCACAACCCCTAATCTGGTCCTCATTTCTGTCACCCTATTATGACCCATTTATACCACCTTGAGAAATAAATGTGGAAGAGACCGTATCATTTTAAATGAACATGAAGGATAAGCAGCTTACTTTGGTGGGAGAATCACCTGAGTGATGAGGAGCAGTGAGGGCTTAAAAATGACAAAGCCAGGTTGGGGTCAATTAGAATGTTGCTTAGTACGCACGAGAAGCCCCCAGTAGCCTTTGAATAGGGCATGATATGTTTCCAGCTGGTCTGTGGAAAGACAAGTCAGCAGTAATGGGCACGTGGATTGTATCACAAGGGAAGGAAGTCGGACTTAAGAGAGACATGCCATTCACTTGGCCCTGTCATAGGCCAGAAAGAAGGATAAGACACCTAAACCAGTTGTGGCTATAGTAATGGAGATGAGTATACCCGTAAAAACCACATGGTAGTGAGAAAGGATGAGAAGAGTCACTGACCTCTCAGGTGATGAGGCATTGAAGACAAATATAAGTGGTGAGCTTTGATGCCTGGGGAGACAAGGATGCCATTGCAAGAAACAGAGAATCCAGGAAGCTGAGGTGTAGAGGTTTCTGAGAGTAAGTGTTGTGTGCTCGCGCGCGCGCGCGCACACACACACACACACACACACACCCCCTAGCCTTGACAGGCCATTAAGATACACAGGTGGAGATGCCCTACAGACAGGTAGACTGAAGAACCCAAAGTCAGAAATGGGGCTATAAATTTGTAGACATCCTAAAGGGAGAGTATTTCAAACCACCAGATTGCAGGAAATTGTTGAGAATGATAGAAAAGAGCAGAGGATAATCAAGATGGAAAACTGATGGAACCTCCAATGGCAGGAAGAGTAGGAAGAGGAGATAGAGGAAGAAAAATATAAGAGGTTGTCCTATATGTAAAGAGTGGGAGAACAAGGTTGGTATAGTGTCTTTGAAGGCAAAGAAAAGAGCAATTCAAGGAACATTCCAAAATTTTCCAATGCTGTGGTGGGAACGTAAAATGATTCAGCTGCTGTGGAAACAGTTTGGTGGTTCCTCAAAATGTTAAACATAGAATTACTATATGACCTAGCAATTCCACTCCTAGGTATAAACACAAAAAGATTGAAAACTAGTACTTAAACAAATACCTGTACATGAATATTCATAGCAGCACTATTCACAATAGCAAAAAGGTGGAAACAGCCCAAATGCCTATCAATGGATGAATGGAGAAACAAATTATGGACTATCCTTACAAAGCAATATTATTCAGCCATAAAAAGAAGTGAAGTAGTGGTACGTGCTACAACGTGGATGAACCTTGAAGACATCATGATAAGTGGAAGAAGCTAGTCATAGAAGACCGCATATTATATGACTCCATTTATATGAAATATCCAGAATAGGTAAAAGCTCAGAAACAGAGTCCAGATTGGTGGCTGCCAGGGACTAGGGGGAGATATGGGGATTCAAATTCTTATTGGGTATGAGGGGGGGATTAAAATATGTTGGAATTAGAAAGAGGTGATAATTGTACAATATCATAAATGTATTAAATGCCACTGATAGGTTCACTTAAAATGGTTAATTTTATGTTACATGACTTTCACCTCAATAAAATAAAAAATTAAAAATAAGGTGCCAAATGTTTCAGAGAATTCAAGTAGGCTCAGGACTAAGAAAAAGATACGGAAATCAGCTGTTCAGTTTCCATGACCTTCAAAAGAGAGCAACTTCAGCAAAATGTTGAGGGTGAGAGCCCCGTTTTGGAGTATTAAGGTGTGCGTTTGTGATGAAGTAGAGATGTGGGGTGAAGACTCTGCTTTCAAGAAGATTGGTGAAGGGAAGGCCAGTGATAAGAAGGTGAAATAGATCTGTGGAAATTTGTTTCAACCTGGGGAGCTTCGAGCATGTTTGAAGGCAGAGGGGAGGATTGAGAGAGGAAGAAACGAGTGAACGTGGAAGAGAGAAGGAGAACGTGATAAAAATAGAAGCAGAGGGGAGTGGGTTCAAGGGCCCCAGTGAAGGCATATGTCAAAAAGGGGAAGAAGAGCTGGTCTTCCTCTGAGAGGGGAGGGAAAGACCGGAGGTGGGCAGAAAGGGAAGATGGAATTGAGAAAGCTTAAGTCAGATGGTATGAACTTTTCAGCAGAGAGAAATGCAAGGCCAGCTGTAGAAAATTGTAGGCAGTGGGGTAAGGCTTATCGCTTAAGTGGAAAAGTCTTGGAGTGGTCCTCAAGGTGATGAGCTATAAATTCGGGAGGAATAATTACAGAGTAGCAATAAAGGCAGAAACCTGCAGAGAGAGTTGCTGTGTTTCCAGGAGAGAGGCTGCCTCATCAACCAAGTTCTTCCCACATCACCCCTATCCTGTTTTCCAGAAATTCTTTTGCCTATAGATGAGGCTTCGCATCTCTACCTATTAATATAGCCTTATTCATTTCAGTCCATTCTTGTAGATATTTGAGTTCTTTTTGAATTTCAATTCTATCACCAGTTGGGATCCCAGAACTGTGACAATTACAAACTAAAAAACATGTCTGCGTATGTTCATTTCCACCACTGGAAAGAACTCGATCAGGTAGGGCCACTGACTGCATGTAGAAACCATTGTCTAGGCTGACACAGATTATTTCTCAGACCTTCCGGATGCAGCTATTTAACCAATTTGAATCTGCTTTACTAATATTCAGTAATAATATTCAGCTCATATTTCTCTATCTTGACAAAAAAAGAATAAGATATTTTGTTAAATGCTTTTTTGAACAGTCTGAGTACAAAGCACGGCTCTGAAATATTCTAATTGTTTGACCATGGGCAAGTCACATATCTTGTCCACATCTTCCTTTATTCATCTGTAAAATGAAGATAATAGTAAGTATTTCATAGAGTTACTATAAAGATTAAATGACTTAACATAAGAAATGCACTGAGTGTGGTGTCTGGCACAGAATTTGAGCTAGATAAATGTTGGCTCTGTTCAGTATTTTTAACATCCATATTCATTCCATCTCTAGCATTTGTTTAGTCATTCAATACATACTTGGTCAGAGCCAGGTATTTCGTTAAGTGCTAGCTTTACAGCAATGAACAAGTCAATCAGAATTCCTACCCATATGGAGCATACAATTTTACTTTACCTAATAAACCAACACCAAAATTATTAGATTTATGTAGAATTTGAATAAAAGATAGGGGGATTATTAATTCTTTTTGCATTTATTTTTCTTTGATTCAGTTTCTGGGTCTTCTTTCTTTCTTTTCTTCCTCTTCAGAGAAAATATTATCCAAAGGCCTGAATGGAAGAGGAAATCACAGGAAAACTAGGCAAATAAGACTGATGGTCTTGCTCTTAGGGGCTACGCTTTGCTAACAAGGTTCAAATTGAATAAAGGACTTGGAATAAAAAAACAGTGAGGCCTCAATTATCTGTGTTAACTGGGGTTTGTGAGAAGGGACAATGAAAGGAAGAAAATAATCCATCTTGATTAGGTGTCTTAAATCTCACAGCAGAGGCTTAAAAAAGAATGGTAGCATACACAAGCAACTGGAGTGAGAGGCATGGGCAGGGGGCAGTCTTCAGAAAAAGACTGGTTGTAGTTATTCAGACCATTCCTTGGGTCTCTTGGAGAGCTACCATTGTTTATCGCTTTGGCTCTTCAAAGGAAAAGAATTGTAAAAAGTTGCTGTCAACAGAAGCCCAATTTGTCTGACATAATGAAGGGGTTGGTTGACAATGCACACCATTCCGCAAAAGGATTTGCTGCCAAAAGATGGAAAATTGAAGGAATCATATGATTTCCATAAATAGCTGGGAGGCAAGAGAAACAGTGTAGACATCAAGGGAAGGAAAAGCCCCCTCTTGGATCTCAGGTCCAATTTTCTAGTATTGGTGGAAGAGACGGAGAACAGCAGGGAAGATTCCACAGTCTTGCCTTCTGAATTGTAAGAAGACTGGAGGGAAATGGCTGGGGTCAATGGGATCAGAGGAATAAGCTCAGTCCAACCGAAGGCTGCCTCTCAGTCAAGGAGGATTATTAGGAGCTGTGGCTTGGAGGACAGTCTCCAATTATTTGAGCCCCGTGGCCTTGAGTAGCCCTCAAATATTTGTATTACTCCACCCCGTCGGGAAGCTCTTTCTCTCTCTAAAGGCCTCCCCAGTTGGCTATGTTCACCAGTCTTTGGAGACTGGGAATTGCCAAGGGCCTTAAGATGCCCTCTTTGTCGGCATTTGAAATTTCTCAGCCCATACTAAGTCCTTTGAGATGTCAAGTTTTGAAACTGTATATCAGGTATTACTTAAAGTACTTTTTTTTTTTTGAGAATTGATCTTCCTTTGTATGAAAGAGAAAAGAGAGCAAGTATTAACAAAATCTATTTTCTGTAAAAAAAAAATCATCATACTTTGGTGGCCATATACACATGATATTTGCTTTTTGATTGTTGCTACCTCTTGCCTTACTAAGAAAGATAGACACAATTCAGCAAATGAAAATCTCAGCCCCTGCTGTGCACCCCATAGGATGTAGGTACTCTTGTTGTTGTTACTGTTATTATTATTATGGTTAATGAAGCACCCCCCAGGGGGTATGCACCTGCCGGTTTCTACTTCTGTTCACAGGAGCCAGAAAAAAGACAAAATAAACTCTGATGAGATTAGGCCCTGGCCACAGGTTGAAAAAGTGCTTCCTGTTTGTCTCTGTGGTACCTTCAGACTAGACTTGGCTTTGCCTGGACATGCAGTTGAGTTGAGGGTCAAACATCATCAACAATGTGGCCCAAGAGGAGTTGCTACCCTGCCTTTATCACCAGTCAAGCCCAGGCCACAGAGACCAACAGTTCACACGTGTCTACCCGATATGAGAGGATTAGAGCATATGGTTGGCCAGGGCTATAATGCTCTCCTTTGCTACTTTTTCTCCAAATACTCAGGTTTCTGCCTTAGCACGAGTGAACACCATGTAATTGGATTGACCCATTTGCTGGGCGGAGAAGGACTGAATAAATGGCACATCCTCTCCCTGTAACTTGGTTACCTAAGTTTTGAGAATTGAGACCAAAGAACTAAATGGAGACAATCCACGGTCTTTATCAAATACCGTGTTCTCTAGTTGTTTTGTTTGTTTCAATCAGAAATGAGAACCAGACTTTTAGGGACTGGTCCAGGAGACATTCACATTTGGAAATCTTGTGCTGTCTCCATGAGTTTTTAAAATGTGTCACGACAACACAGGGCCTGTCCACATACACAAAATTTCCTCAGGATTATCGCTCAGTTCTGTATTATTTTTTTATTTCCAGTCACTTTGGAATTTTCCTGTGTCATTTCATCTCTTATAAAAGCAGCTGTGCTAACTGGCAAAGCCCACGGTGACCAAGCATCTCCACACACCAGAAAAAAGGGAATTTTAAAAAAGTGGTTATTACCCTAATTTTACACTTATGATTCACTTTATTTGATTTACGGTAATAATAAAAGATAGGAGGTTAGAGGTCTATCAGACAGTCTAGAAAAATGTGCATTCTATCACATTATCTTATTCCATCAGAGATGCTAGGTGAAAATTTATCCCTGATGATGTTATATTCTTTTTATTTGAAAAGCCCCAAGCCGCTATTGGAAAGCTTGCAGTGGATGGCATACTGGCCCTTGGGAGTCACTGTGGATTTGAATACTGAGGCTGCTGCTGGACCAGCCCTATGACCGGAGACCTCCCTCTTGACTTCTTTGAGTCTCAGTTTCCTAATTCAGAAAAAGGAATGACGCGATCTGCTTCAAGGCATTGTTGTGAGGATCAAATCCAGATAACCCATATGAAAATGACATTTTAAAGTATAATTTTGAAATGTAAATGTAAGGCATTTTCCCTAGACTCTAGGACTACGAAGATGAATGAGATGACGTCTGAATTATAGGGACTCACGGCCTAGGAGACATTTACATTGGGAAACCTTACGCTGTTCCCATGAGGTTCTTTCTCCAAAGATTCTATTCACGAGGAAAGGTTTTTAAAAGTCTCTTGACAACACAGGACTTGTCCACCTACCTAAAATGTCTTTAGGAGTTTTGCTCAGCTCTGGATTCATTTTTTATTTCGAACTACTTTTTAATTTTCCTATGTCATTTCATAGTCTTTACAGGAGCAAAGAAAAGTACTGGTTCTGTTGTAAATGTCAGTATTACCAAAATAGCAGTGGAGTGGCTGCATAAAGTCAGAAGGCCCAGGCCCAACGCTCAGTTCTGCCACTTGCTGACAGATGATGACACTGGCTAAATTACTTAACCTCTCTGAGCCTGGGCTATTTCTGATCGGCAGAGCAGGAACCAGATTCTCAGTGGATGGGTTGGCTCTGAGGGTCACGGAAATAGATACATGTGTGAGAGCATCTAAGACAATGCCCTAGCATGTGGTAGGCACTCAGTGAATAACTCTTTCTTTCCTCTTTCAAAATATAAAAATATTCCAGTGGAACTCCAGGCAACCCTGTCCAATTGGTAGCCATCAGCCACCTGTGGCTATTAAGCACTTAAAATCTACTTAATCTACATTGAGATCTGTTGTAAGTGTAAAATACACACTGAATTTCAAAGATTTAATGTAAAAAGAAGAATGTAAAAATCATTGCATTAATAATGCTCACATTAATTACTTGTTGACATGATAATATCTTAGAGAAATTATGTATTATAATATATCTATTCAGTTTTTTATATATGTTAGGTTAAATTGATATATATGACAAATATATAGAGTATCTATATCTATGAAATTTAACCCAATATTTATATATTGGGTGTGTATATGTGTGTGTGTAAAATATATAATATATACATAGGAAATATATAATATATACATTAGCTATATATATGGTTAAATATTAAATATATATGGTTAAATGACATATATTATTAAAATTGATTTCATCTGTTTCTTTTTCAATGTTTCTGTAAGGAAACAGATTTACATATTTACAAATTTACATATTTACACATTATTTTTCTGTTGTATCATACTGCTGTACAATACGAAATCTTGAGTTTTCACAAGCCAGAAAGAAGCTGCTTTTAGTTATCTAGATTTTCTATGCAATCTGTTATTTTCCCCAAGCATTTGAATTAAAATTAATCTTCAGAATATAGTTTTCTTAGATTCTGATCCACAAAGCAATCTGTTATCTACTTAAATTAATGAATCGAAGGATGTCTTTTTATCTATATTTGAATAGTATCCTGGAGCTAAGAATCATAAACATAACAATTTAGGCATGTGTCAAGATGTAACAGCCTAATCCGCTGTTCTGGGCCCAATTCTTGGATCTGTACCATAATTTTCGAGCTATCTATTTTCCCCAATTTGGGTGACAGTTAAATGGATACTAATTTTCCTTAATAGTAACTGAGGAGGCTTTTGCCATGAAGAGTGATACTTTGCAGGTTTTTGAAGTTTTCACACTTGTTAAATCGGAGCATGTTAAGTATCTGCAGCTTTAACTCCTCATCTCTTCATGGCCACAGTAAATGCGCAGATTGGTTCTGCACTGCGATGGTTGTAAGACACACTTCATGTGAGCAAGATCAATACCATTGACCAGCTCAACAGACTCCAAGCCACTCCCAGGCAGTGCGATAAGATCTTGAGACACGACAATTAATTTTACCCTAAGCTGGTTTCTCTCATTCTCAGGGATGCTTTAAACAATTGCAGTCAAGTCCCCCGTGTGCAGTGTGACAGGCACCTTGGAGGTTAGATGGTATAACGCCCAAAACAAACAGAGAGGATTCAAATGGTTAGCTCAGGGTTGATGAAAATTAGAGTTCATCTCAGTAACAAATGTGCAAAGGATGTGTGAGATCAGAGAAGACAGAAAAAAATATACAAAGGTGACAGCAACTCACGGGGTGCTTCGGTTCAGAATAAACAATCCGTGACTGGGAATCCTCTGTCAACGATGGGTTAGCAACAATATTTTAAAGAAATTTTGTGTACCCCATTATGACATCAAAGCAAGGCTGGGGTCTTATTGTCACCGTACAGATGAAAAAACTGAAACTCCAAGGAGCGAGGTGACTTTTCAGTGCCATGTGACTAAGAAGAACTAAATGTGTGATTAGATCTCAATTTGGGGTCTCTCTAGGTCTTCCTCAATATCATCCACAGCAACTGAGCTAAATGACCCAGACCGTGTACATGTGCAGTAACGTCACAGAGGCAGATTCAGCCACTGCTTCTGAGCCTCTAGACTCCCCATGCCCTGGAGATACTTAACAGATGGAATCCTGAGATTCTGCGAGGCAATGAATTTAAAACTTGTAATCCCCTCAAGGGTCAAGATACATCATTAGCAGCAATATTAATACTGGCTTCCGAGCAGGTGATGACATGTTTTATATTTTCATTTTAAACATTAAAAACAAAAACAACTGTTTCTCTTGAGTGGTTCCTTCCTGTGATTGCTCCTTTTATTTTATTTTTTTGGAACTATTTCCATCCTGATTCTTGAAACTGGATGAGGAGCCAAAATTATGTCTTTTAAATTGCGTGTTTACAGTGATGATGATCAACCAAGAAAAATAAGACTTAAATTTAGCTTTTTCAGTTTCTGTCATAACTTTGTCTATTCATTTTATTTTTTCAGGGATTTTTAAAATGACCCAAAAAAAGGGAGGAATAAATTTTTTTGCATTTGATTTAAGCAACTTGATTAAGAGACCAGTTTCCCCTTACTGAGAACACCATGCACTGACTTCCAGTTAAGAAGTATAAAGTGTTCAAAATTAACTTTTAAATACTGCTAAGTCTTTTGGTGTTTATTAATTGGACCCACAGAAATAAAGAATACTCTCTTGGAAGTTTAGTCAGTGTTTCACATAAAGCGGGCACCTGAGCAATGGGACCATAATCACCGGTAATCCTGAATTCCTTACGGGTTGTACACGTCATAGAATTGGGTCATACTGGGAAAGGATGAAGGATTGAGTTGTCTTGATTTGGCTGGCTCACTCGCTGAGCATTTATTATAGTCTGGCTTTGATGATACAATAAGGAGGCGTAACTGGTATTTTCATGGCACTTATGGATATGAGGGTGATCTGGCTGTGACATCTGTCACCCTGTTGATTGCCAGGGTTGATTCGGCTGATCTGGCTGGCTAAGCAGAGGTTCTCTTCCTCCATCATCGCTCGATGGGCATCCCTCCCAAAGCTGCACACTGGGTCGAAGAGACGATCTTCCGCAATAGATGAGGACCCTTCTTTGGTCAAGGGTGCACACGTAGCGGTGCTCCTCTGCTAGAATCTCCTAACAAGTTCTCTCTCTCATGGCACTTACTTTGTGCTGGGCGTTGTTCTAAATCCTTTGCGTATATTTACTCATTTAATCCTCACAACATCTCTGTGAAGTCGATACTGTTATGAACCCCTCTTAAAGCTGAGAGACCTGGAGCAGAGGTGGCGAGTGCAGCACTGGGAATCATGCCAAGGCATCTGGCTCCAGGGCAGTGTTCTTAGCCTCCCTGCATGGATGCCAGGTCCCTAAGTTCGGAAGCCCAGAACTGAGATGGGAACAAGCACAAATAAATGAGATAGTTGAAGTGTGGTGTCAGGATGGGGGGAGCTAGGCAGGGTTCTATGAGAAGCATGAAGGAAAAAAACACTTAACCAGACAGGCGGACAGTCAGAAAGATGTCCCTGAACAGAAAATCTTGGCAGGTCCAGAAGTATCATGGGAGTTAGCCATGTTGGTGGTGCTGGCCATGGGGCAGCTCGGGCCATGATGTAGGGGGCATAATCCAGACAGAGCAGCAGCCACTGTGAGCATGAGGCAGATCTTGGCCAATTCAAGAAACCACAAGTGGTTTGGTATTGGGAGTTCAACATAGGGAGTGGTGTGAAAGCGTCTGCAGAAAGTAAAAATGCAGAAATAGCTTGGCAGTCTATAATGAAACCATTAACAACTGGACTTCACAAATTCAGGCTACAGGCTTTTGGGTGAAATGGGGTCACAGGGAGCAGGTAAAAATGAGAGGCACATACTTTTATTAAAGGAGAGTGGGGCTCCAGTTACCACAGCTGAGCTAGTCTTCAGTGGGGTTACATTTATCTTAGAGAATCCTTCCTCCCAAAGCATAGTGATGTGACCTTAGCCAGTGTGACATCTCTCCTGTTTTGGTAATGCTGGGTGCCCCACTGCCCTCTCTGAAAACCTTCTCTTTCTTTCTTTGGCTTCCCTTTCTCTTCCTGTCCTCAATCTCTGGCTTGTGTCTCCTGCCTTAGTGAGGACACTTAAACCCTGGTTCCTCATCCTCTGGAGGTTCCAAAGTGATACCACTGATGGGATGTGTCATTTGGTGTCTGGTGCTGTGTCCAACAGAACAACTCTGTGATGTAGGCTCTATTCTTATTCTTATATCACAGATGAGGATGTTGATGTTTAGGGAGGTGGGTGACTTGCCCAAAGTCACATAATCCTAGGTGGTGGAACAGAAATTTGAACCCACTTAAGTTCAACACGAAAGCCAAAACCCTATCACTACTCTGCTCTTCTCCCCAATATTTACTCTGAGATCCAGTTCTATGTTCCCTATTGTCTTCAGGATGTCTCTATCAAGATGTCCTCAGGAGCCACCAACTCAACATATCCAAGCCTGACTGTAGTCTATCGCAATCCCTCCTTCTCTGACTGGTCCAATCCATCCCCATCCTCCTAGGTTAAACAATTTGGAGTCATCCAGACACTGAATCTTGGCTCGCTCTTCCTTCAAAGCACACCTTCCATTTGTTATTTTCCTCCATTTCTACTGTATTGCTTTAACTCATTCCCTCATCTCTTGATCCATGGACGGTGGCCCCAGCCATCCAGATGGCACAGCCTCCTGGCAAGCAAAGTGGCAGAAAGGAGAATGGATGTTTGGACAGAAAAGCTAGACTTTCAATCTCATTTCTGCCAATTTCAAGCTAGGGGATCATGGCCAAGTTCCTACATCTGTAGTAAGGGATAATGTCAGCAGCCCCACAGGGAGGCTGTAAGGGTTAAAAATAATGTACATTAAAGCACACACTGAGATGCACACATGTAAGAGAGTCCCCCTAAACAATATAGGTTCTCACCCACCTCTTTGTACCTCAGTTTTCCCCATCTGTAAAATGGGGACAGTAGCACGTGCCTCATGGGTGGTAGGGAGAATAAAGGAGTCAGCATTTGTGGCCCATGAGAGCAGCACCCGGCACACAGTGAGCATCATGAAAGCTTTGGCTGTCATTACAGAAGGAAGCTCAGCTTCCCTTCTCTAAAGGCACAGAGCAGCAACCACCACTGCCTCCCTGCTTGGAACTGAATCAACACACATGTTCATTGTCCCTCGCCAGTCGGGAAGTGAGCTGACTCATGTGCTCATTGTTTTCCCTCTCTCTAGCAGCTGGCTCACTTAGACGCACACAGTAGGGCCTCAAAAATACCAACTGAATATCTCTTAAGGACTGTGCTCTCTTCAGAGGGATTCTTTGGCTAGCAATTTTGTTTTCCTATGCTTTCCTTTTTCTTTTCTCTTTTTTTGGAGTTTTTATTACAGACACATCTGGGCAGCTTCACAAGGCCTATTTTCAAACCTCATAAAATTACTGGAGGCGGGAGATGAATGCCCCGTTCTGCTGGAGTCTGGCAAACTGAATGGCACAGCAGCCTTCACCATGCTTTATAAGAAGCAAACAATCACAGCCAGGCTTTGTCGACAATGTGCTCAGATGGCGGCAAATTAGAAACGGTCAGGGCTCTGAGGGGCTTTGCCTCCAGAAGGGTTTCTTTCTGGGACTCAAGAGACCAGCTCTTCAAGGCCCAGTCTCTGCATATTGAACCCTGGATACCCCAGCCTGTCAAGGTGGTGTTTGCCCTGAGAAGTGCCCAGAATCCCTTCTGCTCTACTTTAAGCTAAATATTATGATATTGTCATTTCTAGATTTAAAGATGAGCCACCAATCATGATGAACAACATCCATCCAAACACATTCCATCCCACATGCAAACCCCCTTACGTGAGTCTCCGCGCCAGCACTTGCTCCTGAGACGTATCCTGTGTTTCACATCCTAGAAATTTTGTTGCTCTGGATATTTGCCAAGTCATTTATATCATGAGTTAGTGAGATACTGTGAAAATGACCATGGCTAAGTAAAAGGAAAGTTTGCTTTTGTGGTGCCAATGGGTTCCCACACTGGTATGTATTCACCAATATCCTCTTTTCTTTGAAAACATCAGTGGCACAACATGGATTCATTTTTAGCTTGCTATCTACCCTTAACTCACAGATTCACAGATACAAAGGGGAGTTATGAAGTTTGTCCAGACCAGGGATGGCAAATAGATGCCATCTCTGGAAACACTTCTAAGTGATCAACGGATAGTAGCTTCCAGAAGCACTGTATTGGGAAAGATACTCAGGTCAAGCCAGGGGTGATTAGCAATATCTGTCATGGGTACGGTGACAGAGTGGGGCTATGCACATGCCACTTATTTGCCATCCCAGACCATTTAACCCCTCTAGTCTTCAGATAAAAAAAAAGTTATATGATTCTTTCAAGATGGTACACAGAAAATGCTGGCAGGAAAGCAACACTCATATTGCCAGTTGTACTGTCTCTGCTTTCCAACCGGGGAATTGGTGTTCACTCCACCACCCACACTCCACCACTGAACAAAATTAGCAGATAAAGCAGGGTTATGGGGAGTGTGGCAGATGGAGAAAGGCAGCAAGAATCAAGGCTTTGAAAAACTGGGTAACAGGAAGCCACCAGGTGGGAGAAAAAGGCTAGCACACCAAGCTGGCCCCACACCAAGCTGGGTACACATCATTATTATTGTTCTTATTTTTCCAGGGTCTTGCTGTGTGCCTTCCCTTTCTATAACCAAGAAGCCACAGAGTTTCTGAGCTCCTGGGGAAGAAGGCGTAGGTAAGTCCATTGTAGCAAAAAGTCTCTGAATGACAGTCAGGAAACCAGCAGGGTAGTTTGTGGCACTCTGTGCACCTGCACCTGTGTGTGGGTGCAAGGATCAGCATACTTGTGCTTTTGGAAAGGAATGGGCACCAGTGCATGGCGAAGGAGCAGTGCCATATGCAACAATTGCCTAGCCAGCTATACAACTCCAGCGGCCACTGTGGTCCTGCCTGCCCCAAATCCATTTCCCTTCCTTGGATGAGAGCATGTTATTTTACTTTGAGTAATTAGCCATCTTTCACTCTCAGTCTATATATTTTAGGTGGGGCTGACTCCATCCTGGCTTCAGGACAAGGCATGTGACCCAGACTTAGCCAACCAGAGCATCATGGCCCAATGGACATAGGGATTGTTCAGGGATGGGTGCTTGATGTAACGAGAGCCAATGAGATCTGATTTCAAGCTTTCATTGGCATTATCAGGAAGAGATGTTCTCTCAGGCAACTTCAGACTGGGAGAATGATGTGGGGCTGCCGAGACCTCCACAATGTGAGGCAGGGAGGGATGTAACTGTCTAGGAGTGAAGCCAACAGAAGGAAAATAGAATCACAAGATGGATAACGAGCAAAGCTGATGTCACATTTGGGCACTGGTACATACCCATGCCTGAAGGCAGAGTTATCTCCAAAACATCTGTCACATGAGCCAATAAATTCCCAACTCTCCATAGTTTTTAGAGTTGGTTTTTTGTCATTTGCAACAACAAACGAATCTTGGACAATAATAAACCAAAGATTCATTTTCCACATAAGACGTACAGACCCCAATGTTTCTCCTTGGATCCAATTTATCCCAAAGAGCTGTGTTACCTGCAAGGAGCCCTGGATGTCCTTCCCCCCAACAATCACGAGTTCTGCCATGTCTTCTGCATGAGGAGTCCGGGCGTGGACGAACAGAGTCTTGCCCACTGCAGTTATGTTTCTCAGGGCCACTAAGCTGCCATCATTGTTCACCTTGAAGTATGGGCTTGAAACCTCATAGCGTAGCTTGTCATTTCCCTTACAGTCACTGAAGGTCACTAGGAAAAACAAAACAAAACAAACAAAAACAGAAAGAGCATGAGTAGGTTGGGCACCTTAGTCCTGGAGGTATCTCTGACCATTAAATGTGGATTACCACATCCCACCCCAGATCCTCAAACTCTCCCCCGTATCCCGCAGCACCCCCTTGTAGCCCCTTGGCTTGGATTGTGCTGAAGGACTTCATTTGATCAGGTCTTTGATCACCTCCCATGCCCCAGGCAGGTGCGAAGCACCTAGGATGCAGAGATAAACAGAACTGCATCCCCGTCCTTGGGTGTGGTGAGTGAAGCCTACAGTCAGGTAGGGAAGAGTGACTTTGAGGGACATGCTTTAATCCTGTATGTATGAGGTGCTGTGGCTGAACCAGAGAGCTCAGGAGCCTTGATGGACAGCTTCACAGAGACAATATTTGAGCCAGTTTATGAAGAATGAGTGGGCAATTAGAAGGCCCCCATGAGGGTGGGGGGCATTCTACATTACTCAAGGCATGGGGGTGGTGGTGAAACAACAAAATGGACTCAGAGAAAGAAAACTAACTTGGTGCAGCTGGATCAGAGGTAAATTTGAAATGGGGCAGAGATGTTGGGATGAAGAAGGAGAGGCTGGAAATAGAGATGAACATGTCCTTTGGGACAAATTGGGAAATGCCACTAAGTTAGGGCACTATTCAGTCGCCTTGGACTATTTTTAGCTTGGAATGGGTCAAAGTCAGGTGTGTCTTCTGGTTCCACTGGAAAACAGTGCTTCCCAAGGGTGGGGTGCATCAGGATCACACGGTAGAGTTTTAAAAATCCCAAAGACCTGATCCAGAGATTCTAATTTAGTAGCTCTGGGTTCTAGAGAGTGGTTTGGAGAAGGGAAGAAGAGAAGCCAAGAAAACCAGTTAGTCCAGTGTTGTACCGATGGCCCAGCTTAAGGCAGTGGCTGGAGAGCTGTGAGTGAAATTCCTACAGTTGAATGGCTAAGTCACATGTGGGAAGGAATAGGGAAAATCAGCTGTCTTTGAGGGTAAGCACAGAATTGTACTACTTGCTTTCTTCTCCCACCTTGCTTTTGTTTTCTTACCTCTCTGCTGAACAGGCTTGTTTGTTTGTTTAGTGAATCTTTAACTGAACACAGCATAGATTCAGAAAAGTGCATAAATCAGAATGCACAACTTGGTGAACTTTCACCAAGCAGGCACACTCGTATACCCGGAGCCCAGGCTCAGATGCAAAATATTCCAGTCCCCCTTCCCCACCTTGATGAATAAAATTCCCCACCGGAGGCTACACTCTGCTGACTTGTAATTCCAGAGATTGGTTCCACCTGCATTTGCACTGATCCTACACTGTGCTCTTTTGTGTGTGGATTCTTTCCTTCAACATTCTGTTTGTGAGATTCATCCATGTGGCTGTGAGTGAAAGCAGTTTATCCTAATATAGTATTCCAGCACATGGCTATACTGAGCTTATCTATGCTACTGTTGATGGGCATCTGGGCTATTTCCAGTTTGGGGTTCTTAAAATATTGTTAGTAGGAACTTTCTTGTGTGTCTTTTGGTGACAACATCTACATAGGTCTGAGTATACCGTTAAAGCCATATAAATGTCTGATGAACTAAGCTGATCTTTCTATTGTAGAAAAATAATTTAAAAAAATTTTATTTTTGTTTTTAAAGATTGGCATCTGAGCTAACATCTGTTGCCAATCTCTTCTTTTTCCTTCTTTTTCTCCCCAAAGCCCCCCAGTACATAGCTGTAGATCCTCCTGGTTGTGCTATGTGGGATGCCGCCTCAGCATGGCCTGATGAGCCACGCTAGGTCCATGCCCAGAATCTGAACTGACAAAACCCTGGGCCACCGAAGCAGAGCATGTGAACTTAACCACTTGGCCATAGGGCTAGTCCCTGGGAAGATAATTCTTATGGTGATAATAATCATATTAGCTGATAATGATAATAGTTAATGTGAATTGACCACTTTCCACACAGGAGGCTCAGTGCTAAGCATTTTACATACATCGTCTTATTTAATCTTTACAATGACAATGAATGAGGTACTATTTTGATACCCCCCACACACAGTTTAAAGATAAGGTACCTGAGGCTTGAGAGGGCAAAGAAGGTGCCTAACACACACAGTTTGTAAATGACGAAATCAAGATTTGAACCGTGGTCCATTTGCCTTTCATTACTACATGTTTCAATAAAGACAAAGCCCTATGTAGAAAACACCCTTCCTGACATCCCATCAGAATCTGAATACAAGGACATGAGCACCCAGTTCAGTCCTGCTCCCATGTTCCCACCCAGCCCTGAAGTGCATCTCATGGTGCCACCTTGAGATCTCTCTGCTTCAGGGCTCCAGTGCCTTTTCTGGCTACTCAGTCAGCTTTAGGGCATCTCTGTATGGACATGCAATTGGCCTCGTGGGAGTCTCAGTTCTCAAATACTTGCTAACTTTCTCTGACCATCTTGGTAGCCAAGATTAACTGGGCATGCCTGGTCTCAGTTTTGGAAGTGAACTGTGAAGGAGAGACATGAAGGTTGCTTTCATTGTCATCATCAATTAGCATTCATCCACTGGAGGCACACTGCTCAAATGACAGGCCCACTGGGACCATGTTGCCTAGATTGCCAGGATGTTGGTTCTGGCCCTGGCCCCCAGGCAGGATCAAGGAAGACAGTCTCAGCTGGGGAGGACTGGGAGAAAAGAAGGCATACAAAAATTTTGGGGGTTTCTAGTTCCTTCCTTCCTTCTTTCCCTCCTTCTTTCCTCTCCTTCTTTCTCCCCTCCTTCCTTCCTTCCTTCTTTCTTTGTTTCGTTCCTTCCTTTCTCTCTTAAATCCATTCCTTCCTTCCACAAATATTTACTAAGAGCCTATATTATACTAGATGTTGAGGTTGAGCAAAGATGGACACAGTCCCTGGCTTGAAGTCTAGTAGAGGAGACAGACATTAACCCAGACATTAACTCCTTATTAGTAGTAGGGGACATATTCCAGGCAGACAGAATCACAACACGGGCAAAGGTCCTGTGGCATTCATGGAACTGCAAAAAAGCCAGTGACATGGGCACAGAGAGCAAGGGAGAAAGCAAGGAAAAGAGAGTAGAAATAACACGGGCCTGGGAAATGTGGGACCTGGAAGGCCACATAAAGAATAAGTTCTTGAAGGAAGCTTTGGATCCTCCCTTCGCAACTACAGAACCAACTTGTCTTCACTTGACTCTCAGACAACTATGGTCCCCCATTGCAAATGATGCCAGCGCTCAAGGCTCTCCATGTCCTGGCTGCCCACCGGCCTCCCCTCTGGCCTCCATCTTCACTGGGTACCTTGCACATTGCCCACACCTGAGCCTGCCTACACCTATTGTCCTTTCCTGCCCCATGGCTCATATTGCTCCCCTGTGTGGAAAATACTTCCCACCCTCCTCACTTGGTTAACTCTTAATCATTCTTTAAGAGTCAGCTCAAGCAACTTCTCCAAACACTCTCTTTGTGTTCCCAGAGTTCCCTGTACATAGGACCTTTTATATCATGTTGCATAAACATATCTACTTTACATATCTGTTTTCCCCATCAGAACCAAGATCAAAAGTGGACTTATTCTTTTATTCATCTCTATGTCTCCAGCAATGAACAGCATGCTTTTCCGTACAGCAGGCCATCAATAACAATTCCACTAAACTCAATTACTCTCCTTGGGAAAAATGATGCTCTAGTGCTGGTTGAGTGGGGTACCTCTTCCATGCTGGGAGCAGGAGATGCTGCAGGCAAGGCCAGGAATTGAGAACAAAGGCCCCTAGTCACCTCTTGTCCTGGCTGAGCCCAGTACTAGGGATGGGTAGGAAAGGAAGGACTCAACCACGCTCTTCCCTGACTTCCCAGGCTCTTTATGCTTCCATTCATGAGAGCACTTAGCCTCCCCGTGCTTAGCTTTGACTTAGCTCATTGGTGAAGACAGGGGTGGTGTCTTATCTTTCTCCATAATCCCAATAAATCTGTGCAAATCCCCAAAGCATAGCTGGGATCAGTGTGTGCATGTTGCATTAATGAATGTTTTGACCCATAACAGTAACAACGTCTACCATTTATTGAGTGGCATCTGAGTGCTCGGTTCTGTGCCAAGGACTGTACATTGAGTCTCTCCTAGAGAGAATTGCCTCATAGCAATTCTAATCTACAACAGCAATTCTCAACTTTTTTTTTATTATTATCTACCCCCCAGGAGCCTTTTAAAAATTTTGCCTAATTGCCACCACTCTCATGAAACTTTAATGTCATAGAAATACTGCATATCTGGTTATTTTCTGCATGTATAGCTATGCTTTACACACCCACAAAGTACAATTTTTTTCCTCTCCCCCAAGAATCCATGTCATCCATTTGGGGGCAATATAGCCCCACTGAGAATGCATAATCTATAAGCATCATTTTCCATTTTACAGGAGAAGAGACAGAGCTTCGGAAAGATTGACTAACTTGCTCAAGATCACACATCCAGAAAAAACAAGAACCTGTCCCCAGTCTGATCTGGCTGCCTCTAGAGTTCAAGCTCTCAGCACATCTATTTCCCAGGAAGGGATGAATGAGAGGGAAAAGGGCAGTTGGGGCATCCCAAAGGCCACTCACTTATCCCTCCAGTATCGTCAGAGGTACCAATGAGGGCCTACTGACAGAACAGATCTACATTCGGGACCTGGCACATTGTAGGCACTCAATATATTCTAGCTTCCTTCCCAAACTGCTGTATCAAATAACTACGGTTTACATAATTGGGCCTTTGTTTATTTTAGACACATTTTACCAATTCAAGAGCAGATGCTGTAGACTGTGGTTCTTTTTCAAGGCTGTGAGAATCACCTGGAGAGCATTTAAAAAAAATAGCGATAGTTGCTCCAACCCCCAACCGAGATTCTCATATAACTGGGCTGGGCTGGGTCCACAAGCATCTCTTTAAAGCTCCCTAGCCTAAATGTGACTCAGCCAGGGCCAGGAACCAGGACCTCAGACAATGGATTACTTGTCAAGATGCCAGGTTTCCACATTTCCCAGCCATTCCTGGTATAGAGAGGCGGTGGGGGACCTAGCAAGCCGGGAATTGCTATTGCCACGCCCTAAGAAAGGGCAGTTTTAACAGTAGGTTTCTAAACCCTTTTCCAATCCTGGTTCATGTGCAGCAGCCCTGTGACCTTGGGCAAACCATCCATCCTCTTTACACCTCAATGTCTTCATCTGTAAAGTGGGACAAATAATATTACCTCCCTCACAGATGCTATAAGTCTTATGGTGAGCATTAAACAAAATAATATGTACCTACAGGCCTAATGCACTTAGGGCAGATCTTAATGCTAATTGAATAAGAATTATTATCATCATTATCATCATTATTCCTGTAATTCTGGGCATGAAGGAAGTTGCCTTTTCCTTTCCCTACATAGCTTCCTTCTTCCAGCTGGTTTTCTGCCTGCCTTCTGGGTCCTTCTACCTCTTTCTAGTCAGGTACCTGTGCTCCAGCCTGCTGGGCCATGTGCGGTTACCATGGAGATGGTTACTATAGGCATCTCGGCTGAGGCTAAAGAAGTGAGGCAGATGATTCTGATCCAGTCTCACTCATCTTTGAATTCTCCCACTTTTCTTGGCAAAGCCCTGCCTATGTCACGTGAGAGATTGCGAAGGAAAAATGACATCAAAGGAGTGATATTACAGTGCCCTGTCCACAACAGGCTCAACAAAGTTTCACTAAACATTCTTCAAACGGACTATTTGTAAAGATAACTTCGGACAAATCTAAGGTATTACTTTTCCTAAAAGAATGACACTACACTGAGAGCTTTACACTCATTATTGCAATGATTTTTCACATTATCAATCTGAGGTCGGTACTTTTATTTTCCCATTTGGAAACTGAGAGGTGAGTGGTGAGGTTGGATGAGGTCAAAGCCACACAGTTAGTTCATGCTAATCTGCCTGGTGATTGTCTTCCTTTCTTCATTCACTCAGCTTCCAGCCTCACAATGTCACCACACCTTCACCCTTGATCTACTATCCACCTAATATATTTCTTTTAATTGTGTCACATTATTTATTTATAAAATTATTTGAAGATAAACCTTTAAAATACACATTGGATGTGTCAGATGTATTTTTTTCTAATAATGTTAAAATACATCTAAGGAGTCAAATAAAAACATGTTTGTCCTTATACGCACTAAAACCCTTACAATGATGTGAGTTCTCCCCTCCGTAAATGCTGGCCTGGGCTACATTCCTTTCTGCATATCCCTCACTGAGACAAATTCATGCCCAGCTCCACCCTTCTCAGGCTTTTAATCTAGGAGGGATCTGATCTAATCACATATGATTATCTGATATAATCTAGGAGGGCGTCTGATATTTGAAATAATATATCTAACCTAACTAACGCGGGCTTGAGAAAGACACAAACCTTAGAAAAGGCAGAAATCTAGACTGTGTCAATGATAGTGACTTTGGTATCTGAAATATATAAATACTTAATCAAAGGAGAAATAATTCACCCACACCCTTTTTTTCTTCTTCCTCCTGGAGAAAACTGACTATACTCCCCACTGATTATAGTCTCACCTTAAATTCCCTATGAAAGGGTGCAACTGATGGCACCAGCCCAGCATCGTCTCCTCTTATTAATTTGATGCAACCAAAGCGTCAATGATTCTCAAACTTTTAAACAGAGATCCAGCCAGTGCAGGTTTCAGGGCACAGAGTTCAAAGAACATATTAAAGATGAATTGAATAGTTTATGTCTATCTATTTAAAAGATGTTTGTTTCTATAGAGACAACCTCCTAAGTAGCTCGGAAGACACCACGAAGATAATTGAAAGGAAAAATTCTAATAAACAATTAAACTTGTGAATAAATATTCAAAACCTCTGTCTGAGGGGGAAATGAACTATTTGCACAATTCTGAACCTGCAAAGGACTTCCTTACATAGTTTATCACGGTGACATTTAAAATAGCTTCTGGAAAGAAAATAAAATTATACATATAATATACTGTACATGGGGATTTATTGGAATCAATGGCACATCATTCTTTGAGATAATCTTTGAACACCCCAGGAGAAGGAAGGGGAAACTGAAAACTCCCCACCTGGGGGAAAATGCAAATTAGACAAATGGCACCACTCAGAGTTTCAATTATGCTTTCAGCGTGTTTCCACTCAAAATGTCCTCTGGGCTTAATGCAAATGTCACAAAAAGACAAACTTTAACGAGGAGACAAAACCACAATTGAAATGGGAAGTTTGGCACGTGAATTAAGGGGCTTAATCTTCCTGACCTTGATTTTATGCTTTCTTCTTTCTTTCTTTCGAATGTGGTTCTTAGGGATGAAAACCCAAAAGTATAGATTTCTTACCATCTAGAAATGTGGGAGGGAGCAAATTAAGCTGTATTATGATCTGAGGAAATACGAAAATGCAGATGAATTTAAATTTGTCTGAAAAATATAGAGCAGTCCTGCTCATGCAGATAGGTGTGAACCAATATATGGAATTCGTGCTATACCTATGTGTTTTGGGGTCAATCTGTGACCTATACACTCACATCTTAGATGGGCAAATGGTTCTAAATACATTGTATACATTCACAGAGACTTGCAAATCGGTCTGCACATAGGTGGGAGGGCCTCTCAGAGTTGGTGGTCAGACTACTTGCACACCCCGTGCAAGGCTGTATGTGGATCAGTATGGCTGTGGGCTCTGAATCAGTCATCCTGGGTGCTGTATCCCTCTCACAGACAGATATGCTTGGATCTACTTGTAGCAATCTATGCTCGCACACAGAAGAGAGTGGTTTGTTTCGGTAGAATGCTGGTATTAAAAAGCAAAATTCAACTGAATAAATGTTAAATATCTTGTTGGCTTTATTCAATGATTCATGAATTGAGCAGCATCCCATCCAGCAGATAGAAAGGAGCTCAGAAGAGCTGTACAGAATCAAACACTTTTATAGACAAAAGCAAATAGGACAGGGAAGTTACTAGCAAAGAGCGAACTGTTTGTGGCAAGGTCACCTTCCTTTAGGGGACTGCAGGGGTCTGTCAGGAAGATGGCTTCCCTAGTGCCCACCAGGTAATTCCAGATTGACTCATTTAAGATTCCACCCCTGGGAGAGGTGGAAACTATAATTAAGTCAGGTACCAAATCTCAGTTTGGTGCCATGAGGCTTAGCACAAGTGACTCCATTTGGGCCCTACTGCTTTTTTTTTTTTTTCAACCCTTATAAAAGAAAAAGTCCTGATCTATAGCATTTGCCAATGTCGATGGTGTAAATATTCTAAATAAGATTTCAGCTATCAATGTGCCTTCAACTGGCTTGCAGATTTCCTAAAAACTTAACAATTGGCTCTCAGGAGTTAGAGCACTAGTTGGCTCCAGCTCACCACTCAGACCAGGCAATGACTGTGCAGCAGAATATAAATTGTTTGCTCTCCCTTAGACTATACGAGCTATCCCAGTACTCCTGGCCCAGTTATTAAAACAGAATTCAGTTGTTCCATTAGCAGGAAGGGCCTGCACATTGGTTGGTCTGCAGTCTTTGCTGGGGCATGGAAAGCATGCCTTTCTGATAACTGAAGTAGCACTTAGTTCAGAAACATCAGATGGACTCTCCCCAGGATACAGACCAAGACTTAATTGCTTTTCACATCCCTCAGTATCCCCACTGGTGTCCAGAGGTGCCAACTTCCTTTAAGGGAACTCACAGGGCTTAGTCCAGAGGCTCTTTCGACATGCCCAAGTGAGAGAAACAGAAAGCATTCCTTTTGGTTTCCCTGAATACTCTCATTTCTCAAGCATTCTAGTCAATCAAGCTTTCATTACCATATGTTGAGTCCCACCCGCACTGGGCCAGGTCCCTGGAGGATACAACAGGCGTATCCTCCAGCCTTGATTCATTCTACCCTCCTGATTCCTGGACGCATTCAACTGTATCTTGTGCTGTTTGTTTGGCTTGGAGTCAGCACTGACATCCGCAGAGCTTCTGTAAGTTTCTTGGCATGTTCCTAACCATGGCTGATTAATCCAGGAGTGGATTTCACCTCCAAAGACTTTGTAGATTTGACAGGTGCAGAATGCACATAAAACGGTCTTAACATCATCTTATGTTTCAATTCCAACTTTGATAAAATAGAGTTTCAGTTCTATCATGTTAGCCAAAGAGATCGTAATGAATGAGTCCGTCAAGTGATCTTCAGCAGAAACCTATTTTGGCCATGTAAACCCTTAAGGGCTTCCTCTCAGAAAAAGACAGAACCCACATCTGCTTTCAGGGAATTTTCTCTGCTTACCATTAGAAACTGAGCTGCTAGCTCTGAATCTAGTCTTTTCTGTCAGGGTCTTAGATTTTCCTCTTGTTATAGATTCTTTAAAACATGGCAGATTGTTTCCTGAAAGAATACTGCACATCCTCAATCCCATGGTGGTTATAATCACTATGAATTTGTATTTCAAATTGGGATTACTTTATATGGCATGACGCCTGACACAATACACGCTCAACCCTGTTTGTTGAATGAATAAATACCAGAACTGCAACTTGACTGCTAAGCAAATTTGAAACTCCCCGAAAAAAACTGAGAACGATGGCCCAAACTCATGTGAAGATTTGAGTAAGTTGATTTGAAAGTCACTCAATCAGCGAAACAGGAATCTCAGATTCAGCAACTTTGAGAATCACCAAATCTCAAATTTAGAGATCCCCTCTCAGTGTCTTCACATTACTAGCACGTCTCTTACACAGCCCTTAGTTTTTGACTTATCTAGTCATTATGTGCACACCTGTCTCCCGCCCTATGAGTGTCTATATGGTAAGTTAATGAGAAGAGAGATTTGCTTCACTACAGCTTTTATGATATTTAGTCTTGCAGTCAGAGTTGTCTGGAAACATGTGGCATGGTGTCCTGGATGGACCTAAATTGAGAAGCAGATCTTGATTGTGTCTGATGCTCTGGCAGTCCTGTCACTTCCCAAGTTCTTCTCTATTGCATGAGCAGATATACACAGGGAGGACGGAACCTATAGGGAGGATAACTTCTGTGTGGGCATCTAGAGAGATTTAGAACCAGAAGGAAGTTGGAGAGGAGAACACAAAATTGGCTTCCTGGTCAGGCACCATGGGTCTGTGGTTCGTGGAAAGACTAAGCTATATATACAAGCTCAAAGAATCACAAACCACAGGTGATTTAGGTAACCTCAAGCACCACTACTCTGGTCCTTAATAACAAACTGTTGTGGTAAATGGTGGCTTGGCCCCATTTCTGAATGGAATATAGCCTGGCTTTGCTCTGGTGCCATAAAAACTAAAGAAGCTTTAGGGTCTTTTGACATCTTGAGGGGTTCGTGGCCTTGGGGATCCTAGAGATAAACTTTGAGAAGCAGCCTTCTCACAGAGGGCAGTGGGGAAGCACTTCCTTCAAGAACTTCCCAGGAATATTCATCAGTAAAGAGAACAGAAGGAGAGATCAGAAAAAAAATAAACTGTCAGTTTGTATGAGAGATTCCCTGCGGTCTTCCAGAAGTAACCAGAAGGGAGGAGAGTGGGTTGAGGTCCTACAGTTGTGCAGGTGGGGGCTACAAGCAGGTGCAGTGCAAACATTAATATTTGCATGCCCTCATTATTGACCAAATGCTGCAAAAGCCTGAAGAAATTCGGGTTACCATTTGGAAAGTCTAGTTCATTTTGAATGAAATAATTTGTTTGTCACTGGATACTTTCAAGTGGAACCTAAATGACTGTTCAGCAGGAATGTTGTGGAAGAGATTCTAGCATTGGATGATGTCTCTTACAGTTGGGAAATTCTATTATTCTAAATCTCAACATATTCACCCATTAACCCATTAAAATACCATTTGTTCACTTACAATGTGCAAGATTGTAGGCAGTAAGGGATAAATGCCAACAAAAAGGTGAATAGGGTGTATTATCTGCCTTCATGATATTCAGAATCTAGAAGGTTGGACCACACAATCACTTGGAGGGCTGTCCGGTTGAAGAATGGGTGCTCCGTTTCTTAATTGTGTCAAAAGACCAAAAAATCACCACAGAGTAGAAGTTACAAGCAAGTAGATCATAGTTCAATACAATAAATTATGTCTAGCAGCGAGAGAAAGTCAACCAATGAGCAGCCTCATCATTACCGGAAGCATCCAAGGTGAAGGATTATAAACAAGTATATCTCACTTTACTGAAGAGTTGTGCTCTCTGAAAATTGCTTAGAAAGCAAATTTCTGTATAGTTTTCCTATATTTTGTTATAAAATTGAGCGTGTTCTTCTAGACAACGTTTTGGCCTTAAGTCACAATAAAACCATATTTAAGAATGCAGAAACACATTAAAAGCATTTGAAGGAATGAATTATAACTTTTCAGGTAAATATTGATACTAATTCATAAACCAAATAGTAAAACTATGCAAATCATGTGAGCAAATTTTTTAATCGTCTATGAGAGTTTGAAGATCTAATTCTAAAGATGACCACTATCAATTTAGCAAAACTGAGCATCTTGGATCTAAAGGTCCTTTAGTTTTAATTCAGTCTCTTCCCTAGAACACTAAGCAGGATGATCAAGTGTTCTCTTTCTAGGCTTCCCTAGAAACTGTTGGATTTTAGAAGGGATGAAGATGACTTGGAGATGAAGGCAGGTAGGAGTGCAGCAGTGGTAACCCAACATTTAGAAATAAATACAATGTCCAAGATGAGCAAACAAACAAACAGAAATCCTGCGAAATGAGTCTTCCAAGAATTGAATCAGCTTCTTAGTTTTAAATATTGAAATAGATGTATAAGTGCTATCATGAATAGAGAAGACAAGGTCCCATTTTGTAAAAAAGGTTAAAAATCTATGATCTGAAGCAGTAGTCTGTAAACAACGATCTGTGAACATTCCAACCTGGAGGAGGAAGGTGGATTCTGGGAGGAGAGCAACTAACCATTAAGCTTTTAACAAAATATCAGGAACATCATAGACATTCAATAAGTGCTACCCCCTCACCCCAATCCTCATCTGATAGTTCAGCCGTTCTACAGAAGGGGAAATGAGGGTGTGCTTGGAGAGGCTGAGTTGCCCGTGGTGCAAAGGTTAATGATAGAACTGGAGTTCAAACCCAGTTTCATCACACTCCACACTTTTCATTACACCACTCTGTGTTCTCCAAATCCTATATTTGAAAAATTCTCCAAGAATTAGTGAGTGAAGAAGAGGAGACTTTTCCCCACATAAAATTTAACAAACCAATCTTTCCTGGGTTAGTTTCCCAACCTACTTGATCCACAAAAATGGATAAGTTGGCTGGGTATCAAACATTTGCAAAATGTCAGACTTTGATTTATGACCTAGCTGAGAATGCTGGTAAGTCATCATTCACCCAGTCTGTCCTAGTTCAGTGACTATAAATGGCTGTGGCATCAAAGAGTGCTGGTTCATATAAACATACTTTGGGAATTATTTGGGGCATTTCCCTAGATCTTAAAGTCACTCTACAAAACCATAATGGTGCTGATTTTTCACATTTGATGTCTATCTTCTATAATAGTTACCATTTATGGGACATTTTCTATATGCCAGGCAGTGGGCCAAACACTTGATAAATATTATTTTTTTTATAACTCTCCAACAGTCCCTCTATAAACAGTAGTTTATAGATGAGGAAATTGAGGCTCAGAGAGATTGAGAAAATTTCTTAAGGTCACACATCTGTAAGTAGCAAAGCTGGAACTTTGCTTTTTACATGTGTTGCAGAGACCTATTCCAGGTCCCGGGGGAAGAGGCAGGGGGTGGATTATTTCAGAACGGCAGAATTCAAGGTAAATGTTAGAAGTTATTCTATAGCCTAGGAGCATATGGCTTAACAGGAAGTTGAACAGTCTGTGTATAGAGCTGAAAGAGGTGTCAAAGATGGAGTTAAGTGGAATCTTGAAGTCTGATTAAATCTATCAGGGAGAAAATCCATAGAGCAGAAGCTAGAAGACCCTGAAGTTCAAAGTTTAGGGAACAATTAAGCTCTGAAGAAGGGTGAAGAAAATGCATGAAGGGGGGCCAGCCAGATTATTATTCAGCCCCAGAACATCCGAAAGTATTCAAGAGCTTTTACTAGTATGGTCTCTTTAAAGGCTGAAACAAAGCTAAGTTTGGAATTTGCTATCATTGACTTAGCTATAACTTTTATCAACAAACTCGAGATTAGGACTTTCTGCAGACTAACGCCCTGCTTTTCTACTACAGTCATCACAAATCCCCAGATCAGAGTAAATAATACATCATGGCGAGAAAAAAAACAGCACAGAAGTTTGATCCATGATCTTCAGAATGGTTTGATTTTCATAAAACTCATAGATGATCTTTAGCCAGGGTGTGGATGAACATTTTCTGTATAAAAAAATATCTTGAGTCATTTTGAGCATTTTCTATCTACCACGCAGTGAGCCCACCCTTTATTCCCTATGAACACCTAGAGTGCTTTAATGCAGAGGTGGCCTTACGCTACCTGCCTTCCAGAGAGGGTCTAGAAATGTTTCCAGGAGACAGTAGTCTTTGGGGGCTCAAGTACACTGTCTGAGGTGACAATGAGAATCCTTCCTAAAGGGTATGCCCAAGGTATTGATAAGGTTGGTGGCTTGATAATAACCAGAAGTGATGCCAACCAAACTGCAACAGACCACAGAACACTGACTTCCACACCTTCCCAATTTTCTCCAGACCTATCCTTGGGTAACCTGCGCACTTTGTGGGCAAAGGCCTCCTACAGCTTCATCTTCATCTCTCTGACTACACTCACTGCAAACCCTGGCAAGAGTTGGCAATCAGAAATGTTAGTGGACTCTTTTTGGTTGTAACTAATTAATTCATTCACCTCCTCCCTAATTGCAGTGGGTGAGATGCTCACCAGCTGTGATTACAAATTGGTTCTGTCTAGTTGACAAGACCTTATCAGCAAATTAAAATAAAATGATCTGACTTCCAATACATGAAGTACAATTAATTCTTGTATGCATATGTGGGTTTCTGATGTAAGCAAGAAAATGATCAGCCCTATAGGTCATGCCTATTCATTCTCCAGTTGCCAAGAGATTTTTATTGCCTCCCTCATGCCATATGGCATCCTCTCTAGCTTCAGCCTCGTGGGAATGGAGGAGGATGCCTGCCAAGAGTGTCTCGTCACTTGTTAAAGGTATCTCATTTTCCTGTGATTTCTTTACTCGTCAACAATAGCCCACGTTCATTCCCTTAAGAAGTAAAAGCCAGTGGACTGAAGGCTTTTGTGATGCTTTCCGCCATACCTGAATTATCACGGGAAGCGCATGAGCCAAATGTAAATCATAGCTTTCCATCAAAAGTGGCAACTTTTGCAATTGAAGGATTCTTGTATGGGAACTCAAGTATATTACTGTGATTATAGAATGACCCACGTGTCTGGAAATGTTCTTTTTGCACATACCCACAGCAAGTCTAAGGTTCCTGAGATTTATTGCCTGCGCTTTTTCTTTATATATATAGGCTGCAAGCTGAAGCATATGGTCCCACACAACTGTGATATTTACGATAATGAATCACAGATGTTTAAATGGATGTAATCTGAAAACACTTAAATGCTAAGATGCTGGAGTCTTACTGCAAACATTGTGAAGACCTTTGGATTATGTTGATTTTCAGATACCATCACTAGGAATATGACTTTACATATCCTGGGAAAATATCAGGCAAAAAGGAATGACTTTTTCCCCCCTTTAAAGAAACATAGTGTTCAAAGTAACCAACAAATTCCAAAGGTGAAGATTTGGTTATTCTATTGATAACTGAATTGCAGTCCCTTCTAGAATTAAGGATGAACTTACACAGTGGATATCCTTTTACTGTGCACCCATCCTATAACACATGTTATTTTAACGGTCATTTTTTAAATACAAAAAAATTAAAAATTTCACGAGAGTGAAATGGGAAATGCACCCATTTCCCATCCCATCCTTTCCTCACTTGTCCCATTAACCACATAATTTGATGCATATTCTACCAAATTTACAAACCATATGCATCCACATACAGTTCAATAAGTAGTTTTGCTCTTAATAGCTATTACAAACTTTTTTTTTTTACATCAGTTCATATAGAACTACTTCATTCTTTTCCATGACTGAATAATACCTCTTAGTATGCCTATGCTATCATTAAAGCAGTCCCCTATTGCTGGACACTTAGGTTTTACCTGTTTCATAGCTGCTACTCATGCAGCTGTAAACACCTATATACCTGCCTTTTTGTGTGTATGTGCACGTATTTTTCTACAGTTGAGACATCTTGGAAACTGCTGATTCAAAAGAACCACCCATTTAAAATTTAGTTAGACATTGACAAATTGTCTTAATTTGGAATCTAATCCAAAGTATATTGGATTTCTCTTTCCTCACACTAACAGTAGATAATATGATGTAAATATTTTTTGCCAATTGGATAGTTGGAAAAAAAGTACATTGTTAATTTGCATATTTTTGATGAATAGGGAGGTTAGGTATTGTCTCCTAGTACTGGCCATTATTTCCTCTTCTGTGAATTTCACGGTCTATCAGAGTACTTAGGAACTCGAATTATAATTGCTCGTTCCCTTGCTTTTCTCGTTACTAGACTGTGAGTTTCTTGAAGGAAAGAACTGTCTCGCTTGCCATTCTATCCCACCGCTCCGCAGAGACCAGGCACACGTGTTTTGTTGAATGAATACACGCTTATATGGATGAGGCTGATGTTTCTTTGTGCTACAACCCGAATGCTTACCAGAGTCCCGCTTTCAAAGCGGAAACTCAGTTCAACTCCTTCCTCCCTTCCTGGGCTCCCTTCTATACTCCCTCTCATGTGGTGCCTTTCTCATACCAGAATAAAACCTTCATGCCTGCAAGGACTTGGTCAGCTTAGTAACTCCATGTCCCTAGTACTAGCACAGAGCCTGATGAATAGTAGGAATTCAGTAAATATTTTCTAAATGCATCCGTCTTGGTTTATGATCTGTCAGACTGTTTCTATACCAGATATCATGCTAGCAGCCGACTTTGAAAGGTTGACTGGAGCTTTTGCCATTCTTTCTGCTTTTCTTTTCATCTCCTGTGCTGATGGACAGTGGAGAGCCTCAGGACTCTTACTGAAATTCTTAATCTGACCTTGTGGACCAGGATTTGGGGTGTGTATAGAGCTTTTGAAAAGGCAATGCTATCATGACATTGGTAAACGGGCTTCATTGCCGTGTTTGGTCTTTTATGGCTGCGTAGACAAAGTTGCACTGGAAACTTGCTAGAGTGGGCTCAGTTGAGATGCCCAACCCATGAGCTGAATTCATACTCATATAGGCTGACATGAAGGCCTAAAATCAGCTGAGAGAAACAAAGAACTTGTGAGTCAGCTTATGACCACATGTCCCTCTAAACCAGGAGTCAGGAACTTGTATCCTGTTGATCAAATCTGGCCTGCTACCTGTTTTTGTAAATAAAGTATTATTGGAACAGAGCCACTGTATTTGCTTACATGCTATCTCTGGCTGCCTTTGCTCTACAACTGCAGAATTGAATAGCTGCAACAGAAACCATCTGGCTCATAAGCCTAGAATATTTATTCTCTGGCCATTTGCGGAAAAAGTTTGCTGATCCCTGCTGTTGGCCAAGGCCACACTTTTTTTCCACATTTTTCAAGAGACCTGCTCGAAGCTGTCTGAGTGGTAGGCAAGTCAACTTATCCACAATGTATTCTGCACTCTCAGTTTCATGATTAGCTACAAGACAATCAGCAGAGTGGGGAAAATGACTCACAGACACTTACCTAAATGTTATCTCAGTGCCTATGTGTTGCCTTTAATTTTCGAAAATAAAATCTGCTGGGAGATATTTTCCATTCAAAATAGAGTCTCAAGAGGTTTCACTTTTTAAATACACTTTTAAAATCCATTATCTGCAGTCATTAAGTGTATGGACAAGCACTCACAGAGAAGATGAATATACCCAGAGGAGCAGAAGGGAATTGTGTATATCTCTATTTTTTGTCTATAAAGCAATAATTTAATTTAGAACCAAGAAATTAGCTGAGAATCATGCTTTTGATCAAGTTCACACACAAAACTGTTTGTCTTCAAGGTCCGTTTCCCACACTTAAAGTAGTCTGTCATCTTTTAATGTGATTTGTCATTAATTTTTGTTTCTTTTCTTGTAGAGAGTCTGCCATTATTTTCCCCAAAATGACTAAGATCTCTGGTTTTCTACACTCTCTAAGTGAAGTCATTTGAAACTTTATCTCTCTGGAAAATGAAATGGGAATTATCCAGCCCAAAGGTGGTGGGGAAATAGTGATTTTGTTTTATTTTTTCTCTGATGAGGGTTTGGTTCATTAACAAGAAGGAAAACAGCATTTCTTTGAGTAAAGGGGCAAATGGGAAGAAAGACAGAAACCCAAGAAGCCTCAAATTGTTTGAACCTCTCTACAAAATTAGATGCTATATCAGAACATTGAAAAGGGATAGTCACTGTGTATTTTAAGTACTTAAAAATCCAATGAACTCAGACAAGGACAGCATACCATATTTAAATTATAGCACATATTCTCTGTGTAATTTTATATGTTTGAGTTGGATGGTTTCCTGGGTTCTTACTTAATGCCTTTAAGCCTGGAAATCATAGATATGAATTCTTCTTTCAGCATTCAAAGGATCCTGAGTAACAAGGACCCAGTTCTAGGCTGTGGGACAGGTGTATAAATGAAATCTGGTTACATTAACTCCACAAGAGGAGGTGAGAAATAAAGGGAGAATGACGTATAGTGACTCTCTCGCTCTTTCACCAGTAACAACTTTGTAAATATTAATCATAGCTGGAATGAATAAAGCAGTTGCTATGGTCAAGCTCAACCCCTCTGAGGAAGGTGGGTCCAGGAAGACACTTGGTTCTACGGAACCTCTCATTGGGATTGGCTGTGGAAGATTGGGAGGGTAAGACATAGCAGTTGCTAAAGAGCTCTACATAATGAAAGATTAATTGGGAAAAAACAATTCAGGCGAGAAGGAGGGGAGGAGAGTGAGAAGCAGAACTGGCAGTGGAGGCGGGGCAAGAAAGGGGAAAGCTGGAGAGATCGTGGAAGATCCTGACTGTCTCTGTGGATCTTTAAACCCTCTGTAGAATCTAACTTGCTCACAAATGATCTGCGTGTTTCTTGTGCAACCTGGTGCAGGAGCCATGTTTTCCTGTCTGGTTTGCCTAGGTCAGGAAAGAGGCAGACTTGGGGCCAGGTGGTGGTATAGTGGTTAGGTTCGTGTGCTCCAGTTCTGCAGCACGGGGTTCACCAGTTCAGATCTGGGGTGTGGCCCTTTGCACTGCTCATCATGCCATGGTGTGGCAGACTTCCCACATATAAACTAGAGGAAGATGGGCATGGATGTTAGCTCAGGGCCAATCTTCCTCAAAAAAAAAAAAAGAAAAGAAAAAAGAAAGAGGCAGACTTTAAGGCAAAGGACCCAGAGGCAAGACAATTCATGAGGACACAAGCCCATAGGACCCTATATAAATTGGGGTGGGGGCCCTTTGGATTTCCACAACTTATGGAAGATAGGGGTTCAATTTCAGTTTAACTAACCCTCCAGGGGTTAAAGTGAGCCTGTGAATGTCTGACTTTCATTTAATGTTTATTCAGCTCTTTCCACGAGCCAGGCAGTGTGTTAAGACTTTGCATGCATTAACTCAATATCTTATTAATTTTTCACAACTGTGCACGACACTAGTATTATTTCCCCATTATACAGATGAAGACACTGAGCCTAACGGGGAACTGTGTGATAGGTGGAAAAGAACTTGGTCTCCAAACAGGTCCGTCTGACTTCAATGCTCACACCTCTTCCTACTTGGCTCCCTGTCTCTCACTCGCTCAGCAAACCAGGTCTCAAGGATTGTGTTGTTTCCATATGCATAAAACAGAAGAATGTTCAGCCCCACTCCTTAATAAGAGTGAGGCTGGTCAGTGAGTCAGCCATTTAAAATAAGGTCACAATGCTGCATAATGGGGAATGCAGTAGGAGTGTGAACTAAGTTTTCCAGGAAGAAAAAAGAACAAACGGTCTGGTTTGAGCCAGACCCACAGAAGACTTCACAGAAAAAACGGCATTTGAGCTTTACCTTGAAGGACAAGGAGAAGAAATTATAGTCACGTGCTGCACAGCTACACGTGGTCAGCGACAGACTGAATAGACGTCAGTGGTCCCATAAGGTTAGTGCCATGCAGCCTAGGTATTAGTAGGCTATGCCATCTATGATTGTGTAAGTACGCTCTAGAATGTTCCTACAACAACAAATGGCCTAACGACGCATTTCTTAGAACATATCCGCATCATTAAGGGATGCCTGACTGTGGCTGTTTTCCACGTTTGACTGCAAGTAAGCTCTACTACTGGTGACTGACATCAAAAATGGACTGATGGAGTTCACCAAAGGATGCTCTAGTCTCAGATTCACAAATCATCTCTAATTCCTTAAAAAAAAAGTATCTCTTTGATTCCGTAGGGGTCTGGGTAGCTATCACTAGAGCCTCCATCGGCTCTGTTTGTAGCAGATCCATTCACAAGATGATGTTTTGGAAAATATTCTGAGCAACTTCGAAGCACAAGACAAATTTCAAAGTGGAAAGGAAAAAAACAAAAGGTCAGGAGAAATGAAATGTGTGTGAGAGGGGCAGAGTTCTTCTTGATTAAATTTCAAAAGGAGATAATAAATTAGGAGAAAACGTAAGAACAAAGACGGTCGTATGGTTTATACTCCTGAATTAAAATAAGCAAAGAAGCCAACAAAACCTGAATTTCCATTTCTGAGAGTTAGTTACATGTATCTGTAGTTTAAGTTTTCTTTCACAGTTAATTCAGGCAGGGGGGTGTTTTACTCAGTGTTGAAAATAGTGTTAACCTCTCTGATCTTCAATTTGTTCATTGAGGAAATGATAGGATTGGCATAGACCAGGGATTCTCAAAGTCTGGTCCCAGGACCAGTAGCATTGGTATCGTTTGTGAGCTTCTTAGAAATTCAGATTCTTGGGTGCACCTGAGACCTATCAAATCAGAAGCTCTGGGGGTGGAGCTGAGCAATGTGTGTTTGAACATGCTCTCCAGGAGATTATGGTTCACGCTCAAGTGTGAGAACCCCCAGGAAAGATAATCTTCCAGATGACTGGACAGCTGCACGACTCAATGCTTCTATTAAAAACACATTATCCAGTATTAAGCATGCACTACTCGATACTAAATTAGAAAAAAAAGAACATCCATTAAATACACAGACAGAACATCAGCTTTGGAGCCAGAGTGTACAGGCCTCCCTCCCAGCTGTACGAGATTTTACACAGAATCTTTGACACTCAATTTCCTGATCTGTAAAGTGGGAATAATGATGCCTGGTGCCTGGAATTCGTCTTGAGAAAAAATGAGAGAATGTGAAGCTTCTGATGCATAGGAAGACACCTAAAATAGTTGCACGTGTAATTTTATTAAAATATGGACTTGATCACAGTTGGTTCACTGTCCTTCTCTTTTAATAAACACGATAATCTAAGCAAATGAAAAATAGCTCTTATTGATCCACTCTGCTTAAATTAAGAGGGTTGTTTGCCTGCAACACTGTCTCCAGAAGGAGATGCGTCTCTCTCAGAAAATACAGTATAATTAATGGATGCTAACATGAAAAGGGCCAATTAAGTGTCATTCAGTCACTCATCCTCTTGAACGAGGTAGACATGAAGCACAAATCTATGAAGTTGAAAGGACAGAGGGAGGAAGGCCTCATCCTGGCTCAGGCCACCATGCTCTTCTGCCTGGGCTACTGCAGTAAGTTTTGCCTGGTCTCCCAGTCTCCCCCTCTAGGCACACCCATCCCCAGTGGTCTCAGCACAGCAAAGAGAGGTCCAGGTACAGCTTGATGTTTATGTCACCCTTCTACTCCAAACCATGTCATCTGGAGTCAAAGCCAAGTTCTTTCTCTAACCTACATGAACTAGTTCATATTATGCATCATGTCCTTCTACTCTCATCCTTAGTCACTCCAGCCTCACTTGTCTCCTAGCTTTCTCAAACTCCCAGGCATGCTCGTCCCTCAGGACCTTTGCATTTGCTATACCCTCTGCCTTAATGCTCTTGTCCCACATATCCAAGGCTACCATCCTCATTTCTTAGTTTCCCCTAGGTATCTGCTCAAATGTCACCTTTGTTATGAGGCCTTCCCTGTCATTTCAATACTTTCCCAATCTGACATTCTCTGTTGTTTTTTTTTTGTCCTTAGCACTTCCCATTATGAAAATGTATCCCACAGTACATTTTTGTTCTTTATACAACTTATTGTCTTCCTTTTTCTAAAGAATGTAAGCTCAGGTTATCTCAAGAACCTGGAAAAGTATCTGGCACATGATGAATCAGTACATAGTGCATCAATCAATGAATGGATTAATTTCCTTCGTTTTCATTCCTTTACTTAGCTATCATCATCTACCAATCAATTAATGATGAATGAAACTAGCAAAGTAAGTAAGTAGGTAACCTACTGGAGAAAAGGAAAACTATAACATGATCTTTTATAATTGCTGCTGTTTGGCCAGGTATCAATGTGGAAAACAGAAAGAAAGAAAAAGTTAAATGCATAAAAACTTTAAGGCATTTCCTCACAGGATATTTTTCGGCCCTTAGGGACAGTTTCCCCAGGAAGCAGTAGGGCGAGAGTGAGAACTCTGGAATCAGAGCTCAGAACTCGACAAGTGATAGAACCTGGATGAGCTAACCCACATTCTTGAACTGCAGTTTCCTCCTCCGTGAAATGGGTTGCATGTTGATACGTACAACTCATGCGACTAGAGTGACGTTTAAGTGAGAGAGTGTTCATTGACCGCTCTCCACGGTGTCTAGCATAGATTAAAGGGTCAATAAACACTGTCATAGCTATCCCTGGAATTTAAGCCACTCAGATCTGGGTGTTCTGGGGAAAATGGAACAGGTACAGCATTTTAATGGTAGATCAGACCATTCCTATTTGAGTGAATTTCAGGGACTGGCGTTAATCTACTCTGACACACCCAAATGATGTAGAGGGATGACACCAGTTTCTGAAAATAAAATTGCCACCATTTTGAAAAGACCCAGTGTTTAAACATCAGTATTGGCTCCTGACCCCCCTCAAACTCTGTTGGAGTTATGGATCACTTCACTTATTTTCTTGTTTAGACACTATCAGAAGCAAACCAGTGATTACAAATGTGAAGAATCCTCATTCGGACATGGGCTGTCAACAAAGACTGAGCAAATGACACCACAGAGAATGGAGTTATTAAAGCCGCACCGAGAAGTCAATTGCTGGGCCAGCCTTCCCCTACCCACCCCATCTTTCTCAGGCTTCGCCTGTGATTTGCCCCGGAAAGGCAGGCTGCAGCATTTTTCCCAAAGGAGCTGCCTGGGGGCAAAGTAACTTGTGTCAGTCAAAACCGTTTATGAGACAGGTCTGAATTTTGTTTTCTTATGCACTGGGGAAAAGCTATCTCAGATCACGTTTTTCTCTCTCTCTGTGTTAACGAAAGGTTATATTATCACTTGGGTCTAAAAACATACACCTAACGTGGCAATAAACTCCTTCGTGGTCATTAACTACTGTGGCGGGGCTTTTTATTTTTATATTAAAGACGTGATTGAGATCTGAAAGTACCCTCGTTGAGCATTCAGAAGATGAAAGTTACCATAAAGTTTTGAGCTAAAGGACACCTGAGTTGAGCATTGTGCACCTAAAGAACCAGCCATCTCAAGTTACTGACCTCAGGGACACTAAATGCAATGCTCACCCTGGACTCAATATATTCCAAAATGATTTAAAATTATATTGTAAGTTACAAATAAGGACTTTTGCCTCATTAAAAATGAACGACAAACAAATAGACAGAACACCAATGCCAGTACGAGCAGGTTCTGAATAATACAGCAGAGGTCAGATTTTAAACTAAATCTTTCAATGTCTGCTATTCGTTTTGAAGATGACCTGACAATCTTCTATAATTTTTGTCAGGCTTCTTGAATCCCCTAGCAGGGATTACTTTAAAGAGATTGAACTCACCACAAACATTCTAAAAATAAACAAATCGAAACAAAACAAAGCAAAACATACAGAAGCCTAGCACTACTGTCTGAGATAGCGAACAAATTAGGATGCTCCTGCTGAGAATGGGAGCATGAGCTAGGATGCGAACTCGGCATTGCTTCTGAAATAAACTACATTGAGAAACAAGCTTTGTATATCTGGGAGGAAGAGAAGGTAAATACACACAAACTGGAGATTCTCCTCTGTCCTTGATTTCAGATTTGGAAAACATTGTTCAATGCTCTATTTGGAATCGGATATCTGAAGGCCTGAGGCTGTTGGTAGGGTGGCCTCGCTCAATGTGGGAGGGACACTGAGCTATGAGGGTCCCTTGCCTACAACTAAGGGACTTTCTAATGGCACTTTAGTATGTCTACGTGTAGCAGAAGGTAGGGAAGTGAAAACAGATGAGCTTTGAAGAGGAGAAAGAGTGAGAAGGGGCTGGGGCGATCAATAGCTTTGATAGAAAAATTCTCTCTTCTCCTGACCTAATCTTTAAGTGAAGATAGCAAAATATTTATACAAAATCTAGCAGTGAAGGGTGGAGCCCCTGATTGGGGCTTTCTGGCAGAAACTATGCCTCCCTATAGCGATGGAATTCCACATTCCACTCTCTGGGATTTGCCTGGGTATGTGGCTACTTGGCTAGAAACTATACTTTCCAAACCCCCTTGCAGCTGGGTGTGGTCCTGTGACTCACTGTGGTCAATGGAGAATGAAGAGAAGTGAGAGGAGGACTTGGAGTTAATAGCCTTCAAAAGAAAGATGCTTTTTCTCCTCTTCCTCCCTATACCCTTCCAGAAAGCTGGATATGGTGTAGGACATAGGGAAGAGGGCAGCACCTTAGAGGATGTCAGAATAGATCTGATTAATTATCAGTCCAATGCTACTCGGGAGCACAAAGTACTGCAGCTTGCTGAAGATACCATGAGAGATGGCAATCCACAGCCCTTGACCTTTTTCAAATAGGGGTCCCTGAATAACACTGTGGAGCGAAGTCACTGACCTGCCCTGGACTGGTTCATGAAGAAGAAACACCTTTCTAATTTGTTGAAGCCTCTGTTTTTGAAGCATCTTTATTAGAGCTATTAGTCAGCACCCTAACTAATTTGGATTCCCTGGTCTGAGCTAGTGTAATGTGTTGTTAGTTCAAAGTTCTTTCCAACACATATCATTTTGAGCCTACAGAGATTTTGCAGCCTTCCTCGTCCCTCTATTTCTCCATTCCCATTTGTGTCCCTGCCATCTGCAAGAATGGCTGTAGGAGAACACCAGTATCTATTAGGTCAGGAATGGGGTCCAGCTCACCTGTGCTGCATGCTGCTGCTGCCAGACTCAGTATTCTACAGTCACATTTGTTAACTCGTGAATACTTCCTCATGAATCAGAATTTCCCTCTCATTTATAGAGATCATTTTTTCAGAGAGGATTTATTGAGTGTCTACTTTAGACTGACCCATTCAGTTGTCATGATTCTCTTACATCTTCTCTTATTAATATGATGAAGAAGTACAATATTTATGTGAAGCAAATCCAATTGGAATTTCCCCCAAAACAAACCAAATGAGAATACAAAAGAAGTGGCAGAGAGGCATCATACATATGAAGGTTTCCGTTCTTACAGAACCTTTTAGAAGATGGAATATGCCAGTTAATCACTGTTCACAGTTCTTAAACTACTTTCATCAAACATTCAGAGGCCCCTTTGAATGGGGTAGTCAGATTGCCCATGGGGTGTAGTATCCTCTCTGTGCTCTAACACTATGTCAGAGCAGTAGGTAAAGCTCCTCCTACTCTACTCTTCTGGTTCCTCCACCTGTCCTTCTCTCTGGCTTCTTCCTGTAACATCTCAGGACACACAGTGATCAATGTGAGAGGTCAATGTGATCAAGCCTGAGAGGTTTTCAATTGGGTATGCATGCATAAGAAACAAGGTGCCCTCTCTGTTCTCCTTTCGATGTTCAGTGGCTGCATCAATGATAATACATGACTGTCTTGATCATAAATTTATTTATTCTCCCTACACAGCAGTCCTCATTTTGTCCTTGTTTATGAATTAGGCTTTTTGAGATAGATATAAAACAGAACAAAATGAAAAACACTTAAGTGATTTAAAGAGAGAAATTATCAGTCCAATGCTACCTGGAGTCAAAGTTACTGCAAGATTCTGAAGACATCATGAGAGATAGGGATCCAGAGCCCTTGACCTTTGCCAGAGTAAGGGCCCCCTCTCACCTCCCAAGGGCAATTCTCAGCCCAAAATACATTTGCATTGGCCTCAGAGGCAAGCTGGGCTTATCAAGACAGTCATACGGGACTAAACACTTAAGGATAAATTTTAAATGAGCTAACAAATATTTGTGTCATTCCTGTGTTGGAGAAAGGGTATTGAATTTGGATTCTTATCCTAGTGCTGCCACAGATGAGTAATCTTGAGCAGAGCATCAGTGCTTTCATTTGTTAAGCAGGAATTTTATACCTACCTCTCTAGGCTGTTGTAAGAATGTCATGAGATAATACTTAAAATCTATGTGCAATACATGTGTGCTGAGTAAATGGACAAACAGTGAAAGCTCTACATGATCTGGTCTTCTCACTCTTGCTTCCTTCCAGTTTGTTCAATACACCAGGCATGCTCCAGTCTTAGGGTCTGTGCCATTGTATTTACCTCCATCCATGGGGCTTTTCCTCCAGACACCTACATGACACATTCCCTCACCTCCTCCAAGTCTTGTTAGAATGCCCCCTCCTCGGCAATGTGTTGCTTGATGATCCGTTAGTTTACAACCACTCCCCTTCCCCCAACCCCAGTCCCCTTGCCCTGCTTTGTTATTCTCTATCACATTGATCACAATCCAGCATCCGATACGTCTTCCTTGTTCACTGTCTGTCTGCACACAGCTAGAATGAAAACATCACAAGGGCAGGTACTTCTGTCTGTTTGGTTCATTGTATTTGTCTCTTAGGGCTGCCATAACAAACTACCACAAATGTTGTCGCTTAAAACAACAGAAATGTATTCTCTCACATTCTGGGGGCTTCAAAATCAAGGGACTGACAGGGTCATGCTTCCTCCAAAGGCTTTAGGGGAGGGTCCTTGCTTGCCTCTTCCAGCTTCTGGTGGCTCCAGGTGTTCCTTGGCTGGGGCTGCGTCATTCCGATCTCTGCCTCCCTGGTCGCACGGGCTGCTCCTCTTTCTCCCTGTGTTGCTTCTTTGTGTGTCTCTTGTAAGAAGACTTCAAGACTTAGGGCTCACGTAGGTAATCCAGGACCATCTCATCTAGAGATTCTTAACTAATTACAAAGACTCTTTATCCAAATAAGGTCAGATTCACAGGTTCTGGGGGTTAGGATGGGAACATATGTTTTTGGGGGCCACCATTCAACTGACTATATATACTGCTGTATCTTCAATGCCTACAAGAGAGGCACATAGAGGAGCTCAGTTCATATTTGTTGAATAAATGAATGACGGCCAAATGCAAATACTGGGATGGGGGTGGAACTTAAGGTGAGTTCCCTTTCCCCACCTGAAGAAGTGCAGCTTCAGATGCACCTGAAGTGTGCAGTAATCCTGAGAGGAATTCCGTGAGACGGCAAATGCAGACCATTCTCTCTGCACCTGGAAGACCCTCCCACGACCTCCGCCCCAGTCAAAAGCGATCCCACACTGTGGCTTGAGGGATCGCCTTGACTGGACAGGATTCGGACTCATTGCCATGCATGAAGCATGCTTTAATCAAGTGTCCTCTGGTCGGATCCAATTATCCATAGGTGTAAATGACTACACAGAACCTCTCTTGACGGGAGAAGCAAAAAGTGAGATTTGTTTCTAAGAACGGCACATCCATTAACATGGTTGCCAGATAATTCTTCAGAACCTCCCTATTTGCATAAATACCTTCCAGTCAATTTCTATTTTTCTTAAATTAAAATGAAAGTGGCAGCTCCGTGGCTGAGGCACCGGCCACGGTCTGGCGGCTCCACATTCATGTAAGCAATGACAGTTCAAATACTGGACCATTGGAGTAGGAAGAGATGAAACAATATCCATTATCAGCGTTGGTTGCTATTTGCTTGAACATACTGAATAACCTTCACTTGCATGGATAATAAAGTCACTTAAATGGATTATAGGAATTCAAACCAGTGCAAGATGACTTGTGCTAAGTGCTCCGAAATAGAGGGCTATAAATGCATTCCCAGTTGCAAGAATGATCAAAAAATTGAATTACTAAAGTGGTTTACATTGACAAAAACGAGTTGCTTGCCCTTTTTGTGCAGGTTCCTACACTGAGTAGGCTGTGTAGGGGTTTTTAAGAATAAGTATAAAGTCTTCTTTTCCCTTAAAGGATTTATAGTCCATGTAGAGGATCATGACAACATTCTCCCATAACCAGATTAAAAGTAGAAAGTTAAAGTAGTAAGAATTCGCAAAGGAAGTTCTCTGGAATTTGAAAGAAAGAGGTGATACATCTGAACGGTAGTAAAATCCATGGAGGTTTGGAAGGGGAAGCTGAGAGTGAAAAGCTCTGAAGAAATACAGAACAGGAAATGGGCACAGAATAAGCAAGATGTACCTCAGATTACGTTTTGTCCTTAAGAGAGAAATGGTGGGAAGTGAATGAACCTAGGGACAGAATATGCATACAGAAGTGACTGATAAGAAGAGATTAACATCAACCACACTTCAATTAAAAACAGAAGAAATTAATAATGACTATCTTTCACTGAGCACATACTATGTGACAGGTACTCTGCAACATCCTCTATATCCAGAGTTTTTCAACCATGATACTATTGACATTTGGGGCTGAATAATTCTTTGTTTTGAGTGGATATTCTGTGTATTGATGGATGTTTAATGGCATCTCTGACCTCTACACACTCGATGCCAGTAGTGATCCCCATTTGTGACAACAAAAAGGTCACACTGCCAAAGGCACTCTTGGGGGACAAAATTGCCCTTGGTTTAGAACCACTGATGATATTGTTTGTTACATCTGCTTCTTATAAGAACCCCATGAAGCAGCATTATTAGCCTCATTGATGAGGAAAGAGAGACGCTAAAGGTTAAAGTATGTCCTGGAGGACACACTACTGGAAAGGGCTCCTTGCCCATTGGCTTGTGTGGTACAAATACATATATTTCAATATATCACTTGCTTTATGCTTAGTCATAGAGGAGGGTTTTGTTTGCTGTGGAGAAACATTAACACTTTACGTAGTCAACTATCTCAATTTTTCAACTTATAATTTTTTTTCTTTTTAAGACTTTATTTTTTTTTCCTTTTTCTCCCCAAAGCCCCCCAGTACATAGTTGTGTATTCTTCATTGTGGGTTCTTCTAGTTGTGGCATGTGGGACGCTGCCTCAGCGTGGTTTGACGAGCAGTGCCATGTCCGCGCCCAGGATTCGAACCAACGAAACACTGGGCCGCCTACAGCGGAGCGTGCGAACCCAACCACTCGGCCACGGGGCCAGCCCCTTTCAACTTATAATTTTGACTTTTGTCGACATGCTTAAAGTCTGCCTAACTACAAAAGTATAAAAAATTCACCTCTGATTGATTTCTTCCAGTTTTTTTAATGGTTTTCTTGAACATATATCTTGGTCCCATGATGAACTTATTTTGATATGAAGATATATATATATACACACACACACACACACACACACATAAACACACAGTATGTGTCTATATATGGTATATGTTCCTTGTTTAAAAAAAATCAAACAGACAAGGGTAAGAAAAATTGATATTCTCCTGAACCCTAGCACTTGGAGATGGCTACACAGCATTTTGGTCAACATTCTTCAAGACACCTCTTTATGGCTACCTGTGCCAAGAGTTGAGCTCTAGGAGTTTCAACACTGACAAAGAAGAAAAGAAAACAGCTAAATACTCACAACATTGGGGGACATTTGCAATAAAGAAGTAGAGAACAGGGGAAGGGGATAAAAATGGAGTTAGGAAGTATACAGTTAGATAAGGAGGCGAGTCAAAAGAATATAACATAATGGAAACCAAGAAAAGAATATTTTCAAGATAGTGACACTCTTCAAGGTTCAAAAGTGGTAGTAAAGTTACTTCTGATGGAACATGAAAGAATATAGATTTTGGTGTCTGAAGAGATGTTTTGGAGAGAATGAGAAGACTTACGAGTGTGAGAATGGACTAAGATAGTCATATGCACATGGAAAAGTCTAGAAGCACAGAGTATAAGCCTCTTTATCAAGAAAAGTGCAGGTGAAAATTAGAAATAAGAAGAGACGATATCTTTGGGAAAACAGAATCAAGGGAAAACCATGTAGTGGGGCTTCTAAACTTGGGCTCCACTAGCTTTTAGGGGGTGCATGAATAGGATTTAAGGGGCTCTCTAAAATCCTTAAAATTACATTTAATTTTTCTGTGTATAGGTACGTTTGCTATTCTAAGGATATGGAACATTTTTTTATCCAATTATCAGTAGGTGCTAAGAACTACTTTCTTAGAGGATGGCAGCCACTTTTGTTAATTTATAGCAGATGAAAATAACCCAATAGAAGGGCCTAGCTTGGGAAGGTGAGAGTGGTAGCAGATATTTGATGAAATAATGTCCAATCAGAGGTGAGAGTAGATGGATTCAAGGCTGTGCCCTGAGCAGAAAAGTCTAGTCTTGAGATCTTACTTGTTCTTCTAACAATGTTTTCTAGTATTGCTAAGAGGATGGGCTGTTCAGAAAAAAACAATTCATTCTAAACGAAAGAAAAAAATAGGAAAGTACTTCACCAAAATGACATCCTTGTTTATTTCTGAATGCTGGAAGTGCTTTTTACTTTGTTCTTTTCTTCACTATTTTCCAAAATGTCTTCAGTTAATTAACATATGTCAATTTTAAAATCACCAAAGACACAAGATATTATTAAAATCAACGCACTATGTGTGTTTTTTTTTTAAAGTAATTCTAGGGAAAATGATGTGTGATACAAGCAAACTGGATTTCCCCAAGGAAAGTCTCTATGCTGAAATATAAAGAGCATTGGAGCTCAAGAGACAAATGCAAAAAAACCCTCTGGAGCAGTAGGAAGAACAGAATTACATCAGCCTGAAGACGAGCTGGTCGCTAGCTCTGCTGTGGATTGACTTTGGCTCTGAGCGGCCAGTTCGGAGACTCTGTTTCCCATTCTGTGAAATAGAGCACTGATGTCTTCCATGCAGAATTTCTAAGCAGGTTAGACGGATGGCTTAAATGAGGTCTTGCTTAATAAACGCACATTCTTAGAGTTCCATGAGTATCAGTGTTACATCAGCTGACATCATTGGTCTGATACTAGCTACAGCTGGTGGTTAGTCCCTCTCTACTCTCCAACTGTTAAAAATGACCAGGAAAATTACAGTGAATATTATAGTGATGTGACAAATTTATTTTGGAAGCCAGGTGGACTAATGAGCAAAACCTAGACTTCTATGTTGGGTAGATTGGAGCAAAAATCCCAGTTCTTCCACAAATTAGCTATATTAATTGTGGACAAATCTCTTGAGCCTCAGTATTTTCATCTATAAAATGGGGATAAGAGCAACTTGGGCTCAGGCTTGTTTTGAAGATGAAATGAGATTAACATCGGATGAGAGACTGGGACAGGATAAGGGGGAGGCTAGTAGACCAAGTTGTATAAGTACAAGATCTGGACTTGTCTTTATTTAAAATGTTGATATTTTGTGGGGCCAGCGTGGTGGTATAATGGTTAAGTTTGGCACATTCTGCTTTGGCAGCCTAGGTTTGTGAGTTCAGATCCTGGGTACAGATCTACACCACTAATCAAGCCACATTGTGGCAGCGAATCACATACAAAATAGAGTAGGACTGGCATGGATGTTAGCTCAAGGCCAATCTTCCTCTCCAAAAAACCAAAAAAAGTTGATATTTTGTTTACGATGGGTTTTTGCATTAATTTTTACAAAATATTGCATTAAAATATTTATTTTGATTACTGAGATTTTTAGCACCCTTTCTTAAATTTTATGCCCAAAAAGAATATCTTACTTGCCTCATATTAGTCCTGGCCCCTGAAGCCAACAATTACTGAACACTTACAATGGGCCAAATACTGTACTGAGCACTTTAATTTTACACATTTGCCTACAAGTAAATGTTTAGCATGGTACCTAACCTACAGTAAGGCATCATCATCATTACCACTATTAGCGCTATCAGCATCATCGCCATCATCACCAACACCGTCACCATCATCATCAGCAGTACCATCCCCATCGTCATCATCATCATCACCATCACCAGCATCATCAACACCATCCTCACTGTCACCGCTATTGTCATCATCATCACCATCATTATCATCATCACCAACACTAACATCACCATCGTCATCATCACCATCACCATTATCACCATCATTATCATCATCACCATCACTACTATAATCATTCATTATGACTTTCCAAGTCATCTTAAGTAAATTTCATAATATTTCTGAGTTGCGGTTCTCTCGTTTTTATTATGAGGCTAACACTACCTGCTTACAAGGTGTAAAAATTAAACAAAGCTGTTTTTGTTGTTGCTATCATTAATGTTATTGCTGGTTCCAACGTATGACCTGGCTCCACAGAAAAGCCAGGGAGTTCTCGCTAAGAAATCAGACGACTCCAATGAATATGGAGACCAGTCACGTAGACCAATAGGGCAGGGTCACTCTGAGTCCTGGGTTGGCTTTTGTAAGGCTGCCCAAGATTTTCACACAAAGAAGCACATGCTGTTCCCAGAGCTGACATTTCCATACTCATAAAGCTCAGTGCTGTTCCAGTTCAGGAAGCTGATGAGTCATGGGGTAGTGGCAGTGGGAAGAGGAGGGGGCCTTACCCTGTTTTGTGTGTGTACTTACAGTTTTAATCATTTCTCAAATGTTTTTAGATATACAACAGAGAAGAAATATAATAACCTCCCAGTCACTGTACCACTTGGAAAACCTCAAGTCACTAGTCACTTTTTTTCCTAAAATGAAAGAGTTATTTCATCTGCCCAAAGGTTTCATTTTCCTTTGCTCTGCTTTGCTTTGTAAGCCTTTTAATCTTGTAAGGTATAGCCGTAGAAACAAACAAGGGAGAAAAGAGGGAGATGAAAACTCTTCAGGTTTACCCAATTTTGAATCCCAATTGACAAACACAGCAGTACACAGTTTTGATAAAGGCTGTTAGGATGGCAATTTGACCTTCCTCTTGCCACTGTGTGAAATGTAAACACAGTGTGATTTCTCATAATTAAAAGATACTGATTCCACAGCAGCTCATGATGGGGCTGGGTAATCTTTCTTCTCAATGGATGCTGCATGATCCCCATTGTCATCTAGTTATATCCAATCAGAAGTAAGCCATGATAGGCTGATGTGGCTTTGTAATTCAGGAAATTGTATAACTGGGGAAGAGTATCACTTCTGTTTGAAAATAGTGGTCTGGTGTGTTTTTAGAACACATTATGGTACTGTAATAAGAGACTACAAGATTCAGCGATTTAAAGCAACAAAGAGGCTTCCTTCTCTCTCATGTAACGGTCTGAGTTCGTGGTCCAGAATTGGAATGGTGGCTTGACGCTGCCCTCGTTGGCTTAACTGAAGATGACTCACTACCATGTGTGTATTCCAGCTGGAGTGGAATGGAAATTTTCCATCTGGGAGGGTGGAAAATAGGAAGGGAGAATGTGTTTCTTCCCTTTCAAGGGCATGACTTGAAGTGCATACATCACGCCCACTCATATCTTGTTGGCCAATACTTGGTTATAGGGCCACACCTAGCAAAGGTGCTTGAAAAAAGTAGTCTTTAGCTGAGTGACCATGTGCCCAGCTAAAATTGCTGTTGCTGTTGCAGAAGGGAGGATGGATATAGTGGGAATCACCAGGAGTCCTGGCCACAGTTGAGTTGAACAAATATTTGCCCAAGAATGGAGAGAGGGGTTTGTGTTCCGGGATCCTGATTCCTAAGCCTCTTGGGTTGTGATGCTAATTGATGGTGATGATAAAAATGATGAAAATAAAGATATAAGCAGCTAACATTTGCTGATTTCTTGCTTTATACTTCTTGTAATAAGTGCTTGCAAACGTTATGCCATTTTACCTTCATGATAATCCTATATAATTATAGGGGTAATTACATATGTTGTATATAATTCTATATTTTACCCAGGAAGAAACTGAGATGCATTAAGTTCAGAAACTCACCCAAGGTCATGCAACTAGTATGTAGCCAAGTGGAATCTAAACCCATGTGTTTCTACGTCCAAACTTATTCTCGTAACCACTTTGCTGAGATGCTACTGGGGTCCAAAGTGTTTCAGTTTTCAAAAAGTTGAACTAAACTGCAAACTTTTCCATAACCAGATCATTTGAGATAGCTAGAAGGCATTTGTTTGGGGCTTGAATATTATCAATTTATATTGGTCTTTCCATTTAGCAAAGACTATTAAGAGTTTCTGGCCCTTACATAGACCCTGATTAATCTTTAAAAAGTAGGAAAATGAACAAATGATTGTTTATTAAATGCAATTTGTTTGACACATAAGTTCCTTCTAAACGTGGCCTCTAGAGTGGGAGGGAAATAACCAAGGAGGTCATTAGTTGAGTAAAGGCTGGGAGACAAGGATGCAAAGACTACCCAGTGCAGGGCCTCTTTGCTGGTGCTGACAGAAGGTGTAAGCCAAAGTAGAGCAGGGAGACCCTTGACCATCCCCGAGGGAGGGGACCTCAGGCACCCCGATTAGGCTTGCAACACTGAATCAGTGAGCAACATGGAACCTGGGTCATTCCAATGCAAGAGTTGTGTACTGAGTCAAGGTGAAGGAGAGTTAAAGATGTGGGTCCCTAGTGTCAGGCAGCCCTGGCCAATAACTGAACCGAATAGCTTAGCCAGTTAGTGACATATGAAAAGGATGGGTTCTGAGGTGCAGCTGTTGTCATCTTCATGCATCAGCACATTAAAATGTTTGGGAAGGGAAGGGGAATAGAACATTCCTTCCCTTCCCAGAAACAGATGGGTAATTAGATGGAGGGTGGGAGCCAGATGCTGTCCTTCCCCTGAGACCAGCACCAGAGGGAATGGGCTGGCCTGCAGAAGGCATTTCCATTCCTGAAAAGGGATATCACATTGGGGAAGAATCATGGCTTCAGGGTTTCTTGGAGGGAGGGGTAAGAGTGGAGGGGGAGTGCGTCTTCCCTCCATGTTCATCCTCCACCAGCCCCTCTCTCTGCACAAACAGCTGTGTGCTAGGTGAGGTCCGTTCTTAGGAGATTCCACCTGACCATAACCCTGTCAAAGGACATTTCAGGAAACCTGGCTTCTCAGTTCCTGCCAATGTTTGTTCCTGCTGGTGTCTGTTTCAGGGGCCTATTTTCTGTGTTTTACAGTTCGATGCTATAGATGTTTCCCCTGATTTGAGAAGCAGCGCTCAAATAATTCCTATCTGAGAAGCGGCACCCTCTGAACCATGAGCCACAGTCTGAAATAACATGCCTTTGATGATGATGCATCTACAATTGTTTGCTGCTAATCTAAAACAAGTTCCTGTGGGAAAAGTCCTTTGACGTCATCCAAAACACTACTTTGCAATGGTGATGATGATGGATTTTGGCTCAGCAATGAGGCTGTCAAGGAAATCTAAGACCAATTCCTAGAGTCCACACAGGGTTGGTTTACATACCTCTCTCTCCCTGGCCTTTTGCTTTTTCTCTCTGAGTCAAAAGCCAGCATTGATTTAAAACCTGAAACAATTTAAATCAGTAGTGACAGGGGAATAAGTGTAAGTATTTGTAGGGTGTAAAATGCTCTGCCGATCCAAGGAACAAGGGTACAGGCAGTGCCAGTGCACTATGGTGACAGACCCTGAGGCATCTGAAAAGGAGGGAACACAGACTGCCCTCGGGAATTAAAACATAAAATAAGCCCTCAAAGAAGACTCATGTAATGTTAACAGAAAGAAGCCGACTCCAAGATCAAGAGGAGTGTAGACAGTTATTGGATTAACTGCATTCACTTAACTAAGAGCCAATGTGTGAATCAGCAGGCAGGGCCAGGGAAGTCTTGAAGGAAGAGAAAAAAGTTGGCATAGCCCATCTAAGCTCTGTCCAAAGAAGAGAGCTCTTCTGACCACTAGACTTTGAGGATCCTGGGGGATGGACACATGGGGTGGTCTCAGCCAGAGGCCATTAAACTTCAAAGTCCAAACTCTTCTTTGACTGAGGTCATGCTTACCCAGTGTTTTCACTTCTATCAATAATTTGATTATCATCCCAGCCTGAACTTATTTTCTGTCCCCTGAACTCCTGCTCATTACTGTCACTGTTTTAGGGGTTAACTAATTATTATTTTATTATTTTCTTTATTTCAAAGAAGACAATAATCTTGATGTCAAGAGCTATAATGCAACTTTTTTTCTGTATATAATCCCCTTGGCACCTTGCACTGAGTTGGGCAATTGCTTTACAAAATGTGTTTATAGATTAATTAGTTCAATCAGACCAAATCATTGATAATGCAAACATTTAGTTCCAACTTTTGGACCTAGAGGATGTGGTTCCATTCCACTGCAAAATTCTGGTCTCCTAGAATGTCAGACCATCTTTAAGGCTCTGCATCTCACCCCACACGGTCCCACAACGTGTTCTAGGACAGTCTTTCTCCGAGTACAGAACAAACTCCCACTTATGTGAGAGTCTAACCTGGAGACTTTTTCTTAACGCATGAATATACTTAGTCCTGACTCTATATATCAGAATCTCCAGTGGACGGAGTCTAGAGAATTGATATTTCTTACAAGCATCCAAGGTGATTCCAAACCACTGTAAAGTTTGAGAACTACGGATTCCAAGTCACGCTCTTCATTTCACAAATAAGGACACTCAAATTTAGACAGGTCAGGTATCAAGCTAGTTTGTGACAAAGTCTGGGCAAGAATCCACTTCTATACTGCATGAAAACCCCAGCTTTTATCATTCTGAAGTTTACCACTTCCTACTGCAGCATGAGGGAATTATGTCCTTAATGAGGCTAATCAGCGGAGCTTTGCTTCATAACATTCTCTTCCATCTCCCAGTGCCCCTCTCCTACCGCCCCTTTCAGTGAAAATGTACTTTTATTATAAGATTTGCTAGAAGTGGTTTCCTTATCTCTTTCTGATATTTATGGATAGTTCATACACTACATTCTTTTTGATTAATATAAAACTCTCTGGTAAATTTGCACAGCCCTCCACTTGCATCCTATATCATGATATACAGTGGGTTTGTTAAATAGGCAGAATTAAGAATTTAAATTTCTCCTCCTCTCTTCCTCTACCACATTCAAGGCTGAGATTGGCTGTGTTCAAACTTCTGTAATTCTCCCCACTCACAGACAGTCATTTTTGTTGCTGAAATCAGCTGTCCTGTAGGTTGCATTGTGCCATGTGCGATGTCTACATCAGCAGTTGACTGAGGTTCCATGGCTCAGATTATGCTTTGTCCCATGATAGCTCATTTCAGCCACCCACACACCACAGGAAGAGTTTTACAGATTATGTCCTGGACATGGCTGTTGGATGAGGGATTGGAGTGGACTGGTACTTCCATGAGCGTTAAATTGGAATTGAGAGAGGCAGAAAAGAGACAAAAGTCAGATTGGGGAATAGTCTTCCAGTTGGTGGTATCTGAAGCAAAAGAGTTGAAATCTGAACTGAAGATGAGTCAACATAATGTCGAGCAATCTACATCAAAAGTACATCTTCCTCTTACAAGGGGTGCACAGGAGGAAGGTATGTTAAAACACAGATTTTAAAAATATTTGATTTTGCCTTAAATTTGTCTCTCAGTAGTAAAAACCAAAATTATTATAAATACGATCCACTCAATATCTCATAAAAATTTTGATCGACTTTTCAGATGAATGTGTTGTTATAGTGAGCTATTGGTGAATGTGTTGCTATTCAGTCAAGAGATTTTCCAGGCCATCAAAGTTGTCATTCTTGCTTAGAGAATTGTAAATCGGAAGAGAACGAACAATGGTATCATAGAGATACCTAGAACAATTAAATTCTCAAAAAAAAAAAAAAAAATCTAGGACCTGTGTCTAAACCTCTGGTGAAGACATTAAAGAAGCATGTTTTGAAGTGCCAGTTATGACCCTACAGACCTTCAGAAGGCCAGGGTACAAGACGGGGTGATCCCTCAAATGAGGAACCAGATACACACACTTCTCGACTTCATCAAACCAGGCACGTACATGGAAGAAATTCTCCCACTGCATCCTCATGCCCTAGCTATGGTAGGAGCCACTACTGCCCTCTTTCTCAATGAGATCAGTACGGCTTCAGAACTATTCTCAAAGCACAGCCCTTGATTGGTGCTGCCACATGAAACAAAAGTTTTCTTTCATTCTCAAGCCAACATATGTATGGGTCTTGAGGCTGAAATCTGATAAGAGAGTCATAAATTAAAAAGATATGGGAACTTCTTAACTTCTTTTGTTAGACTGTCATACAAGTGACTTGAAATCCTGAAGGAGGGACCCAGGCGAATCCTTTCATGTGCTGGGGCTGTACCTGGAAAGGTAGAGGGAGATTGGTGGGCAAAGCCAAGTGGGAACCATAGAAATCTACTCCTGCTTTCTCACTGCTGACTCATTCCAAGGGGAACATGAAGAATATACCATCCTCTTTGAAATGAAGATGTGATATTTTTCTAAAATCCTCACCTTTCTACGGAACAAAAGGCTGTCCATTCCAAAGATGAACCTTGGAAATGCTGAATTCAACAGTGATTGGCTATTGGTTCCTTGACTTCCAGCCACAAGGGCTTGGGTTGGGAAAGAGAGAAAGAAAAATTGTTTACGGTGAGGGGAGAGTGGATGGAGACACAGAAGGAAAAATCATGTGATCCAGCGCACGCTCGCTGGGAAAGAGGGCAGTAAAGACATCTCATTAGGTGGGTTGAAATGGGGGCATTGGCTGACAAGAAAAGGACCTGGGCTTCAAAACCTTGGAGGCAGGAAATGGCTGAAGGGGAGCTGGCCAAGGAGCACAGGGTCTGAAGCAGACAAATTAGCTTCTTCAGAAGGGGTTAGAGAGAATTTCTCTAATAGGATCCCAGGGATTTTAACAAGGGCAGTTTCGTTCTGACACCAAGGGATTAAACTAAAGTCTAAATGTAAATCCCAATGCTTGGTTAAAGAGAAATCTGGCCAGGAGGGGATGAAAACAAATTAGTTCTAGATAGGAGGGTTAAGCTAGGAGAGTTAGCATAAGTGCAAAAGTGGGCATTACCCTGTATCCAGAATATAACATGAAAGCTGAGATTTCTTCACACTTTTCATTCATAGATAAAAAAGTCTCTGTAACATTACTGGCTGGTGGAGCCTAGTCTTTCTTGGGACCTTTTTCCTTTTTCAACTACTCACACTGCCACGTTCCTGGTACAGGTTGAATAGTCATTCATTCATGCATTCATTCATTCTTCATTCTCTTTCTCCCTCTCCTCTCATCCTTTTTGATTTTTGAAAGTCAATCTTCTCTGTTTAAGTGCAAAGTCCATCCTAGATTTCAATTTCAAGTTAACTTAGCTAATTCACTAACTAATTAATCAATAAGTCGATTTGTTATTGAACATCCACAGGGCTCACTTAGGTGCCACACCTTGGGTCTTCAGCACTGGAGATATATAGAGGAACGAGACAGTTGAGGCCTTGAGGAGTTTACAGTCTAACCTGCAATTTCTTCACCTGATGTCATTTCTATCTTCACCCCTCACCCACAGAGCACCTCTTGTTACGTGAGACACAGTCATTTACTGAGTGAGCAGCCAATTGTAATCCTGAATTTGCCCTTGATTATTTGCTTTCTGGGTCTTTCCAGCTTTGCTAGAAGTTTCCATTCTTAAAGCACTGCTCCCATAGTTCCAGCTTCCTTCTCTAGCTGATATCAGAGGTCACTGTCCCCATCCTCCCATTCTCCATTGACTTGACAAGAAAAACCCCATTCCTTCTACTCTCCTCACCTTGGGGGCCTCTAACGTGTTTCTTTCTCTAAAACTAATTCCTTACATTAAAAAGAAAACATGCTTGCACACACACACAGCACTTTTATTGCTTCAGTTTTGGCCCATCTGCCTTGGGTCCCCATCAATCTTCAATGATTTAAGGATGAGGGTTGTCACTACAAGATATTAAAAACAAAAACAAAAAGATAGCTATGCTTCAGGAGGCTGGGGTAGAGCAATATTCTGGCAGGGAAGGCTCTGCTGGGAGGGATGGAGTCCTATCCAGCTAGTGATAGAAAATGATGAGATGAGGGGCTATTGACTCATCACACTATGATTAACACTTCGAGGGAGAAAGACCTCTCTGTGCTAGAGAGAGGTTATCTTTTTAAATCACAGGACAACACTACAAGCAGAGGGATGGGGCAAGCCAACACAAACTCCTTGAGTTTCCATGTGACAGTGGAATACCACAGACTCCTGCTGAGAAATGCAGCCACAGAGAATTCCTTGCATGTTCCCTACCGTTCTTCATGACTGAGCCAGTGAAGAGCAACTTAAAAAGAAGCCATTGTCTATTGGCTGATTTCCACCAAGGAAAGGCAGCAAGATATCTGCCCAATAGATTTAAAGATGGCTAATTAATTCAGTAGTATCCTTCCTCTTGGGGAATTTAAGAGAAAAAGGCAAAGTGAAAAAGAAGGCGAGAAAGAACAAAGACAGCAGAGCTGAATCTTGAGTAGGGTGATGACCACAGTGGAGGCATCAGTGGAGGCGGTTTCTAGGAAAATGATAAGGTGATCAATGGCTAGAGGAGCTTCTGGGTAATTCATTTGTTTCTTGTTGCTAGAAACATTTACCGAGCAGCCATTTTGAGCCAGGCACTTTGCTGGGTGCTGTTGATTCCTGAAAAACAAATCACTAAGCCCCAATTCCATGCAGGTAAGATAGTGTCTAGCACTTCCCTGTGTGGTCTATGTGACCTTCTATAGACTTAAGTCGCCTGATCCACCTGGTCTGCCTTACACAACTTGAAAGTGCTAATTCATAAAAGTGCGAAAGGATTAGGGGATTTGGAATTCCAGGTATAGTGGAATAGTACACGGTCCCAATTCTTCACTCTCTTGTAGTATTTGTCCACGTTCATCCCCTTGCCATGCTCTTATAGTTGGGATTAGCCTTGTGACCTGGTTTGACAAATAGATGCTATTGGATGTGATGCAAATACAGGCTTGAAATGTGTTCCCAAGGTTGGGCTTGCCTCTTGCATTTCTGCTATAACCAGAAGAATGAGAGACCCAGGGAACAGACCTAAGCCCCACCTGTGGTCTAGAGCTAAACCCAGCAGCTTAGATCAACCACATTCCAGGTGACCCTCAGATGCATGAGCAAGAAATAAATGCTTGTTGTGACAAAGCACTCAAATTTTGAGATATTTTTGACACTGAAGGCAGGGAAAATCTGAGAGAACTGGCAGGCTAAAGAGTCTGATGAAGAGCTTTTGTGACCATGGACTTTATATACTTATGGTGGGAAGAGTAGGTAATTGGAATGAAAATGAAAGCAAGAATGGATGTTTTCAACAAAGCTTTCTTGTCTCAATGTATCAAATGTCAAAGGATTATCATCAAACTCAATGGAAGTCAATTCTGGGATTCATTCTTGTTCCCTAGTGTTGAGGAGGCTCAGATGTACCAACACGAAAACTCACATCGTCACATGGGCGTGACTAACATCTACAGAGGGCTTGGCTGAGCTCTAATCCAGGCAGAGATTGTATATACACATTGTCACATTTTGTCCCAAAGTAACTCTACAAAATGTGTAAGAGTATTATCAAAGCTTCGGAGAGGAGGAGACTGAGATTGAGAGAGAGTGAGGGTCTTGCCCAAGATCTCACATATAGGAAGTGGCAAAATCAGTCTTAAACCCAGATCTGATTATCTCTAAAATCTGTGCACTTCTTTCTGGAGTGCCTGGGTGAGAATTTCTCTGTAAGAGAGATAAGGGGGAAAGCTGCCACATGCCTAATGAATAGAGTGGTCATCAAAGCACCACTTATTATCCTCAATGGAGCCATCAGACTATAAATTTGACGGTATTTTTTTTTCCTCCAAAACTAACTATCAAGTCTTACTTAGTTCAAGATCTCTTCCTTTTCCTACAGAATAGGATGAATCATCCCCTAATTTCTCTTTGCTGCAATAGAGATGCCTTTCAACTCCTCCTCCTTTATAGTCAAAAGAATTCTCCTAAGGTCTCAGAGACACTGACACTGCAGTCCCCTGGACACCTGTGTGTCCTACAGAAGTCAAAGAATGTTAGGAATAAAGGGCTCATATTTTACTTCTGTGAGGACTCCTCTTCAACACTGAGGAGAAACAGAGCAAACACTACTACTACTGACCTTATTGAACAGGAACAGGTTTTGAATTGGATGTTCTCGGTCTCAGTACGTTAACACCTCAGTGCATGCTGCCTTTCCCATCACGTGGACAGGGCTGAGCACACAGAGGAGGGGGCATGAAAACACAGGTGCTCTGCCTTCACAAGTCGCTATCAGGAATATTGCAGATGCTGGAGAGTTGTGACAATTGCACTCTAAGCCCCAGGGTAAAAGCAGTGATTATAACATTAGCTAAGAGTTACTGAGCACATAGTATGTTCTAGGCTCTGGGTAAAGCACTTTATACACACACAGAATAGCAGAGTCCTTAAAAATTATTCTGGGGGCTGGCTCCGTGACATGGTGGTTAAGTTGGCGCAATCTGCTTCTGTGGCGTGGGGTTTGCTGGTTTGGATCCTGGGCACAGACCTAGCACCACTCATCAAGCCATGCTGAGGCAGCGTCCCACATAGAAGAACTGGAATTACCTACAACTAGGATATACAACTCCGTACTGGGGCTTTGGGGAGGGAAAAAAAGGAAGATTGGCAACAGATGTTGGCTCAGGGCCAACCATCCTCACCAGAAAAAGCATAACTTTATTTAAAAAAAAGTACACATATACGGGGCTGGCCCCGTGGCCGAGTGGTTAAGTTCACGCGCTCCGCTGCAGGTGGCCCAGTGTTTCGTTGGTTCGAATCCTGGGCGCGGACATGGCACTGCTCATCAGACCACGCTAAGGCAGCGTCACACATGCCACAACTAGAAGAACCCACAACGAAGATACACAACTATGTACCGGGAGGCGTTGGGGAGAAAAAGGAAAAAATAAAATCTTTAAAAAAAAAAAAAATTACATATATGTACTTTCTGGGTAAATTACCTAGGTTTAAATCTCATCTGTATCTCTTAGCAGTGCAACCTTTAGCAAGTTATTTAACCTCTTAGTGCCTCAGTTTTTTCGTCTGTAAAATGGGAACCACTCAGTTGAACCTAACTCAGATAGTTGTTAGAAGTAAATAAGCTAATAGACGTAAAGTTATTAAAACAGTGACTGGCACATAGCGAGTTGAATATGCGTGTTAGCTGTTATCGTGATCCCATTTAATGACTTCAATAAACCTAGGAAAACGGTACTATTATCATTCTTATTTTACAGCTAAAAAAAGCCTGAGATTCCGGGAAATTGAATATCTTGCTCAAGATGACTCAGGAGATAAGTGGCAAAGCCAGAATTAAATTCACTCTGTTAGATTCTGATGTACATGTTCTTTAGCACATTAAGATAAAGAAATGAACTTCTGATAGCATAAAATGTTTCCAATGTGAAGACACTGGTGAACCATATCTAAAATTTGAGGTGGTTTTGTTGAATACAGCAGTGTGGTTTCCAAACTGAGTTGGCCAATAGAACCGCAAGGGAAATCATTTCTGATGGCTTAATCCAGTTCCTAGTCCCCTTCCCTTTAGATCCTGATTGAGAACATTTGGGATATTTTTTAATGGTTTCCCAGGAGATTCAGATAATCCACCACATTTGGAAATCTGCTGGAATAGGGCACGCTGATAACTGCTGAATCCATTCAAGTCTCTGATATGGAAGTTCTTATGAGCTGCCAGTGGAACTTCCTACCCATGGAATCCTTGTGTCTTTGGCAGATGTGCCTCCGGCTACAAGGTGTCTATGGGAAAAGCCCTCTTTATGTGAATCCAGGTCTGCTTCTGGCAGCTTCCACCCGTTGTTCCTCCTGTTGAAAGCTCAGTAAGCAAATCCATTCCCCTCACAGTCAGTCCCAGGTAGGCGGTAGAGGGATGGTGTACAAAGTGGACAAGTCAGAGATATGCTCTGAAGCAAGAAGATGCATTGGTCCCCATGGTTCAGGGTATGCACATTCCCTGTCTCATACACACGCCGCTGTGAACTGTTCCAAAATCCCCAGTCGATTAACTGTCAATTTATGTCAAGTGTGACATCAGTTCACAGCAGTCCTGTCATGGATCCCTTTATTGTTTCTAAAACACCTCCTTTTCCTCCCACTTTCTCCTTGTGGTGCCAGGGAGTTTGCATTGTCTGAGTACTCCGTTACCAGTAATCATAAATTCTCTGTGTCTGCCTGGAACCCAAGGAACCCAAGGCGGTGGGCTTCACCATCAGGTGTTGGGCTTTCAACCCTCCAGCTCAGATACATAGCATGTTACTCCAGATCCCCGAGAAGCAGATGAAAAATGGAATTAAAGACCAATAACTTTATTAAGGAAACATCTGGTGAGAGAAAATGGAGAGGAAGTTGGGAGGACCTGGAAAAGCCATCAGGCAGATGTAAGACTGACCTTGAGTGAGGGGAAGAGGGAAGGAAAGCTAGACTTCCTGGGTCTAAGGAAGTGCCCTGCATTCTAAGGAAGGTCCTAGAAAGATGTGGAGGAGTCCTAGAGCCAAGGTCAGCTGTCAGATGAGTTTCAAGACTCCTGAAAACAGGTCTGCCTTAGTATCCCCGCCTTGCTGAGTCATTGGTGAGAGCAGCTAATAAGGAGCAAGCCCTCGGCCCAAACACTGCCATGGACTTCGAGCTTGGCAGCTGGTGCCACAGTCAGTTATGCTCCCTCTGGTTAGAGGTCTGGTTAGAGGCATAGTCTCATGGTTGCCACACTTAGCAAATGTAAAAGTTACTATTTAAAGGAGGTATCCCTTCCACTCAGGTTGATGGAGATCCCCATCAAATCTTTTTTACTTACTTCTGCTCGCTTCAAGGGGACAGAATGATTCTTCATTCTTCAAGAAATATTGAGAAACCTGGGGACACTTGGGCCATTTGTAGAAGGAGGTTCATCAGGAGAAGGGACAGAATTGGTTATGGGATTGTGATGAGTTTACTTGTATTGGTGGAATGCAGCCAGGAGAAGACATCCTGCAACCAGCTGAGGGTACAAGATTGCAGTAAAGACTGAGACTGGGCTGAAATCAGAAAGAGAAATCTTTTGCGTAGAATTCATAGTTGAAACCACAGAAATTCAGATGATTGTCCAAAGAAACAATGTAAAGACACAATAATTTTTGAAGAAGCAGAATAAAGGTTTTGCCGAACAGTGTCTACCTTAATCCCTGAAACCTGTGACAATGTTAGGTTAAATGGAAAAGAAATTAAATTTGAAGACAGAATTAAGGATGCTAATCAATTGACCTTGAGATTGGAAGATTACCGTGGATTGTCTGTGTGGGCCCAATGTAATCACAGAGTCCTTGGGAAAGACAGAGACAGGACAGTCAGGGTCAAAGACGCGTTTAAAGATGCCATGCTGCTGGCTTTGGAGATGGAAGAAGGAGCCATGAGCCAAGGAATGACAGTAACTTCTAGAATCTGGAAAAGGCAAGAAAATGGATTCTCCCCAGAGCCTCCAGAAGGAACTGGACAATGCCTTGATTTTAGCCTGGTGAGACCTATTTAAGACTTCTGATCTCCAAAATTATAAAATAATACATTTTTTGTTATTTTAAGCCACTAACCTTCTTGTAATTTGTTGCATTAGCAACAGGAAACTAAAACAGTTCCAATGCCAGAATCCTGAAAGATATCAACTTATAAACATTAACGGCATAAATTCTTATTTTCTAGGGACTCTTCTAAACGTTTTAAATAAATTCTCATTACAACCCTATGCACTAAGTATTACTATCCCCATTTTACAGATGAATAAGCCAAGATTAAAAATTTCAAATAACTTGCCTAAGATCACACAAATAGTAAGTGCTAAAGCCAGAAGTTGAATCAAGGAAATATGGCTTCATATTCCATGTCCTTAAATAGAATGCTATACGACCTTTTCCAGAATGGAAGGAGGGCGAGAAACAGCCTTCAGACAGGAAGGGAGGAGGAGAGACTGAATGTTAAGCTATAGAGGCCATAAGAGGACCAATTTCAAGGCCGGGATAAGAAAGAAAGAAGGCAGTGCTGGAAGCTGCAGAGACTGAGGAGCATGTGCTGTGGAATGGTCAGTAGGAAGCCTCTAGTAGCCTTTGAGATGTTTATTGTAATGGAGGAACTGGTTAGAATATTCAGAAAAGGTACAATGTTGCAGCAAAGGCTGACTGTGAGCGTCATACGCGCAGGGAGATGCACCAAGAAATAAAAGAGCCCTTGCAAGATGGGCAGAAAGTGGGATCAAGTAAAAACACATGTTTACGTATTTTTCATATTATGGATGGGTGTTATGTATGAGTTCTTTTTATCTTTGACAAAAAGAAGGAAAGAAATCACCTGAAGGTGATGGAGAAAAAGGAATCAAATGCTAGAACAGGCTTCCCCATGGACCAGGGTGGAAAGATTGGCTTAAAGTGTTAAGAGTCAGCCAGAAAAGACATTCTTTCCTCTGAGAGGAGAGGAGGGAAGGACACAACTGGGGGTGGAGATGAAGATGAGGGCATTCACACAGAGCTGACTTGATTTACCACATCACGCTCCAGGGATGGGAACTGGGGAGAGAGCCTCAAGATTGGAGACTTGGAATTGGAACGGTGGTCTGCTAGCTGGGGAACTGAGAAAAAAATGAATAAAGCATTCTTTTTTCTTTTTTTGTAAGAGTGGCCCTGAGCTAACATCTGTTGCCAATCTTCCTCTGTTTTGTTTTTTTTCCCTTCTCCCCAAAGTCCCCCAATACACAGCTGTATATTCTAGTTGTAGGTCCTTCAGGCTCTGCTATGTGGGATGCCACCTCATCACGGCCTGATGAGCCATGCTAGGTCTGTGCCCAGGATCCGAACCCATGAAACTCTGGACTGCTGCAGCGGAGCGTGTGAACTTAACCACTCAGCCACGGGACCGGCCCTGAATAAAGCATTCTTGAGGGAATGAATTTATCAGGACACAAACTGTATTCACAAAATGTTGAGAATTAATTTAGTTTTAAAATATGCTGGTGAAAGGCAAAATGGAAGTTTATCATTATTTCCTTCCCTTTGAATCATTTTTAAATGACTAAGTGAAAATCAGCAACCGGCTCAGTGGAAAAACATCCCCGTAGAAATGGAGCTCCTTTCGAAAATCGCCTTCGGCTGATATTTGTATGCATGTAGGCCAATCACAAGCAGCTGAACCCTCTGATGATGGAGCTTCTGAGGCTCCCAGTCTTCCTTTGTGCTGAAATGACAGCTTTTGTGGAAGGAAAAAAAAAACACAACAGTCATGTTTTGTCCCGAATCACTAAGTACAAAGCACCAGAAGGGTCTCAATACACTCGATTAACAAAGGGAGCAGCCAGCAGGAACTTCCTGACACAGAGACTTTAGTAAACCCGTTGTTTCCTTTTCGCTCTCATAAATGTCTGGCCATGAAACAAACATTTTCTTGACAATTAAGAGGTCATGAGCATGGAAAGATGAGGACCAGAGGAGACAAGAAGGTTCATGGAGAAAAAGGCACCCCAAAAGGGTACATTCTTTGAAGTTGGAGGGGCTCTGGCTGTGTGTATGGGACTTTGTTCCATGGGACGAGCCATCGAACATCACATTCTAGGAGTTTTAAAATATATTGGTTAGTCATCTTAAATGTATAATCCTGTGTTTTATTACGTCATCTTCAATGAGCCATCTTGTGTCCAGCACTGCGGATAACTCCTGGTTACTCCATCCTGACCTGCTGTCCTCCCTTTGCCATCCTGGAGAGTTGCCTTTGTGGACTCAGTCAAAGTGCTCTCTGACCCTCTGACTTTGACCACTGGGCAAAACCCAGTGGAGACAGAAGACACGGGGGTGGGGGTGGGGGGTGGGTGGGGCGGGGAATGCAGGTATTTATTCCTCTGTTCCCTCCCTGCTGGGTCACTGAGGGGCTGGCTGTGTCTCTCAACTGAAGGACTCAGTACCTGTCAGGTAACCCTCTCCGCAGTGGCCTTGCCCTCTCCAGAGGTTCCCAGGAAGGCTCCCTCCTCTTGCCCCTAGAGGCCAGGGCTGGTGACTGCTCGCTGCCTTACTAGTCCCTGGTGCTGCACCACCCCTTGTGGTTTCCCTTCACTCTACCTACCCACTTATAAATGGTGTCTTTGTTATGCCACACCTCTCCCTGCTAATTGCAGCTGTGGTTTGTTCTGATCTTGTTTCCCTCTTTAGGAAAAGCGTGGCAGGAAAAGGCTCACCACATTCTCCTTGTTCGTCTGAGTAACTTAATACTGACAGTAAAATGACTATTAAGCTCCTGCTTAATAGCTTGACCCTCTCTGTGCCTCCCAGGGCTAGGGGTTCTCTCCCATACCCACCAGATTCCATCCAACTGTGCAGCCTACAAAGGGTGTCAGGACCATGGCTGGAACTCTCCATCTCACAATCCCAGAGAAGGCAGGGCCAGAGAAAACTCAAATGGAACCCAATCTTGGGAACTTAGCAACCTGATTGGTACAGACGCCTTTAAGAATATTTGAAGGGTAGGTTTTAAAAATGTGTTCCAGCTGTATATTTACTTGTTTTAAAAATCCTTTAAGAGGTAACTGTTGCTCTTCTCTTCTTGTCACTGTCTCTTTGGGATGAACAGACTGCCCAGAATAGACATGGAAAAGCCAGACTGAGGGATCAAGAGTTTCATGCTCTCTTCTTAGAATAAGCCACAAGCCTTGCCTTGGCAACTGGAAAGTGCCCATCCCTTGCCCCCACCCACCCGATGTGGCCAGGCCTGAAGGATGGAAGTCCTGATTCCTGCTGCCACCAACCAGCCAGCTGACTTTCAGGGACTATAATTTGTTCACAAGTCAAACACTTGCTGAGTGCATCCTTTGTGCCCGGCACCATACTTGGTTTGGGGGATAACAGAACCTCAACAGCCCTACTCAGGAGTCAGAATGCCTGGGTGCAAATCCCACTTTCATTGTCTACCACTATGTGTCTGTAATCGAGTCTCACTGTCCACGTGCCTCAGTTTCCCTTGTTGTAAAATGGGCATCTGTGGTTGCCAAGAGGCATATTTTATATAATGCATGCAAAGCACTTGGCACAGGCACAGAGCAAATGACTAACGGTTATCATTTTAATCCATAATGAGGATGACTAGAAAACTGTCTAAAATACAGTCTTGCCTGGCGCTTCAGAAGACTGAAGAGACATACAAATCTACAGTTGCCATTGAGGGCAATCCATTCTCTGTTAGAGGTAAGCAGAGAGTCGTGAGACTCTGAGGGGAAGAAACTGCCTCCACGCAGGCAAGTCAAAGAAGGCTTCAGAGAACCTGGGAAGTGGGATCTCCTGTTTGCTAACTTCTTCAGAGCCCAAGGCCTTCAAAAGCCGGGTCCCCACTGGTGTGCCTCTTCCAGAGCTCCTGTCTAATGAAGACTCTTCAACTGTCTCCCGAGTCATCTACTTTTCAACTCCGGTAAATCTTATCTCATCTCAAAAATGCCTCCCTTTCCTCCCTTATCAATGCCTTTGCATTTCTCTCTCACTTTGTTATCAGCCTTCTGACCAGGTGCTTTCATCTCTTCACAGCATAGAATCCTTACAGTGCTGTTTTCTGCCATTTATGCGGTCCTCGTTATTCTCTCCTCTCGTGCATTATTTATTCCCAAAAACTGTTGGGGGAGAGAGCTTGCAGGAAAGATGTCAGAAAAACGAGTTGAGTCTAAAATCGCTTTATGCTGTGAACGACCATAAAAAGGAGACGACTATTTTTTTTAGGGATGGGGTTGTGTGTGAGGCAAGTAGTCGAGAAGGGGGAGATGTACTTGAAAATAATGTATACAATTATTTGCATTTAAATAAGTGAAAATTGATTGCAATACATTATTCTCCAGCAAGCAGAGAAAGGTCAGCAACAGATACTATAAATTAGGAAGGACTGACTTGAGAAATGTAAGAATCCTATTATTATTATGATTGTAATGATGAGAATGTTATTAATATTGTTATCATTATTTATTGGGTGCTAACTACTTACCATTCACTGTGTTAGGGCTTCACCTTCACGACCTCATGGAATCCTCAGCGCAGTCCTACGACGCAGGCTATATTATTATCCCTGTCACACTGGGCAGGACACCAAGGGTCAGAGAGCCTAGGTATGTGCCCAAAGTCACACAGTAGCTGTGAAACTGGGAATGACACCCAGCCCTGCCTCTGATCACTACCTAACACTGCCTCCCCACTGTCTGGGGCTCTCTCTTCCACTGAGAACACAAGCTCCATGTCTTCGTGAGGAGTACTGGTCTTGTCTCCACTTACTTTCCATATGGGCCCCTTAGAACTAAGCCCCATCTTGGGTGCCCCGATGACTTACATACCCCCTCCACCAACAACTGCCCCCAAACCAGCCCACCCAACCACAGCAGCCAGGGGCTCAAGACCATCCCTATGCCACCCCACCGCGCCCCACTTTGGTTTGGGGAATTCTGATTCTCTCTTCAAGACTTATTTGTGCTTTATACTCATACGGCTAACAGCAATCAGAAAGCCGGGTTAGCTCAAAGGATACTACTGGTGTGGAGACAGGGGTAGCTCGTGTGCAGCTGTAGGAGATATAGACCAGGATAGCCACTCTGAAGAGTAATCTGGCGGCATTTCAGTCAAAATAAGTTTAGGCATACCTTATACATAAGTTTCCTCTTGCTGCTGCAACAAATTACCACAAGCTTAGTAGCTTAAAACAACACAAATGCATGATTGTATAGTTCTGGAGGTCAGAAGTCTGACATGGGTCTGACCAGGCTAAAAGCCAGGTGTTGGCAAGGTTGCATTCCTTCTGGAGGCTCCAGGGGAGAATATGTTTCCTCACCTTTTCTAGCTTCTAAAGGCTGCCTGATTCCTTGGCTCATGGCTCCTCCCTCCATCTTCAAAGACAGCAGTGTATCATCATCACATCTCTCTGACTCTGACCCTCCTGCCTCGCCCTTTCTCTTTTAATGGCCTCTGTGATTCCACTGGACCCACCTGGACAATCCAGGATCGTCTCCCCATTTCAAGATCCTTAACTTATTCATATCTGAAAAGTCCCTTTTTGCCAAATAAGGTCACATATTCACAAGTGTTGGGAATTAGAACACCTTTGGGGGCCACTATTCTGCCTGCCAGATGTATGACCTAGCAATTATAATCCTGGGTATATAAGATCCAAGAAACTTCTCATAGTGGTCCACAGGTAAGTCATAAAGCGTGTTACTGTAGAGTTATTTGGAGTGTTGGGAACCACAATAGATGTTCTACACTGAAACAACAGAAAAGTGAAATGTGGAGGATGCACAGCCCAGCGGGATAGGCAGCAATTAGAAGTAACAGCCTAGATGTTCACACAGCAGCATGACTGCACCTTAAAAACAGTACTTACTGAAGGGAAATAAAAAATAAAATAAGGTATATAACACAGGATCACTTATGTCAATTTAAAAACTAAATACACATACATAAAATGGCAATATGCATTTTTCATGAATACTATACAAGCAAAAAGACCTATTTGTACACATTGCTAACGGCTACCCACGGGACTAGAGAAGGAAATGGAGTGGGTTGCAGAATAAAGGGAATAAGGGAGAATAAAAATAGAAGACTTGCTCAAACACCACCTCCTCAGTGAAGCCATCCCTGACTACCTCCAGTCCTGACGTGGAGCTGCTCGGTTCTGCGGTATAGATTTTTAACAGAGTTCTTGCACACTGTCTTGTCTTTGTCTGTTTGCATCTCTCACTTTACCGTGTGCTTCTTGAGAGCAGGGACTACATTTTGTTTCCTTTGTACCTTTGAAGCGCAGCACAATGCCTGCCTCACAGTAGGTACCTAATATGTGTTTTGTTAAACTGAATGGTGAACAGTGTGAAAACAAGACATCTGGAGTGGGGTGTCTCATATGAGCTGACACATAGAAAAATTTCTAAGGACACCCAAATGGCCTGTAAAGCTAAGTTTGGAACAGAAAGTTGAATCATAAAGTCTGTTTCTTCCAGGTGAGCAAAGGAGAGGGATGGCAAAGAGAATGTAGATCTCCTAAGCATCTGTTTTGCCTCTAACGTCTCAAGACAAAATGTCAAGAAAAATGAGCATCAGAATGACAATGCAGAACTAACACTGGTAGAAGAGAGAAGAAACCCAAGGTTGGGTAAATGGACTGCAGGACAGCACCTGGTCGCTCTAAATAAATTCAACCCAGAAAAAAATGGGAGAGTTCTGAGACAAAGGCTAGAAAGTATCTCTGGATATTTCAAAAGATGGCACTAGATTCTGAGATTTAATAATGAGACTGACATTGTTATGGGTCAAGACTCCTGAAGTCATCATTAAAGTGATGGTTTTAAACACATAAGAAGAAAATAAGGGGGTGGCCTTTGGAAGCCTGCAAGGGTTCATTAAAATCAAGTCGTGCCTGGGTGACCTGGTTTCCTGGCAAAACACAGACTTGCGGTAGAACTTTTATGTGAATTTCAGCAAAGAATTTGACAAGCTCTTTCTGAGTGGTTTTAAGGATTAGGTGGATGCTTGCCTTGGTAACCACTTCACTGATCATACTCAAATGGCATTGGTTCACGGAATGGTGCCAATCTTGATGAATGTTTCTGGAAGAATACTACCACCCATAAAATTAAAAACAGCTGACGTGTGCTGAATGCTTTCCAAGGGAGAGGCACTATCCTTGGCAAGTCATGTGGAGTTAGTCATTTTCTCGCCCCAGCAACTCTGTGGGGAAGGTGCTGTTGTTATCCCATTTTGCATGGGTGGGGGGGTAAGATACAGACAGGTGAAATATCTTTGCCAGGTCTCATGACTAGCAGAAACTAGAGACCTAGGCTCCAGAGACTGAGCTAGCCCACTGTGCTATTCTGCTAAAGAAGTTTCAAGACAGAAGCTGTGAACTTAGAAACGCAACTTAGCAACACAAGAGCCCTTGTAGAAACGGAATGAACATTTCCCTTGTCTTACTCTTTGCCACTCCCTGTTTCTCACCCAAACACAGCTCCCACACTCCGGTTCTGTCTGCCCGATCCATTTCTCTACAGCAGCTCTCTGTGATGGAGTCTGCTCAGTGACTGTCCTCCTCTCTTGCCTCGGTGTCCTTCCCCCATGGTTTTAAGCCCTGGTCCTGCCCCGTGCCTAATCAGTGCCCCTGAGTTTCAGCTCTGGGATTCAACTTTACCGCATGCTGCCCTCACCTAGACTGACCAGGCCTTCTTCTGTTCAAAATTCATCTGTGGAAGTTGCTGTGAAATATGTATGAATAAGCTTACAGCTGCGTTCAGCAATATAGGACTTCCTGGACTAGGGGGTTAATGCCTTAAACGCCTGAAGAGGCTCCCCTCCAGGGTAATCCTCCTCAGAGCGGAGCAATCACTGCAAACAAGGTTAATGGCCATGCAGAATCAATCACTGCAAGACTGGGATTTAGAAGATACTCCCGTGTTCAAACAGGATCCGGAAGAGGTAGCACCTAGGGCACGGGCAGTTGTGGGGAAATAACTGAAGTGACTTAAATGTCTGTGCTTTTTTACACTCCATTCTTATCTTAACAGAGTGATCTATTCATTCGGCACTGTGTTAGGACTAAAAAGAAACCATTTGAATTCAGGGTTGAATTTGGGAAGCTGAGTTTATATCAGAACTACATTCAGCCATCCAGTCATTCAACACACACTGGTTGAACGCTTGTCGGGAAAAACCTGGTAAATGGGATCATGTCCGGGAGTCAGGGGTCTCAGGCTTAGATTCTGACTCTTCCATGCACGTGCTGGATGGCCTCAATACCTGCGCCCTGTGGTCCTTAATTTTAAAATACAGGTGAGGCTACATACCCCACAGGGCTGTTATGAAGATTATGTTTGTCTCCTCCAGAAGTAGACCTTAACTCAAGGATTCAAGTGCAAGTAGTTTATTTGGGAAGCAAAGGGAGACCCAATATGTGAATAGGAAATGAGATAAGGCAGGCAACGCAGCCAACAAAAGGTTTGTTATTAAATCAACTGTCAGTGTAGGAAACTAGAACCAAATCTTGCTGGGGAATCCTGGAAGCCTCAGAGTGACCACATCTGAGGCGTGAGGGAGCTGGGGTATTTATAAACTTGCTCCTCAGGTCTTTGTTTGAGGGCTGCTCCTGGAGTGTGTTTGTTGCCTAGCAAGTAAATTAGGCCAGCAGGCCCTGGAGTGGTAAGGAGTGGGGACATGGGTGGAGTGGCCGCAGTATCTGCTACAGCTTGTGCAAGATACTCTATGTGAAAGCCTTGTGTTGCCCCTTTACGCATTCTCTTTTTAGAGAGTGCCGTGAGCTGAGTGGGTCCTGTGCTAGACCCTGGCATAGGAAGTGAGTGACCTGTTCTTGTGGTAATTTCACTAAAGTGTGAAAGACAGACATGAAACCAATATTTAACAGTTAACAGTGAAGAGTGACAGGAAAGGGAACTAATGGGGGAGATATGCAAAATGCAGTGCTGCAACTTACTGTATGACACAGATCCGGGAGCTCCTCCCTCCCTCCCTCCAAACAGGTGAGGTTTAAGCGGAATCTCTAAAGACATGCAGGCATGAGTCAGGGGAAGTTAGGGATAGCCAGTGGAAGGCGATTTAAACACTGAGAAGATCTCAACGTACTAGAAACCAGGAGTCAACAAACTATAGCCCTGGGGTAAAATGCAGCCCCATTCCTATTTATGTAAATAAAGTTTCACTGAAACACAGCCATGTTCACTCTTTTATGTCTTTCTTGATGGGAACTTTCACCATACAGGGGCTGAGTTGAGCAGATGTTAGAGAAACTGTAACACCCAGGAAGACCACTCGGCTCTTGGCACAAACTGTTTGCTGACCTATGGTTTGTATAATGATCTAAAATAGATTCTGATGCATTTTAAAGCATTAAAAATGTTTATTATCCTTTAATGCAGACATGTGTGAGAACCACTTATGCAAAGCTCACGGCCTATGGAGGGGAATAAAATGGCAAAAACATAACAAAACTAAGATGCCCTGTGACTGATTCTCTAATAAAAGGCTGTACTAACAGTTTATTGAGCTGCCAAGAAGAGAATAATTACTTTTGCCTAAGGAATGGAGACGGCCTCACAGAGGAAGAGATGGGTCTTGGAGTCAGTCTATTTTCAGGCTAATGTAGGGAGTTAGAGTTCACCTGGGCAGAGGGTAGAATGTGTTCAAAAATATAAAGAAATGAGAAAGCAAAAAGTGCTCAGGAGAGACTGTAGTCACTCCCTTATGCCTCCCAGCAGCTGGCAGGGCCACGAGTGTGGCCTCCTGGGAGAATTGCCATTTAACTCCCTTCATTTCTACCACCAGCTTTAAAAAAAAAAAATTATTTCAAGAGTTAGTCAGCAAGAACAGACAGTCACTGGATCACTGGGTCTGAGGACTTCTTAGAAAATAACAAATTCTCCAAATAAAGTATTCAAGGCAGGGAAATGGGAGGTGGCAGATTTTAAGTGAAGCAATAAGAGGTGAAGTGTCAGGATCCTTGGGTATAAAAACTGTGTATTAGATCTCCCACTGGCCGAATTGTGGACAACTGGAGCACGAGGGTACATAATGTTAGCAACCTATTATAACCCCACAGAATACAGTAAGAATCCCTAAGCCTATACTGATAACTGTTAAAAATGAAAATAAGTTAACAAATGGGGGAGAACTGAAAGCTCTTCCTTAAATTAGAATGCCAACTAAATAAATGTAGGCAGAATCAGGGAATTAGAAAATCACCATTTGGTAACCAGCATGGTAATAATTGTTTTGGGCAAAGATTATCAATGAAGGCTAGAACCAGTGGGTGAAAGAATGAAAAGAAACAAGATATTTGTGTAGTCTGGAAATATCTCCTTACAAGATAATTATTAATTAAAAGGTAAAAAACATTGTTTCTATAGGAGAAACTTGGCAGACACCATCCTAAGAGATCAAAGTTAATGTAACGACACGAGTAAACACGCTGTGCTTCCTGATCTGATGCACTACAAGGATACACTGATGCTTCTGTGACGCTGTTGCCATAAATGTGTAACGTGGACCTAATCACAGCAAATATCACACAAACCCGAATTGTGCGACAGTCTATAAAATAAGTGTCCTATAATCTCAAAATACGTCAAGGTCATGAAAGACAGAACAAGGCTCAGGAAACTTCCAGATTAAAAGAGTCTAAAGAGGCGTGAGGTCTAAACATAATGTAAAATCCTGGATTAGATCCTGGATCAGAAAACATTAGTGCCATAATTGCTAAATTTGAATAAGGTTTGTAGACTAGTTAATATTCTTTCAACAGTATTAATTTACTGATTTGATAATTGTTCCATGGTTCTAGAAGAGATAAATAATCTGTGTTTTTAGGAAATACCACTCTGCAGGCATCAGGTCTGCAACTCATCCTCAAACGGTTGGGGGAGGCAGGAATAATTAAGTAAATGTGACAAAATATTAACATTTGAGAAATCTGGGTGAAGAGTATACATGAATTATCTGTATTCATTTTGCAACTTTCCTGTAGGTCTGAATTCACTTCAAAGTAAAAAGTTAAAAATAAAACCCTGAGCCAGTCTTGATAGCCTAGAGGTTAAGTTCAGCACGCTCCGCTCCAGGGTGTGGAACCACACCATTTATCCATCAGTAGCCATGTTGTGGTGGCGGCTCATACAGAAGAACTAGAAGGACTTATAACCAGAATATACAACTATGAACTGGGGCTTTGGGGAGGAAAAAAGAAGAGGAAGATTGGCAACAGATGTTAGCTCATGGCGAATCTTTCCCAGCAAAAAAATAAAACCCTACATTATGGAAGACAAGACTTAGAGAAGAAAAGCTCTAGAGTCAGACCAATCTGGATCGGAATGTTTGAGCCCGTATTGACCAGCTGCGTAACCTTAAGCAAGTTGTGTAGCCTCTCTGAGCCTCAGTTTTCTCAATAATAAAATAGAAAGACTAGTACCTACTTCTCAGGTTGATGTCAAGACAATGTAGTCACTGCGTGTAAACACTTAACACAGTGCTGGACAGCTCCTGAGTCTGCCTCCCCAGGCACCTCAGGGGGTGACCAGGATGCTGTCAACTTTTCCACTGATTGGTTCACAGGGCTTTTTTAATTTTTGCAACATTTAGGCTTTCCCAAGCACTTGGTTCCATTGGACTGTCATGCTACTAGGTTCCAACTTTCTCTTTAAAACTTCATAGAAAAATTATGAATAATAATATAGTCAAACTACAAGTTCAACCTTTACCTTTCCCAGTGTGGCTCCTTGTTCTGCTCCAGCTGAGAAGAGCATTCTCGTTGCATTCTCGTTGCTAACCCAGTTTCTAGACCTTTGAGAGAGAATGTGGGGAGGAAGAAGGAAGAGTAAAAATACAAGGGGCCATTTGGGTTGGGAAAACAAGCATGGTGAGGGGTTTGGGCTGGGAGTAGAAGTAGGCTGGAAGAAATTGCAGAGGAGAAGACATTAGGAAGTCTTGTTCCAGGTGAGAGAGTGGATCGGTTATAATATTCTTGAAGAGAAGGGAGTGCTATTTATTTACTTTTAATTGTTGGGGAGTGCATCCTTTGACAGCACATGCTGGTTACCGAAGTTACCGCACCTGCCATTTCCACTTTCCTTTCTTAGCTCCCAGCAAGGTGATATTCCTGGAAGATAATGAAGGGCTCTTCTTCCCTACCAGCTATCCCTTCCCACACCCTCCTTTAATGCACTGAAAGTTGGTACTACCATATCTGAACCAGGACAGTGATAAAGAAGAAAAATCTAGTATCAGGCATTTTGGCAGGAACGGGGCCAGGTGAAAGTCGGGTGGAACACGATATTTTAACTGTTGGATACATTGTTGGTTGTCATGCTTTACTTTCTAAAACGCATGGCTTTTAAATTACGCTGACTACCTCTGACCTCCATTAACCCCTGGAAGTTTCACATACTTTGCCTCCCTCTATGATGAAGTGTTGTAAGTTGATATCCGCCTCCCATTTCAAATAGGGAGAGTGAGGTTGATAGAAGTCAGTCACCTGAATTCACATGGTGGATGGAAAAAAGCCATGGCTCTTATTAATACAGAAAGCCTATATGACTCTTACCCAGTGTAGGCAATTATCTTCTCTCTCTTTACTTCTCCCTGAAGGTTTAATGGGATAAGCCACTATCTGCTTTTTAAGATGGCTACCTGCTGTCATAGAGTCCCCAATCCTTATCACAAAATACACAGTGGTGTTTTGAGATTGCCATATACCTGATATTTTCCTTTCCAGCTTAGTAAGCCCTTTGGGATCTTTCAAGATAAAGCCATTTCATAAATGTAGTTGCATTACAGAATAAAATACTTTCTGGGAGACTTCAAGAAAATTACATTAGTCTATGCCTCTTTTTTCATGGTGCTCTACTGTTCAGATTGTTTTATAAGTACAGCGCGGGCCCACTATGGATTTATTAGATCTCAGCCATCTCCATTCCTTTTTCTCTTTAGCATGTGTTTCCTTCCCAGCGTTTTGAGGACTACACTGTACAAATTGAGAAGCAAAGCGCTGTGCACACAAAGTGACTCTGGAGGTCTCAAAAGCCTGAAGCTCCACTGGGCGCTGGTTGTTCCCTGTGTGAACAGCGGAGCATGGGACTCCCTCAAAGGAGCCACTGATGTTGCATCTCCATGTCCAACTGTGAGAAAAGCTGGGTGTTTCTGTTCTTCCACGTGGCTTTCCAGTGGGCTTGCTCTCACTCCTGTATAAGTGCAACTATAAGCGCTTCAGAAGGAAGGCATGAAAAGGCTGTTCCCATGGGCTTCTCACCTCAAGGGGAAATGGGTATTTCCTGCATTTCACCAATGCATACAGAGCATTCAGCTAACTCTGTGTACCCTTACCATGCACTGGGGATCGTTCTAGGTGTTGAGGCGTCAGTGGGCAGATATGAATCAGATACGGGCTCTGTCCCCTCGGAGCTCACATTCTAAGGGGGAAGTCAGGTTTAAATCAAACATTATGGAATTTATTATGTAATTAGAGCTGCGATTAGAGATATAAGGGAAGATGGACTAGGAGAGAACATACGAGGGAACACATTTGCCTAAAATGTGGAGTTACAGGTGAGTTTCTGAGGCCGTGAAGGGGTGAAGCCACAAGAAGGGCAGGAGTTATGTAGGAGGCATTGAGAGAGAAGTTCCCTGCAGAACAGACAGAGGGGATGAAATAGAAACAGCAGTACTGAAAATTACTTGTGTTGAGTTTTTCCTATAATTACAAACCACAATGGACTTCTTGCATTAACAATTATTTTAAAAAGAGAAAACATGTTGAACCTTGCTACAGACAAATGAAAGACAAAAGCCTCTAGGATGTGCTTATACAAAGAAGTTCCCTAGGAGAGATCAGAAATAAACCAAAAGGGACACATTGGTGCCCATCACTCTTTGTTTCCGATCTGCACATTAATGTAGTTACTGTACTTGCTATTGAAACTGAAACCCAAGGTGTGATTTTCCTTGTGAAGCCCAGAAGATGAAAATAATTCTTCTTGGAGATCCAGATCAAGTGGACAATTCTTGATTATGCCGGGCTTTGAGTTGGGCACCTGTATATACATTATCTTTTTTCTCAGTCTCTCCAGCCTCCAAACCCTCCCCCAGGCTCCAGACTCCTATTTCTGTCTACTCAGTGTTTCCACTTGGAAATCTGACAGGCACATCAAATTAAACATGGCACTCACCTCCTCCCCACGTTCACTTCTCCCCTCATGTCCTCCCATTCTCAAGACAAATTGGACCACCATTCATCAACTTGCTCAAGCCCAAAGCATAGGAGTCCTCCTTCAATCCTCTCTTGCTCTCAATTTCTATGAGCGATTCTGTAGCAATTGTCAGTTATCTTCAATGTTTACCTCTTGTCCAATTTCTTCTTACCACCTCAACCTCACCCACACCATACCTCACCTGGACCACTGCAAATGTTCCTGATGGTTTCCCTGCTACTACTTTTGCCCTCCATACAGGCAGGCTTGACCCATGAGCCAGAGAAGGTTTTTAAAACATACATAGGATCACATCACTTCACTGCTTAAAATTCTCTAATAGAATATAAAATGGTACAGCCATGCTAAAACACATTTTGGCAGATTTTTATTTGCTAAACACTGGAAACAATCCAGATGGCCTTCATTAAGCAAACTGGTACATCCATCCCATGGAACACTACTCAGCAATACGAAGGAATATGTAAACTGACATAGCAAAAGGGACTTTGCAGGTGGAATTAAGGTTGCTAATAAGCTCGCCTTGAAATAGGAAGAATGTCCTGGATTATCTAGGTGGGCCCAACATAATCACAAGGGTCCTTAAAAGTGGAGAGGGAGGCAGAAGAGAGTCAGAGGAGACGTGACTGCAGAAAAAATGGTCAGAGAGATGCAACTTTGCTGGCTTTGAAGATGGAGGAAGGTGCCATGAGCCTCGAGAAGCTAGAAAAGGGAAGAGAACAGATTCTCTTTGAGAGCCTTCAGGAAAGAATGCAGCCCTGCAGACATCTTGATTTTACCTAGTAAGATCATATTGGACTTCTGACCTCCAAGAGAATGAATTTGGATTATTTAAGTGACTAAGTTTGTGACATTTTGTTACAGTGGCAATAGGAAATTACTGCAGGGGGCAAAATATCACCCGCCTCCCAAAAATGTCGTTCACATTTGAGTGAAATGAATGACTTTTAATGATATTGCCATCAACAATGCTTTCTTGTCTCTGTTTTCTTTTTAAATAAAACATGAGTTTGAAATATTGGAAAGATGCAGAAAGATAAACATGAATCGTGAAGTAGAAGCTTTCCAAATAACAGAGAGAATTTTCTTGTTTTGTATATACCATTGCTGTGAAAGATAATTATTTACATCCGAAAGGGAAATGTCAGGTATTGGTTACAGCTGTCAGACCACAGGCACTGCTGGGACAGCTTCATTCCTCGCCAAAATACCATACAAGGTAGATTTCAGTGACACCTTAGAAGTCTAAGCATATTTCAATTTGTCTTTAATCTTGTCTTTAGCACTAGGCAATTCCTGGGGTAGATTTCAGTCATTTCGAGCACATCAACATCTGTCTGGATGGAAGGTCACGTTCAGCCTCAGGCTGAATACTCCTCAAATTTGCTTGTTCACTCAGATAAAAGCATCTGAAGGCCTTCGGTAGGGCATGCCATGTCCTGTTGGCCCCAAGTTAACCAAACAGTCCTTCCTACTCTACACCCGACCACCACTGGTCCCTGAGACAACTGAGCCTGTGACTTTTGTCCGGTGACTTCTGAGTTGAATGACTCCTAAGTCGGCATCTTGGGCTTAGACTTCACTACAAAGCTCAGGACTCAGCTATCCAGTGCCTGTTTGATATCACCATGTATGAATCCTTTGACCATTTAGCACCCAACATGTCTAATGTTGCACTCATTTTCTTCCTCTCATACCTACGTCTCTCCTGTATTTCCCACCTTGGTGAAGCATTCTGTCAAATAATCGATGTTCTTATGATAAATTTGATAGACTTGTCTCTTTGCTATACCCCCAACGCTGGACCATCACCAGGTTCTTCCAATTCTACCTTCTACGTTTCTCTTCTCTGCATCCCCTCCTTTCCATCCCTACTGCTTCCATGCTACTGAGATCCACGCTCAAAGGGGGGAATTTAAGTCCACTCACATTTACCAAGTATAAACAATATGCTAGATACCGTTTTGTGTGAATGATCTCAGCAATTACTCCCATCATCCCAATGAGATAGATAACAATATTATTCTCTTTTTCAGAAGCAGAGATCAATGCTAAGAGATGTTAAGTAACTTTTCCAAGGCCAGACAGTGAGTAAACTGGGATTCCAGCTTAGGCATGTCTCACTCCAGAGTCGGAGTACTTAGTTACTAATCCGTGAATATACTGGAGTGTGCCAAAGCTCTCAGTCCACCTTTGTCATCCCTTAGATAAGTGTGGACACTGTGGGCCAGGTAGATTAAGCAGGAAGCGAAGAGGATTCTGTTACAGGGCTCTTTTGTCTTGCCTCATGAAGAAATGGACGCACACCAAGGTATGGACATCCATTCTCTGGCTGCCATGTCTCCAACAGTGGCAATAATTGATAACAATAGTAACAAAAGTTTAAGAAATTTTAATTATGTTAACTAATACTAACTACCATTTATTAAGTACTCATGATTGGCTAGGCATTTTCCTAGGCACATTCCATGCATTATCCCATGTAATGCACGTAACACCCTTGTGAAGAAATGAAGCTCAGAAAAGTTAAGAAACTTTATAAATATCATATCAATAAGTGATGCATCTGGACCATTCTGAGCCCAAAGCTAATCTTCTTAACCACTATGATAGATTACCCTACATGTTTGTTCAGCACAGGATATGGATTCAGAAGCTAGCACACCACATGTACAAGTTGCGTGTACCTGAACAAGTAGTTAACATCTCTGAGCTCAATTTTATCATCTGTAAAATGGAGATGCTACTGCCAACCTCCTAGTGACCTTTATATATCTTGGAGTTCCAATATCTGACACCACTGGCTTGGAAATTTGTTCAATTAGCCAAAAATGATATGACTCCAATGCCCACAGCTCTGCCAAGACTGCACATGACTGGCAGGAAAAGTTACTTATTTCTCCAGATTAGTTTTATGTAAGAGAATGTACCAGAAATTGCTGTTTTTCCTCTAAAGGAAGACCAATATTTCCTCATCTTTCTTGTAGCTAGTTACCGTTGTATGGCCAATTGCTGGCAAATGAGATGAGAACAGAAGTGGTGGGTGCAAATTCTCAACTGTATATTTTAATAGAAAGGATATGTCCTTCCTGTCACCTCTTCCCACTGAGTAGAATTAGAGGCGGTGGTGAGCCACCTGGGACCACGAGGACAAAAGCAACATTCCAGAGATGTCAGAAAGCAAGAGAGAAGCCAGGTCTTAAAGATCCAGCCTTGCACATATCTCTCAGACAGATTCTCTTCTCTCCATCCCTCTCTCCACCAGATCTCTAAATGATAGAGTAGACCACTACATCAGCTCAGGACTGCTTATGCCTGGACATCTTGAGAGAGAAATACACATCTATCTCATTGAAGCCACCGTCATCTGAGATCTTTGTGATGGCGTCTGAATCCATATTGTAATTAACATAAGGAAATCCACTGAGACATACGCTATTAAAAAAGTACTTTTTGTGGCTGGCGTGGTGGCCTAGTGGTTAAGTTCATGCACTCCACTTCGGCAGCACAGGGTTTGTGGGTTCAGATCCTGGGCGCAGACCTACACACCACTCAGAAAGCCATGCTGTGACAGCATCCCACATACAAAATAGAGGAAGATTAGAATAGATGCTAGCTCAGGGCCAAGCTTCCCCACACACACACGCATCAAAGTACTTTTAAAGGTTCAACTTATACCAAGTCTCCAATGCAAAAGAACCTGGCACATTGGCACATTTTAGGGAGGATAACAGGTTTGGTTTGGCTCTGCTCAACTTAGAACATCTGGCAAGGGGGTTGGTGAAAATAAAACTGGGGAGGTCATCAGGTGCTGGGTCATGAAAAGTGTGCTCCCCTGTAGTAAAGACATAGATTTGAGAGGTGGCATGCTCTGCTTCAGTGGCCTGGGTTTGCAGGTTCAGCTCCCAGGCATGGACCTACAGCACTTGTTAGCCATGCTGTGGCAGCAACCCACATATAAAGTGGAGGAAGTTTGGGACAGATGTTAGCTCAGGGCTAATCTTCTTCAAGCAAAAAAAGAGGAAGACTGGAAACAGATGTTACCTCAGGGTGAATCTTCCTGAGGAAAAAATTTTAAAAAGGGCATGGACTTGAATTTGGTGGCAATAGCTATCCATAGAGGAGTTCTAAAAGGGAGTGACATGATCCTTTTGAAATGCATTTATTTATTTTTTTTAAAAGATTGGCACCTGAGCTAACAACTATTGCCAATCTTCTTTATTTTTTTTCCCGCTTTTATTTTCCTCCCCAAATCCCCTCAGTACATAGTTGTATATTTTAGTTGTGGGCCCTTCTAGTCACGGCATGTGGGATGCCGCCTCAACATAGCTTAATGAGTGGTGCCATGTCCACGCCCGGGATCTGAACCCTGGGCTGCCAAAGCAGAGCACGCGAACTTAACCACTTGGCCACAGGGCCTGCCCCAATCCTTTTGAAATTTAGAATGATCTGTCAGCTGTCCTTTGGAGCAAAGTTTGTAGAGTAACCTTTAGAGTTAAGGAGAAGCATTAGCAGGCAAGAGATGACGGTGGGCTTGACATAGGGTGGAGACAGGGATGGAGAGAAGCAAATTTGTGTGAGAGATATGTAGGAGGCAAAATCATTAAGACTTGATGACTGACTGGTGGATGTATGAGGGAAGCTGGAGCAAGAAGCAAGAGTCATGCCCAAGTTTGTGGTTTGAGCAATAGCATGGTGAGTGGCACCTTTAATATGCTAAAATAGGAAGCATGCACAGGAAGAAAAGTAGGTGTGGGGCTGGGTTGAGGGTGGAGTCGTGGGTAGACTGTGAGTTTAATTTGTACTTGTAGAGTGCGACATTCTAGTGGCACATCCAAGACGTGGTATCCAGTAGGCAGAGTTAAAAAATAATAAATCCATGACAATGACAGTGATGGCATAGACTGCTGTGTAGAAGCTAGATTTAGCCTTCTTAAAGCATAGGAACCACCAAACTTTTTAATTTTTCCAAATTAAGTCATCCTCAGAATACTATGAGAGCAAGATAGAACCCCTTCACCATCACTGTCCTCATAGATATTAACAGATTTTATTTATTTTGATTACTCCAGGTGGAAGCCCCTCTGCAAAGCATTCTCTTTATTTAAATCACAAGCTCCTTGTGGGAAAGAGGTTTTCCATTTCTTTCTTGTGTGGCTTATAATTAGCCATACAACAGCATTAACTGACAATGTAGCACTTTCGAGCAGGGCCTGCCTTAGAATCAGGGTGCATTATCGGGATACAGTAACTGACTGCTATGACGAAGACCCCAACAACGACACAGCAGTGCCTCTTCTGGTGTTGTTCCTTGCAAAGTTTACTCTTCTCTAACTGCATTCTGTCTGTTTTTGTCCCCCTACTGTATTCCCAGCACCTCACACAGTGCCTGGCTCACAGCAAGTGCTGAATAAAAACAAAAACGAATGCATGTTTAATGAACTGCCACCAGTATATGCTTTCAATTCTAGCTATTTAGAAACTGCAGGCCAAAAATACTCTTGATAAAAACATGCATCACTACACCCAGTAGGGTTAACCAGACAACCCATAATCATAAACTAAATGGATAACGATGAAGCTAAAGTATTAATCATTGATAAGTAAAAAGCAAGACGTGCAGGCACTGAGATCCAGGACCAGCTTAAGTCAACTCTGATAAGGCACTGAGTATATCCTCCTTGAATGCTTTAGGAATTCTGGAAGTCTGTCGCAAGTGCATGGTGGTGATTTTTCTCCTTTACCGAACAGTGCAAGACAGGCAGCCTGCTCAGTTCAACAGCAGATTAAAGTCATCAATAAACTGCAGGACCTCTTTGGAGAAGAGTCTGGCAGTTCTGCAAAAGGCTAAAAATAGTGTTGCCATATCACCTAGCAATTCCACTCCTAGGTAGATACCCAGTCGAAATGAAAACGTATGTCTATACGAAAGCTTATAAACAAATATTCACAGAAACATTATTCATAATAGCCAAAAGCGGAAACAACTCATATGTCTATTAACTGATGAATGGAAAACAAAACATGGTATATCCATGTATCAGAATATGATTTGGTGATAAAAATGAATGAAGTACATCCTACATGCTACAAAAGGGGTGAATCTTTAAAATATTATGCTAAGTGAAAGAAGCCAGACAAAAAGATCACATAACATATGATTCCACTTATATGAAATATCCTGAAAAGGCAAATCCATTGAGACAGAAAGTTATTGGTTCCCAGGGGCTAAGGGTAGGATGAAGGAAATGAGGCACGGCTAGTAACGGGCATGGGGTTTCTTTTGGGATGACAAAAATGTTCTAAAATTGATTGTGGTGATAGTTGTAAAACTCTTCGAATATAATAAAAACCATGGAATTGTACACTTGAAATGAGTAAATAGTATAGTATGTAAATCATTTATCAATAAAGCTGTTGTAAGAAAGTAATAAGCTCGAAGAATAAGAACTCATTTGGTAGGCTATTGTATATTGGTAGGCTTTATTCATAGGTGTAATAAAATACTATGGAAGGGCACATCATCGCAAGTGCTCTGTGACTTTAGATAAATTATTTTAACTCATGACATCTTGGCTTCCTCACCTATAGGACAGGAATACAGTAGGTGCCACTGATAACTGCTCATATCCTCCTGTATCACCAAAGGTTTCTTTCTGCTAGGCTCTGGGTCTCTCTACTTGATGGCTTTCTCCAGCAAGAGTAACATGCTCGGTCTGCATGCAGAACAACCCAAAAGTTCTTGGGAGTCAGTGCCCCTGAAAGTAGCTTTCAATTAATTACCAAAGGAGCTGGTGAGTCAGTACCCCATGTTCCTCGCAATCATCTGGCGCATCTCAGCAGTGTGCTGTATGTGTCTCGCAGGCATACCAAGGAGGATTGAACCCCAGTTGCCCACAGCAACAACCCGTTTGTTACTGTATCCTATACTGCTTTCCCTCCCTTCCCCAGCTCACTTCTCCATTCCCTACCAGTGCTTCCCGGCATCACCTCCTAAATAAACTACCTGCACAAAACCCCTGTCTTTGAGTATGCTTCTGAGGGAGCTCAAACTGTGACAAGAGATAATTAAAATACCTCCTTCTTAGGACTACTGGGAGGGTTAAATACGATATTGCACATTGAGCATTTCAGCATGGTGCCTAGCCACTTAATAACTGTTAGCTAACATCACTATTATTATCACTGTTGCTGTTATTATGATTGAAAACAATGGACTTGAATTTTTCATCAGCTCTTGGCCCATCTACAAGCCTGCCTTGGCTTCCCTACATAGACGAGAAATGCCAAGCTAGTATTGTGCTTATTCTTTCACTACTGAGGATCCAGTTAATTATTTTTCTCCCAACTGACTCTAGGTTTTCAAAGACTTTATCTAGCAAACTGCACAGATTAAGTAATAATTCATTTGCTCTCCCATGTTTTATTAATCAAAGGCACATATAACTGCCAATCAGAGCTTCTGATCAGCATGAAATTACTAGGGTCATCACAAAGAGCTAATATAATTTCAGTCAAAAGCAAAGAATCTTGATGTTTTTGTTAGTCTGTGAAGCTTTATCACTTGTAAAAGTATGATTATATTAGATTTTCTGAAATATTTAAAATAGCTTGCGGACCTCCATTGCTACCATCATGGTCTCCTAAGACCCGTGGACCCCATATTGGCAATTGCTGATCTAATAAACCAAAATTCATTAAGAGATAGGCTTGTTTTTGTTATAAACATCATAGCAATAAAACCTTTATTGCCATATTTGGCAGTAACCTTTCCTTATATGAGGAGAAAATAAAGGATAAATGATTTTTAGTAATGTGTTTTTTTATCTTGACCTTTTCACAAAGAAATAGCCTCAAATCTAAGAGTGGCTGGATAACTCTCAGATTCTGAGCCATTTCCCGTTTCCCACGACAACATTTAGAGATCACAGTCTATGAGAAAAAATAGTCAGAGAGAGAGAGGGAGGAGAAAATGAGCAGTTTAGAACAGTAGAGCAAAGGGAATATCTAATTCTCCATTGCTTAAAACAAATCTTCATAGGCACACGCGCTGTGAACATTTGCTTGGCCCTCTGAATTTACTCTCCCTTCTCTACCCTGCTCTGTACTTTGGTAGATCATCTGGAAGCCTTGTCCTGAGGCTTCCAGCTGGGTTCAGCAAATGAGGAGCACCAGCAAGAGATCAGAGATAGAGGAAGAGCGAGGCAGGGTGTCAATTCTCCTGGTTTCCTCCCTAAAGGTCATGAAGGCTAGCTGCATCTCGCACCTGAAGACCACGGTCCTGTCACAGACAGCCCTTTCTCTACACCTCTCTGCCTCTGGCTCTGGTAACTACTCTCAGCCTTTATTCTATAAGCTTTGGGGTGATAATGGTGCCCCACCATTTCTAGGCCAAGGTGGCTGAACAACCCTTTGATTTCCCTAAACATGGCCCCCATCTTTGTCAATAGCCACTTCATTGCATTCTCTTCAAATTAACTAGTTCAATTTTGTCATCTATTCTCTTCCAGGACCCTCACTGACACACCTAGAGAACCTAACAAGGCACTAGAAGGCAAGAGAGCCATGTTGATATGGTCCATGCAGGCCAGTGCAAAATAGCGGACAGTGTTTCTGGAGGTGCCAATGGACTATATCTGGCCCACTAACATTTCCATTATGTAAGATAGTTATATAACATAGAATTCATAGGGTTTGTATCAGAACTAAATAATACCACCCACAGAAAACACTTACTACACTGTCTAGCACCTAGTAAATAATTAATAGATATTAGCTACTGTTATTATATTCAAGGGTCTATAGAAAAATACTGCTCATTCCCTGCTTTGTGAATATCAAGAAGCAGCTTTTCCCATATGCTTGGAATCTGAACTCACGTTAGAGCCATCACTGCAGTTAAGAGGACAAATTCCCTGCATGAACACTAGCCAACACTCATCGAGAATTTACTATTTACCAGGGATAGTGCTAATTACTTTCCAAGTCTTGTCTCATTCAACACAACAGTACTATTAGGGAAGTAATTTAAAATCATCCTTTTACAGATGAGAAATCTAAGTAGACTAGCAGGATTAAGAAACCTTCCCAGCCTCACATGGTGGAAAATTGGTAGAAGTGGCATTTGAACCCAGGCCCATATATTTACAGTCAGTATCCAGGATTCCTGTTTACAAGAGCCCGATTCTTTAGAGTGAATTCTGAGCAATTTGATGGGCATGGAATCTGGTTGTCTGAGTGTGGAAAAATGTCTGTGTATTTATCATTGTCAAAACTCCTTTCCAGAAAATATGCTGTAATTGTACATTTAATTCAGCCCCAGCACAACACAATGTTTCAGTGGAGTGTATGACAAAGTGACATGTGTTGAGATTGTGACCCTGTTGGGAGGGAGTCTTGTAAAACTTGTACTAAAGAAAAATGACAAACAAGCAGATGCAGTGGTTTATTGGCCTCATCTCTTTGTGGCTCCTCTGTGGCTCCCAGGAAGGAAGTGAAACACTTAGGAAGACATGCTGAGCCCCTCCAAACCCCAGGGGTATACGATAGCTATACCAGCGAGAGGATTTATATCCTTTATGCCCTTGAATATTTACCAAACCGCACTGGGGAGACAGTCATGGACGTCAGAGAGAGTATGGGTCAGTGACGAATGGATCCCCTTTCTGGAGTTCTCTGGACCGCCTGCCACTCAAGCCAGCCCTGGAACTGTCTAGGGAAACATGTGGGAGCTCTTCAGATGCTGCCTATGGGAGAGCTGAGCATCCTGATACAATGAGACTGACTGCCATGGACTGATTTTGAGCAGTGGTCCAGTCTGAGAATCTGAGTGTGGTCAGTTTTGGTGCTGCTTGTCAGGTTCTCAGCAGCTTCATAGTGAGCTATGTTCTGGGCTTGGGAAGAGATGAACAGACCTGTCCTACTTCAGTCTTACCAGTGAAAATGGCTGAATATCAACATCCACTGCTCATGTCTACACCTCCAGCACAGAGTGGGACACATCGTAGGCAGTCAATTAATATTTTTTGAATCAATAAAAAACCATCCCTTCTTTGGGAACACAGGCAACTTTTCCTCTCCAGAGACTTGAAAGGGGTGGGGAAAGTAGAATAAGGAGATACCCTCTTACCAGAACATCGTTTCACAATGAGTCCATACACTTGAGACAAGACGCCTACATACACACACATAGACACCTCAAAATATGGTTATTCCATCCTGTACCCTCACCTCCTGGCCACAGGTAATTGATTCAAGAAAGGTACCTGAACTAAATTGGACCAATAAAATTCTCCTCAGGGATTTGAAATTCAGGACCTAGAAACATGGCAATGGGTGATATCCAAGCTGAAGCATGTCAGTAGGGGAGTTCTAGAAGGTTCACAAATTCTAGCACCCCAGTGTTTTTGTTTCCCTCCCTTTATGAGTTAGTCCCTCCTTTGATTCCATGCACATACCACTATCCTGCTGTTATAGGTTGAATTGTGTCCCCCTGCAAAATATGTTGGAGTCCTAACACTAAGTAGCTCAGAATATGACCTTTTGGAGAAAGGGTCTTTATAGAAGTAATCAAGCTAAATGAGGTCATTAGTGTGGGCCTTAATCTAGTGTGACTGGAGTCCTTATAAAAAGGGACAATTTGGGCATAGATGCAGACACACACACGGGGAGAATGCCTGTGAAGATGAAGGCAGCGATTGAGGTAATATATCTACAAGCCAAGGAACGCTGACAATTCCAACAAAACACCAGAAGCTAAAAGAGAGGCTTGAAACAGATTCTCTCTCCCAGTTCTTAGGAGGAACCAGTCCTATCTGCCTGTTGATCTTAGACTTCTAGTTTCCACAACTGTTCGACAATAAATTTCTATTGGTTAAGCCAGCCAGCTTGTGGTTCTTTGTTACAGCAGCCCTAGCAAATGAATCCGCACACCAACAGTATTTGCCTTTCTTCTTCTTTTCCCTTGTCTGCCTACTATTAGTCAGAGTGGGTCCCTGTGAGAATCCTGGATTCCCAATATTAGTTAGAGTGGATGCCTGCTACCAAGAGAAACTTAACTGATACTCCAAGTAAACCATGGTGAAGAGTGATTCTGAAGTCAAGTGAAGTATCCAATTGTTCACATAGGGACTGCGGCTCCCATCAAACAAAGGAAGCAAAATTGAGTTTGGAAAGCAAAGTAACTCTCAATTAACACAAAGATGCTGTATCACAGCGACCAAGATGACACACTTAGACCAAAGAGGAGATGAATCAGAACAGGCTTTCTCAGGCATGTGAAGCATGAGAAACACAATTGGCTGTAGAGAAAGCTTTATTTCTTTGACTACTGCTAGCACAAATGGCAGAAAACAAAGACATCTTTAAGGGCAAATAAATTGCTTTTTTGGTTTCAACTCCTATGATAGAAAAGACAATTATAAAAATAAATGCATGCATTGAAATATTAACCCTATTAAAAACTGGCAGGAGATCTCCTGTTATGGGTTGAATTATATCCTCTCAAAAGATATGTTGAAGCCCTAAACCCCAATACCTGTGAATATGACCTTGTTTGGAAATAGGGTCTTTGGAGATGTGATAAACTTAAGATTAGGTCATTTGAGTGTGCCCTGATCCAATATGACTGATGTCGTAATAAGAAGAGGAAAAGGCCATGTGAAGACAGAGGCAGAGACTGGAGTGATTCAACTATAAGCCAAGGAAGACCAGGAACTACCAGAACCTGGAAGAGGCAAGGAAGGATCCTCCACTGGAGGATTTGGAGGGATAATGGGAGTGTCAGCACCTTGATTTTGAACTGCCAGCCTCTAGAACTAGGAGACAATAAATTTCTGTTGTTTTAAGTCACCCAATTTGTGCTACTTTGTTATGGCAGCCGTAGGAAACTCATACACTCCCTCTCTTGAAATCTCACTCTGGGTCCGAGAGGAGGATTACCTAGGGTGATCTGATAGCAATTTGTAACTTTCTCACAATATAGAGTTAGAAGATATTCACATTAACTGAATCCCTTAGAGCAACATTGAAAGTGATATTAATTACTTAAAAAGTCTAGATAGCATATATATAAAAATAAGTAACTTTATTTTCTCTCTCTTGCTAGTCCTCATTAAAATATTTTCAATAAACGAATGTTAAAATAAGCAATACTCTACAATCATAGAGCACCAATTGAATTCAAGCCAGGAGGATTAGTTATTTGGTGCCTTTTGGTAAATTTTCAATAAAGATTCTGCTTTTGAGTGGAGGAAGGAAGCTGAGTAAGGAAGACAACTGAGAAAATTCAAGGAAGGGCACAGCATCCTAAACGACGTCTCTGAAAATGACTAAGAGCAAAGTTTGTCTTATGTTGTGTCATTAAACTCTGTTCTTAGAAGAAAAAGAAAAGATTGCCAGCATAATTGGTGAAGAACTCTTCCTTCACTTTCCAGCAAAGATCCTCATGACTTTGATCTTTTGATTGTTCCCAAATAAATGACTTGTTTGGAATAAAAATAGTTATTCTGCAAGGATGCAACAGAAATTTATTTTTCGGGACTATGTTGATGGGGCCACACTGAACTCTAAAGGAGGAAAAAAAGATAAATCTATTGAAGGCATGCCATGTGTTAAATTTACTGCTGATGTTCCAAGAAAATCTTCCTTAATATTTTTAGACTGAGATTAATGTATTTGGAGACAATTTTAGAATACAAAGGAGTCTAAACTGAACATCTGCTTTATTGTCTTGGTCCTAGAGTCAACCTCCTGGCTTAAAAATTTAGAAAGCAGATTTGAGGGGGTAAATACATAATTTTGGCTTATCCAAATAATTTACTGATGTGCTTGGGGAATCAAAATGGTTTTTCATTTCTTTGTTTTGACAGAAGATTAATTTCAGAGGTACTGGCTTTATTTAGCATTGTATGACAATGTCTTTCAATGTCCATTAAATAATTCTTAATACAATAAATGTTAAATTACCATGTTACATCTCCATAAATACATGTGAAGTCCATATGAATGCCAAATGAATTCAATATGGTCATTTCTATTACAATAAATGCCAAATGAATTCAGAGTGATGAGGCACTTAAAATGTCATACACTTCCAACTAGTCCCATCGAATTCATTACTGCCATGTGACACCCATTCTTGTCAGGGTTTCTATTTTACATAGCATTTTCAGCAGTTCATAATAAAATTCCACTTGAAGAATTGATTCTCATTGGAAATATAGAACTCTAGGTCTGGGAAAGCAGTGCCAAAATAACTTTTTGTACATTGTGAAAGTCCCTACACCCCCAACCTGCAAGTTTATTTGAATAAAACACACATATACTACCTTATTATGGTTTTTGAAATTTTATATGCAAAGAAAATTTTAATTTTATAAGTTTTCTCTCCTTGAACAAAGAGGGGCTCTTTCATAATATATCTTTGTAAAAATTTAGTTTTGTACAATTCCTATTAATTAAGGTAGATGTGTCAGAATTACACATAATAGACAAATGGGAAAACTGAGACACCAGAAGGTAACTATTTTAGTTAAGACAAAAGCACAGATAAATCTGATTTCATGATCCAATATTTCCGTTTTTTTCAAGATTATCCAAAAGTAACTCTGCAAATACTTTTATCACCCTTCCGTGAGTAGGAGGTAGAGGGAGGTAGGTAGGTAGAGTATATAGAGTTAGACAGGTAGAGAATACAGAGCAAAGAAGGAAAAGCGAGCTGGAGAAATACAAAATGCAGACTGACACATGTGACATCCAAACAGGTAGTTAGGAATAACCACCAACTTTGGTTGAGGAGTCATAGATTCTAGAAGGGTAAATATAAACTTAAAACACAAACTCTGGTTGTTGATATCAGCCAGCTATCATCGATAGTAATCAGTTAGCAGAAAGGAAGAGAGACAACCTTATGCTTTCTTATAACATTTGATATATTTTAATATATATATATATACTTCTAAAGACTTTGGCCTAGTGTTATTAGCAATAATTCAATTGTATTTACCTAATCTGTTATAGCATCCTTTATAATAAATGTATATGCAGTCTAAATGTAGCTTCTCCTTAAAACACTTTAAACTTCACTCTGGTGATTGTACATATAAATCATTTTGACTTTCAGTGAATTGCTAGGCATACGTATTTTATGTTACTAAAATATAAATTGGATATGTTGACTTCAGACTTTGTTTTGTTACTGAACCAAGATTAAAATTAATTTTATATGAGGAGATATGACTTTAGTCAGATATGATGATATGATTTTAGTCAGAATGCCTGACTATCAGAAAAATATTTTATGAGGAATACTGCTACTCATGCTTGAACTTAGATTTTTGAAAAACTGCTGATGTCCTTCCTTCCATTATTCTATCCATTCACCTGTTCCTCCCTCCCTATCTCCATCCACTCATCCCCTCCCTCCTTCTTTCCCTCTGTCCATCATTCATCCATCCCTCCATTCATTCATCCATCCATCCATTCATCCATCTATCCCTCCATTCATACATCCATTCATGCATCCATCCATTCATCATCCATGCATCCATCCATCCATCCATTTACTCATTCATTTACTCAGCAAGTAGTTATGGTATCTACTGTATACTAGATGTTGCAACAGATACAGGGGGAGAGTATAAGATCAGAAGGACACAAAATCTTCCTTCAAGGAGTTCAATTAATTGTAGGAAAGAGAACTTACAAGAGACCGGGGAAAGTACTACAAAAGTCAGAAGTACAAAGCTCTAGGGAAGGCCAAAGGAGAAGACTATTTGTTTCCTTCAAGAGGCCATGGAAACCTTCACAGAGGAGGTGACAGCCATCCTGAGGCCACCAAAGGAACTGAGACTGTCCCTGGAAAAGGACTTGGAGGCAGAGTCTGGAGGTAGCTGTTTTATCATGGCCACTTAGCACTGCCACTTCCACTTAGCTAAATCTTCTGAAATATTTTTGATGGGAATAATGCTTTCATTTGTCATAATGCCTCATCTCCATAACTTCAAACACTCAGCAAGAAGGAAGGAGCAAAGTGAACCTTCCTTTCCTTGCAAGGGTGACTTATTCAGTATTAGAGAGATTTTGTTATACTGGGGTATCTCCACAGGAGACCAGGAGGGGTCTGGTCAAAAGCAAAACTAAATGCAAATAAACAAAACAATACAAACCCCTTGATACATATCACAGTAAAAACGCTAAACAGGCTTTTTGTTGTAGTTGTTATTTTTCTTTCATCCTTACAGAAATCACCAATGGTGCAGAAGGTCTTGCTTCGCATCCTGTAGGGTTATGCTTTCAGCTTTCACTCAGTAGTCTAAGAAACATCATCTTAAACCTGTTTCTCACGTGATCTAGGGGCGTTGCTGAGATCTATGCTGAAGATCTGCAAACTATGGCCCAAGGGTCAAACCTGCCCCGTAGCTTTTTCTGTAAATAAAGTTTTATTAGAACACAGTCATTCCCATTTGTTTGTATATCGTCCGTGCCCACTGTGGGGCTACAGTGGCATCATTGATTGATTGGAGCAGAGACCTTATGGACCAAAATGCCAAAAATATTTGCCATCTTGCCCTTCACAGAAAAATATTTGCCTTTTCTGATCTATGTTAAGTTTTAAGCGAGAAATGTCTTTGAACTACTAAAAGCTCTGCTTAATCTGTTTTCTCCTCATGGATAACAAAAACAATATATAATGACCGATGACTGTTTTTGTTTTCGTTTTGGCTACCAGGAAGATCAAAGAAAATTAAAGCAATTTTGTAAGTCACGATTGTCAGATTACCAGTGTTATATATTTTGTACAGTCAATACTACTGACTTGAATTTATATTTCCCCCTGTGTATTTTTCAAAATTTCTCGTTTAGATGTATTTTTAACTATTTGATTGAGAGTGGTTTGTATAAACTGCTTTACATAATACTGTGTGAAATGAAGTACGAAATGGATACAGAGGTAGAGATAGATAGATAGACAGATAGATAGATAGATAGATAGATGGAGCTAGAAGTCCACCCATCTCCATTTCACTAATAAGTTAAAAAGGAATAAATCCACAGGGACATATAACACAATATGTATAGTTTTAGAAGGGGACAGTAATGGGCACTTCCCAGGGTTTCTCAACAGCAGCACTATTGACATTTTGGGTCAGATAATTCTGTTGGTGGGGGCAGGGGGTTGTCCTGTGCATTGTAGGATGTTAGCACATCCCTGGCCTCTGCCCACTAGATGCCAGTAGCATACTCCTCTTCTACACTGAAAACAAAAATTATCTCCAGACATTGCCAAATGTCCCCTGGGAGGCAACCCCCCACCCCGACCCTCACCCCAATCTAGAGAAAGCTGCTTCTTTGTGCATTATCTCTTGATACCCCTTTCTGTTGGTTTGCTCTGCTCTGTTAAGAGATCAGCAATCTCTTTGAGTCTGCCAAAGCTCACTGGACACAAAGTGTTGGTGAATGCATTGGGCAGCAATCCTCGTTCTACCAGGTCAGGCCATGCCTCTGCGAGTCATCCAGCAGAAGCCCGGGACTGGAGAATGTAATAAAACCAAACTCCATAAATGGGATTTCACATCAGGGCCTTTCCACAGCCTGTTCCTTGTGCTGGACAAACAAAGGTGAGGTCTGTCATGTACTTTCAGCCCTGGTAAGACACTTCTCTGGATCTCTAATGACAGTAATGAATTAAATAATGGCTAAGTAATGAATTGGGTTATTTCCTAAGGCTGAAGATCAAGTGAAATTAAATAGTCAATCTCAAGGGGTCTGAGTTGATAAAGGGCTATTTAAGTGCCTTCACAGCAGTGGAAGCAAGACTGACCATATTGCCTGACCCTCTTTCTCAGTAGACTGTGGAATCAGCTGAAGCTGATAATTGAAGAAAATGCAAGAAGATGTGAGATTACTGCACAGATGCAGAAAGCAAAATCGCTTGACAAAGGAACTTGGTTCCTTATTAGCACATTTTGTCTTATTTACACGAAGCATCCAGGGACTGAATTTAGCGACATCTGTGTAATTGATTGCAGCAGTCTGAATCGTGTCTCAATTGATATATCCTTAAGGGCAAGGGCGGACTTATATTTCCTTGTTCCCCAAAGTGTCTTGGACATAATAAGTGCTCAATAAATATTTGATTGACTTAATAGCAGCCGGTGGTTTTATTCACAGGTCCTGCGTCAAATATACATTGTCTAGTAACAGCCAAGCCATCCATCAGAGCCACAGACAGAAGGAAGGAACTGCTCACTTCACCCAGAAAAGATTTTGAGTCTTTTGCTAATAATTACACATTTTTATCATGAATTCTTTTTTCCATTTGAGTCATATAAACTTTCACAATTGGATACTGAGTTTTATCCACTAAAAGACAAAATCTTTCAGACATTTCAACAAAATTACACTTCAGGAGATCTATCCTGAAAGGATACATTATGAGAACTGATCTGTTCTATACTATCACAACTGACTCAGGCCACTAAAGCAACATATAACACACACATATGGAAAGAAAAAATCATGCCTATATTTCTTTTCTATGCATAAGAAAGGAGTCTGCAGCAAAGACAACTAGAATGTAAGAATAGGGGGCCTGCCCGGGGGTGTAGTGGTTAAGTTCGGCACGCTCAGCTTCAGCAGCCTGGGTTCATGGATTTGGATCCCAGGCACAGACCTACACCACTTATCAAGCCATGCTGTGGTGGTGACCTACACACAAAATAAAGGAAGATGGGCACAGATGTTAGCCCAGGGCCACTGTTCCTCAAGCAAAAAGAGGAAGATCGGCAACAGGTGTTAGGTCAGGGACAATATTCCTCACCAAAAAAGGAAAAGAAAAGAAAAGAATGGAAGATCAGTAAGTGAGAAATGACAATAATTCTAAATGCTAAACTATCGAGTCCAATATATAATTAAATGTTTACAATTCAAAAGTGCAATTAGTCTTATGCACCGTAAGATTTTTTTGAACACACATTGATAGTGTCAGAGCAGAGCTATTATACTAAAATGAGAATCAACTAGCTCATTCTTTTTTAGGCATGCAAATAATTCAGCTTTTCCAGGGGGGCAATCAAGGATACTGCATAGAACATCGACTTTGGAGTTAAACAGAACTGAGTGCAAATCTAGGGATCACCACATTACAGCTCGCTACCTTGGGCATCTGTAACCAGAGGCAATGCAATATCATGGGAGGAGGATGGATCTACTGGGAAACCTGAATCCTGATCCGGACATCATGACTCACCAGCTTGGTGACTTTCTGCAAATCCCATATTCTCTTTGAGCTTCAGTTTCACATCTTTACAATGAAGGTATTCTACCTCTACCTGGGTACCGTCCTTGTTTTACTGGCATTCTTATCCCAGGCCAGTGCGTATACAACATGGTTTACATCAACCAAATCAGTGCATCCATCACAAAGTGAGACGACCGCTGAGTGGGCATGCCCTGGAGTGCAAACGTGTGAAGCACTTCTCAACGTAAATGACATCCCCTGGGAAGACCATTTCTGATCCCTCTAGGTTACATGCTCTGTCATGTATTATAGCCTGTATTTCTACTATCAGAGCACTTATCACAGGATATTTTAAACACCTATGTAAAAGGGAAAATGATTAAAAGTTACCATCCAATATTGGCACAAGGATGGATATAAAAGCCAGGGGAACAGAACAGCGTGCAGAAATAGAGCACACAAATGTAGTTATTTGATTTATGACAAAGAGGTCATGGCTATTCAGTGGAGGAACGGAATGATCTGCTCAATAAATGGTGCTGGAGCAACTGGGAAAAAATAAATCTTGATCCTTACTTCACACTATACGCAAAACTAATTCGAGATGAAAATTAATCACGAAAGCTAAAGAAATCAAGCTTCTAGAACACACAGTAGGGAATGTTCATGACCTTGGAGTATGCAAATAATTCTTAAACAAGACACAAGAAGCAACAACTATAATATAAAAAATGAATGATTGTTCATTAAAATATAGAACATATGCTTATCAAAAGATGCCAATAAGAAAGTAAAAGATAAACCACAGACTAAGAGACTCATGCACACATTTGACAAAGACTTAAACTCAAAATATAAAAAGAACTCCTTAAATTACCAGTAAGGGAAGTTCCTTTTAGATGGAAAAAACTTTTATTTTGGAGAGCACCCTGGGTCTGGATATAGGTAGTTGAGACTAGAACTCAGTGAAGGAGCAGGAATAGTGTATAGACTCATACCATGTAACAGACCCAGCATACCAGGTAGAAAATTAAAGGAAGGAGAGATGGGAAGGGAGGTGGGAAGAGAAAACTGTGACAGCTTGATGTAGGCAGCCAAAGAAAATGTGCATGGTGCCTGAAGGACATTTAAGAATAGTCATGTTTAATACTCATTGGGAGTTGGTACAATCTCCAATTACAATTTTCTAGAATTTCAATGAAGTGTGCTACTCATACAACGCTTTGTATAAATTTTTTGTGAAAGTTATGGGAAGGGCTACCTTCTACATGTGGAGTGTAGAATATGAAGAGGATGCTAAGGCAAAACTAGAGGTGATCATTGGCGTGTGAGCTCCCTGAAATTGCAAAACTTTCATAGAATTCACTGAACATTCACAAGGCATGGAATGGAGGTTTGGGCCAATGTTATCTAGATTTCATAGGATGGATGATCCCAGGTGATATCACTTACATATTTTCATTGCTTGTCTTCCATTAAGCTCTTTGAGAGCAAAATACATAATAGCTCAAAAAATTTTCATGGAAAATGAATGAATGAATGAAGGAATGTGTTCATGAATAAAAATTAGGCATTTTGTTCACTCCTGTCAGTTTTCAGAGTTTTGATTAGTTTTTTCTCTCTTATTTTGCTGGTGTCTTTTCACTTGTCCATTTTTCTATCATTTGCCCGAAGCTCCCAGTCATACACTTGCTATATTGTCCATCTATAAAGCAGCATTTCAGCCCAAATGTGCACCTTCTCCATTTGGAAGATGAGTTGCACTATAGCATACAGTGATTCAAGTGCATTTGCAAAATAATTACTCCTCTTTCATATTCGAGGCTTGTTATCTGAATAAATGTTTCCCTAATAAAGCTTGCAGCTGGGTCGAGTTTGAGAAATACAACAATTAGGAGTCATGGGACAAGAGCTCAAAAAAGGGTTCCCTTTAAACACCAGCATTTGCTTCCTACATCCCTGATTAGGAGGAATGGGGCCTGTGTGTGACTGCCAACACAGTGCTGATTGCTAATCAAGTGGCCATGGTATGTGCGAGCAAAAGAAAATTAGGAAACAAACGAAGATGCTGATTAGTTTGCTACAAACATCTTGAAAGATGTGTGAAGCAGAGCCAGCTAAGGTGAGGCAAGTAAGAAGAATTCAGCTCTCTGCTTTGCCATTCTCACCTGAGTCGAATCTGGAATTAAAAAAGAAACTATGGAACGGGGCACTAAACTGACTGCGAAATCTAAATGAATCTACAGGGTAAATGGTAATGACAATAATAACAACCACAATTATAACTGGTAAGGTTTGTACCCAGCTTTACCACTGAGCGAGAGCCATGATGTTCATTAGCTCCTTCTCGTCTCCTAATTACTCCATTTGTTGGTTGTTAATTTTACCATCTCCATTTTACAGGTGTGAAAAACTGAGATTCAGCAAGTGGGTAATTTGCCCAAGGCAACATATGTAAGTGATTGAACCAAGATTTTTACTAAGGTCTTCATTTCCAAATTTTAGGCTTAGGATCTGACTTATAGTGGAATGAAATACACCCACACAAGCCAAGGGCTCATAAATATTATCAACACCACCAATACAAAAAGAATTGAAGAAGTGGGTTTAAAAAATTCAGAGATTTAGTGACCTGGGGCTCACCATTGCAGGAAGTGCTTCTTAAAAACACCAGTTTTGGAGGAAACCAGAAAAAAACCCACAATTATGGAGGAGACTTACTGGCAACATTTAATTTCTACCTTTTTGTAGGTTGAAATCATCAATTCTGTACTTGAAAGTGTGTACGCAAGGACCTCACCTGAATATTGATTTAGCTATATGAGTAATTGCCACTGTTCTGTCAGCTAGCACTCCTGTAACTCGCCTAACTACCAAATGTGGGGAATATTTCAAAGAGAACACAGGTCTCCCCCTTCTTGCGTGAATGTCACATGAGCTTTATGAGACTGATTATCTTTGGGTGGCGCCCAGGGGTGTGCTGGAGCTCTTATTCCAGTTTGTGAGAACCACTTGTGCGTAACTCTTCTCAAATCCACATTCAGTGATGCCGTGTTGGTAGCTAATTCTGACTCGAGTCATGGTGGGAGTATTTACGCCCCAGAAAGAGGCAAACATTATAAATCACAGCTTTTTTTTTCCCCAGAGAGCCAGTTGTCAAACATACACCAGCACATCACTGGACATATTTTTAATGTCATTAAATTTTTTCTGCACTTTGACTTTTTTTACTTAAATATTTTCATTTAAAAAGGAAACCACATCACTACTGTAGATAGAAAAGCAATATGGTCTTACATAATGAGCAGGCACCCTTAAAGATAAATCCCAGTTGAAACAAAACAATGTTAAGACATTCTTAACTAGATAATGGTACTTGCAAAACATAATCTTGAGGTCTACTATGTCTTCTGTAAAAAAGGAGATCAAAAAGTATGGAGAGGTGTTAAAAATACACAGAAACTACTGTGAGACTCTTGAGGTAAAGAGAGCTGAAAAAGGCAAATCACTGTGATTCATTTGACAGAGAACTAAAGCACTCCATCAGATGAGTTATTTAACACTGTGCCCACTGCTTTCTAAAGCCATCTTACACACCAGAGGAGAAACTGCGAGTGTTTTGCCCAAATCCCTAAGACCTCACCCCATTTCACTTCCGACTGTAGAGTCTGCAGCAATTTCAGGACTTTTCCCCGACTCACAGAAGAGTGCTCTGTCCCTGTATATGGTAGCCTTGAAGCCCCTCTGGTGGAAAGTGCCCCGGAATTAACACCCTTTTCAAGGGATTAGCCCTCAGCCAAGGGGGTTGGAGTAAATACACTCAACTAAAAGGAAGTGATGTATCAATACCCCTTTTCCCTCTTTCCTCAGGTGGGATGACTCTGAGACACGTCTGCTACACTGTTTCCTGAGTTTTCTTATGCAACTAAGCTTTAGTTACCTACCAAGGCTTAATGGTGCACCCTACATTGAGTCTCTTTGCTTTCCCCTTGTCTCCTGTCCATTTCTGGTGCTCCCCGCACCTCCTTAATAAAGTACTTCCACTCACATCTTTGTCTTTTCTTGAGAACCCCAATTTAGACACACGCAAACTCATGTCATCTCATATGTCCCCACTGGACCAATGTCTCAGGCTTTGGACAGCTGTGTTCTCACAAAAGGCCAATGCTGAGGCAGGTCATGTGATGCTGAAATTGAGTCATCGTTTTAACTCCACAGACTTGTCATACTTCAGACACTCTAGAATGCTCAGTATTGAAATTACCTCATTATCTCCTCTAAGGCTGGTGGAGACCATTGATATTTGAGAGGGATAATCTAAAAGATTGATCATTTAATCCTCTCAGCTCGCTGAGTTCTATTCCTGAATCAAGTCCGATCACCAGGAAGCTTAGCTCTTTGTAGGAATGCATTCAACTTATCATGATTCCTTTTCATGTCTTTACTGAAGTAAGATACACAAAGTAACCAGGTAAAGCATGTTTTTACACCTCTGGCAAAAAAGCTGTTGAAAAAGCTATTCCTTGTGTAACTCAGAGCCCTTTTCAGTAAGGGCTCTTAAGACACATTCCTGCCAGAAATAAATGCCAAGGGGAAAAATTTTCTCTTCCCATTATTTGGCATGTTTCTTTTCCTTTTTTCCTCTCTCTCTCTCTTTTTTTCTTTGGTGAGGAAGATTGGCTCTGAGCTAACACCTGTTGCCAATCTTCATCTTTTTGCTTGAGGAAGACTGTCCCTGAGCTAACATCTGTGCCATCCCTCCTCTGCTTTGTATGTGGGACGCCACCACAGCATGGCTTGAAGAGTGGTGTGTAGGTCTGTGCCTGGGATCTGAACCTGCGAACCCCAGGCTGCCGAAGTGGAATGCACAAACCCAACTACCATGCCACTAGGGTGGCCCCCCTTGTTTTTTTTTTTTTTCAGTCAATCAGAACTATTTAAGCCAACACATTTCCAATTTTTCCATGGTCATGTGGAAACTCAAAGCAAATTTGGCACTAAATTTTAATAGCTATAGCCCATTGTTGTTCTTCTGTATATTTTTTTTGCTTTTTAAACACTTTTACCTTTGTGCCATTGTACTTTAATAAACTATTTTAAAACCTTTAAAAATAAATGCAGTAGATATGATCAATGAATAAATAACATTAAACCTATAAGTAATCAAAATACTGTCTTTGCTACAAAATGGCTTTAGAAGGAACAGGTAGATATTATCAAGGCTTGATTCAAGATCATCTATATTTGGGCTATGAGCAAAAACAAAGTCCCTACGTGTTCAGAGATAACACAGAAGGGTCAACAGGTAACCTCCATGATCATTGGCTTGCAAAGATATATACATTTATTGATTCAGTCAGTCACAAACTTTGTGTATCTACTATGTGCTAGATACTGTATTACGGTTAGGAACAGTTCTCTGAGAAAACAGATGCAGACCCTGTTCTCATGGAATTTAAAATTCAGCTAGATTGTGTGTGTGTGTACGTGTGTGAGGAAATAGCCTCAATTAAAGACTGCTTCACCTAACTTCCAGTTAAAAGTAAAACAGTAACAAAGGGAAATGAGGAAATAGCTTTGGGAATGTGATTGTGGATGTTTGTGTAGATGCATCTTGATATCTCTGAGGCTGGCACATTGCAGGAGTCACGGCCTGTGCTATAGCTGCTCCAGAGAAGAAAACCAGAAAGCAATGTAACAACTGTGGCCACCTTATCAGCAGGGAACAGGCATTTTTGGGTTTAGTTTAATGCCAGTTATTGTTTTCATTTTCTTAATAAAACAGAATGGAGAACTCTGTGGTTGCCATCTGTTTAATGATACATGAGGTCTTGATGAGAAGCTGAACACCATCCTGTGGCACCATTTTGGCTATGGTGATGCTGTGCTGAGGTCATGGCACAGAGGCCCTCATGAAAAAGCATCTCTGCTCTTGGCACTATGTTACCATGGACTTCAAAAGAGAACTCTCTGAGGAATCAATGAAGATTCATTGAACTTGACACCCAAGGAGCAAATGGATAGACCAAGCCTTCCTCCATCCAGCTATCCTTGCCCTAAACCCACACAAGTCTGACCCCTTTTCTGGGTAATACATACAAGTAGAGTCGACTCTATCTGTTTTCAGAGTGCAGGTCCAAATATTTGCGTTGGTCACAGGCTTTCATAGTTGGGGCAGGAAATGTTTAATATGAACTTAATGGCCTACAGCAGTGGTTCTCAAAGTGAGGTCCCAGGATGGACTGGACTGCAGCATCACTATTGTTAGAACTCACTAGAAATGCAAATTCTTGGGTCCCACTCCTGACCTTCTGAGTCAAAAACTCTGAGGGTGGGGTTCACTGTTTGAAGGAGTCCTATAGGTGATTCTGACGCACATTCAAGTTTGAGAACCACTGGCCCAAGAACCAGAGTTTTCTAAATTGTTTTCCCATGTTGGTTCTTTTCACTTTCTCCTTTAACCACCTAGTGCTAGAAAAACAAGTTGGGAAGCAGCTGTGTCTCATTTATCCAAACAGCATACAGGACTTGAAACCAAAGGGACTTTACATCCATAGTTGTGAACTATTTTACTGCACAACTGAAAACTGGTCCCCCAAATCATTTGATTCAGCCATTCCGAAGGTTCATACAACCCCCTCACTCAAAGGTGTACCACAAGAAAAAAGAGAGAGAAGAAAAGAAAGTCAGTAATACAACACACTGAGTTTACAATTCAATTAAAATGCTAACTCTTGCTTTCATTCATGCTTCTGCTAAGTCATGGCTCCCCACATATCTAACTAGTGCAGTTCACTGTTTGGACCTAAGTACAGGATCTTACATTTGTTCCTATTAAATTAATTGCTAATAATTCGGCCCACCATTTCAGCCTACCAAATTATTTTTGATTCCTGAATCTGTTATCAAAAGTATCAACTAGAATGACATGCCATCAGTATATCAAATATTTCCACTCGTCATATCTTCATTGATACCAGTTATAAAATGTAAAGCTTTATGCTAAGGGATAAATACTGGGCCTACCAGCAGAAATCTTCAGATAGACAATGTCTCATGAAAAACCATATTGTCAGTAAAGGTTATGCACACAACCTTGAGTAGATCTCACTTGACCGGCATTTGGGTGATAATGTCCACTCTGCTCATAAGTATCATCTTGGGAAACTCCATCAATTCTTTAACAGCTGAATCATCCTCTATTTTAATGGAGGAGTTCATGGAAAAAGTTAAGATTTTCCTTTATAGATCAGCTAGAAACAGCTAAACTCACATGACTCTTGAAAAATAATCCCTTCACCTCTTTAGGAATTATTGCCTGAAAACCAACCATTATAAAAATGGGGCTAGTGGGACAGAGTTAGGGTGGCAAAAACAAATATATATATATATATATATATATATATATATATATATATATATATATAAAAAAGATGCCCAGTTAAGTTAAATTGGAATTTCAGTTAAAAAAAGAAATTTCTTTTTAGTATCAGTATGTCCCAAATAGTGCATAGGACACACATATGCCAAAAATATACTAAAAAAAAAAACCTTTTAAATTAGTTCCCTACATTTATATTTATTTGCCTATATTTATATGACCTATGTTCTTGATCACTACTGCAGAATGCCTTCCTTGAAAGCTGCTTTCAACTAGTAAATCTACATGTCTGTCCTCATGCCAATCAGCTGCATTCTTCTCACTAACTAAAGTGATTTTTTTCCCACAAGTTAGCATGGAATTCAGCAGGGGACAGAACTCTGGCCTCCTTTTATTCAGCAGATGTTTTCTGAACATCTGCTCACAGCCAGGCTCCATGCTAGATGCAGAGCAGGTGGAGGAGGGCTCCCTGTGCCACAGGCCATCTTCTAAGGCCATCTTAATTCCTAACACCAAAGAAACCCTTGAGGTCCACCGCTTGCTTTCACATTGCTTACAGAACTGCCAGACTTCTGTTTACGCCCAGAACATCAAGGGTTGAATGACCAAGGCATTCCGCATTTGTGGTGTGGGTTCAAATCTTTCCCAGGGAAGATGTGTCTGTTTAGCACCGCGAAATAGAATTCTCCATATTTACCAGTGACTATAACCATCTTTTTCTTGTTTGTTTGTTTGTTATTGTTACCACACAAAGGGTACGATCTGCTTGCTGCGAGACAAAAGCCAATCGTCAAGAGGCACGATGGTGGCAGAGAAAGAGCATTTTATTACAGCTTGCTAGCAAGAGGGAAGATGGCCGACTAATGTCCAAAAGAACCATCTTAAAGGGGGGACAGAATCTTGAAGCAGTTATATAGGCCAGTGGGTTACAGGGGAGAGGGTTAGGAATGTTGACCCTCTGGTGTTACAGACTGGGAGTTGCCACACGAGATCTTTCAGTTTTCATTGATGATGGCTATCAGGATACACTCTCTGTTTGGGGGTCATCACATTCCTAAGGAACTCAAAATCTTATCACAGCTGGGAGGTATATGCACAAGCAGGGGTCATAAAGTCTACAGAGCAGCTGGATCTCCTGGCAGGTGCAAATCCAGCTGGGTTAGTCAGAGGTCATTCAAAGTTACAACATAGTCTCTTTTCTATAATATGGCTTCCCTTATGTCAACCTTGTGTTGAGCCAGTTTCAATATCATAGTTTCAAAATAGAAATTAATATTATTTTCTAGTTACCTTCAATTCCGTCATGAGAAAATGCTCTGTGGGGCGGTCAGATAAATGCAGGTAGCTACACATTTTAGCACAGGAGGTGAGAGCAATATAAGTCTGAGTGAGGCTGAAAGCAGGTGTCTTGAGCAGAATCGCATGCGTAATTACCTAATCACAAGAATCTCTTTAGGGTTGTTTCCCAGGAATCTTTCACAAAAGGAGATGGTACCATCTTGGTTTGGAATGGCATCGCCACAGGTCTAATAGTAGAGTATGTAGGTAAAGGCAAGTTTTAAGCTTCAGAATTTTAATCTAATTTCGGAATAGGGGTGATTTATATCCTCTCTGATAGGCCATCATTTCCTGAGAAGGAAACGGACAGAGGAGGGTGTTTAATCCTCACTGCTCTTCTTTCCTAGGGTGAACTTGGACATTGATTTATTTAGGCATCTCCAAAGCTTCATAGCATTAATTTAAAGCACTCAATTTAAAATGATATATTTAGGGGCATAACTGCTCAGAATCCTAAGAACATTTTAATATGTTTATTAAAGGATAATTACAAACTTCTACAGCAAAGGGAGCTCATAGGGACCTCTTTGTACCATCATGGCTCTGAAGAGGCTCCTAATTATAACAAATTATTTACAAAAAGAAAATATATAAATTGGACATGTGAAAAGGAAACATACATCTTTGAAACCCCTACACCAGCTATAGAGTTACTTCAAAGTAAAGTGTAAACCCATATGTGATCCATATTTAACAGCCCTGTTTTAATATAATGCATATAAAGTGCTTAGAAAAGTACCTGGTGCATTATGAGTGAGTGTTAAATGTTAACTATTGATCTAGTATAGTATTTAAAATGATAGGGTGCCAGCCGCACAAAAAGAGAACACGCTGCATGATTCCATTTATATAAAGTACGAAACAGACAAATGAATCCATGCTATTAAAAGTCAGAATAGTGCTACCCATGTGGAACAGTGACTGGACAGGTATAGGGGCTGCCAGGGGCTGTTTATGCTGCTTCTCCATCTGGGTGTTGGTTACATATGGGAGTGTTCCACTGGTGAAAATTCATCAAGCTGTAGATTTGTGACTGCTCCACTTATATATACGTATGGCAAATTTCAGTGAACAGTTAAAAACATAGAGTGTCAACCTGATTCAAATTCTAACATAACTGTTTCTTGAAGGTGAACCAGTAATTTAAAAAATACACATAAAGCCATCCCATCCATACAACTCCAAATCAGAACTCTGTAAGAGAGAAAGTGCCTTGCAAACATCAGACATGATGCTATCCATATTTGTTGTATTTAACTTAAAGAGATATTGTGAGACAGTTCCTCCCATTCTAGTGTCAGGAAAATAGCGTCTTGATCAATAAATGGAAGAATGGACACACAAAGAGAAGAGGATAAGGGGTTTCAGTTAATCTCAGAAAACACAGTGTTCATTCCAATCTCCAACCTTTCCAGTGATTTCTCATTAAATGTCAGATATGATATAATTGCTGTTTGAAAAAAAAGAAACAAAATCTGTGCAGTTCTGGTATGTGTCTTTGGAAATGAGCAAAGAGGTCTGAGAAGTTCTGAAGGGCCTTGCCCTTATGAGGGGACTGCTAAGTAGAAAAACAAGACGACTTTAAAATTGAGGGTGTAGTTTTATTTGTCCCCTAGGTGGCATCTACCGAGTCTCTGTGGGGACTACCAAAAGCCCCTCACTTTTTGATTAATCTTATCCCTTCATTTTTTCCCCTTTTGCTTTCTTTGGAAGCTACTGCCACACCCGTAGCTGTGGTCCCAGTCAAATATGATTCTAGTGCAACAAGAGTCTGGGGATGAGAGTCCCCCCTTCAGAGCCATCCTTAACAACATGTCTGCATTTCTGCCATTTCTTGGCTCTTATCAGCTTCTCTGGGTCCATCCATGTCCCCAGGCTCCCGGTGTCACTCAGAATTCCAAGAATATACTAAACCAGCAGCCCATACCTACCTATTCTTCTCCATAAAGCTTCTTTGGTGCATTGACGAGCTGCCTGGTGTTGATATAGGTTTCCCACATTCCTGAAATCTTTTCCAGAAAATTCCATGATAGCCATCCCAGCAGAGTTGACCAATCCCTAGCCTTTCATCCACTTCCTCCAGGGACTCTCCTAACCCCATCACTAAATAAAACTTATTCCCTCCCTTGTACTCCCACTGTTCTCCATACCACCTGTCATCTTACCTAGCGCACTGCATTTCACTTCATTAGCAACACTGTGGGAGAAACCCATTCTCTACACGTAGGTTGAATCTCAGTTCCACCATTTACTAGCTGTGGCTTCATTTCATCATCTATAAAATGGGGTTAATTTTAAGATTAACCTCAAAGGATTGTTGTGAGAACTGAATTGATAATATAGTAAAAGTACTTAGTGCCCTGTAGGTAGTAAGAACTAATAAGTCTAAATGATTATTAGAACTACATGTCTCCCCAACTAGACTACAAGCTTAATGGCTGTTTTATCTTACAGTAATGTGATAGTGATGGTGACATGCCTCTCGTTAAGTGATACTCTATGTGCCATCTCCTTGAACCTCAGTGGAACTTTTCACTGCCTCAACCACTATAGAATATGGCAAAGTGGTGCTTCAAGCCTAGGTCATATAATACTATACATTTCTATCTGCCTTGTTCTCTTTAGATGCTTGCTCTTGGCACCAGGCACCACGCTGTGAGGAAGCCCAAGCATCATATGTAGGTGTCCTGGGCAAGAGCAACCATCAACCACCAGACAGGTTAACCAGCCTCCAGCTGTTGAATCACCCCAGCCTGCAGGCTGCCTCAGCTGAAATTGTATGAAAAACAGAGATGAACAGTCTGCACCCAGCCTTCCCAAATTGCAGATTCATGAGTAAAATAAACGATTGCTGTTGCTTTAAACCACTAAGTTTATGATGATTTGTTATGCAGCTATAACTGGACACTGGAGTAAAAAGACAGCAGAGTACAGCATCTTATCTTGGTCACTAATGGACTGGTGACAACCCTTCAACAACATAGCTGAGATGAGAACTCTGATTCGGTTGGACTCCTTCTCTATATGCCTCAGATCGCTCAGAGAGGTCAAATAAATTGACTACAGCTACAAACTACAGCAGAGTTAGGATTTCTACTAAGCTTATCAGTCTCCAAAGCTTGTGTGCCTGAAGAGCTAAGAGATTATGCCTCGACCCTGTAGTGATCTAGTGAAGACTTCTACGGAAAAAGTCAAGCCCAAAGCCAAGAATGAGCTGTATAGCAGAGGGAAGAAAGTGGGGACACCATTTCTAAGAATATCGCTGGGATCCAAAGTACAGGGAGGAATTTAGCAAAGTCAGGACAGGCTGAGAATGGTTCAGAGCAAGGTTTATTGTCCAAGTCAGTGTCCCCAGTCAGGCCCTCTGAAGTTTCTGGAAAGTAGGAACTGGGGTTTGAAAATGTTATAATACCTTTAACGGCCTCATGCAAGGGTCAGCAAAATATGGCCCACTGGCCAAATCTGAAACCACATGGTTTTTTTATAAATAAAGTTTTATTGGCACACAGCCTTGCCCATTCATTTACATACTGTCTGTGACTGCTTTTGCACTACAATGGCACAGAGCTGAAGAGTTGCTCCCGAGGCCATATGGCCCGCAGAACCTAAAATACTATCTGACTCTTCATAGGAAAAGTAAGCAACCCCTGTCCTAGTGGAATGTATCCATCTGCCCAAGATAAAGCTGCACGGTCTAATTAAAACGTCTTTTTAATTTTTTTTTTTTTTTTTTTTTTTACTGTTGTCTGGAATTATACCAACCCTCCTGCTGGTTATCCTGTGTCGATCAGAGGCTCTGGTTGGCAGTTCTACAAGTCTTTGTTGAATTTTTTAAAATGGGAAAACTGATTATTACCTAACAAAAGGAGTTTGTAGACAGAATGTTCCAACAGATGGATTCCATGGAGAAACAGAAAAAAAAAGTAAGACAAGTCCTTGGTGGCAGAAAACTTAGAGCCACCGAATCAGGAAACATTGTATTCTTGAAGTGACAGAGAGATACCAGGGAGAGACATTGGTTTCTTATGTAAAGGTCATAAATTCAAGGTGTGTGGGCCAAATCTGGCTCCCTGACATGTTTTACTTCCTTTAATATAGAGCCAATATTTAAATATAATGTCTACATGTTGGAGGCAGTTCAGGTTAGCTGGCCCAACACCCATTCCTAACTCTCTTCTCCCTCGTCTGCTTCTACCACAATGGCTGAATAGGTAAACACTTCCCCAGCCTCCTGTGCAGCTAGGGTGAGCACATGACCTGTTCCAGCCCATGAGATTTAAGCAGAAGTCTGTTAGGGGTTTCCAGGGCAAGTGTGGGCTTTCCTGGTAAAAGGCTGGTGCTGCCTTTTTCCCTTCTTCTTTCCTTGAATACAGACACCATATCCAATTTCTAGTTTTTCCCAGTAAGTGGGTGGATCTGACAACACTGAGTCTATACTCTACCCGTCAACTATTCGCAGGATCAGTGTGGCAACTGCTCCCCTTTAAACACAAGCTGTGGGCTCTGGGCCCTGTCTCTAATTTTGTATTATCTCTTCCTTCTTTGAGAAGGAGCTGCTGGATGTTACTGAGAGGTAACAGAGGCAGCCACCCAGAGGGCCAGGTCTCTAGTGAGTTCTGCCCTCCCTCTCTTCCTCAACAAGGGGAACCATGAAACACTCAGTCTACACTTCATGGTGAAGAAAACTTGGATCTCTTAGGATGATTAAAGGATCAAAAATATAGACAGAAAAATCCACCCACTCGAGTAATAAGAGTATTATTCTTACACAGTCCTAAGTCTTATGGGAACTTTTTTTAAGGAAAAAGGGAATCTCTATTTTTTCAGGCATGTATCAATGAGTTTTGCCAAGGTGCTTTCAACACAAGAATTACCAGCTTTAATGAAGGGGTAATAACAGCCCTAAGAACATCTGAGACAGTTTGTCCCTAATAACATTCTAAATGTTAGCTGGTTCCATGACCCCAAGCTTTCGCTCAGCACACGCATTATTTATTACATCATTATGCATTCTGAGAAGCGCTGGCCACAGTGACACAGAAGAGGCGGTGCTATAGTACAGGCAACCTCACATTCCATATTGATAACGCTAACTCACCCGCTTTCCTAGCGCTCTCCAGGTTTATCTTAAAAGCTCTAAAAGTAGGTAGATGGTGGCTTTTCCTAAGGTGCTGGAATAACCTCAGGACCTAATTGATGACACAGAATGGGATATAACAGTTCCAAGGAACAAAGTGGTATCGCAGAAATGAAAATCCCAAATGCACAGCAGCTGAGGAAAAGCTGAAACGCCACCACGGCAATCTGAATAAATATTCTGTTTTGATTTTTTTTCCCCTAAAGCCATTGAATTACTAGAAAGGTTTTGCCCTAATTCTCAACTTATTTTGTTTTTAAAGAATGTTGACTTTTATGAGTTGGGTGGAGGGGGCTGGTGAGGGGTTTTACAGGGTCTCCGAATGAACGAGGCAGCTATTCCGCGCTTTGTCATAAAGCAACCACACAGAAAGCGAGTCCTTAATTACCTTCTGTTTTGCTAAACTTAAATTTCTAGATTCACGTTTACCATCTTCTTACAGAAAAACTGTACATAACTAGTTTTCCTGGGAAATAGCCTACTTAATGGCTGACCCTCCATCAACTTTGGTAGAACACAAGAAACTCTGATTCATGACTCGTTTCCCTGTTAACAGTTCTTAGAAGTTCTGAGAAGCCAGTTGCTAGATACATGCAGGCCTTGAGTCCAAGGAACAGAAAACACTGCCTTTGAGGCCTCAATTATGTCACTCTGTGATCATTTGTAGAGAGGAAGGCTTAGAAACTACAAAACTGTAATCCCCATCTCCAACCCAGAAATTATCCCTTTTTAACTACAACAAACAGTCATCTCAAATGCAACTAATAAAGACTCTTGTCTGTATTACAGCACAGGAAACAACAAAGAAGCAAAGTAGAAGGAAAGAAAACAAATATTTATTAAGCACCTACGCTCCCCAGGCACCAGGCTTTGTTCGGCAGTTTCATATGATTTATCTCAATGAATTGCCATGGCTAGCCTGCTGAGTAGGTTCTTAAAACTGAGTCTCAGGAAAGTAAAGAGGTTTATTTGAAGTCACAAGGCAGCAAGTGAACCTATGGTTTGTCTGCTGTCCTACGAGAGCACACAGCATCAAAGGACATGTGAGGGCAGGATGCCACTCCATGACCTTCCAGAGAGGAAGACTTTGCTCTTCAAACTGTAGCTTGAAGTTTTCTTGTCTGGCTTTATTCCTTTATAGAGCCTCAAGAACAATAGGAGTGGCGACTACTCTCATGTATTGAAGCCTTACTATAAACCACATATGGGGGCTAGCCCTGTGGCATGATGGTTAAGTTTGGCACGCTCTGCTTTGGTGGCCTGGGTGCACGGGTTTGGAACCCCAGGTGTGGACGTAGACCACTCATCAGCCATGCTGTGGCAGCAAACCACATACGAAATAGAGGAAGGCTGGCACAGATGTTAGCTCAGGGCCAATCTTCCTCAAGCAAGAAAAGAAGACGATTGGCAACAGATGTTAGTTCAGGGCAAATCTTTTACAGCAAAAAAAAAAAAACCAACAAACAAACAAATACGGTTCTAAGTACGCCCTATACACCAGTCCTTACACTCACTTCATTCATTCACTGATTCATTCATTCATGTAACAAGTGTTCGTTAAACCCCCACTTGTGCCAGATATTGAGGAGCAGGGAGGATGTGCAGGTGACAGACATTATTATCCTCTTTTTTACACAGGAAACAGAAGCTCAAAAAGTTAAACCCCAAGTTATCTAGCATGGCCCAAGCTAATGATTCATCAAAGAGATTTTCTTCTCTTCTCGGGCACATGGGTGGACTGATTTCCCAGCCTCTCTTAGGTCTGCTCAGTGGAATGTACGCAGGACTGGTCTTCACCACTATTAGGCCTGGATCATCAAATCCTCCACAGCAGTTCTCTTGGGAGCAAGAAATAAACTCCTGCTTGGTAAACCCCTGAGTTTTGGAGGTTTATCTCTTACAGCAGCAAGCGCTGTCTAACTAATACATACAGCGAGCAGAGGGTAAGGCCAGGCTTTCAGTCCAAATCTGCATGATTCTGGAGCCTGTGTTCTAGGATGGGCAGCGACACTGCTCATGTTTCCTTCTTGATAACTTGTATACACTGATCTGAGTTCTACCATCTGGAGGGTGAAAGATTTTTCCCATTTCTCCTGTAATGCAGTCCTTCAGAGACTTGACTTGCATTTTCACGTGCCTTCCTTGTCTTTCCTGTTCCTTGTATGACATAGTTGTCCAGCCAGATGAAATTTAGTTTGCCAATGGCCTCTTTAAAGGATGAGGTAGAAAAGCCATAGAGAAAATCAATGAAATGAAAAGTTGGCTCTTAGATAAGATCGAGGTTGACAAGTTTTCAGTTAGACTGGCCAAGAAAAGAAGGGAGACGACACTGATCACCAAATTAAGAAATAGATGCAGAAAAAGCATTGGATAAAATCCAACATTCGTTCATGATAAAAACTCTCAATAAACTTGGAATAGAAGAGAACTTCTTCAACACGATAAACAGCATCTACAAAAAGCCCTGCATCTAACAAGTGCAGTGTGAATGCTTTCCCTCTGAGATCAGGAACAGGGCACGGACGCAACTTTCACCACTTTTATTCCATATTGTGTTGGAGAGTCTAAGCAGTGCAAACTTGGGAGCAGGGGAAGAGAGAGAGAAAGCAAGAAAAAGGAAAAGAAAGAAGGTGTAAGATTGAAAATGGATCCTGATGCTCCCACAGGCTTCTGACCAGCTCAGTCCACAGGGGGCACCGTTCAGAGACTTGGCTATGCCTGCCTAGCATCCTTTTCCTCTCTGCCCCCTGCAGACTCTGGGACCATGTAGATAGAAGGGTTGACCCTATCCCTGGTGCAGGAGGGGTCATTTGACCTTGACTCAGGCCAGGACCATCAGTTTATTTGAGCTTTTTTAGCCAACTAGCTGATCCATGAAGGTGCGCAGGACCCATGTTGATAAAAGTGAACTTCATTCTGGACTTTCATTTGAGCTGTGGGGAGAAACATAGACTCTCTCCACTGGAGTTGCTGTAAAGACAGAGCTTGAGCCTAGAGCTACCAGAAGCTATCTTGACTGTCAAGAAAAGAAGAAGAAAACTGGGGAGAATGGAGCCAAAACAGAGAAAGCCAAGCAGAGAGATGAAGATAAAGTTCTGATGACAGGTGGTGTCTGAGCTTACACACCCAGCCAGTCCTGAAGCCAGGGCTGCTCACAGACTTCTCACATATTTGAACCATGAAAAATCCTTTTGCTTTGGCCAATTTTAATTGAGTTTCTGGCATTTGCAATATAAAAAGTCACGACTAACACAGGTATTTTGACCCCTGCCTTGATTTTGATATTAGCCTTTGCAAGATCTCACCATTACCCTCTCCGAGTTCACAAATGGTGCTTTTATAGTCCCTTCTTTTGAATCTAAGCTCTAGTAGAATAAGGACTATCTATATTTTGTTTTCTAGTTTATCTGCCTAGCACACAGTAGGTATGCAATCAATACTTGCTGAATGAATAGAAATTCACGGATGGAGGGATAGATGGATGAATGAATGATGACGAACAGATAGATGTGCTCAGAATTTTACTAGGGTTGAAGTTAGCTTCACTGGTCTTTAATCTACAGAACTTACCTTCTCCATCTTTTTGAACTGTTGGCCATGCCCATCTCCTAGCTACTCACATCTCTCTTCTCCATGATGTCTCAAAATTTACAGAAACTGTTGCTGAAATTGTAATCACAATTTTCTCAGTGCCTTCTGTGAGAAATAATTCATCTAGTCCTATAGATGTGACTAGCTTAAATCAATAGGATGCACTTGTATCATCTCAACTATCTTGGACTCCAATTTTCTCCTATTTGTATTTTTTCAACCCTTTTATAGGGTGATGATTATTTTCTTTGGTCATAAAGATGGAGGTAACCTGAGCCTCCATCAGGTTCTGCATTTACTCTGCCATCTTCCATCAGGGCACCATCTGCCCGGCAGCAGCTCTGTCCACAATTACCTGCACAAATCTTTTTCACTATCTTTGGCTTATTTGAAACTTGCCGTTGTCAGGAAGCTTTAGGTGCCCATACAAATGTGATAGGTCATGCCCCTCGTATATCCCTGTTTATTTTATATGCTCTGTTTTAAACCAAGTTTATTTGAGAAGTCCACATTTTGTCACAATATGCCTCTTGGACATATTTTGTCTTCTCTCTCTCTCCTTTCTCAACTATCTTTCAGGTTTTTGCAGTTATATAATCAAAACTTCCCTTTTAAGAACCTGTATTTTAGGGCAGGCCCAGTGGCACAGCAGTTAAGTGCGCACGTTCCACTTCAGCAGCCCTGGGTTCGCCGGTTCAGATCCCGGGTGCGGACATGGCACTGCTTGGCAAGCCATGCTGTGGTAGGCGTCCCACATATAAAGTAGAGGAAGATGGGCACGGATGTTAGCTCAGGGCCAGTCTTCCTCAGGAAAAAGAGGAGGATTGGCAGCAGATGTTAGCTCAGGGTTTGATCTTCCTCAAAAAAAACACAAAAACTTGTATTTCTTTTATTACCATGCTCTGTGTTAGTGTACTTGGTTTTTAAAAATGTCTACATTTTTCTCTGAATTTGAGTTGAAATATTCTTTCCCCCAATCAAGTCACCTCTCTGTCTTAACCCTGTGTGTCCCTCCGTTGGACCCTCCAATACGAGACCAGCATGGTCACGTTTTTCTATTGCCCCATCGACGACTCAGTACCGACCAGCCCTATCTGTGCAGTTAATGTGGCCGTTTCCTCCCTCTCATTTGTCACCATCTTCCTTCCATTTACCTTCTCTGATGACAGCAACGACATTCAGCCCTCTGTCCTCCTTGACCTTGCTCCCCATTAAGTTACTGTTTTTATGTCATATTTGTTGAAAGAAAAAGGCCCGATGTTTTCATCTGCCCCCTTCTGCTTCTCAACGTTCGCTTTTACAATGAGGGGCGGTGTGAGTGTGGATGCGGGAGCTTTCCAGTTCTTTTAAGTCTTTGAAAATTTCCACATGTTTTAGTCTGCTAGGTATTAATATTACAGAACTATGGTAAATTCTATTTGTTTATGAAAAACCCAAATGTGTCACATAAAAATGCAGAAATAAATAATACATATTTCACAACCATCTCCAATGGGAAGATACTTTAGGTCTCCTGCTTTCTTAATTCGTAATTAAAATTAAGAAATATGAAAATTAAATATTTCAACAAACATGTAAAAATGCTGATGACATCCCAAATATGCTAATGGGCTTTGTGTGTATGTATCTAGCAAGGTGTTGATCCGAGTTTTCCTTTTGATTGAATCATTTATACACAAATCTCTACCTACTACACTGAGCCCCTTGGAGCCCATGGATTAATTCATTTCTGCATCCCCTATTGCATCTTGAACGTGGTAATGTATATGGAAGGTGACAAATAAATGCTTACTCCGTGGAACGGAACTTTGGACTCTACACAAAATCAATAGGATAAAAAGAAATGCACTGTCTGGAGGCATTTAAACATTGTCATCTATACAGAAACATCTGACATATTAAATAGGAATTACTTTAAACTATTAATTAAAACACAGCCAAGAAGCCTTCTGCTCTGTAATGCTTTGAACACATCCTTTAAAGCCCAGACTGCCTTTCCTTCATGTTATAATTTGGACAAATCTCCCCAGTAGTTAATTGGCATTCGAGAAGTTGTGATGTACCAGTTCTCCTCTGATGATCTCCTACGCTAAAAATGAAGAGCAGTGAAACGTGCCCATTTTTTAGAGAGTGGACATCAGAAGGTACCTTAAAGTGCCTCACACGAAATGAATGATCCAAGGGAAGAACCATGCTGCCTGGGACAGACAATCCCCAAAACTCACATGACCCCTTTCTGCGAAAGTGTCACCTTGGAGCACGGGGCATCCCAGAGCGTAGCTCTTCCGCCCACCTCAGCAGGCCCTCCAGTTTGGGAGGGTGTTTTAGATGCTGTGCACTCTCCCTCCCCGCTGTCGACATGGCAGTCTTCTGCGGTTGTTCACCGGTAACTGCAGCGCCCCCCGAGTCCCTGTATTTCAGCGGGGAATAACACGATCCCTGTATATCACTTTGATAAGTTTGTAAAGCACTCGGCCGTCTTGGTGCAGGAAGCTGTTAAAGAAAGATACCTTCGTTACGGTTTACAAAACCATTTCCAAAACGCGCTGCCTCGGTCCTTAGAGTCAAGTTCAAAAATAGAAGTCCGTAAAACTTACCCGGAGAACCAGTCACAAAAAGACATTCTCCCCGTAATTGGAGGGCAGGCTTTAGTCTGTTACATTAGACTACTCCGACATTAAATCTGTATCCCAAGACTGTCTTAATTGACCATAAAAAAGACAATTGAAAACACGGGATTTGATCACTGCACATACAACACTAGCGCTATAACCACCAAATTGGGCCATTTTGCAGAAAGCATCCAGGCCTGAGTTCTGTTTAAGCTGTCTCAGGGTTACATTTCATCATCCAATTTTAAAAAGGCAACAGGATATTAAGCTGATTAGGATTCAGTGAAAGTTTAGACCACCGCATCTCGTGCAAATTTAATATTTGCTTCCATCCACCACCCCTGATAAGGGTGGGGGAGGGAGAGAGAGAAAGACAATTTATACATTTTCTAAGGATTAAAATCGGACTTGCTTGTTGTTCATGGTGACATCTTTTGGTGTCACTGGATTTAATGATATTATAAATAATGAGTTAAACAAATTTGGAAAGTCTGATTAATGAACTCAGGGATCATTTTGTAACAGAGAACATTGATGTCTAAATGGAGCGTGTAACTTGCACATTCTCTGATCTCTCGTGAGTTGTAGATTCCAGGATGGTGGGGCCCCACTCTCCCTTCCACACCGAGACTCAGAATGTACTTCTGCCTGCACCAGTTCTCACCAAGTTCCGAGACAGGAGGATTTGCCTTAAAAAAATCATCACAACTTCAGTTTCTTTTCTCTGTTATTTTTTGGAAATATTTGCATTTGTCAAGGAAATCAGACTTGTTAACTCCTGGTAGGTGCCTGGGTCCTTATAGAGAGAGTGGTACTGGCAGGAAGCATGGTTAAGATATTTGCAGACAGTTGGGTTGGAAAAAACTAACCAGTTTTGCTATGTACTCGTCGTGCAACAATGGACAACTAGCTTGAAATTGCTGAACCTTAGGATCCGCACCCCCCATACACACTGTAAAATGGGATAACAGTAGTGTCTACCTGAAGTCAGTTTGTGAAGACTACATGGGTTAAGATGTTATATGGAGCACATAGCTAGTACTCAACACATCTTATGCATTGTTATTGCTAGTAAGTGGGCCATGGTGGGGGACTGCATGGAGGATGATAAGAGTTACACCTGGTAGAAGCCAGCTCTAGAATCTCATCTTGGTTCTAGCAAGAATCAGCCGAGTCACTGAGAGAAAGGAGGCAGTGGCTAGAATTCTGTCTTCGTTTCTCGTAGCTCCCTTTCTCGGCTTTCTGCTCCCATCCTTGTCTTGACCACATCATTGCTCTTTTTTTCTTTTTAAAGACAATTTTTTTAGAGCAATTTTAGTTTCACAATAAAATTGAGAGGAAAGTACAGAGATTTTTCATATACCCTCTGCCCCTACACAAGCATAGCCCTCCCATTATCAACCTTCCCCACCAGGGGGTAGTTTGTTAGAATCGATGAACATACATTGACGCATCATTATCACCCAAAGTCCACAGTTTATCTTAGTGTTCACTCTTGGTGTTGTACATTCTATGGGTTTGGTCAAATCTATAACGACATGTAGCCGTCACTGTAGTATCACACAGAGCATTTTCACTGCCCTAAAAGTCCTGTATGCTCTGCTTATTCATCCCTCGCTCCCTTCTAACCCCTGGAAACCAGTGATCTTTTCATTGTCTCCATAGTTTTGCCTTTTCCAGAATGTCATAGAGTCGGAATGATACAGTATGAAGCCATTTCAGATTGGCTTCTTTCACTTAGCAATATGCATTTAAAGTTCCTCCATGTCTTTTCATGATTTGATAGCTCATTTACGTCTAGTTCTGAATGATATTCCATTGTCTGGACGTGCCACAGTTTCTTTATCCATTCACCTACTGAAGGACATCTTGGTTGCTTCCAAGTTTTGGCAATTATGAATACAGCTGCTATAAACATCTGTGTGCATGTTTTTGTGCGGACATAAGTTTTCAACTCTTTTGGTAAATACCAAGGCGTGTGACTGCTGAATCGTGTGATTAGATGTTTTGGGAGAAGTATGTTTAATTTAGCCATTGGTCTTCAACACAGCACTGCCTCCCATTGCCAGAAAGCTTTCTCTTACTTATGCTTTGCCAGCTTTTAACCAAGGACTGAAGGTAAGGCGGAGTAGAAATAATCCAGGGCTCTCTGCACATGCTTTACATGGTTTCTCAGCATTCGCCTTAAGGACTAAGCTCCATTCGACCCCACTGGTGACTGTCTGACTAACACGAGCTTCACTAGCGAGTTGCCTTCCCTTCTCTGTCTCAGCCCTCCACTCCTGCACCTCTGTCTCCTTCGTCTCCCAAATAAACTAACTGCCCTTGAACCCTTGTCTTAGGTTCTGTTCATGGGGTGCTCAAAGACAGACAATCCGCAATGGTTTATCCCCATCCTGATTCATCACACCGGCATAGCTGTCAATTCCAGCATCTTGTGACTTGGTTTACCTGTTCTACTGGCCTGGGTGGTACTGTACCCTTTAGACCTTTCTCCCCCTGCCACCTCATGGACTTTGTTCACAGATGGCTTTAATGGTTAAGGCCTAGATTTCACTCTGTTCTCCTTATTATAGCCCTAGGTGTGGGGATGTGAGGTGGGCAAGTATCAGACCCAGAGCTGGGAAAGAGAAGCTCTAAGTGCAGTGGGTCAAGGCACATGTCTGGTTGGAAGAACATATGCACCCGTCTGAATATCTGTGGATATTCCGGATTAGCCAGCAGCACACATCTCCAGAATATCTCAGCATCATACACTTTTCCCTCTCTCATTAGTCCTACTACCTGCCCTTTGGGAAAAAGGTTAAACTGTAATTCACTTTGTATCAGAAAACACTTTTTAGACCATTTTAAAGTCTATTTTAAAGTTGGAGTTCCATTTCTACTGAGTTGTTTTTTTTTTTTTTAAACCAACATTTACTCGGAGAGTTTCATTCACCAATGCAAATAATGAGATTTCCCCGGCCCCACCCTCAATTTTTTACATTTTAAGTCAGGACTAAGTATAGATTTTACAATATTGAGACAACAAACATTTGAAGACATACAATTTTTAGGCATCACCATCCTTAAATGCAAAAATGGAAGACATAAATTGTAGTTGGTTTCTTCTTTCTGGAAGTTGATGAAATATATCCAGCTAAGAGTACTTTAATCAAAGTATTTTATGTACTTACCTGTCTTTCATATTAATCACTCATCTACTTTAAGAGAAGTTTTGACCTGGCGGAGGATGTTACACTAGATGGAAAGACCTCAGTTATTTGAGAAAATGTCAGCCTATTTGCATTCATTCATGCGTTAATTTCATAATTGGCTGAACTCCATGTATGTGGTGTGGAGACCCATAAAGATTTTAGAGTTGAACAGCATATTTTATTTTAGCTGGCTCAAATTTAGTTTCTTCGACATGTGTCAGAGAGTTCCAATAATGTCAATTTCTCACCCTTGACTAAATAGTTAAGAAAACAAGACAAACACGTGAAAAGCGACATATTAACGTGAACAGGCAGAGCTTGAGTAAGTTTCAAAGGAGGGCAGACAAAGAATGGGGGAAGGGTGAGGGTTGGAGATTTAGGGGAGAAGACTAGTGAAGAAAAGCTGTTCTCCCTGCAGGTAACCATGGTGATGGCAGAACGGGATGCTCAGGGGAGGCAGGAACAGCTGTCAACCTGGAGCCACTAGAGTTGGGGGCTCTGAGGGCTGCATAATGAGGAGTTGGACTGGACCACAGTCAAAAATGAATCATGAATACTTTGGGTTCAAGAGTGGCATCTGGAAGTCCAGGGTGGCTGGGCAAGCCCAGACCACTGGACATAGCTAAGGATCCAGGACCTTGACTGGTTGCGGCAACTCAAAACAGGCAGAGGTGATAGGGATCTTGGAGAATTTGGTGGCAAAGGTCAGTATTCCAGGCCAGAAGCCTGGGGCATGGGTATGAGAGCACAGACAATGCGTGGCAGTGAGTAAGGGGGCATAAGAGGAGGAGGATGCCCTCTGTATGCCCACGTTTACACCATGCTCTCTGCATCAAGTTGTGCTCTCCGCAGAACATCTTTATCATCTGTTTTGGGGTTAGCTCATTTAAACCCGACCATCATCCTGTGGGAGAGGTGCTGTTACTATCCCCGTTATACAGATGGAGACACAGAGTTAGAGAGGGGAGAGGTTTATCCAGGACTGTACAGCAAGCAAGAGGCAACACCAAGGTTCAGATTTCAGCCTCCGCAGAACACTCTCCAGGTCACTTTGTCTTAAAAGAGGCGATGCCACGATGCTTTGGACATCAAGGAGCCACAGCCATTTTGTGATGAGGGGACAGGCAAGATGAAAAGGAAATGATAGTTATTGTGGTCATACTTGGCTGTATTGACAAGTCGTTCCTTAAAGCTGCCATAGACTCTTGGTTTTCCTCTTTTGGCAGAAGCTTATTTTTCACATAAACTACATTATGCCTCACACACTGATGAGATGCGTGAACGAATGAAAGTGGCAAAGAATTTCAGCACTCAGGGAAGCAATGAAATTCAGTTATAGAGCTTTCAAAGTTCTGTTTTGGTTCTGATCTTAGCCTTTCCATCAACATAGGATTTTGTTTCCTCCTACCTCAAGGGCTATAGCTCGGAAATGATTGGGCTGGCTTTGTCCTGCAGCTAGGCTGAACTCTGAGTCCACAGCAACCTCAACATCTTTACCCTACTGCTAACTTCTGGTAGACAGCACACCAGCCTCAAAGAAACCCCTATTCCATCTTCTGCTCCACTGGAGGCATAGGTCAGAGCTGAATAAACTCATCAGCTGGGAAGCCTGCAGCATCCTTGGCCGTCTGGGTAGGAATAAACACCCTCGCTGTGCTCTGAAGGAGAATACAGGGCTGTGAAATCCCATTCTCTAATTTAGTACCTCCCAAACTGAAAGGCAATCCTTTTATACAGTGTGAATCGTACTAGAGATGTGCAGAGAGAAAGAACAATGTCACATGACCATCAATAAGCACCACTAAACCTCCATACGGCCTGTTTAGTGCTTTGAGGCTCGGAGCCTAGGAGCCTTCTTATTGGACAGAACACATTTTCCAGCAGAGATTAGCCTTAAGATTAGAGTTTAATGAAACAATCACTAACACTGGAGGCTTGGGCAATAGAACCAGCAGACCCCAGGGAGCTCCTGGATTGTCTGGGGAAGACATTTATCTAATAAACCATGAATAAATAATAGAAAGGAGTCTAAAGTCAAGAGATGCAGAGGAGCCAAGGGACAAAAGGTAGGGACTGGATGTATAAGAAGATGCTTTAAAAACCAATTTAATGTTTTGACTTTGCAATAGACATTCATTCCAGGAGAAATGCTGTCACCAGTGCAGAAAGCTTGCACAAGGCTGCTCGTAGCTATGAGTGTCAGCCAGAATTGGCTATGTTATGCAGTGATAACAAAGACCTTCAAAGTCTTTGTGACTTTGAACAACAAGAATTCATTTCTTGCCTATGCCCTATGCCCCATGCAGGTCAGCAGCAGGATTCTGATGATCATAGACACCCAGAGACCCAGGTGACCGAGATGGCAGCATTTTATGGGATGGAAGAGAAGATTGGAGGATTGAGCATCAGCAATTATATGTTTTAGCCTGCAAGTGACACATGTCACTTCCGCAAACATTTCAGCAGACAGATCCAGTGACATGGTGATGGCTAACATCAAGAAGGTAGGGAAGTGTAAACTCTTATGATCAAGAAGTAGAAAAGGACCAGACACTGGTGAACATCAATATATCTACCACATGTGTAATGGAAAAAAATTGGGAAGAAATGCCTAACTATCTCCTCATTAGTATATCATGTGTAAATACACCCACACGAAAGAATACTATGCAGCAGCTAAAAAGGATTTTAAAAGTTAAAATGCAAATTGCATAAAACTGCACACAATAGTATCTCTTTTATATGTAGCTCACTCATATCACAAACCTCTATGTACCAACAGATAAATGTTCAGAAAAACCTCTGGAAGAATGTCCATCAAACTAACAATGGTGGTTACCTCTAAGAGAAGAATATGGTTGCAGGGAAGAAAAGAAGACTTCTGTTTTTCTGAATTGTTTAAAATGAAAATGAACTTACATATAGCCTCTGAATTCCTAAAAAGGCATCTATCTCTTGTCCATGGTTGTTGGTTGGGTGGCCCCTGTGTTAAGCTGGGTGCCACGTTCACAGCAGGAAGGTGACTGTGAGCACTTTTGACCTCTGCAGCCATATGTGCAGCAATCCATCCATATGGGAGGAATTTCCATTACTACCTGTCCTACTTGGTCTTGCATCTGGCCCTTTCTGGAACATTCTAGAATTTTAATTACATAGGAAGTCACCTCTTCTCTCAGGCTCTATTTACTCACCACTTTTGGCACCCATAGGGTAACATCCTGGGGAATGTCAAGGTTCCAGATGTAGTTTTTTTCCTTCCTCATTTCAAAATTGACCTATCCTCTTCTCATCCCTAATTCTTCTTTCTTCACTATTCTTCTTCAGACTAATGATAACGTGGTCCAATAGAATCATAAGCACAATAAATCCGACAGATATTTTATTCCCCCCAAATAACATATTGTTTTAAATTAAGCAAAATATACAACTTTCTAGAAGAGTCTTGCAGCAGAAGTACTGTTGCATTTCAGACACAAGAGCAAGCCAGTGAGGAAATAGCATGGGGCTGGATTGGTGACCTACCGAAGAGGCTGTGCCCGTGAAGGATCTTCTAATCTTGTGGTAGACATGGCATTCAGGTACAGAAATAGTAATTTTACTGGTTGAAATCATGAAAAGTAATGTGGAACATCCTTACATTGGAATATTATTCAGCAATGAAAAAGAAATGAGTTATCAGGCCACCAAAAGGCATGGAGGAAACTTAAATGCATATTTTTTAGTGAAAGAAGCCAATCTGAAAAGGGTATATACTACATGAGTCCAACTATATCATATTCTGGAAAAGAAAAATCTATAGAAGCAGTAAAAGCATCAGTGGTTCAGGGGTTCAGAGGGGAAAGGAGGATGAATGGGTGGAGCACAGGAGATTTTTAGGGCAGTGAAATTATTCTGCATGATGCTGTAATGGTGGATATATGCCATTAGATATTTGCCCAAAGCCATGGAACGGACAACACTAAGAGTAAACTCTAATGTAAACTATGGACTTCAGTTAATAAAAATGTATAGATATTGCTTTATGAATTGTAACAAAAGTACCACGCTAACACAAAATGTTAATAATAGAGGGAGTTATGAGTCGGGGAGCAGGAGTGTATGGGAACTCTCTGTAATATTGGCTCAATTTCCCGTAAACCTAAAACTGCTCTAAAACATGAAGGCTATTAATTAAAAAAAATTTTGAAGGAGCTAAATTGTTTTAAAAAGGGAATTTAGAAGGGCTCAGACCATGGTTTGGATTCAAAGACACGCTATCTCTACTTTGAGGTGAAAATACTCAAAACGCCAGTGAAAAAGGGAAATGAAACAGCCTGGCACAAACAAGAAGAATGGAGAGCAAAGTCCTTGACCAAGAGGGACTCCCTCCTCACACACTGACCCAAAGGTGGCCACTCAAGGCTCTTCCTCTCCTTGGAAGCAGAAAATTCACATGAGGCAATACACATGTTGTCATGGCTTCGACCTCACCATGAACTTTCATTTACAGTTTTGCAAAACAGGAGATGTTTTGCAAATGTTTTGTTTTTCCCTTTCCAAAGAAAAATGTACCACCCGCTCCTGTCACTCATCCCTGTTAGTAATAGAGGGACGGATGGGTTGAGGGTCTGGACACTTCATAGCTGAGGCAAGGCTAGATTCAACTTGTGGTGTGATTTTGGAGAACTCACTGTGTTTCTTAAAACATCGGTCCTTGATCTATACAATAAATGGATTACAACTAAAGAGAAGTTAATGGGGCCCTCAGGACGCTAAAGAAGTCTGAGAGCCTAGAACGGCAAAGAGGAGGGGTCCCAGGTAACTCAGTGTTCCCCCTCGTGCTCCAAACACACACCTGTGCTTTGCTCTGGTTTCTTTTCTGACCTTCACTGTGATGAAAATTCCTTCCAAAGAAAGGATTCTGCTGAACCAGGCTATCCTCAGATCCCATTTCTGTTTCTAAAGTTCTACACTCCACGCTAAGTTACTGGGTAGACCTTGAATGGTAGATGTGACCCACTGAACTAGAGAGAAGAATATTGGGAAGAAACTTTTAGTGAAATCTGTACTAGGTTGAATAGGGTCCCCCAAAATACGTGCCCATCCAGAACCTCAGAATGTGACCCTATTCGGAAATAACATCTTTGCAGATGTAATTAAGATTGGGTCATACTGGAGTAGGGTGAACCCTAAAGCCAAAGACCGGTGTCTTATCAAGAGAGGAGAGGACATGAAACACAGAAAGGCAGAGGAGAAAGCCATGGGAAAACAGAAGCAGAGATGGACGTGATGTATCCGCAAGCTGAAGAACACCAAAGAGTGCGGAAGCTTCCAGAAGCTGGGAGGAGGTGAGGAAGGATTCTCTCCAAGAGCCTGCAGAAGGAGCACAGACCTGCTGACATGTCGATTGCAGAGTTCTAGCCTCCAGAACTGTGCGAAAATTAATTTCTGCTGTTTAAGCCATCCCGGTTTACGGTAATTTGTCACCACAGCTCTGGGGCAGTAGTGTCAGCGCCAAGAGTACTAGGCATTTTCAGGTGCGTCCGCTGATTTAAGTCCCTGTGATGAGAATCTTGACTTTATTGCATTCCTCTTCCCCCAGTTCTTTAGCAAGGAAATATCATTTTTTTCAGGACATGGCAAATACCAACTCTTACAATGCCAATTGTCTTGTGATTGCCTTTGAGGGATTTCCTGCACAAATGGCCCAAACTTTGATGTAGTAACAGAAACTGACCTCTTGAAGCTGGTAACTCACGTCAGAGAAATGGGGAATGAGGCCCAATCTTGTGCCGAATGTACCCTCATGGCTGCCACCTTGGGAGTCTGCTTAGCCACCAGCTGAGTGGGGAGACTGTTAAGCTACCAGCCCTTCGAGAAAAGAGCTTCTGAAAATCTGAAAGCCCGAAATAGAAAAACAGAATCTGCAGAAACTTCCCCACCTTGTTTAAGAGAATACAATGTAAGGGATTCTCTCTCTATGCTGCTTGAAAAAGTCCTGTCTCCCTTCCTTTCTCTCTGTACATATATTTACACCTACATACATATATATGTATTTTTTTAAAAAATCAGAGTATAGCCTATTTAAAGATTTTCTGAAAGATAAATTTTAATAGAATCTTGGAAAAGAGAATGTAGGGAGAGAAATTGTACCACACTGTGCAATAGAGAAGCCACAACCACACACGGCTATTAAGCACTTGGACTGTGGCTTGTCCAAACTGAGATGGGCTTAAAGTGCGAAGTAAATGCACACTGGATTTCAAAGACTTAGAAGAAAAAAAGTAAAATATCTCAGCAATTTATTATATTGAGTATATGTTGAAATGATAATATTTTAGATACATTGGGTTAAAGTACACATTAAAACTAATTTCACCTGGGCCTTTTACTTTTTTGGATGTGGCTACTGGAAAATTTAAACTTACATGGTTTACAATATATTTGCAGTGGACAGCACTGGTCTAAGGGTGCATTGATCTCTGATACCTTTTATTTAGTCACTATTTTGAACATTTTTGTTGAGAAAGTTCTAATTTTCCTCTACTAGTGATTTTTTAAAAATTTGCTGTAAGAATTCTCATACGTACAAGTAGGATTCTTCTTTTTAACAATAACCTTTCTCTTTCTTAAAAATAATTGTCAGATATAAAAGAAGATTAATTTTGCTCTTAAATGCTTAGGTATGCAGTAGTCCCCTTTTATCCACGGGGGATAAGTTCCAAGACCCCCAGTGGATGCCTGAATCCACGGATGGTACCAAACCCTATATATGCTACGTTTTTTCCTACACATACATACCTATGATAAAGTTTAATTTATAAATTAGGTGCAGTAAGAGATTAACAACAATAACTAGTAATAAAATAGAACAATTATAACAATATACTGTAATAAAAGTTACATGAATGTGGTCTCTCTCTAAATATATCTTACCGTACTGTCCTCACCCTTGTTCTTCTTGTGACTACGTGAGATGATGAAATGCCTCCATGATGAGAGGAAGTGAGGTAAATGATGTGGGCACTGTGACGTAGCGTTAGGCTGCTACTGATCTTCTGAGGATAGGTCAGAAGGAGGGTCATCTGCTTCCAGACCTCGGTTGACCACAGGTAAGTGAAAATGTGGAAGCAAAACTGTGAATAAGGGGGGGACTACTGTATTATGAGTTGCTGTAGGACCTTGGGCAAGTTACTTAACTTCTCTAGGCCTCAATGTCACCACCTGTAAAATAAGTTGGTCTAGAGAGGATCCACAGAATAATGATTCTCAACCTTTTTCTCTCTTCTCAACATAGTGGAAGGTTCTAGAAAACTGCCATCAGCAACAGCAGCTCACTGTGCCAACGGTGCTGCCTCTGCCTCTTCCCTTTCCCCTGGAGAATCATTGCCATTCGTTTCACAGACTCAGTAAGAAATTTCTACAGAAGAGTCAAAGTGCAGTAATTAGAGTCGGAGCCTATAGCATGGAGGAGCCTTGGAGGAAACCTAAGTTCATCTAGTTCAAATCCTATACTCTCCTCATAGGAAATTATGGCCCAGAAGGAGTAATGACCTGCTAGTCAAGTCACCCAGCTGGTCAGGAGCAGAAGGCTGGCTCTGGCAAACACTTAATACCAGTTAAACGGTTAAACACACTTCAGGGTGCACCGTGCTGATGAGAAAGGAGGCTCGAGTGACAGAACTGCAGAGCAAAGACTATGACGCATGGATGATTGCACGTCCACATATTGCTCCCTTCCTCCCCGGGACCACACCATCCTGTTGGGAAGTCATTTTTCTCTGTCTTAATTTATCACAAAGTGTAAAAGGACTAAAGATTCCGAGGGATGTGAATTAAAAAGGATGTCTGGGAGAAGGTTCAACGTCTTCTCGCAATTTAAACAAAGTCACCATTTCAACCTCTCGTCAGAGAGAAGATTAGAGACTCAATAGAAAGCTACTCGCAACGGCTTTGAATGCCAAAATGTTGTGAAGTACCAGAATTTCCAAAAACTGTTTACATGCTTCTGAGCCTGGTAAAATGGCGGATGAGTCAGAATGTCCTGTTGTGTTTAGACCTGAGGCATATGAGGATTAGATAAAGTCATGATTGACAAAGGTTTGTATTTATTATGAAAGATGTCAAGGTATATTTAGGAGTGAGTTTTTTTTTCCTTTAAATCTCATTCTAAATTGCTTGTCACCTTTTGAAATATCATAATTAGCACTAGTTAATTTGTGTGCTTAAATATTTTAATGATAGGTTATAATTTTAATAGAAAAAGCAGTTTAGAAGAAAATCACAGGTTCCTGTGACTTCCAGGTGAGCAGAGAGGAGAGAGCGACCAGGCATTGGAGGAGACAGAACCCAGAACCGAGGCCCAATTCTGACTTGCCACTCCCTACCTAGAGGGATGTCAGCAATCTACATTACCTCTGCAGACCTCGGTGTTCTCATTTATGAAACGCAGATACTAAATTACTTCATTAAGATGCCCTAAGGATTATTCCAGGTTCATCACTGTAAAACCCCCAACACATGTGGTACCCTACCAATGCCTATAAATGCCTTTATGTGCACTGCTCATAAGGAGAGAGGAAACACACTGACTCTGGGTTCCACATGGAAAGTTCCCAGGGCAACTGAACTGTGAGAAGCATTTTCCAGAAGTTTTCAAGGCTAGGAAACCAGAATTATCAAAAGGATGAGGAAAAGGCTCAAGTCCCAAGGGTGAGAGGAAGGGAATGGCAGACTCAGAATCAGGAAGGAACTAGGTGGGAGGAATGGCTGAGGACAAAGGTTCAGAGACCATAAGGTAGTGTTCCCATTTCATATGTGGGACGGTCCACTGGGGACAGGCAGAGCCTTTGAAGACCCCTCACAGACCCAAACACCCACCACATCACTTCTGTCCCCAGGTAGAGCAGGCTGAGAGGGATGGTGTTGTATACATCCCAGCTCTGGAAAACTCATGATTCAATAGGATGTCCCTGCAAACTCAATCTAACCAAGGTGCTGGGTCAAATGGTTTGCACTGAAGGTGTCCAGTAGCCCTGCTGTTGTTAATGGCATGTGTGAATTAGTGTCTGCTGCGGGTTATCCTATTAATAATTTAGCAGACAGAGGCTTGAGGGCTGGTTTCACCACTTACTGCTCATGTGATTTAAATATTCTGAGTCCCAATCACTTTGTTTACAAAACAAGGTCACCACTACCTTCATCATAAGGTTGTTGTAAGGATTAAAAGAAATGACAGATGAAAGATGCAGACACAGTGCCTGGACTAGAAAAAGGACTCAATAGTTGATAGTCACGAAGATGAAGAGGATGATGTTGATTCCCTCTCTTGTAGCTTCTCCAAGACCCTTCAAATTTTTCCAGACTTCCTACTGATAGGTATTTCAAAACCTGCTGTTGATATCTCACGTTGGATGAACCCCCTCCCTACCAAGCAGCCCAAGGCAGACATCCTCTGGATTTTAAAAGACTATCTAGATGGAAATAAAGGTCAACCAAAGCAGGCTTAGATGGAGAAAGCTACCACAAAAGACTCCAATGAATGAAAAAAAAAAAAATGAATGAATGACTAAAGAATGAATGAATGACTAAAGAATGAATGCCAACATGGGATGGTTATCTCATCAGCGGGAATGAACATGGCGTTGATTAATGGGTAGGAGAAGTTGTCAGGAGCCAAGCAAAGAAGCACACAAGGAAAGAGGGGAGGGAGAGATTAAGAAGCTAAACAGATTCCAGGTGAAATGAGTAAATAAATCCCAAGGAAAGAAAGAAAATGAGAATTAATCAGGAATGTGCTGAGCCGTGGCACTGCCAGCCACAATCAGAAGACTTCTTAATTGCTTGTCAGAGACCAATGCATCCTGGCAAAATGATCCTCAACTAATGCTGGGACTTTTTTTTCCCTAACCTGGCTTCATTTATCATGATTAGAAAACAAGTCAAAATTGATTTCTGTTTATTTTATAAAGCAAATCCCCAGGGAACCCTTCCTCCCAGTAGGTTTGATAATTTTTAACTTAGAAGGGAAATACCCTCAGAACATAAGGAACTGCATTATATTGGTTTAGGAGGTTAGGGCACGTGGATATGGAAACTCTGTGGGTATTATGAAAAATGGCAGTCTCTTACATGTTTACAAATCACCTCAAATCCATCAACATGAGCCTTTTAGTCCTCTGTTACTTTAAAATGGGCAAATTAGAGACTGTTTAAGAAGGGCAAAATGGCCCAGGCTTTGGAATCACACAGACATATGTTTGATTCTCAACTCTGCCACCTAACAGCTGGGTGACTTTGGGCAAGTCACTAAAAAGAAATCTGTGAGACTTATCTCAGGGAGGATAAGGTTTGCTAATGCCTCAGACTTTCTGGGAGGATTGGGGTCATGTGTGTGAAAGGTATCAGACCAGAAAACCTGCTCCATAGACGAGAGTGATGGAAATGATGTCCTACAAGAGCGGTGAAACCATCCACTGGATTCCACGCTCCATGAGGGCAGGACCTGTGTCTGCTTTGCTTTGTGTTATATCCTAGCAGTTGGCACAGGGCCTGATATATAGTTGCCCATTTTATTTATTTGACACTCACGTTGTACCTGGTATGTGCTGAGTTCTAAGTGTTTGTCAGGTATTAATTCACTGAATGCAAGAAATATTTGCTGGCTGCATAACTAATTCATTTGTTCATTACATAAAGACACATTAAGCATCTACTATGCCCTAAGCATTGTGCCTCTTTGGGGAAGAAACCCTCCTAGAGCCTCAAGTGCTGTGGGTAGACTCATACATTCCTTGATCCATTCATTCTAGCGTTTACCCATGCATTTGCTTGCATATCAAATATTTGTATTTTAGTTTTACACTGCTATCTTGGCCCACTATCACCACCCTGGATAGAACACAAGGTCAGCTGCCCTCAGCCCTGATCCCTGGCTATCTAAGAACAAAATTTATTGATTTACTTACACACACACACACACACACATTCAGGCAAATCCTCTGTATTCCACCAAGATTTTGTTAATCGTATTTGAAGCTCTGCAAAGAGATTCCTAATTTGGGGGCCTTGCATTGCCTGTAAACAAGCTATTACAAGAACAGGACAATGCCAAGAGAAGGTCAAAAACATCCTTTCCTCCTGTACAGACATTTTTATTCCCCAAACAGATTCCAGAGATCATGTTCTCTTTCTGGAAGTCTAATCACAGCAAAAAAAAAAAAAAAAAAAAAAAAAAAATCAATATACATCTTGGCCCACGTGAAACCATCTTCTAAGGGAGCATTAATGTGATCTCCAAGTACCTAGAGATTTCCTGCCACGTTCTGGGCACCGGATCATTCTCACATGCGTTTCCTTGATCTGAAAAGGCCCTATTCCTGCGATTTAGTGCTTCAGACTTCCCTGCTTTTGGTTTATGCTTAATCCTCACAATTAATTCTGAGCCTCCTGCCTGGGGAAGTTTCTGCCGTAGAATTTCTTGGCATTTACCCAGCCAGAAAGGAAGTGATTGATGCTTTCCTTACTCTTCTGCACAAAAGCCAAAAGGCTGGGTAGAAATATCACCTGCCTCAGCACTGGCCTCTCCCAGACTCACCTCTTGACCTCCACTCTTGATTCCATGCCTCACGTCTCCTCGGGGACGTTGCTCCATCAATTACCCTCTCTTTCTCTCCCATCTTCAATCACTTCCTTTCCACTGGCTACTTCCCGGCAGCTTACAAACATGTTTAAGGCTTATTTATTCTGGGAACTAAAAAAATAAAACTCCACTTTTCAATTCCACCTGCCTCTGAAGTTATTTCCCTATCTCTTACCTTCCCAAGGCAGCCGAGCTTTTTGATAGAATTCACTCCCTGTCTGGCTGGTGTATATCAATGCCCATGTACTCCTCCAACCAGGGCAAGCTGCCCTGCGGCCTCATCAATTCACTGAAACTCTTGAAGTAAAGATCATCAATATCCAAGGAAAACTCAACTCCAGAGTTTGTTTTGCGTGGCTTGTCTGTGGTATCTCATTTACTCTTAGGGCAATTTACTTATTCACATTTTCCCTGTGGGAAGCACTTGACTTTGCTTTGGACAAGCATGGATCTGCCCTCCTGGTTTTTACTGCCCATCAAGAATAAAGATATTGGTGAGGGTGGTGATTGCTATAAAGAAGGACAGTACTATAAGATTGGGCAAATGTCAGACCTGATCTGAGAGCCAAAGAAGGGTTTTTTTCTGGTGGTGTTAGCATTTACATGGAGGGATAAGTAAGAATTCATGATCTGAAAGGGACTCAGGAAAAAGTGTTCCTGGCCCAGGGAATGGCAGGTGCAAAGGCACTGAGGTAGGAAACAACATGGCATGTGTGGGAAAGTGAAAGCAGGGCCACGTGTCTGGGTCATGGAGAGTGAGAGAGAGAGCAGTATAAGATGGGGCAGGAGAGGCAGGTAGGGGCTGATGCATGGAGCACAGGTACAGGTTTTGACCTTGCTTCTCAAGGGAATGGGGAAGACTGGTGATCCTTCTGCCCTCGTAATCACTTGCACACACCCATCACCCAGAATGCCAGGTGCCGGGAAATAGTGGGACCAATGAGAACAAGTAAAAGGAAAGAGAAATCTAGCTACTTCTCAATTCTAGTTATGCTGAAAACATCACAACTCACTTCATGTTCTTCAGAAGACGAGATTGTGGGCCTATGCCCTTGTTGTCAAAGAAATACTGTGACAATCAGAAATACATGTTTGGTCTCTGTTTCTGACACAGAATTCCTAAATCCCTTGGAATCTCCTGGGTGATAGAAGTGTCTTTTGCTCTAATGAGGCAACACTTGGGGGGCTCCTAGATGGCTTTAGAATGGTGGCTGGTCACCAGAAAGACCATGATTAGAAGTGTGGAAGTTTCAGCGCCAACCCCCATTCTCCAGGGAGGAGAAAGGGGCTCCAAATTGAGTTAATCATTGATCATGCCTACATGATTAAGCCTCTATAAAAATCCCTATGTAGGGTGTTTAAAGAGCTTCCAGGTGGGTGAGCACATCCATGTGCCAGGAGGGTGACACACCCCAACTCCACGGGGACAGAAGCTCCTGTGCTCAGGACCCTTCCAGACCTCACTCTATGCATCTCTTCATCTGGCTGTTCATCTGTATCCTTTATCACATCCTTTGATAAGCTAGTCAACATAAGTAAGTGTTTCCCTGAGTTCTACCAGCCACTATAGTACATTATAGGACCAGAGGAGGGGTTTGTGGGAGCCCTCGATTTGTAGCCAGGTCAGACAGAAGTGTAGGTAATCTGGGGACCCACTACTTGCGATTGGCATCTGAAGTGGGGGCAGTGTGGTGAGACTGAGCCCTTAATCTGTGAGGTCTGCGCTAACTCTGGGTAGTTACCATCAGCACAAATTAAACTGTAGGACACCCAGTTGGGGTCCAGAGAATTGGGAAATTGCTTCATGTGGAAAAGCCACACATTTGGTATCAGAACTGTTGTGAGTAGAGAAACAGTTTTCCTTTAAATGGGTTCACACCAAATGGGTCAGTTGAAACAGGAGTGCAGATGTGTTTCACTGCATGACTATCAATTGATGTGAAAATGCTGTCAATAAACTATAAGGCCAAAGCCACATAGACGTTCCATGACAGACAAACACACACACACACACACACACACATACACACATGCTCCCCACCTGCAGGCATTGCCTCATTTATTCCTGAGCTCCTAAATTAGAGCTTGTACTAGATAATAAAATAGACAGGATATTTGTAATCATCAAACAAATATGAAACTGAGCTTTAGATAACATAAGGATTCCGAAAGTTAAGTGCTATTTTATGGTACCTTTCAATTTAGAAGTGCATTGCAGATAAAACATGGCTTTGGTGTAACCATTGATGTATTGTGTTGTTAAGATCAATGAATTATTAAAAGGATAATCTTTTAAACACCAAGAAATTGTCTTCTAGTGTACTCTAGGGGCCCTAGGTAAATGCATTACACCTACAAATTCACCACTGCCTTGACTGTAATTTCTACAAACTCCAAAGTACCCACCTGACATCACAGAGACTCGCTCCTCCTCCCATCTACTCAGCTCATGTGAGGCCTTGTGTACTGAGCGTGGAATGAGGACGGGGTCACTGCACTTGCACTCTGTCCCGTATTCCCTAGACAACTGGAGGGAACACAGTGATGCCCCACCCAGCTCACCCTGCAAGGAAAGACTTGTTACCCTCGCTGATGGCCACGCTCCATGGACAGTCCTTATATGTTGGCCCCATCACGGGCTGCCTCAGCTGCAGAGAGCTGCCTCACCCAAAGTGTCGCCCCTTCCCCAGGCAGCTCATAGCCAAATACTAGTTGAAGCCAATGGCAGTCTTTAATAAACAAACAATTTAATAAATAAACATGCTAACTCCAGCCCAACATTAACTTCCCATAGAACCCAACTTGAGACAACAACCTTGTCCAGAATCCCAGCCCCAAATTATCGGATACAGCCTTTGTCTTTACTCCTCGGCACTTTTGTCCATGCTATGCCACCTATCTGGAACGTCACTCCTCACGTATCCATTGGGCAAAATTCAATTACTTCATCAAAGTCCAGTTCAAATGTCCCATCTCTGTAAACATCCCCCACCATCATTTGCTCTATGCTCTCAGAGCCCCCAGTAACTATTAAAATATTTGCCTTTCTTCAATAGACCAGCACTGTCCAAGAGAATTATAATATGAGCCACACGTGTGTTTTTAAATGTCTAATAGCCACATTAAAATGTAAAAGGAAACAGGTGGAGTTAATTTTAATAACAGATTTTATTTAACTTTATATAACCTCAAATTATTATTTCAATATGTGATATATATATAGAAACTGTTCATGAGATTTTTTTTACAATTTTTTTCCATAATAACTCTTTGAAACTATGATACTCACACCTCCTCTCAGTTAAGCCAGCCACATTTCATGTACTTAATAGACCCATGCATCTTACTGTATTGGACAGTGCAGATGATGAGTGCCTCAAAGACGTAAAGATCAAGACTTAGTCTATCAACTGAATGCAAAGGTGTTTGATAAGTGTTTGCTGAATGAATGGATGACTGAATGAATGAATGAATGAAGAATGGTCCATACAAATTCATGAATGCACCTCTTGGTCACCTGGTCAAAGCCTGGGATTAATCGCTACGCCTCTGCTCCTTGGTACCTTCAGAACCTTCCTCTGCATGGCAATGCATCTCTGGCTACCTGTATCTACTACACCTTAATACTGTGAGCACTAAGCGCGAAGGTATGGACTTCAAGTATAAACTTTAGAAGACAGAGCCTTGTCACTTAGTAGCTTCTGAGCTTGAGCAAATTACTCAACCTATTAGAACCTCATTTTCCTCATCTATGAAATGGGAATGGAGAATAATGGTACTAAGGTTGCTATGAGAACCAAACGAGGCATTGCAGGCAAATGACTTTGCACGTGACAGATGCTCAACAAAAAGGAGCTAATGAAGCCTAAAGTGAGGCTGAAAGCCCGGAGGAAGAGGCAGGTATAAACATAGCATGAGGAAGTACTTCCTTCATTCATTCAGTTATTCATTATTTATTCAGTGAACTAATAATTTGTATATACCCTTGTGGTGACCATGAAGATGCACTTCTCTGATCTCTAACTGAAGGGAGTATGCTGATTGACGACTCCAGCTGTGGTGCACGAAAATCCATTTCCACATTTCTGGCCACAGCCATGCTTCACATTCTGCTCCCAGCCAGTTACTCAGCACAACAAGGATTCCAAGGCAGTGTCACTACTGGGGGATTCACGACTTCGGGCAGCTGTGGCCCAGAACTCCCTGACAGCACTGCTGAACGGTCTTAGAACTGCACAACCATCTCAGTGCTCCCACCAGTCCTTCTTCCTTCCCTCTCTCCTATACTCATGGTCACACCTGCGTCTTGGTCTGACAGCTCTCCCAGACTCCTGGTTCCTTCCTCATATTCTCTCCCAGGCATTTCCAGTAATAAATTTCTTGCTGTTTAAGTTTCACACTGTCTTCGTGTCTGCTTTTCAGAGGTCTCAGACTATGCCAACCTGCACCAGGCCTGGCACTGTCACAGGAAGTGCTGGACATACACCAGTAAACAAGAAAGATAAGGCTGCTGCTCTATGTGAAGCCTTTCTTCTTGTGGGGAGACAGATAACAAATGAATAAATAGGATAATTTCAGATTATGAAATGTGACATGAAGAAAATAAAACACGGTGATGAGTGAGGTAATCGGGAAGGGCTCTCTAGGAGGTGTTAGCTGAGCTGAGACTTGAATGACAAGGAAGCATCAGTTGTGCACAGATTTGGAGCAGGTGACACAACACATGCAAAGGCCCTGAGGCAGTAACAAGTTTGATGTGTTCAAGCTTGATGATGAAGAGGATGGTAAGGAGTTTGTGTTTGAGCTTAAGTATGATGGGAGAGGAGGATGTTAAGCCAGAGAATGACATCACCGTATGTGTGTGTGTTTTCTAAAATTCCCAGAATAAGTAAATTCACAGAGACAGAAAAATGTATTGGTGGTTGCCAGGGGCTGGGAGTAGGAGGAATGGGGATAACTCTGGGGTCTAGGGTTTCCTTTTGGGGTGATGAAAATGTTTTGGAAGTAGATAGAGGTGGTGGTTCCACAATGTTGTGAATGCACTAAATGCCACCGAATTGTTCACTCTAAAAAGGGTAATTTTATGGGGGTCGGCCCCGTGGCCGAGTGGTTAAGTTCGCGCACTCCACTGCAGGTGGCCCAGTGTTTTGTTCGTTCAAATCCTGGGCGTGGACATGGCACCACTCATCAAACCACGCTGAGGCAGCGTCCCACATGCCACAACTAGAAGGACCCACAACAAAGAATATACAACTATGTACCAGGGGGCTTTGGGGAGAAAAAGGAAAAAATAAAATCTTTAAAAGGGTTAATTTTATGCCATGTAAATTTCACCTCAATGAAGAAAAGAGAAATAGATCACAGCTGATAAATTCCAACCTCCTTATCTGGCAGAAAAGACGTGATTACTCTCATTCGCACCACCTCTGCAACCTGCCCCCTGCCACTCTCCCCCTTGCCCACAGGCCAGCCTCTCCTTCCTTCTTGGTGTTCCTCAGATCCACCAAGGCTGTAGCTGTTGTCCTCCTTTACGGGTAGAACAGCACCCACCCCCAGATATTTGCATTGCTCACCCCCTTATTTCATTTCAGCCTTTCTCAAACGTGACCCCGCTGGGAAGGCCTGCTGTGGCCATCCTATCTAAAGCCTTCCCATCAGTTTCCACTCCATTTTATTTTTCTTCCTTGATCTTATCACTACCTGAATTGTATTATTATTTTTCAATTGACTGTCTTCTCCACTAAAATGTCAGCACCTTGGAGCCCAAACTCTGTCTGTTCCCAACGATATGCCCAGCATGAAGAACACCACCTGCATGGCATACGTACTCATTGTTGAATGAAGAATGGATGGATGAATGCCTTCAGTCAAAGGACCGTGCTATTGCCTCACACGGTGCCTGGATACAGCAAATACTAAATGTCTGTTTAGGAATTGGGGGGAAGGACGGTGGCTGGCTGCTCTACGCAGGTTAGATCAGGGTAGAGCTGGAAGACCAGGTGGAGGTTATTGAAGTGGTCGTATTGGGGTGGGGTGGAGGGATCATGTGACTTGGACCGGGGTGGAGCAGTGGAAGGAAGGTGGCTCAAGGAGTGAGCAGGTTAAAGAAGAGTCAGATGGAGAGAAGGCAAGTGTTCTGAGGATGTAGCGGTGAGTGTAGCTGAGGTCCGGAAGGGGGCTCTATGTAGCCAGACTCCAGCAAGCTGATGGGTGGTGTGCTATGGCCCAATGACTACAGGGTAGCTGCAGAGTTTCCTAAAAGATGTAGGTCCTGGCTTCCTGGGATCCTGCCCAGAGGGATGAGGGAATGGCCCAGACCTGGCAAGTGTACCCAACCCACTCCTAAAACAAAGAGGTTTATTTTCCTGTGTATCAAACAGAAAGTCATTTCACCACTTTGGAAACACTTGGTATATTGCATTTCCCCAAGTATCACTGTCTTAGATTAGGTCGTCATAACAAATATTATAGATTGGATGTCTTAGACAACAAACATTTATTTCTCACAGTTCTGGAGGTTGGGAAATCCATCATCAACGTGCCAACTGAGTCGGTATCTGGTGAGCACGTCTCCTGGTTTGCAGACAGCTGCCTCCTTGCTGTGTCCTCATGTGGTGGAGAGAGAGGTCATTTCTCTCCAGTCTCGTCGTCTTTTATAAGGGCACTAATCCCGTTATGAGGGCTCCACCCTTAGGACCTAATTACCTCTCAAAGCTCCACCTCCAAATAACATCACATAGGAAATTAGAGCTTCAGCATATGAATTTTGGGGGTGACGCAAACACTCAATCCATAGCAATAACCCACAGAAAAGATTTGCACTTTATCATAAATTAATCACGTTTGTACATTACCAATTATCAGAAACTCATCACTTGATTCGGTCTGCATTCCAACTTTGTTTACTTCGTAGCCACTTCATTCTGAAGCACAGGGTCAGCATGTCGTTGATATTTCTTGCTATTTCTTAGGCCACATTAAAATTGCCTGGATCTGTTCTTGCATTTCTCCTATTTTAAGCCGCATCTGTCAGAACTGCTGATGCCAACACATATGTATTTGTGTGACTTCGTAACATATTAAAAACTGAGACTTTTCCCTTGAATGTCTAATTGGCTCTAGCGATTGTGAGGTTTATCTGCTCCAGTTTAGTTATTTGTTTTCAATCTATGATGACCAATTTACATGGAACTCAGCAATGGTGGTTGTCCATAATTAGAATCGCAATGACTTTGATGTCTGGTTTCATTATTTTCCCCTCTCATTCGTTGAGGACACATTTCCTAGACAATTGTCAGGCAAGAATATAGTAAAGTTACTGTTAACGGCTGGAAAATTTTACAAACTTTCTCCTGGACAGCCAAATGTGGAAAGGTGTTGAGCAATTACTCTGTTAAGTTCACTATCTGTGAAAAATAATTATCATATTTGACACTACCGTAAAATGCCAACATTCTAAATAAAAAGAGCTGACAGGTTACTAGATCCAAATTCACAGAACTGCCTCAGTGCTTTTAGTAATTTGGAGAACTCAGTCAACATATTGTTGCATGAAAAACAGAAACTGCACCAAGCATTTCAATTAGTTGTTTTCCTAGCTATTTTTAATTAAATGCTAAATGACAGAACAACTTATAGTGGTTTTGTCATACTTTTCGACGTTCCATCCCAAACTCCCTTCTGTTATGTAATAAAGCAACGAGACAATAATTTGTACACGGAAATGACTGTTTTCCCCTTCAGAGTAGACATTCTAGTGACGGCACTCACTGACTCTAACCAGACTTGTTTGCCAAAATATTAATTTGCCAGAAATATTTTTGGTCTGCTCTATGTTCAGAGGAGGAAACACACTCCCTTTGAATAACCTTTATGAAGGAAAATCTTTGCTCCTGGAAAGTGGATTTGATTTTGGGAAACCATCACATGTCATCCAGAACCAACCTCGCTGAATAAGTTAGGTGAGACCAGAGGGCGTGAGTGGACATGCGCATGTGCTGTGTGGATGTGAGAAAAAAACATATGTATGTAATAATAATGACAGCTATTTCTTATCTTTCTGTGCCTGCCACTGTTCTAAGCATTATATGTGTTTTAACTCATTTAATCTTCATGACAACCTTAGCAGGAAATAACATCATCATCCTCATTTCATAGAGGAGGAAACTGAAGCAGAGAGGGGTTAAGTAACTTGCCCAAGGTCACAGATCTCTGAGCCAGTAGTTATGAATGAGGAATCAAAACTGTACCGAGCAACAGTGGTGCTCCCAGAGCCTTACCTTCCCCCTCTGTATGACAGGGATGAGGGACAAGCACTTTCCAAGGAGAGACTAGAGCTTTAAGAAGCACTCACACAGGCAGGTGCTCACATTTCTGCTAGCCCACAATAGGGCCTTAGTATTACTAAATCGCTTCATTCTTGAGTGGAATGCTATTTTGCCTAAGCATATGGGAACCTAAAGTGTGGTCTGTTCTTTAGTTCAGGACCAAAAAAGCAAACGTGACCCATGATCTGCTCGACCATGGCCACTGGTATTCACAACCACAACACACAATTCTCTGTTCTTGGTTCTTGGTTCTCTTGGTTCTACTAGGATGCTATTTTCTGATTCAGAAATGATACCAAGTGTCTGAAAAGTGCAGGTGGAGGGACAATGGAGCATTCTACTTGACACATGGAATCTTCTGAACAATCAAGGGCATATGACCAAGGAAATTTAGTATTTTCAACAGTGTTGAGTTCCTACTATACTAAACGCAGGGGAATCTAAGATGAATACAGAACAGTCCTTGAGGCTTAGGCTTATAGAGGTGGGGAAAGCTCTAGAACAGGATTTTCCAGAGAGTGTTCTTCATGTTTCTACCTTCTAAAGGCACTGTGAGATAAAAAGCATTTGGGAAATTCTGGCTTCCACAAACGTGCTTCTTTCTTGGAGGACTTCTTTGATATCCAGGAGATTAAGAATCGCCAAGAGACACAGATGTTAGCTCAGGGCCAGTCTTCCTCAGCAAAAAGAGGAGGATTGGCAGTAGTTAGCTCAGGGCTAATCTTCCTCAGAAAAAAAAAAAAATAGGATCGGCACGAGAGAGGTAGAGAACATAGATTTTCCAAATAAGTTCCAGCATAAAACTCATGTCACCCAGAGCCTGTGGTAGGGATAGGATTTAGTGAGAGCCATGCTAGATGCTGCTGCTCTGGGGGCAGTGTGAAGTGAGTCCTGAGATCCTAAAAGAATTGAATAACACCAACAAAAACAAGCTATAAAAAGCCCTCCTCTATGACTTAACATCATAGTCACTTAAACTTCCTGGGCTTCAGGTGCCTACCCTCCAAAAGGAGATAAGAACCTCTGTCCTGCCAGATTTATAGTTTCCGTGCAGACTAAGTAGGACGATAAATGCAAGCAGACCTCGTAAACTCCACTTGAAGAATGCCATTTATTTTACTCTTTGTAAGGAGCAATTTCATCTATTGATGACTCTGCAGCTGAGACCTCAGATTCCAATGAGGTACCAGAAGCGCTGACCTCAGAGAGCTCACCCCAGTTATTTATTTCCAACTCTAGCAAAGGAACAATAAAGAAAGGGGTTTGAGATGATCATTAAGTCCCAGGCTTTCCAAGGAGGCTGAGGCTGGAAGTGATGGTGAATGACCAAACTCACACTCCTCACTGAACGGCTCTTGGTCTGGGTCTCCTGCCCCGAGCATCGATCTCTTTTGGACCTTAATTACTCAGGCTAACTGTGAGCCCTCCTGGTCTATCTACATCAAGATGTTGGGAAAATATCTCCCATGCCTGAAACCAGCTCCCAGTTATCAGTGTCTCCAGAGTTGAGAAGATTTATTGAAATGTACTGAATGCTAATGCTTTGTGCTCAGGAGCCAGCTTAACCAGATACAGCACTGAATCTGTGGAGGGTCAAAGACACAAAAAACAAAGACCAGTATTCCAAACCACATTTATGGCCCATACCACTTCCCAAAGAGGAGTCTTCACTCTCTTGAACAAGCTCCTCTGTGAATAGTCTTCCCCCTAGAAAACCTTAAATTTTAAACCTTAAAATGCCCTTCAGATTCTTGTATGTTAGTCACACTCTTTATTTTAACTTGGAAGTAAAAGGCTTTTAGATTGAACTATTGAAAATAAAAGACACACTCAATTTTTTTCTGTCTAAAGCAGTATTCAAATATAATGTAGATGGAGGCAACTCTCTCACCTGTGCCTCCTATGTCAGAACCCGCAGCAGAAATGTCTGTCAGGTCTTAATCCCAAACGTTAAGATATAGAAGCATCATTTGAGCGACGGCTTCATCCTATGGATACTGCAAACCAAAGACCTGGAAAAATAGTCCTCTTTGCTTTGGCTGTTAATAAGATCCCCAGTTTATGGACCAGCTCTAGCGTCTGCACATGACAGACAGAACAGGTGCCAACACCCCCAACTGCACCCTAGTTTGCTACTTGTATCTTTCCATCCACTCCACTCCACTGGACGTGAGTCACCCTAATTCATTCGTGAAGCCAGGAAAACCGAGGGAGGGAGAGAGAAAGGAAAAGAGAGACGGCGATGGATAGACAGCACAAGTTTCCTTAACCAAGAGTGCTGTGGTTAATTTCACGTGTAAATCAATTCAAAATTATTCAGGACTGAAAAGATGATAGCATTTAAATATTTGAGGGGCATTTTTTGAGCAAAGGAAAGAAGATTTTCTGTGGGAATTATTTTCTGTGATTGAAAAAAAGGTTAAGGAGAATAACCACCTACAGAGCGACTCTCATTCATATGAGAATGTTTCACAGAAGTAGCTTATCAAAATGGTCAGCCACAATAACGCAATACTGATTACAGCCCAGGGAAGTAAATAAGGCAGACTATTAGCTCAGGAAATCTATTAAAGGCACAGGATCTTCAAACATCCCAAGCAGTGCAACATTGACAGGCTTGGGTGAACGGAAAACTAGCCCCCACCTGCCCAGCTTTCTCAGCACAGACATCTTATAACAAGCCACATGACAGAAAATGGAAATCTCTTTCACCTAGAAAACAGAGGCAATTGCAATGGTCTATTCATTTGGCAAAGTTGGCATTGCAAGGCGCTTAACCACTCTGAGAGATGGCTAAATGGATGATGTTTCAGAGCTGCTGCTGTCCAAAGCAATGAATAATCCCCATTTAGGCATGGCACGTGTCTGAGATCCATGCAGACAGGGCCTTCCGGACCATCCCCAGGCTAAGCAAGAATGCACTGCACTGAGAAGGGCTTCTCTCCAGGTAACAAGGAGAAACATAGGGATGGAGCACTAACACCTGTCAGAGGCAATGAGGACACAGCGATGGAACACCTGCCACACATGTGCCATTCTGTTTCTAGTCCAGGCCCCTCATTTGACAGAGAAGGAAATGGAGACGTTCGGAGAAGGGGTCTGTTGGAAGTCAGATGGCTCCCATGATGCCCAGTCAGTTTCTTCCTGATAGTCCCTGCCAAAACCATATCAAATGATGCCTTTATTCCTCCAGATTCCATGATGCTTACTGTAACAAGGGCAGCCTGTAATGAAGTAATAGAGGTGCCAGTCTTATTTACCTTGCTAGACAAGGCCATGGAGGATACCGACAGGCAGGGCCCGCATGGCTCGCACGTCATTTTCCAAAAGGTTGTTAGTGATTTTTGGAATTTGGGTCTCAGAAAAATAATGACTTAAGTGGTTAACCAAAGAGACAAAACAAACAAATGGAACCCACCAAGATCAGCAAGTAAAACACTTGACTTACAGCCCTTTTAGCTAAAATCATACTTTCCTGGAATAATATGGTATTAAAGGGAAACTACTGAGGCTCAGAAACGCAATTCAGGGCCCAGAACTTCCACTACTCCCCATGGTTTGTCCCCCGATGTGGGATTCACTGTGCTTCCAAACCATCCTCAGCTTCAGGATGCCACGGTGGTGGGGGGTCCCCTGCTGAAATAGCCCTTATAGACAAGCTGCCCCCTTTCTTTTCTTCTCCTCAGGTGTTTTCTGCCTAAGTCCTTCTCTCTAAGCTGGATTGTCTAGGGCCGGGAGAAGGAAAGGCAGTCATGAGGGAATCTCTATCTAATCAAGCCCACAACCATGGTAGTGTTGAAGGCTCTTCCTGTTAATAACAATGAGCTAAAATGTATTCACCCATGCCATTCCCTTTTACCATTCTCTTCTCTTATTTAGACCAGGAATCGGCAAACTATTCCCACGGACCAAATTGCACCTCTGCCTGTTTTCGTAAATAAAATTTTATTGGAACACAGCCAGGCATGTTCATTACTTATTGTCTATGGCCACCTTTGTGCTACAACAGAGCTAAGTAGTTGCAACACGGACGGTATGGCCCGCAAAGCCAGAAATATGTACTATTTGGCCCTTGACAGACAAAGTCTGCTGACTTCTACGCTAGACCATTAGCAAAGATGAATCTATAAGCACAAGGTCTAAAGTGATTTTCTCCAAACATCAAGGGGAAGTCTTTTGGTAGCTCCTTCACCATATTTAAAAGGAGACTTCTGGGGTCATTGAATAGAGACCTGTCTAATAGGCACAGGTTTAAAAAGAAGCATAGAGAAAGAGAAGCACGCAACCAGGAACAGACACACAAAAGGCACAGTAAAAGGAGTAGTTATTCACTATTGTTACCTATTGTTTTTCTTCAACGAGCAGAATGAAGGTGAAATTTAGAAAGACCAAGAAAACATAGAAATGAAAGGAAACTCACTAAAGGTGGGGAGGTAAGAAGTGTCTGAGGCACTTAGAGAATGGTTCAAATCCAACAGCACTTGGCTGAGTATGGTATTGGGGGAAGGGATACAGTAAGTTTAGGAAATCTCTGTGAACACACAGAAAGGTTCAGAACACTGCACAGAGCCCATGCCCAATTCTCATAAATCGGAAGACAGAAATTCCAGAACCTTCTCATCAGAAAGTCAAATTTTTAAACTCTAGCAGAATCATTAAGAAATGAATAAACACGTCAATGAAAAAAGGCATAAATAGTATAAGCTGACAGTTTTAAGAAATAGAAATAAACATGGTCAAAACACATATGGAAAAGTTCAACTTTGCTGGTAATTAAATAAAAACAAGTAATAACATAGCAATGAGATCCTATGTTTGTCTCTGGAATGGCAAATGTTTGCAGGGATAACACATAAGGCTGGCGAGAGTGCAGAAAATCAGGCCGGCATATCCATATGGAAATGCAAAGTAGTGCAGACTTTTTGCTGGGCACCATGGTAATATTGTTAAGCCTTGAAATGTGTACAACATATAACCAGCAATTCCACTTCTAGGAATTTAGTCTAAAGAAATAACTATGAATAGGGATGTTTATCACACCATTATAAATAACAACAGAAATTTGATAGAATCGAAATGAATAGCTGTAACAGTTGGTGACAAGTACTTGTACTATGGAATATTTTCAGCCATTAAAATAGCATTTAAAATGAGTTTACGAAACAGATGGATATGAGTAACATAAGCAAAATATTCATGTGTATATTTATTACTTCATTTATAATTATAATAACTAGACACTGGATTAAGTGTTTTTATATGTTTTCTTATCAGATCTTGGCAACTCTATTAAATAAGCAAGAGTAATAATAATGATAAGGATAGCTAATATTTATTGAGAACTTCCTTTATGACAGGCACTTTGCCAGCCATCTTATATGGATTATATCATCAAATCTTGACACAAGTGTATGAGGTAGGCACTATTATTAATGTCATTTTATAAAGGAGGAAAAGAAGCCATAAAAATGTGTCCAAGGTTACATAGAAAGTACATGATACAGCCAGGATTTGAAGGCACAAAGCAAGTCACTGAAGAGCCTGCGCTCTTAACCACTATCCCATACTCTTAAAGTACTATTATTTCTTCCTAGGATGAATGGAAGCACAAAGGGATGGATAGACGGAAAGATGAATAAATGTATACATGGAAGGGTGGATGGATGGATGGATAGATAGATGGATGGATGGGTAAAAGTCTGGATAGATGGATGAATGGATGGAAGAATGCATAGATGAAAAGGTAGATGGATGGATAAACAGAGTGGTGGATGGTTGGATAAATGGAAAGATAGATAAATAGTCAGGAAAGGTTAAAAATCCATAAAAATAGTTATTTCTTAGTGATTCTTTTAAGGTTTTATTTCCTTCTTTTTCGCTTTTACAGGAATAACCAAATTTTCTACAATATATTGCTTCTGTAACCAGACTACAGAAACATATTTTATACTAAAATGAATTACAATGTAAAGAGAAAAATAGTGCTCAAAATGTTACAGTCTTTGTATTCATCTCTTGCAGAAGAGTGATTTAGTTCTAAGTTGAGCAAGAGCTGAACAGCATCCCCCTTCTACTGATATACACAGTCCCAGAAGAAAAATTCCACACACAGCTAAAACACAAAGCAGCCTCCTGAATATCACCCAAGAATCTACAGCTAAGTCCAGCCAACCAAGAGAAAATGTGCAAATGGAATTTTCTCCCTAAAAGAGAGAGATTTAGTCTAAAGCCACAGTTGGCTAGAAAATAAGGATGGGAAGGAACTTCAGGTTTTTTTCACAGCTTTGACTTTATAAGTTGATGATTGGAGGGAAAATAGTATGGCCGCTGAAGTATTCAAAGGACTTTCAAGCAAAAATTGGACAAGGCTGAACAATCTGAGAAAACAAAGTGGCCTGAGTCTTGTTGGCTGAGAAAAACGTGGAGATGCCTTTGAGTCTGAGCTCTTTCCAGCCCAATTGCATAACAGATGAATTGGGGCAGGCAGAGTTTAAATTTAATGCATTTATTTCAGTGATGACATTTCTGAGCAAATGTTCTATTAGTGTTAACTTCAGGTGAGTCAAACACTACAACGAGGGACATGGGAAATAGATTCTTCCTGACTTCTCTCACTTCCCTCCTCCATCCCTCGGCTTACCCTGGGCGATGTAATATGCCTCCAAGGACCTGAAAATTATAGGCACCAGGTTGCTGCTATTAACTAAATATCTTGCTTTGTCTGCTGCATCAGACAACTGAGGGAGTCTCATTTTGTTACCTGTCAGCTTTCCTAGTTAGAAGAGCTGAATCCAGCTCTCTCTCCTAACACGCCCACCCCAGGGAGCCTCACTTTCTCAACAGCACGCCTCTGCTGGCTGCCAAGCTCATCTAATACCTGCAGATTCCCTTCCCCGGGGAGCGGAGGCTCTTAAAAGTGGTCTCCGCTTTAAAAGTCTGTCAGCTACTGAATACATCTGCATTATGTTGGAAAGAAAGAGGGGAAAAGAAAGAAACTTAGCCTCTGTGTATGATTCAATCAACGATGTTTGTATTTATTTAACACTCATATGACACTTTACTATTGGCCAGACACTGTTCTAGTAATTTTTTAATACACCCCCCCAAAAAAACCCATGAAGCAGGTATTATAATTATGCCTATTTTGCAGATGAGGAAACTGAGGCACCAGGACGTTAAATAATTTGCCCAAGATCACACAGTAAATTGAGGAGTCAAGATTTGGACCCCAGCAGTTGGGCTCCAGCAGTGAGCTCCTTAGCAATATGCTGTGCTCAGTAAGCCCCAACACTGTCCCAGACACAGTGAGGACTGGGGATGCAGTGATGACCAAGATGATCAGCATGAGGGACATGTCTCCCCTCTGCTCTCTACAGACAATGCAATAAATATCAGAAGCTGCCTCATCCTGGGCATACTCTAACTTAATCCTCACAGCAGCTCTGCGAGCACAGTGTGAATTTAGGAACCCCTTGTACAGATGAGGATTTGAAATGTAGACTAAATATTGTGCCCTAGAGGTGACGGGAAGATGCATAGTGTCTAGACTAACAGGTGACATAGCATGGGCTTGGTATCAGTGTTTCAGTGTGGTTCTCATACCATCTGCATCAGAATCACTTGAGATGTTTGGGGAAAGTGCAGCTTCCCGGGTTCCACCTCAGTCATATTCAATGGGCATAGGGCCTGGAAACATGCATTTTGCAAAGCCCCCCTCCCCAGGCGATTCTGACGTACACTCATGCGGGAGAACTTCACCTACATCGTGTGGCTTGCTTTTTCTCCTGCTACTAGAAACAGCGGGAAAGAGGTTGATAATAATTGATACGAAATAACACAGAAAGCTGTTCACCTACAATGGCGAGGATCACAAGTGGACATTCTAGTTCTCATAGTTCCTTCGTAGGTCGTATTTTCCATGATGAAACTGGCATACCTTTTAAGCCCTCTCATTTCTTATCTCTTCTCCTATGTTCTCTGGATTTAATGGTGTGAAACCCCATTGTCATAGCCTCAGGTGATGGCATTCTATAAAATCCTGTCTCTCCGACCCATAGAAGGTGATAATAAAATCCAGATAATTGAAATTAGTGAACTCTTTCATAGGACAGAGCTCTTCAGACCTCTACACGTTAGAGGTAAAGACTAGGATTTATTGAATCCTTGCATAAAGGGCTTACACATGCTTCCTCCACTTAACAGCTCCATTTAAAAAATCAAAATACTGTTTTCCTCCTAATATCTTGAGAAGGAGAGCAGACATTGTCCATATCAGAGAGAGCGGACTGAAAACAAAATGGCTTGGTAAAAATCCTACTAAGAAAATGAATTTCTTTTTAATTAAAGACCAGATTTTGTATGCCCTTTCGGCTTGTTTTTCAAAAAGGAAAGACATAAAGAAGGATGAAAGGGAGGGTGGGGAACAGGGAAAGAAGAAAGAGAGTGGAAGGGAAAGAGGTAGGGTGGAGGAAGAAAGAAGTAAAAGAAAATTTAAAAATTGCCCTTAGTCCTACATGTTTTCTCCAGAATAGTTAAGAAGCGAGAGAACAGCTGTAGTCCACTAGCTGTACCCTGCAGAGGTGACTGCTGTAAACAGCTGGCCGGCTACCCTGCCACTGGCCAGGTTTGCCTTACACGCCCACACACCAGTCAGTCAGTAGAGGAGCAGATCCTGGAGTCAGACTGTGTGGATTTGAATCCATATGATCTTAGGAAGTGACTCTTCATGCCTGGTCTCCACATCTGTCACATGGGGATGATATTCCTATCCACCTCCCAAGAGGCTGGGAGGATTCACGGCAAGGCTATTGGACTCCACCCGCCTCTAGCAATATTCTGCTGGTAAAGATTAGCAATTGTCATGCTGTCAATATTTTTGTAACAGTTGTGTACCTTCACACCATGGCATTAACTTATGAAAGCAGAAGTGGAAATTGCTTCATAATTTACATGTTCTAGAAATTCCTGCCACTTATTTTTAAAAGCTCCAATGTGAATCTTATGTAAGAAAAAAAATTCCTGTGTGTGTCTGTGTGTATTCAGTCTTTTCTAAATCAAGTTTACTGAACTTAAGTTATTTCTCTATAACTTATTGTTAGAAGGATTGGAAAAAAAAACATCACTTTTTGTAAAATAAAAATAATACAGACTCACTGTAAAAAGAGGAAAGAAAGAAGATAAAAGTTAAATATTATGTGTAATCCAACCACCAGAAATAACCTTTGCTAATATTTTGACATACTGTTTTCCAGCCTTCTATATCTTTTTAATGTGTATGATGTTATTTCTGTGAGGAAAATGCCAAGACACCAATCCAGAATGTCTATCTAGAAAATTCCACAGACTGGGATGACATTCTGGAACTCAGTTTTCAGATGTCCATCACCACCATGATAAAACACAAATTACATAATAGTAAAATTTAATACTGAACCCAAATAACAAATGTATTTATAGTTTATAGCTATTTGCCTTTGTTGAATGCACTCCTTAAAATGGAGCACAACTACCTCCCACTTCTCCTGAGTTTGCTGGGAGGAGAACGCATTTTAGAGTCCCATTCCTGCAGAAATACAACGGGAACAAAGAGGAGAGACGGGATCTACAGATGTGCGACTTTCTGTCTGTAGCTAAGTGATGTCTCTGTGTTCCCGTGTGCCTCAGATACTCCTGAGTCTGATGTGAGGATACAGCAGGGAAGAGGCTAAAAACGCTTTTTGGTCATTTTTTTCTTGCCTATGATTCATCACTTCTTGTCTTCAAAACACATCAAGTATTGGCCAATAATGATAATGATAACAGTACTTATGGCAATACTAGCAAACACTTACTGAGCGCTTAATGTGGGCTCCTTACGGTGCTCTGCACTGTAGTGCATTATTTCATTTAATCTTCACCAGAGAAGTAGAAAACAGGTACAATTAGTGTGCCCATCTTACAGATCGGACAACTGAGATTCTGAGAAGTTAGGTTAATTTGCCTGAGGTCACACCATCAGTAAGTGGCAGAGCCCGGATCCACCCAGCCTTGTCAGACTGGCTGTGCTGCCTCTATAAGAGGGCTCTACCCAACAGGTGACACCAAAGGGGAAGACAGACTGAGGGACAAAGAGGATAATAAACAAATCTCCAAGGTGTGGAGTTTTGTATAGGAAATATGTTTGGTTCTCTTCTACTTTCAAAAACAAACATTTTGTTAAGAAAATAGTTCTATGCTGACCTTTCATATACTCATTAGGCTACAAAAAATATGAAATACTTACCTAAATAACATTTTATAAGTAAGCCTAATAACAATGTGGAGGAATTGCCAGGGAAGTATATCCCAGCAGGCTTTTAAAACAAAGATAGTATTTAAAATCTAGTTGGTGTTATGAACGTATTGTTTTGCATTCTGCTTTTTTTACTTAACATTCAATCATAGCATTTTTCCATGTCTTTAAATACTTTTCAGAAACCTATTTTCATGGCTACATAATTCTCGATCATATGGATGTACCAGAATTTATATAACTTTTCCATGAGTTGTTTCTGAACTTTCCCTATCATAAATTGTGCCCCAAGTAACATACTGGTACATAAAAACTTGCATTTTTTTTTAATTATGAAAGTTTTAAGTATAAACTGGATGTATAGAGCACACTATCTAATGTGGTAAGATAAGCAAAGCGAACCCAGAGAAGAGCATGAATTGTCTGTAGGTGACTTTAGACCTCAATCGCCATTAGACATTGACTAAACAGGATTTCTTTTCTGTCTTGAGAAGTCTCTCAACCTCAGCATTTGCTCTTCATAGCCAGTTCAAATCAAATCTGTAACACCAGGAGCAAAAGGAAGAGAAATATTTCCCAAAGCATCCAGCCCATCCTTCACCTGGTGGGAGGAGCATCTGAAATGGCCTAACACACCTTAAAACAAACAGCTCCATCAGACCCAGAATTACTTTCCATTTTCAAGTCCCTGATGGATTTTGCCTTTACTCTTAAGAGTTTGGATGGATCGATCAAGAAAATTATTTTAGAACTTCAGCATTCTATTATTATATTCCTTTAGCAAGTTCTATTCCATCTTTATCTCATTAAAAAAATTAAAATAGTTATATTCATCTCCTGCTGTGAAAAGTATTTCCATTTTTATACAGTAAAATGCATCCACTTTATAATACTTTAAAGACTTATTCATGATGGTAGAATGAGCTAAGAACTCACTATACCTCATAATATAAACATAGGTGCCTAAGAGGATACACGCACACTTAAATAATCTCACACGGAAGTTAATATTAGGAGAACTGAGAGAATTCCTGAAAGATAGAAACTATAGATTAAAAAAAAATTTAAAAAAACCAAGTAGTGTTACAGAAAGCAGGTGGTGCCGTGCTCAGAATGGGATGGGGCTGGGAAGCGAAGGGGGTGCGAGGCCACAAATCAGGTGATTAGCTGTGGTACCGCAGGAGGAGCAGTCTGACAGCCTCCTTCCCATCATTGTGCCAGGTAACAACACGAGGAATGTGGGTATCTGTCTCCAAGGGCAGCAGTGACTAACGGAAGCTATTTCATTGGGTACCAGATGGCTTAGATTTCTTCCTAACTGTAGTGGATGCCATAACGCACCTATCAGATTCCTCTTCAGGGCTGAAAGATTTATTTTTTCAGCCTTTGGGAACAACCTGTCAGCTCTCTATGGAACTGCCTTGGCTAAAGACCATCTTCTCCCGTAAGGTCACATTCCTTTCTCACAGTCCACATCCAGTGGCAGATCACCACTGAGTTATAAAAGCCTGGCTCCCTCGCCCCAACTCAGGACCACTTGGCTGAGCCTTTGATGAGACAGCATCAGAGCCTGGCTTCTCTTCTACCCAATCCTGCTTCCTCCTCTCCCTTCCATAGGGGATGACCCCGAAGCACTCCCTAAAAACTTCTTGCACACCAATTTCCATCTCTGAGTTGGCTTTCTGGAGACCCCAATCCATGACATCAGCCAAAATGCAGGCTTGAGCCCCCATGCAGGATGGCCCAGAGGTGTAGACTGAAGCCTCCACAGACCCAAACGCTTTCACTTAAGTCTTGGCTAAGCCCAGCCACTGAGTCAGCCTTGGCCATGTGCCTTTTCCAAACATGTTACACAGGAATAAAGAGAAACAACAACACCGGAAACAGATGCTGGAAATAGTACGGGTGAGCCCACATTCCATTTAAAAGAGTCAACATAAACACACGAGCGAAATCTGTCCTGAGTAGGCACCAGACATCAGAAAGTAAGGAGTAGAGGCTTTCAAAATGCTCCCACAGACTTGTTCTCATTGAAGTTTCACAGCACCCAGAATTGGAAAGTATTCAACCTGTTTTACAGATGTAGAAACTGAGGTTCTGAGTGTGAACTCCCTCACTCGAGGCCAGGAGTCGTATCTAAATCTTCTGAAGGGTATCATAAAGGTGGAGTTGACCTTAATCTCAATATTAGGACTAAAGCATTGGTCAACTTGTAAAATATAGCATCATACTGATATATAATAGAAAAGTTATTAATTTATAATTATAAGATGCTTTTCACTACAGTGAGCATGACACGCTTGCTAATAGGCACCGTTGGCCACTGATTTAGGCAATGTGAATAGCAGCTGGCTTTCTTCAAACAACCAAACAAGTGTTATCCATAACCAGGATGGACCTGGCCAAGGTCCAGAAACAAAGCAATTTGCTACTTTCCATTTTCCTAAGTCCATCACCCAAATAACAGAGCAAATGCTCCCATTCAAATCACTTTTATATATGCTCGGGCTGAACGGGATGGTGGCCCTTGGCAGGCAAAACGTTCCATATCCGCTTTAGTGCTGTCGATACATAAAGCAATCATCCCAGCCAGGTACTATGTAAATGTAACAGCCAACATTTTAATAATAAACTAAAAACATTCAGACCCCTCAGCCAGGTACCCGTGCCGAGAGCCAGTTTATGGGGTAATCGTGTGGGTCAGAGGAGAAAGAGGATGCTGCACAGGAGAAGTGAACGACTCCCATTGCAAAGTGGAAAATATGCGCCATGATAAGAAGGGGCTGAACAAAACCCATGTGTATTATGAGCATATACCATTTACTCCCAGAGCTCAAAGTGAAGTTTGGAAGCCCATTGTCAAGTTACATTAGTTGATATAAATAAGTACCATTGACCGAGCAGAGGTTGTGTGTTAACCTCATATTTCCCTTTAGCATCTCATTGCAGGCTTGCCTTTTAGAAGAAACTCAGAGAAGCTAGGTAACTTCCCCCAGGTAACAGACCTAGCAAGGGTTAGAGCTGGCATTTAAATCCAAGAGTTCAGCTCCCAGAGCCTGAGCATTCGCCTGCCACAGATACCGTGAGGACCAGAGCTGGGATGGTAGGAAGCACCTGCCAGGCCTGCTAAGCTCCAGGCAGTGCTTGCTATTCTCCCTGGAATGGTACGGAGCTGGTGGGAGCTGACGAGGAGGAGGAGGAACATACCGGAAGTCTATGGATGTAGCTGGTGTCATAGTTATGGAGTGGGAGGTGACTGTGTCAGCAAATAGAGGGACTTGAGAAAACAGAAAGGCTTTTGTGGTCTCAGAGAAATTAGGCAGCTCTTGTAATGCTGCAAATCTTGTTTGCTGCCTTTTTTAAAAATGCTCAGTAAAATCAGACCTCACCTACTCTTAAATGCCTCAATCCTAGACACTCAGGTGACACCTAGAAGGGCATAAAGGCTGAAGATGGAGTCCTGGTGCTTTGCGGTGGTAAAGACAAAAATCCCTGGATTTTTGTGCTCAATTCACCAATAAACTTCCTAGAGGTTTGTAAATTCCCTGTGTCTCTCTGAGCCCTTGCCAGTGGCCAGCATTGACGCCTCTAGCTCCACTCAACCTACCTAGTCCCTGTGAACATTCTGACCAAGACAGGCATGCTGTCAGAAGCCCCAGTCCACAGGAGGGCATCCAGAAGCAATCTCTGCTCTCAGCTCCCGGGTGGTTATGGACTGGCTTCCTGCCTTGTTGTCAGCCTGGGTCTGGGCATCAAGTAAAAGAGACTACTTTATTGAAATTTACCTGTGTGCCTTTCTTTTCAGATTCTCCTGATTGACCACTCCCCTCTTTTGCCAGAGGCATCTGTTGCCTTAGGGAGGATTAGGATGTGGGATCAGGAAAGCAAAGAGAGTGAAAGATACAATATTCAGCCTAAAGACTTTAGTGAAACAAAAGTCTCGAGAGCCAGGCTTTACTGAGAGAGAAAAGGGCTTTCTAACTTGCAAATATTTTACTGTAAGCCTTAGGTAGAGATAACTCAAGATTTCATGGAGGAGGTCCTCCCACACATCCTGAGACCTTTTCAACCTGGGTGAAGCAGACAGGAACTCTGCTGGACAGAGACAAGACAGGAAGGTTCCCTGGGTGGCAGAAAGTCTGGCTTTACTCGGAAAGTCCACAGCCATTATGCTACAGAGCTTTATATTTTAAAGGTGTGTAGATTTCCAAGCATTTTACTCTATTTTCTTTTTCGTATGGGCTCAGCAGAATGAGAAAGAATAAAAAAGAAAAATACTCCCACTTTCTCCTGTTCCCAAGAAGAAGGGCAAGGTTTGAGTCTCAGAGGCTTATGTCCTCCCTAGGCCCCAGGGGAGAGTAGAAAGGTAGCTTGCATAAGCATGCTGAGGTTACCAAAGTTTCTAAAAAATGTATACAGAAGTCAAAAAATAATGATGTGCACAAGAAATCTATATAATGTTACAAACCAATGTTACCTCAATGAGAAAAAAAAATAGATGGGGGAAAGATAAGACTAAACCAGTAAAAACTTCACTGTTTGTTTCAGGAATTCATGAAGATCAACTTACCTGCGAGAACAGTCGGTTACCAGGACAAACAGCTCATTTATCAAAATATAACTTACTTGTGAGACTTATCTAAAAACCTTGCAATGCCTGCCAATCCTAAATCAGCATGTCATGAACTTTACCTGACGCGAGTTTTCTACCTTAAATCACAAGTTCCTGGACCTGCTCTCAAACCCTGTAAATGTCTGTTCTGGCTTCCACCTTCTGAAATATTGCTAAGATTCTGGCAAGGTGGTGTTCCTCATGGAAGTAAGCTTTCTAATAAATGAACCCTTGCTTTATTAACATGAGTTGTCTGGTGATATTTTGGGAAGTCATACTATAAGCTATTTGGCCCCATGACCGAAAACCTGAATGTGGGAGCCTAAACAACGTTTGAACACAGTGGTTCACAGAGACCCTTGCCCTGTGGTCAGGACTCAGCACTGCCCAGGTCCGCAGCTTGTTTGGGCCACAGCTTTCAGAACCCAGCAACTGTATGAAGGCCTCTGATGTTTGTTTGCTTGGAGCCTTTTCTTCAGGGAATGGGCTTCCAGTGATTGGACTTGTCCCCCTGGTCACAGAGGGGACTCTTGACCCAATGCCTAGTCAATCAGCTTCTCTTCCAAGAGTTTGAATGAAGATACCCCAAAGTTGAAGGTAAGTGGAGCTCAGCTGCTCCTATAATGTATCCAAATACTGAAAGTGTGGCCCACAGACCGTGTCCAAACTCTTGCAAAGGGCCCATGACAAGATAAGTGCAGTGACTGAAACCAATCTGATAGATTATGCCTATTGAATTTTATGCCTATCAATATCATGCCTATTGTATTGTAGTTTATTAAGGCTTACATTTTGCATGCCTTTGTTTTTTATTTTCATTTTTATAGCAAAAATTTTATTATATTCTTAAGAAAAATTGTTTAAAACTTGAAAATATCACAAAACTATGGGTAAGGGAGGAGATGTTCTTTCAATGTCATATACAGGTATTACTTATCAGGTCCATTGAAGGATTATTTAACTATCTGGGAAAATGTAATTTGCTCACTTCATTGTTTACTACTCATTGAAAGTCGCAGGTTTAGTGAAGGTTTCATTAATATTCACTAAATTTCATTAACATTTACTAAATTAACATTCACTAAGATTTTAATTGGTAAATTTCTGTATAATAGAGATGTGAGTAATATTCAGCAGAAAAAGATAACCCCAAAGGTCACAGCTGCTGCCTTGTTGGACATTAACCAGCTTTGCATGTAAGCTGGCAAATTCATTCTAATGTTTATTATTAAATCGCCTACAAATATCTAGCGGTTCAAATGTTCTTTGAGTCATCTTAATGGTTTGCTTTCTAATTGATGAGTTTGGACCTGTATTCACTTTATATTTCTACATGAGTCATGCTTAACTTATTGAAAATTATATTTTGACAGTCTTTTTTTTTACAAAAGGATAAGTGTGTGATGCAGTGCCACAAAAACCAGCCTTTCACTATACAAAGTTTGAAAAGCACTGTCCTAATTCTCTTTCGAGTTCCCATTGCTGAAATTCTTGGCACTTCTAGTTTCTGTCCTTTCCGAGGCCTTGTCATTCGGGTGTTTGGATGAACCTGTGCGCTGCACCATTTTTTTTTTTCACTAAATCCCTTTCTTTAAAGTCTTGAGTTGATCAGGGTTTGAGAGAACTGATAAAGTCACTAAATTGTAATTGTAGCTGACAAAGTAGTTTATAGCAGAGAACAATCCAACCTTTCCTTAGGTACACAAATAGGCAAGACTCATCACAAAAATGTCCTTTATCAACAATGTGCATGATGAGAGCAAAAAGTCTGAATCGGGCTATCCCAAAAGCAAAGCAGGAAGCTTTGGACATAAGAGAAAAAAAATGAATGTACGTCTTTGTCTTAGGCTTTACTCACTCTAGAACTCCTTGACCCTTGCTCCAAAATAAACGAAACACTTGGAAGCTTAATCAGAGCTGCCGTGCACAAGACTCTGTGCATTTACCCAAGAGTTGTTGCTCTTTGATCCCTCTTGAGCATGGACAAAGGCCTGGTGCTAGCCCAGGCTCCCCATGCCTCTTTGGACATTGGGAGTGACCGCCAGGCCACATGCACAGGGGCATCCACCTGACAATTCCAATTGCCCCCTAATTTCAGTCCTCCCTTTTCCTGGTGGATCCCCTCCCTCAGTGCCTAGAATTGGATCCTGAATCTCCTTCCTAGCCTGATTTATCCCCACTCACACTTGCTTTCTGTTTTCACTTCCACAAACTTCCTTCCACTGAAAAATGCAGTGCTAACCATATTCCTTGGAGGTTTTGACTCATATTTTGAACTGTTTTTCAAGCACTAATTATTTCTTTCATGTTATTCAGAGTCAATGTTTCCTTATTTGGAATCCCGTCCTGCCCCCATGGAATTTAATGTATACATATGAAAATTAAAACCAGTTTTAGCTAAAAATAGGTCCTCTGGGAGGTCTCTGGAATCAGCTGACATGCACAGTTAAGAGGAACCTGGATGGCTGACAACAGTTTTGGCTTCAAATGGGAATGAAATAGCCTGGTGCAGTGGTTGGCCCCTTTTCAGGGGTGGCCTGCCAAGACATCATTTACCAAGTCGCTCACAAGTAGGAGCAGGGTTGTAGGGGATGGCTGGAACCCGGAGGCTGGGCCACCACCACACTCTGCTGCCCCCAGAAGCAGCTGGGATGAGAAGAGGCCAACTGAATGTTTTAGCAGGATTGAGGTCTGTAACTTTTCAAGAGGTTCTCCTAAGGAGTGTAGTCTGCAATTCTGAAATCCAAGAGGCTTAGCATCCCAAAAGTGTTTTCATAACTCATTTGGCAACAAAACCTACCTGAACTCACGTGATGGTATTTTTGGTCCTTATTTATCCTATGTAGGGTAAATACTCATGTGTTTTACTGCAGAAATACGGGCTTTATTCCAGGGTGCTGCCCCAGACCCCCCGGTGTAGGTGTATAATGTAAGCATAGGCACTTTATTAGCTTCCTAAATTCTGAAATACACTGAGATCTAGGGTTGGGAAGAATTACTTCTCAAATGCTTTTCAGGGAGCATCCTCTTAACATTGAGACCAAACATGAGGGAGCAATGTGTGTTTATGGGGGGTAGGCAGGACACGTGCCCCTGGAACATGAAAATGCCTAAAAGGGAGACCTGGAAGAAGGAGGGAAAACGTGTGTTCTATTTCAGAGGAGCCAAGCTTTATTGAAAATCCTCTGCCACCTGTGTCAGATACCAGCACTGCCCATTCCAATAGCATTGTCCTGCAGACATTCCCTTCCCTGGCTTTATTCTTTCAAACGATAAAATCAACCAACCTTTATATAGATCTTGCATCTGTGTGGCAGGCGCTATCCTAACACTTTCGCAGGTGTTATCTTGATTGACCCTCAAAATATTACCTCCATTTTACAGATGAGGAAACTGAGGGGCTGAAAGGGTGAATGACTGGAAATACCAGCCATTGCAAGTAATGGAGGCAAGCAGTCCAACTCAGGAGCCCACAGCGATGCTCTGTGAAGCTCACAGGGACACCCCAGTCTGTTCTCAAAGGGAAGAACACAAGCGCCTCACTGTGGGAGGACACCGGATATAGCATTTCATACAGAGAGTACATACACTTTGGAGTCACAAAGTCAGAGCGCATTTTCCACCACTGGCACTGCTTTTGAGACCTTGGACCCTTTAATCAAGCTTTACGCCCCCATCTATAAAATGAGATTTATAATTGTATCTTACTGGGCATTTGATTGGATTAAATGGATAAAATAGTAGCCGATTTCCTGGATCAGAGAATCTCAAACTGGAAAACCTGTCTTCACCTTAGGGCTTTTACATTACCTGGTCCCTCTGCCTAATGTTTACCAATCCAATCTTCTCCTGGCTGATTCCTTCTCCTAGTTCAGGTCTCGGCTTCTCAGAGAAAGGTTTTGTTGGCCATTCCTTCTACAGCAGCCATCCAGAAAGCTCTATCATCTGACCTTGTCCTAATTCCTCAGAGTACTTAGCCTCAGCTTTTCATGCACCATTTTCCTGTTTTCTTAGGTGTTTATTTCTATTGTGTGTGTGCCTGTCTGTCTCTCTCTCCAGTAGGATGAAAGATCCAACACAGGAGGCATCTTTTTGATGCAGTTCAAAGCTGGATCCTTGTACCTAGCACAGGATCTGGCATAAAGAAGGTGACCATTCTGTGTTTCTTAAATAATTGACTAAATGAATGATAGAGATTCAGTGCATGTCATTTCCTTGCCCATCTCCTATTTCTACCTCCAGAAGGAGACTGTGAATTTGGTTAAATACAAAAAGTGCTTGGGGCTTTTTTGATGGGCAAGTATTCCTACCTCTTGCCCTTTTGCTTTCAAACCAACAAAAATTTCCCTGAAAATTAAGATGGAAAGGACAGACAGAGGGCACCACAATTATTAGAATGTGTATGGATTTGATCTGTTATAGGATAATAAGATCTGGGGCCTTCTCAAACTATCTAAAGCCGTGCTTGACCTTTCTCAATTTACGTTTTGATGCCTTACTCATCAAGCAGCCCAATTCATGTGGTTCTAATATCTTAAATTCGAGTTGCTCCTGTAACATCTGTATGTTCCTGTATTCTTAATCTCTTAAAGAAAAATAGAAACAAAAGAGATGTATACCAGTTCCAGAACCGTGTGAGTGAAGACACTCAACAGGTTGAAGAGTGAGGCCATATGGCAGCACTTAGAATTTGACAGTCTTAATTAGGCAATCTGCTCACCAGCATCACCAGTGAGAAACCTGGCATGATGGCTGTCCTCATCCCCTGCCACCTAAGAGATGTTTCCATTTACATGTGTGCTGGGTTCTAAAAATTCTCATGTATGGAGCACAGCCTGCAGTCATAGACAGTTAGTACTGAAAGGTGCCTTGGCAATAGAGTTAAACACACTCATGGTGGACTCTCTTGTTTTCGCTAGCCCAGCATCACTCCTTTCCTTCAGGGAACAGCATCTCCATTTCCACAGGCCTGGCCAATAGGGATAATAAATCTTGGACACCATGATTGGTTCAGGGATAGGCATATTACCCAAGCAGGACCAAGAGAGTTAGCCATGAGATGTTTGCTGGAACACTTGGAAGAGAGATGCTCTGAGTTATTAAGCTGGAAGAATAGAAGGCTGGAGCTGCTGGTGGCCATCCTGGGGGGAACCCCTCTGAGAGTGAGGGGTACCAACAGTATAGAAAGCACAGCTGAGAAAGGAAGGGTGACACTGATGACATCATTAGAGCATCTAGATCCAGATGTTGACTTTAGAAGTCAACTCAAATCTCCAAATTTTCAATCATAAAAGCTGGTAATTCTATATATTTTTGCTAAAGCCAGTTGGATTTGGGTTACTTTGCATTACAACCAAAATAGCCCTGACTAATATACCCTCATTATACAAATAAGGAAACAGAGGTCCAGAGAGGAAAAGGGTCATACGGGTCAGTGTTCGAGCTGGATAGACTCCAGTGATTCTGCATCTCTTTTAGAAAACTTCTCTTCCAGATGCCATCCCCACTCTAGTTCCTTGGAGTTCTCTGGGGCTCTGCCCTCACGCTTGTTTCATATATGGGTGCTCCTCGGTCATGCTGCCTTCTCCCCTGCCCATCTCTCCTCTGATATGCCTCCCAACCATGTCCATCTCAGAACTTCTGAAATGGCTCCAAGCAAGACCGAAACTTCCCCGCTCACATCTCTCGTCTATCTCCTATTCTGCACTTCCAGAAAGCCAGCACACTGTCTGATCACATGCCCCCCCACCTCTTTTCACATACTAGCTGTATTGACAATTCAAAACATTAGAAACAGATTTTAAAGTCTCATGCCAGCCCATACCCTTCCATCTCTCAGCATTGTCCTCTGCTTCTTTGACCACGAATAACAGCCACTGTCAACAATAGCAATGGTTTGATAAATACAGCACCTGTATTTGGTCTTTTGTGGCATATCATTTGATCCACACACCAGTCTTAGGAGCAATGGCAACTTCAGGGTGGCAAATTTAGATGCCTCTAAGGGGCAGGCAGAATAAATGAGGAAGCCGCCTGGATGACAGGAAGACAGTGGGACTGGAGGGCCCCAGGGAAGGCCTCACCTACTATTGTTGCTATCCTACTTCTTGCAGCTAATATTTTAGTGCTTACTCTGGACGACCCACTATTCAGAGCCCTTTACATAGATTAACATTTAATCCTCAGAACGACCTATGGAGGTTGCTGCCATTGTAATGTCCATTTTCCAAATGAGGAAACTGAGGCACAGTGACTTCTTATTTTTCCCTTAACTCACCCAAGTTACTCAGCTGATCATGAGTTGACCTTGGATTTGAACTCAGGCAGCCTGCCTCTGGGGTCTATATTCAAGAGGTCCAACACTGCCCCAAAGTTATAAATTTTTAAAAGTGCAGTTCTCAGTGTCGATGACAAATTCCTCTCATTAAACACTTCACAGACGCCCACAATTAGCCGCCACACAGGACATATCTGTAGGGCAAATTTAGCCCAAGGGCTGACAGTGTGATTCCTCTGGTCTATTTATTTCTTCCACTCTGCTGATAAGGAAATTTATGCCAAGAAAGGTCCGCCTACATCCCCATTGCCCTCTCCGAAGGCTTTCTCACTCTGTCACTTCCTGTGCCCCAGTCTTCAAAGCACAACTTAGGACCCAGGTCCGATGGAAGGATCCCTATATAAGTGCTCTTTTTATTCTGCAGTTATTTTATTAATCATTCCACCTTTATGAAATGAGGTAGTTAGTATAACACATTTATGAGGATGCTAATAAATATTAATTGACTGATTACTACGTTGTTACAAATATGTTGGTGGGGGGAAGGGCAAAGCTGTAAAAATATTACATTTCTATCAGGACTCTATTTAAATATAGGAAAAACTCTCCTTGCTATAAATAGGAGTCCATATTCTGACCCAAGGTATAATCACTTTCATAACAATGGAGAGAGTTAAGTGACACCGGGGTAATTTTCCTTGGCATATAACAGCTTAAAGCAAACACACCACTTGAAACTCCAACCTTATTCAGATCTAGCCAGGCTGCAGTAACAGGTGATGCTAAGTAATTTCACTAATCAGTTAATCAATCTCCCAAGCTAAGAGTAATACAAGTTAGCAGTACACATGACAACCAGAACATGGAAAGGAAATTATCACTGTTTTTTCTTTTTAATCACCAAAACCGAAAACAGAAACAAAAGAACTTAGGAAGTTCTCAAGCATGGAGAATATACACAGACAAGATCCTAAGTCAGCTTCAACTCAGGAAATGGGCATTTCTCCACGTGCTAGGTTGGAAATTCATCCATTTATTACTAGCCAAATGAAATCTTTTCAGCAGGGTCAACAGGGCCTCTGTTTTGACATTTAATTCACCGGCGACGTATTTCCTGCGTTAGGATGCAATACACCTCTCACATTGCTTTTTCATTAATTGCCTTCATTTTTCAAGTTTCCTGTTTGATTTATGGTCAATTAAAAACACCTTCAAAAGTCATGATTCATGTATGTTAAGTACAAATGTGACTAATGCTCTCCATGGATGACCTGGCCGCTCACTGAGGTCAGCGTCAAGGTGGCATGACTAAGCAGTGTCTTGGTGAAAGGAACTCATGGGAGGGTGGAAAGCCAGGACTGCAGGGTCACGGACAATGTGGCACTGGATCCATCCGAAACAAGGAAAAATAGGTACTTTTTCTATATTTTTTTATATTACAGATGGAAGATTGAACTTGGCTATGAACAGAAAAAATATAATGCAATTGAAGTTCTCTCTTTATCCAGGTTGCTGAAAGTAGATGGGAAAATTAAGTGGCAAATTTTCTTGATATGTCATCACCAACATCAACAAATCTTCAAGACACTAGACCAGAGAACTCTGGATAAGAGCCAGGACACTGGAATTCTGGATTCAAATCTTGATGCCGGCAGTTATGAGTGATACAACTTTGTATAAATTGCTTCACCTACCCCAGCCTTAGTATCCTCACCTGTAAAATGGGCATGAGAGCATTTTTTCACCCCAAGAGCTGTTATAAGGTTTAAGGGGGTCCTCCACGCTTAGAGAGTACACAGTAAATGTCAGCTATGAAGGCCACAGATGCTGCATTGGTCAGCACTGGTGGTGTCTTCTAAAAATTCCAACATCTGTTCCTAATGTACGCACACTTGCTACATTTTCTAGAAATTCTCTCTCTCCTCTTTCTGTTGGCATGGGCACACAGCCCTTCACGAGGAAATCACTTAAGAGTTATCTCTGCCTCACCAGAAAAATAAACATTGAAATTCCAGAAGAAGACCAGAAAAGTCAAGAGTAAAAAGGGTAACACCAACCTAATGCTTTAGATAAGTGATTTCCCACCAAAATGAAGTAAATAAGAACATTTGGTGCATTTTTTACAAAGCCAGATTTACTCAAATGAAAGGACTGCCTTCTCTTCTGCAATTAGTCCTTATTCCTGTTCTGTTTGTTTTTGTGGTGCCAAATCACCTTTTAAAAGAGAATCCTGGCCAAAGTAATGATAGCATTCTCCCTCTATCCCATTCATTTGCTTGCTTTTTTTATTTGTTCATATTCAGACTTAGGAAAATGTTTAAAAATACACTCGCATCAACCTAAGATTTTTTTTTCTAATTCTACTTGTCCATGAAGTTCAAATCCTAGAATCACTGCTTTAGATGTTTCTTCATCTCTTCAAATTTTTAATGTCCATGATTTGTCATCTAAAATGCTAGGTTTAGGGGGCCATTGTAAGGAAACTGAACCTGTTTAAGGTCTATGAATAGCAAAATAATAATAGCAGCAACAATAGCAGTAGATAGTAATAATAATAGCAGTTTCCATTTATTCACAACAATGTTGTTAGCATTTTTCCATCAACCACTGCATCAACATTAGAAGTAAGGACTGCCACTATCCTTCTTAGAGAGATGAGATAATTCAAGCTCAGAGGATTCAAACAACTCACTCATGGTCATGCACTTAATATGTGACTCTGTCACATGTTTGAACCCTAGGCAATGTGAGTTCAAAACTATGTGATCTTAACTGCAATATTATAATCATCAGGAGGATGCAACTGGAACCCATCCTTATTAGAACCATCAGAAGGTGATGTCCTTCCCCTGAGTGTTTCTAGGAGGGAGCAGGTAAGAAGCGACTCTGCTCAGTGGGAAGCATCCTCTGATTAGAAAAGCAGGAAGTAATCACACGTACATGACCTTGCTCTCCTGCTTGAAGGACCAACTTTCTCCTCTCTCCCACGTAGACCCAAGTAACTCTGACACATCTGCTTCCTTTGTGGTCAATTTCTGCCTCTTTTAGGAGTCTCTTCTGGACTTGGGTCACATTGTTTTGTGAGGATCTGCGTAGAGACTGGGAGCATACACCAATATGCCTTGGTTTCTCCACATTTCCCAACCTCTCTTGCAGTTAGGTTGGTTATGGCTAAGTCTGGCTAATAGAATGTGAGCAGAAATGATCCATATCCCTCTTGAGCTAAGGTGGCTAAGCATCTGGGGTGCCTTCCCCACAGTATTTCTTGTCCCCCCAGCTGCCAGCTTGGTGACATAAGAGTAACTAGAAGGCACAAGGTAGAAGGACCAAGTTGGAAGTAGCCTAGGTCCTCAAGTTCCTGTCTGGAGGGCAGCCGCTTGGAGGACAGCTACCCAGGAGAGCAGCCCAACTTGCATCCACATGACCTGAATGGGAAATAAACTTTTATCGTCTTAAGTCACTGGGGTTGTTTGATACTAAGCCTATTCTGACTAATGCAGATTTTTATTAAAAGTGTAATTAAACAGATTGTATTTTAGGTGAATTCAGGTGTGGCACTTTCTGTCTGTGTATCTGTGTGTCTTTGTGTTTGTGTATATGTAGTCCAAGAGGAGTAATCCATGAAGGATGAACAAGGGGAGAAGAAAAGTGCTGACCTGATGGTGGTTCAGTGGCCAATGGGGTGTCCTTTTTGGACACTGGAAGTTGGAGATGTCTCCCACTAACAGGGGCTGGAAGGTCATGAGTATGGTTTTCCCTAGCAAACTCGATGATCACAGATCCCTCCATAATGCCAGGAAGGTCTGTCTGAGCTGATGGGGGCAGAGCGGAATATTCTGTAGTGTAATTTTGCAGAATACAATATAGTTGGCGGCTTATCTCTTGGTCTTTTTCCATGTCAGTTGGGTGGTTAGTCAGTTTTCTAGGCCAGTTATTTTTCTGGAGCCTGGGTGTCCACTTGGAGGCTGTAACCAGAGTGACTATCCAATCTTGTGGAACCAAGATGGCGGCTACTAGAGTCACATGATTTTCATGTTGCAGGAGAAGCAACCACACCGATCAATTTAAAGAATTCTGGGTGTTGGAGGCCTCTAAGGATCCCCTGCCACAAACCCCTCACAGATTCCTCCCTAAGTCCAAAGACCTTGAATGGATGTCTCCTTTCTGAGTTTCTGCATTCTAAGCTCTCTCCCCCTTTCTTCTTGTACTTTTCATCAAAAATGGGAATAACCACATTTTCCCAGCTCACCTTTCTAGACTGAAAGTTTGCCAAGTTATCATGAGTCAGGGGTTTCGCCTCACACTGTGAAAGACACAATGAAAGAGGCCCCCTGGTTACATTAGAAGAAATAGTGGGATATCATGTTTTGATCCTAGAAGCTTGTTGAAAAATGGCCTTTTAAAGACAAAAGCAAGTCCAATGGACAAAAGCTGAAAGCCATCCCTCTGAGGACAGGAACAAGACAAGGGTGCCCACTTTCACCACTCCTATTCAACATAGTACTGGAGGTGCTGGCCAGAGCAATTCAGCAGGAAAAAGAAATAAAAGGAATCCAAATAGGTAACGAAGAAGTAAAACTCTCATTGTTTGCAGACGACATGATCTTATACATAGAAAACCCCAAAGAATCCACAGAAAAACTATTAGAAATAATCAACAACTACAGCAAAGTAGCAGGGTATAAAATTAACGTGCATAAATCAGTAGCATTTCTATACACTAACAATAAACTAACAGAAAAAGAACTCAAGAACTCTATCCCATTCACAATTGCAACGAAAAGAATAAAATACCTTGGGATAAACTTAACCAAGGAAGTGAAGGATCTATACAATGAAAACTACAAGACTTTCTTGAAAGAAATAGGCGATGACATAAAGAGATGGAAAAACATTCCTTGCACATGGATTGGAAGAATAAACATAGTTAAAATGTCCATACTACCTAAAGCAATATACAGATTCAATGCTATCCCAATCAGAATCCCAAGAACATTCTTCACAGAAATTGAACAAACAATCCTAAAATTCATATGGGGGAACAAAAGACCGCGAATTGCTAAAGCAATCCTGAGCAAGAAAAACAAAGCCGGCGGAATCACAATCCCCGATTTCAAAACATACTACAAAGCTACAGTGATCAAAACAGCATGGTACTGGTACAAAAACAGGTCCACAGATCAATGGAACAGAATTGAAAGCCCAGAGATAAAACCACACATCTATGGACAGCTAATCTTTGACAAAGGAGCAGAGGGCCTACAATGGAGAAAAGAAAGTCTCTTCAACAAATGGTGCTGGGAAAACTGGACAGCCACATGCAAAAGATTGAAAATTGACCATTCTTTTTCACCACACACCAAAATAAACTCAAAATGGATCAAAGACCTAAAGATTAGGCCTGAGACAATAAGTCTTTTGGAAGAGAATATAGGCAGTACACTCTTTGACATCAGTTTCAAAAGAATCTTTTCGGACACTGTAACTCCTCAGTTGAGGGAAACAATAGAAAGAATAAACAAATGGGACTTCATCAGACTAAAGAGCTCCTTCAAGGCAAGGGAAAACAGGATTGAAACAAAAAAACAGCTCACTAATTGGGAAAAAATATTTACAAGCCACTTATCCGACAAAGGGTTAATCTCCATAATATACAAAGAACTCACACTGCTTAACAACAAAAAAACAAACAACCCGATCAAAAAATGGGCAGAGGACATGAACAGACATTTCTCAAAAGAAGATATGAATATGGCCAATAGACACATGAAAAGATGTTCATCATCGCTAATCATCAGGGAAATGCAAATCAAAACTACACTAAGATATCACCTTACCCCCGTTAGATTGGCAAAAACATCCAAAACCAAGAACGACAAATGTTGGAGAGGTTGTGGAGAAAGAGGAACCCTCATACACTGTTGGTGGGAATGCAAACTGGTACAGCCACTATGGAAAACAGTATGGAGATTTCTCAAAAAGTTAAAAATAGAAATACCCTATGACCCAGCCATCCCATTACTGGGTATCTATCCTAAGAACCTGATAACAGATATCTCAAGAGTCCGTTGCACCCCTATGTTCATCGCAGCATTATTTACAATAGCCAAGACGTGGAACCAGCCTACATGCCCAGAAACTGATGATTGGATAAAGAAGATGTGGTATATATACACAATGGAATACTACTCAGCCATAAAAAAAGACGAAATTGGCCCATTCACAACAACGTGGATGGACCTCAAGGGCATTATGTTAAGCGAAATAAGTCAGTCAGAGAAAGACGAACTCTATATGACTCCACTCATAGGTGGAAATTAGTATATTGAGAAGGAGATCTGATCGGTGGTTACCAGGGAAAAGGAGGGGTGGGGGGAGGGTACGGAGGGGGAAGTGGTGTACCCACAACATGACTAACAAAAATGTACAACTGAAATCTCACAAGGTTGTAATCTATCATAACATTAATAAAAAAAAAAAAAGACAAAAGCAAGTCTAGTTAGTGGAAAGCAGAGTAGAATAAAGAGTTATTTGGATGTGAAGAAAATAAAAGGCTTTAGAACAACTGAGGAAAAGATGTATTGGAGTGAACAGTGAATAAAATATTAGGGAAATAAAAGAAGTGGAGGTGACCATTAGTAACAGTTAAAAGCAGAAGCAGATAAGTCATTGAGAATCGAGGAGCGAGATGAAAAAGGATAAAAGGAAATATTACTGTCTGAACAAAGAGAGCAGGAAGCCATGGATGGAATAAACATTGCCTGTAACGTGCTAAAAGCTGAACACAGAATTGGTTGAGTATAAGTTTGAGGTATGAGCAGATATACTATGTCTTTCAGGCAAAGAGACAACACTTTCAGAGAACTTTATAGAATGGTGAAAAGCGTAGACATCAACTGATTGATTTCGCTGTGTTTATACCTTCTGCAAGTCAAAATTCACAATGATTGGAAACCAAAACTCTTGAATATTGCAAAGACAAAGGAAAAATGGAAAGTGAAAATGCCACAAGTGGAGCCCAAGATAATATTACTAACCTGGTTACCAGCCTTTGTCATTACCTAGAACATCAGCTTACATTTATATGTCACTAAAATATCCCTAACCATTTCCTGGATCTTGGTATGTGATCTCAAATATCTAAGCATTTTTAAACTTTCTGGTTCTGTTTGATTCCTTTTAGTTTTCATCCAGATGTTAGCCTTATCTCAATATGGTCTCCATTCTGACAGCATCCACTGCTCGTTGGTTTCTTGGTTAACCACATTTTTTAGACGTAGAAGGGTCTTGTGTTGAACCATAAGGAAATGCAAGAAGGAAACTGAGAATGAGAGAGGAGACAGGGAGAGAGCGGGAGGGAGGAGAGAGGGCAAGAGAGAGAGAGAGAGACTTAAAATGTTAGTTGGTTAGGGGGAAAAGTCTATTCAATATATCAGGCTTTATATTTCTTCTTGCAAGTGGAATAGAGCAATACATTGCTACTCCTTCTGGAAATCCAGATTTTCCCAAACAATATTCAACAGGCATTCTTAAGTCCATAAAAACTTTCCTCATTTAGGCACAATTAACCATACTCACAGGGTCTAATCTCATAACAACCATAACAACCAATGTTCGTTTCTTTGAGATGAACTCACAAGTACCTAATCAGATCTGCTCTTTGCATTTTTTCACCTTAGTAATATACATGGACCTACAATTTCACTGAGAGAGGGCTAGTCAGATTTTGCTGATCCATCAATTCACACACAAATTCACATAGAAAATTTTAAATATCCTCAATTCCCATATCACTGGATTTTCCTGAAGGTGCTATCCTTGATAGTCAACCCAGTTGCATTTGCATTTACTAGCTTACACAGAACCAACAACCATAACCCAGTTAATTACTTAGGGGATTAAAAAAACACACAGACAAACACAAAACTGTGATATTGGAATGTACAGTATGGTCTAGTTTAAATTAAAAAGATCCCCCAAAGTATGATTGTTTCCAGCTTCTCAGCGGTGAATTAAAAGCTGTTTGGTGTTGTGAAGATTACAGAAGCAATCACATTTATGGGCCTGCTTTGCATACCAACTCTATTAATTTCCATACTCAGGGTGGCTTCACATTTCCACACATGTTAATATAGATGCCATTTGAGATAATCGCTTGGAAAAAAAAATGAGAAAAGAGAAGAGAGGAGAGCCAGAAAAATGGTTCTCTTCAACCAAGTTCCGTTTGGAATATATTGATTCTGATAACAGAAGAACCAAAAGACAAATGAGGGTTCCTGATAGCCTGACCCAGGAGTCACAGTCAGGGATCAAATTAACATGAAATCACATATTGGAATTCACTTATTGTGCCAGTCCTGCACCTTGTCATTACAGACTCTAATTATTGAAATGATTTCATTGGCATAATTGCATCAAGATGTGCATGGGCTTCACCTTGGAGAGCTCCCATGATGCTCAACATTTCATCTTCATTATCATGTCCCTTTCAACTCTTAAAATGTGTTCCAGCCCCACAGCACAATCCAATCAAGTAGGCTGGGCTTTTTTCCCCTTTTATTTAAACATGCCAGTCACATAGCACAGGAGTAAAGGAATGTGGTAAGCCTGGAAGGCAAACGTGAGACCATTAGGGCAAATGTACAATTGTCTTCCATAAAGGGACCTTAGAGCATCTGACCAAATTAAACCACTGTTTTCATATCTTTCATTCCCAAATGTTACAGAATGGTGCTCAAGAGCCTAGAATTAAATGGTGTTTGTCTACCATCAATTTTAAATTCTATTGTGCTAAAACTATGCTTGTTATGAATTTACCAATGCACACTTTGCCCTAATAAAAATTAAAAAAATATAATGTTGGCATTAAAAATAGGAAGAAATTATAAGCACAGATCTGAGGGGAGTTTATTTTAAGGAAATCAGTTGGAATTTGGGTATTTGAGTTTAACCCAAAGAATAGCCAGTAGAGATTTTCAGTCTTTCTGAAGACCATCTTATTAGCCTTAAGAAAAAGAGTTTTGAGTTCCTGTGCCTAAAAATAACGAGAAGCCAACATCCTGCTCTCACCATTATTTTGGTCTAATCCTACGCATGAGAAATCCAGGTAAAACAGTAATCCAGAGGAAGGCAATGGTTTTGTTCTCAGGGATCTGCTCAGAGGACAGTTTCACGTCCTTTGCAAACAGTACTTTGCACTCACGTCGGAGGCTGGTGGTCTCTTTTTCTGGGAGCAGTCGGAAAATGCTCACTGATGATAAAATAACTAAAAAGAGATACACACCACTCTATTCACCTCTAAGCTGACAAGAATCTAATTCAAGACCTTCCACCCTGGGTCCAGCAGTGACATAAGAAAAATGATCAGAAAATATTTAAGAAATACCACGTCCAGGGACACATTCTTAGACATTGGTGAATTCAAATATGAGAATAGGCCAAAAACATCGTCAAGTGACGCTGCTTACGGTTTAGAATTGCCTGGTCCTTGATGAATTCAGCTGGCTGATCGATGTAGAACACTTTCTGCTGAAATCCAGGCGTGCAGTCCAGACCTTCTGCAGATGTTAGCATCAGCACCTGAGAAAACCAAAGCCATCAATATTTTAACAGCGGCTTGTGTGTTTGTCCTGCTAACTTTTACCAAATCTGTGACTTTTAGAAATGAGCTGAGATTTTTATTTCATTTCCCAAATGAAGAGGTAAGTTGATACTTCTGCGGCTGCCAACAATTCGTTTTGGCAATGAGATTTGGAAAACGTGCAAATGGGAACAGCTGCTGCAGTTTCCACTAAGTCGCAGTGAAAGAAATAACTTCGTCAGATTTTTACACCTGCTAAGAATCGCACCAAGATTTTCACGTGTGAAATTTCATTACAGAAACTGTCAGTTTCATATGATGCCTGAGCTAAAAGCAACTTCACTTTCATAGACGCAAAGGGGCATTGTCATCTACAAAGAGGAGGAAAATAGAACTATTCCATTGGAAGTTACGTCTAAAAGGAACCTAGAGCCACTACACCTTCTCAGCCCAATATGGTGGTCATGAGCCACACATGGCCACTGAGCACTTGAAATGTAGCTGGGCTGAAATTGTCAGTATAATATGCATGTTGGATTTTGAAGATTAAATAGCAAAAAAGAAAAATAAAGTACAACATCTAATAATTTTTATATGGATTACATGTTGAAATGATAGTATTTTACAGATTGGACTAAATAGATAGGTTAATAACATTAATTTCACCACTTTCTTTTGACTTTTGTAAGTCTGGCTACTAGAAAATTTAAAATTTATAGGGGCCGGCTCCGTGGGCGAGTGGTTAAGTTCACGTGCTCCACTGTGGTGGCCCAGGGTTCGGATCCTGGGCATGGACATGGCACTGCTCGTCAGGCCACGTTGAGGCGGTGTTCCATATCCCACAGCTAGAAGGACCTGCAACTAAGATATACAACCATGTACCGGGGGGGGGGGGGTTGGGAAATAAAGCAGAAAAAAAAAACAAAAAGAAGGAAGATTGGCAACAGTTGTTAGCCTAGGTGCCAATCTTTAAAAAAAAAAAAAAAAGAAAATTTAAAATTTATAATTCTTCCAAAGGCTCAGCTTTGTCTTTGCAAATCCTTGGGGCTTGGGAGTCAAAAATTTAGGTTATATGTTTTGGAACGTAAAAGTACGTAAGGACACTCCTGGACAAAGGGTCATTTAGTAAGGTAAGAAATAGTCATAGGTTTAGCAGGCAAAGACTCTAAGCCTTGTGAAGATAAGGATTACATCTTTTTCCCCACCTTTTATACCAAGCACCCACCACATATCCTGGCACAGAGAAGATGCTCCATGATATGAAAAATATGACTGCTAATCTTTTTCGGCCTTTACTGTATGGCAAGCACCATGCTAAGTTTGTTACGTGCATCATCTCCTTTAATCTCCACAACAGCCCTGTGATGTATTTAGCATATTATAAGATACATTCTGTAGACAAGGGACTTGACATTCTAGAGAAGCCAACATGCTTGCCCAAGGTCATACCGTTGGGATGAGTGGAGCCAGGATTTGAATGCAGGTTTAAGCGTCCTGTGATTTGGCACCCTGTCAGAGCTCCACTCACACCCCCCCAGGCCTTCCACATCTTGGGGCAGGACTTCACAATTTTTTGCTTGAGTTATTTCTCTGAAACCATGGAAGGCTGCTTTATCTGAGCATGGTGCCAGCAGGGGGAGTTTGGAAATTCACATCCCCAGGAGCAGCCCTTGACCACAACTGATGAAAATTAGTGCCCAAACACCCCAGCCCCTCCCCCCTCAGGTGAGATATCTTGGGGCTAAATGTTCTCTCTCCCAGTTTCCAGTTGAACTTGAGCTTTAGCTGCCCACAGTGGTCTCTGGCTTGCTAACTCACTTTCCATTAGCTGTCTTCTCTTCCTTGGCTTATTTCCTCCTTCCCTGTTGGTATTTTTCTGACACCACCCTCCAGAGAAAACTACTTGCACTCAAATCCTTGACGCGGTGCCTGCTTCTTGGGAAACCAAACTTTGATATCAGAATGCAAACTCTTAACTACTGGACACACGCTGTTGAAGAAAATTCATTATCATCCCCACCAGTATACTCAAAGGTGTGTACAGAAAGTTGGAAGCTGTGGAACCAGGGCTTCTCTCTAAATACCAGCCCTCTGAAATGCACTGAACCTCAAGGGATGAGAGCAAGAATCAATCTTCAGAGGTTCACAGTGTGGCTGGCCTGAGAAACATCAAAGAAATTGAAATGGGAGAGTCGTCACCCTGACTGACATGATCTTTCTAAAATCAAAGGGGGAAGGATGCTCTCGTCCCGTGTAGGAGCAGTCCCACTTGTAAAACTTTCCCTTGTCTTGAGAGCAGGCTCTGGTTAGATCGCTTCTGAGGCAGTCATAATGCTGACATCCCAAGTGTTACACACACAGAATGCAGATTCGCGACTCAGAATAATTTGCTGGCAATTTTGCAAGCAGAAAATCTATAACTGGCCAACGCTAATTCAGTTAAACAGCAAATGGTCAAAGGTTGCCTCCAGGCACCCTGTGCCTGCAATTATACATTAACCTTCTAATCAGCTAATTCCGCCTTCAAAACCCAGACAGTAAACCAGTCATCCCAGAGGAACTAAGGGAGACAGCATTTCTCCAGGGATCTTGAGCCTAAGAATCCAGAAATGATTGAGGACACAGGTGAGTTGGGTCCCCATTCTTGTCTCTCTGCAGCCCAGTTTCCTGATTCCTTGGCAGGCTCTATTCAGGATTCCTCTGGAGTCATAAAGGAAAAATAAAGCTTTTCCAGCTGCTGACCCTCAGGGAGGGTGGGAGTGGTGGCAGGACTCCCAGAGCCTCAGCTTTGTTTTTGCAAATTCTCAGGTCACTCCATCCATCAGTCAAAACTCAGGTTAAATGCTTTATAATCTAAAAGCATGCACTAGTGTCCTGGGCAAAGTGTGACTCAGTGAGGTGAGAACTAGTCAAATAATTCATCCATTCACTCCTCTCTGCATTCATTCATTCCCTTATTCCCAAATACTCATTAAACTCCAGGGATTCAGCGGGCACTTTGCTAGGCATTGTCGTGGAGCTTCTCGAGAAGCACAATAACACAGTAGTTAAAAGCACAAACTCTAGACTCATTTTCCTTGGTTCAAATGTTGGCTCTGTCCTTTATTGTGTGATTTGGCATTTTTCGTGGCCACTGTGTCTCGGTTTTCTCCTCTAGAAAAATATGGAAAATAAGATGTGCATTGAGAGGGGCTGTGTCGATCCAGTGGGATGATGCATATAAAGCAATTAGAATAGTGATACACAGGATAAGTCGTCAGTAAGTGTGAACCATTAACATGGACTAGAAAAGGTGAGAGGCATTAACAAATCATCGTTTAATTAATTGAGTAACTAAAATTAAAGTTTTAACTTGAAAGGAAATTATAGGTCACTTCAGGAGCATGTAAAAGCTGGGGACAGGGAGTCTCACTTCGTCTAGGGCGTTAGGGAAGGCAAACCCACAGAGGGGACATTTCTGCTTCAATCTCAAAAATGGGTCAGAATTGGCCAAGAGGAATAGAGACTCGCCTTTTAACTAACACACTCTTTGCTTTCATGTAAAGTCTTTTGTTCCTGTCTGGGTTTCATATAACACATCTCTGAAATTACAAAACTGCATTTAAAAAGGAATCCAGACTAATTTAGAACTTCCCCAAAGCTGAATGTCTCACTGGGTAGGGGTGGTAGAATATTCTAGTTACTGCTATTGTCCCTTGACTTTTTAGCAGATTTTAAATAGTGTCTGTGCATGAACTTGTCCTGGACATCCACACTTCAATTTCAATCTCACTGAGTTTGGTAGTGGGATATGAAGAATCATCATTCATGAGTTTAAAAGTGAATACTTGGACAGTACTCCAAACTCGGACAGCCCATTCTCCAACACCATCAGATGTAGGTCTTATAAATATACTACCTGGATATACTTTTCCCCAAACCCTCTTTAACATTTCCAGAATATACATTATGAACAACACTCCAAACTTATTTTTAATGCCATGGCAATAACGGTCTTCCTATATGGTTCTTCTGTTCATTTATGCATTAGCTTGCACCTCATAAACAACAGGCAACCAATACACCTTTGAAAGCTCAGCAATGATCAAATTTTATGATCACCAAAGGATTTCTATTATTTGAAAATTACAATCAGCCTGCTTATGAAAGCAGATTCATGTTCAGACAGACTATAAGCACAGGACAGAGCCACATTGGTTCTGTATGAATCCTAGTTTACCAGATGCCATTTATCAGATGTAACCTTGGCCAAGTAATCTTCTGTGTCTCAGTTTCCCCAGATGGAAAATGGGAATAATAATAGTATCTTATGTTAATTATTGTAAAGAGCCTTATGTAGTATCAGGCACATAGTAATTGTTCAATAAATGTCTGCCATTATTATTATTACTTCTGTATATGATGTTTAAACCAATATACTTGACTCACTGATATTCCCCAGGGTAGACATTGATAAATATCATCAAAATATTGCTTTTGTTATTACTATAAAACTGCTCAAAGGAGACACTGTGCTAGAAATATTCAAAGGGAAACAGCAGGGACTTGAATCAGGCAGAAGATCAGGGAGAAGTCTGCATGTTGAGATCAACTGCACAACGAGAACATCAATGCCTGTTGTGGGCTGAGACTTGTGGCTTTTGCAGGACACGAAACATCCTTTAAAATGGCGGCTCAGAGCTCTGTCCTCCATATACGAGCCACTGCCCCAAACTTACTCACGGATGGCAAATCCTCACATCACATTCTTTACACCTGCTACTCTTTTTACCTGCTATTTCTTTGCTGCTGTTCAGAGCTTTCTCTTTTAAAAAGAAAGGGCTTATGTTTATCCTGACAGATACTGATTCAAGAACATAGCCAACTTTGGAATTTGCTTCCAGAAAAATGATTTTTTCTGTCCCAGACTACAGGTTGCCAACTGGAAGCATATAGGATGGATGTGGCCAGCAGATGTGGTTAGTTTAGCCAGAGCAGTCTGTCATAGAAGTTAAATTATGATGTTATATAGGTTGCCCCTCTCCAAGCTGTCCTTGTCTGCTTTACTCCCTATGTTATTGCTCCCCCTCACTTGACTCAATTACACACTTGTCTGCCCCTCTAGGCATTCAAGTTTGCAACCCTTGCTTTACACTTTGGAAAAAGGGTCTTCAAGCAAAGAACTCTCCTTGTTATGAGCCTCTGATTACTTGTCATAATAGTACCCATAGCCGTGTGCTCCTAGCTCTGTTGTGGTAATTTTGGCCCTGTGCCTAAGGAAGGTGGAAATATTTCCACTTCTGGGCCTGGTCCCTGAAATACCACCTCTTCCCCATCTATGAAAATAGAAAGGAAGGTCTTCTAAGATGGTGGAGTCATCCAATAGCAGGAGCCCAGAAATCAGTCACTGCTTAGAGGACAAGTACCTTGGAGAGCTGCCCAACAAGAAAACTACCCATGACTGAGCAGTCCCTGAGACTAAGAGTTGTTTGTTCTGGCAGCCCACCTGGCTGACTATACACGAAACGTGGAAGGGACAAGGGGAGAGGGTCTTCTACCAGCAAGGCATCACAGATACATCCCAGAGGCCAGGGAGAAATATCAGAACTGAAGAAAAGCTTAATACAACTGTATTTGAAGCAGCCATAAATAAAAAGGGAGACACTTCCTGCCACAAATAATTCTCTCAGCAGGCTGTGAACAACCTCAGACCTCATCCTCTCTTAAGCCAACTCCAAAATGGTATTTTTTCAAACGAACTCACTAGCAGCTCCTGGCCCCTTGTTGTTTTCCTTTCACTGACTCACTCACTTTTTGCTATTAGCGTGGATGGACAGCTACTTTATCCTTGCCACAAAACACCTCTGCTTTACTCTTGTGAAAGTCCGTCTCTTGGAATCAGTTTGGAGGGGCTTAGATTGGCAGGGAAGAAAGGCTACTATCTCCCACTTGCAGGATATAAAAATGTTACAGCAATGTATTTTGATTGATTCTTTATCCTGCCAAGGACTAAAAACCCAGAGTCCTGGAAGGATTTATAAAGTCACGCTGCCTGCAGGGAAAGCATGGAGAAAAGAGGCAGTTCAAAGACATGCTCGTGCACACCCACCTACACACACACACATATATGCACACACACACAGGCTCATATTGATATCCTTACTGTGAGTGTCAGCTCCTGTCATCCGCACTCCCCCTGAGACTGACCTCCTTAGAATGTTCTTGGTGTTTTATAGCCCCAGAAACACAGAGCACCTGCCACCTTCATGGTCGTTAATGTAACAGACACTTAGAAATGATTTTGTGATTCTTCGGAAGGTAAAAGGGGAGAAACTTCCAATTTGGTGACTCCTGTTGTTGCCTTCATATACAATTTGAGACCAATATTCTAGACCATATTTTTAACTGAATGCTTCTCAGTATCTTTTCCTCAAATTATTAAGGGAAACTATGAATAACGGTCCCCCAAAGATGGCCTCGACTGAATCTCCAGCGTCTGTGAATATGTTAGACTACGTGGCAAAGAGGAATTAAGGTTGAAAATCAGCTGACTTTAAAACAGAGTGAATCTCCTGGGTTATCTTGATGCAATCACAAGGATCTTTGAAAATGGAAGAAAGAGTTGAAAACTTGAAGAAAGAGATGTGACAATGAAAGCCAGGTCTCTGATGTGGTGTGAGAAAGACTCAACCCGCCATTGCTGACGTTGAAGATGGAAGAAGGGGCCACCAGCCAAGGAATGCAAGAGGCCTCTAGAAGCTGGAGAAGGTGAAAAAAAGGATTTGCCCCTAGAACCTCCAGAAGGAATCCAGCCCTGCTGACACCTTGATTCTAGTCCAGTGAGATTCATTTTGGACTTATGACCTTCAAGACCATACAGTAATCCATTTGTGTTGTTTTAAGTTGCTAAGTGTGTGGAAATTTGTTACAGCAGCAACAGGAAACTCACACAGTCTACCACAGTGTTGGTCCCACAGTAGACATTCAGAAAATGTTGGTTCTGTTTGCTTCGTTTTTCAATATGTAAATATAATTTGGGCAAACCAATGGAAAGGGAGAAACAGAGGTGGGAAAGAGGAAGGAGGGCTGGAGGGAAATTGAAGGAAGAAAGAAGAGAGGGAACATAAGAAAAGAGTCATGACTTTGGAACTCTTGGACAAGGTCGTCAGAAAGTCATGATGTAGAAATAACTGTCTAAGTGCTCCATTCCTGAGCACAAATAGGCATAGTCTCCTTTCTTTTGTCTTAGCAATTGTACCTTTCAAGTGATGGGGTGTTTTGATCTGCTACTATGACAGACAGGTTGGGTTTACTTTTTTCATTAATTCCCTTAGTCAATTTAAAATTTCTATATCTGCCAGTCCCTAGGCTAGATGCTGGAGATGGAGAAATGAACAAAGCCCTTGATAAGCTTATTATCTAGAAGGAAAGGCAGACACTTAGGCAAATAATATAATATAATATTTCTACATATTGGGAATTAGTTAGGAAGTAGTTCAAAGCAAAGATTCTTGACCTAGACTACCTGAGTTCAAATTCCAATTTTACCACTTAGTTGCAGTGTGGCCCTGGGCAAATTATTTAACTTCTCTGTGCCTTAGTTTCTTTTGTACAACATAGCCAATAATTGTAGCTACCATCATTGGTTGTGATGTTCAATGAGTTAACATGAATCAAATTTTTTAAGACAGGAACTGGCTCATAACAGGTGCTACATGATACAAATTATCATTATTATTTCTATTAATATAGAGGAGTATAAGATGTTTTGGAAATACAGAAGAAGGAGAAACACACTCTTTGGATGAGAATGGGAACTGGGACCATGTTATAGATGAGGCTGTAGTGGAAAGATGATTGACATTTTTCAAGTGGCAAAGTATAAGAAAGAATGTTCCATGCAGGGGTTTGGTAAATGCGAACACCAAAGCATGACAGTTGAAGAAACATGGAGCAATTTGTCAGGTGATAGCAAGCTCTGGGTTGTCTTCAAGATTATTTGAAAGTGTTTTGTCATCTCGAAATAGGATTGAATTGACCAGGCATGTCCTCCTTGAGTCTGGCTAAAACAGAGCCAAAAAAGTCCACTCGATGAAATAACAACTTTTCTCTAAGTAAAATTAAATCTTTACTATTAAGATTCCAGGATTAATCAACTGGACTCAATCGTAAATTTTAAAAGAAAAATAGAGTTTTATAAGAATTTTAGTTAATGCAATTAGGAAGACGGCTTGCTGGCCATTAGCAGAAACTAGCAGCTGTACCTGCCCTCGAGTGGGTAGTATTTATGTCTATTGGTGAAATTTTAGTAATTAAATTAGCGGTGCCAGATGAGACCTGCTTCCCGTAAGTCAAGCAAAGGAGTCCCTATATGAGATGTTCTTGGGTGAGCTTTGGCAGCCCAGGAAGTTCAATTGAGCAAATATTAAATACCTACTGTATGCCAGGCGCTGGAAGACTTGTCTGGTCTACACATAAAACCCTAAATCCATGGAGACATCAGATAGGGAATTTTCTAAATGAATAGGCCTCCGATTTGAGGATTCAGCCCAACAGAAGATTGATTCCCAAGTCTGTCACCTCAGCCAACCTCCCACTTCAGCTACTGCTATGTGGACACTTCCCTAAGAGCTCAGACTTTCTCTGCAGAGGAATCTTTTCACGTTCTGTTCTGGGGCTCTCTGCTAGACTGCAGGAGCTGGGTTAATGTGAGGTCAAGCAGAGTTGGGAAATGCAGAGGAGTTAATGCTCCAGGGACAGCCCACAACGCTGCCCTCGATGCAGGGAAATGGCAGCTAGTTAAATGCCCCAACTGCCTTCTTCCAGATGGACTCCTCTGGGAGACGTTCCGTGTGCCACGCAGAGGTCTCCGTGGGTTGAGCCCTGGCTGTCCACAGCAGTGATCTCAATGACACCTCATTACATTGGCTTTCTCCCTCCTTCCGTGCATTCGCTCTTGCACCTCAATCCAGCTTCCTGGGTTACCTCCCTAAGAAAACTACCTGTATGTAGTCCTTTGTCATAGGCTCTGATTCAGGGGAACCCAAAATAAGACATGCCCCTTGTATTAGTTTCATTTGCTGCTGTATTAAATTAGCAAAATTGTAGTAGCCTAAAAAATATTTTATTGTCTTACAGTTCTGGGTACCAAAAGTCTACAATGGGTCCACAGGGCTGTGTTCCTTCAGCAGGCTTCAGGGGAGAATCTGCTTCCTTTCTCTTTCCACCTTTCACAGGTCCTCTGCATCCTTTAGCTCCTGGCCTCCTTCCTCCATCTTTGAAGCCAGCAGCATAGCATCTCATCTCTTTCTCTCTGTCTCTCTTCTTTCATCATCATATTGGCTTCTGTCACTAACTGACTTCTCCTGTGCCCCTTTTATAAGGACCATTGTGATTACATCAGGCCCACTGGGTAATCCAGGTGATAGTCACACCTTCTGGGAATTAGGACGTGGACATGTTCAGGGGACCATTATTTAGCCTACTACAGCCCATGAGTAGCTGATACAAGGGGAAGGAAAAGTTCTCTAGACACAATTTCAATCCAAAATGTCCAAGAGGTATAGAAACAACCTAAGTGTTCATCAATGGATGAATGGATGAAGAAGATGTGAAATGTGTACATATATATGTATGTAATATACAATGGAATATTATTCAGCCATGAGAAAGAAGGAAATCCTGTCATTTATTACAACATGGGTGGACCTTGAGGGCATTATGCTAATGAAACAAGCCAGACAGAGAAAGACAAATACTACATGGTATCATTTATATGCAGAATCTAAAAAAAAAAAAAAGAAAGCCAAATTCAAAGAAACAGAGTAGCAAAGTGGTTGCCAGGGGCTAGGGGGTGGGGGAAACAGGTAGAGGTTGGTAAAAGGGCGCTCACTTTCAGCTATAAGATGAATAAGATCTGAGGTTCTGACGTAAATCATGGTGACTCTGGCTGATAACACTGTGCTGTAAGGTTGGGGTTTGCTGCGAAGTTGGAACACAGATGTTTTCCTCAAAAGATAAAAATAAAGGAAGTGATAGATATGTGAGGTGATGGATGCGTTAAACTAACTACATAACTAGATGGGGGAGAATCTTTTCACAACGTGTACATGTGTCAGGCCACCATGATGTACACTTCAAAGACCTTACAATTTTGTTTTCCAATTATACCTCAATGAAGTTGAAATCAAAAACAAATGAATAAACAAACAAATGCCCCAAAATGTGCAAGAGGGAGTCATTCTATAATCACCCATATCCCTATCAATATTTACCTATGAAATCAGGAAAATCTAAACGAAGACCCCTCTTCGTTGACCAGGGTATGGTCAATAGCTACATATCCAGGCCTGATACTGTGTCAATTTAACAACTAGACTATGACCTTTTCTTGCTCAGAAATAATTATCAGATCCTGTCTGGCCTTGCTGTGAAGTGGAACATTTTATTCTAACCGTGCAACTCTCAACACTTTCTTCTCTGCCAGACATTAGACAAGATGTCAGATTTGTCACCACACCGGAAGGTTTTTATTAATTATCTTTCAGAGGCAAAGTCCTTTCTGTAATTTATTTTTTCACACTGGGAAAATTCTTCTATTGAACTAAATGTCTATCTTGTTAAATTGTTTTTTTCTGCTAAAGGTTGTCGCTTTGAAAAGTTCCAGAATAAAAGAAATAAGCCCAGCAAAACTTGGTGTTGAAGTCAAGGAATTGATGGTGTTAGCAGAACACCATGTATCATCCCATGGGATCAAGTGTAATAGCATCTTTTATTTAAAACCTAATTGCCTAACATGCAATTAATAGAAAAATATCTCCACGTACTCACTTACCTAAATCAGAAGGAATTGCAATGATTGCTCTTTACATGCCAGTTAATCATATTCTGGAGACCTCACTCATTGATGTAAGTAACATTTATTGAGGGCCTACTATGTTTCAGTGCCAAGATATACAAAACTTAGTAAGACAAGGCCCCTTTAGGAACACAGAGCACAATAGGAAAGACATATGTAAGTACTCACTTTTTTTTCCCCCAAGGAAGATTAGCCCTGAGCTAACATCTGCCAACAATCCTCCTCTTTTTGTTGAGGAAGATTGGCCCTGAGCTAACATCTGTGCCCATCTTCTGCTATTTTTTATGTGAGATGCCTATCACAGCATGACCTGATGAGCGGTGTGTAGGTCTACACCTGGGATCCAAATTGGCGAACCCCCGGCCAGCAAAGAGGAGGGTGCAAACTTGACCACTGTGCCACAGGGCGGGCCCTTGTAAGGACCTACTTTTAAAACACAATTAACAGTGTAAGAATGGAGTAAGTAATCTAGTAGCAAAAGCAAAAGGAGAAGCAATTAACTCAACGTCAGGGGGTAAGGTCACTAGAGATGCCACTGTCCTGGACACATCGATTTAGTCGATTTTGCTTGTGTGCCCCTATATTTTAAACATAAGAAGATGCACAGTAGGAAGGACTATGAGGGATAGTAGTCCCTGAACTGCCACTTGAGTGCTGTTACTAGTTATTACTCAGGAGGACTCAGATGTCTCAAGACGGAGCTACCTGGATGGGGAACATTTTCTCAAGTCCTCGATTATAATTTTATTTATAAAAGGTAAGAATTCTTGAGAAGATAGGAACTAGAAAACAAATTAATATGCATTTTTTTCTGCTTTACATTTCTAGAGTAGGAAGCAAGATAGTAATATAATGTCAAGGAAGATACAGAGGGAGGCCCTCCAGCAGTGAGAGATGCCCAGGGGAATCCTGGTAAGTGTTTAACAACTGGCTCTCCAAGAAAGATATGCCTTGACTTGTAACATCAATGGTGGAAATACTCCCATCATGGCCAATTTCAAGCCACCAACATGAAGTCAGTGGCCATGGAGTTGCGGAGAGATGTGCACAATTGGCTGCTATGAGCTCAGCAGCTCCAGAACAGCGCTGGGTGTGCCAGCTCCTAATTCTGGGCTGTTTGGGCCAAGAACTTGCCTGGATTTTGCAGAGCTTTTATGCATATGAACCACCATGACACTGAGTCGAGCTTTCCTCCTTCCCAGGGTGACATTTTGTAATCGAGGATGGGGTTACACTACATACGAGTTAAAACAGCCTGGAAACCCTTACTGATGGAGCAAAATGGCCCACCATAATTTGGTTTTATACGAAGAGAAAATGCAATGAATCCTTGATTCGTGACGGTGTGTTATTTAAATATTGCTTTTGATGTTTTATCCAGAGTCCTAGCTCAAATGATCAGAGATAATCCTGCCTTCTGACATAATTAGGAAGCTGCTGCTTTGCTACGCTGGAGGATAATCAATTTGACCTTGAAAGCTTGTCTATAGTACATACCGATGTTCAGAGCACAGACATGGCAGCCACAGTAGAGCCTCTCTCAATGCGCAACTATCAGCTACAGACTTTGTTCCAAGGACAAACAGGATCTAACAGACAGCATGAAAATGATGATGACCGGCAGGCCCCATATGGCCACTATATCTGTTAGACGGCCTTTAGGGTGTGGATTTACTGCTAACATTTAAACATCAAGGATTTTCACTAAGTATCTGGATTTGAGACAGCACCGGCATTGGTGTTAAACATGCCAACACTCCACGGATGATAAGGATCTCCTCCTGATTGCCAGAGCTTCATCTCTAGATGGCCACAGTCCATGTCCCTCCCTACCTGTCCCCAGCATCAGTATCAATTGCCTTTTATTCTCTCAGTTGTGCTGTTGGTTTCCTAAATTAAACTTAAAAGTGATTTTTGGTTTGCCTTCACATCTTTATATAGATTTTTCTCAAAACCAGGCCTCTTCTTTCTTTTACATTACCTTCTTGGGGTCCCCAAGCACCTGAGCTTTCATTCTTCATCTACGAATATTCCTAAGGAAAGAGTCTCCCTTGAATGTATTGCAGCAAGGTTGTCTGTGTGACGGTGAAACTACCGCCACCATAAAAAGTCTCCAGGATTCTCCTCTTGAAACTGCTTTCATATTTACTGTCTTCTAGATTCTGGGGAGCTGAGTCAGCCTGCTCCATTACTCAAGTTCATATTTTTTCAGAACATCAGGCTCTTCCTCTTAGCCTGCTTGTTCAAAGGCACAGGCATTTTAGGGTGATAAAAGTGGCTTATTGCTGGTCTCCAAAGACTGAGGACATCCCTTCCCTCAGCTTCATAGCAGTGGCAAATGATCACCGTCCTCATTAATCTCTACAAGAGGCACGAAGCCTCTTCAACGTGCTCCTCACTCAAAACAAACAAAAAAGATATATGTAGATGCAAATACACTAAGTCACAAACCCGTCCTATTAACATAACTGCATTAAATTCAGATGTGGATAAGCCAGTCTATTCTCCCCAACAAGCACACATGTCTTAGGTTTTGAACCGAGAAGAAAGAAACATCTGAGCCAAAATAGTTTGAAAAGGATATGTAATTTTTTCTCATGCCTATTTGAGTCCTAAAGTTCAATTACCCGAAATTTCCTGAGTCAGTTCTTGGGATATTTTCCACTCAAGCTGGATTAATGCAATAGTCAAAGTTTCTGATAATCCTACTGCTTTTTCGAAGTAAGTCTGGTTTTTCTCATAGAAAAATAGTATATCTCACCCATAGTAAAAGTTGGAGGAAAAGGGATCTTCACAAACTGTACAGTGTAAAATATGATCACGTGAAGGCCCCTCACACTAGGCTAGGAGACTGCGCTAGAGTCTCCCTAGGGAGTAAGAGATCGGCTACACACTTTATTCTAAGGGCAGTCAAGCTCAAGCAGAGAGGTGCCTGTTGTGATGGCTGCAGGCCCCATCTGCCCTAGTATCTGTTATATGGCCAGGAGGGCAAGCACCCAAGCAGGAGGTGCTGAGGGCCAGAAAAGGACAGTGAGAAAAGCACCAGGGAGTAGGGAGAGCTGGGTCCCAGCTCAGGTGACCGATCACCCTGGTTTTCCCAGGACCGTTTGATATTTAGTGACTAAAGTCCCACATCTCAGGAAACTCCTCAGTCCCAGATACCCTAGCCCCACCAGGAAATTGATGTCACACTCGAATTGAGCCATTTGAGGAGAGAGGGATATAGAAACAAGTAAAAGTGTGGGCTGAACTGGGGAGAAGGGGCACAGGGCAGAGGGCAGCATCACAGTAACCGTGGGACACCTTATCAGTGTAAGCCTGAAAGTCCAGGAGAGGAGACGGTCTCCAGACCCGACAAAGACCTGCATGGAGGGGGTGCCCTAAGAGGAGCTGTGATCCCCCGTGGAGGAACACAGCAGCCTGCAGACACGTACTCCCTTCCCTCCCTCTGAGCTCTTGGCCTAGACCTCATTGGCTCAAGCATTGATTGGCAAATCACAGCCCACAGGCCAAATCCAGTCCACTGCCTATTTTTGTAAATAAAGTTTTATTGAAACACAACCATGCTCATTGACTTACCTATCGTCTATGTCTACATTCGTGCTACAGTGGAGAGCTAAGAGGCTGTGACAGAGACCTTATGGCCTGCAAAGCCTAAAATACGTATTTTCTGGCCCTTTAAGAACAAGTTTGCAGACCCCTGGGTTAAGCCCACCTGAATCCAGAAAGCAGGGGAACTCCATACAGGGCAGAAGGCAAGGTGGACAAGCAACAAGAGTAGACCTGGGGGAGCCAATGAAGCTACTCAGCACACCCCTTACCACTGACATCAGTCACAAACTGAAGAACTAGTGGAAGACCCTAGGCCAAAATGTTGAAAACGGAGGCACCCCACAATTGCTCTGAGTGTAAACAAAACCATGAGCTTCTTAAGCAGCCATCCGTGAAGCAGCCCTTTTTGAATTAGGCTCCTGCAGAGAAGGTGCAATTATGGAAAGATAGGATTTGAAAAGCCCAGAGGCACTCAGCCTCTTCACAATATTATTTGGGCCAATTTTTTGCAAACTCAATATTTTTTTAAAAACTTTTGACAACATCCAAAGAAAATACTTTAAATTAATAAACAGGAAGGATGTAGGGGTTTTGTTTATTCTTTGGGATAGAGAACAATTAAATGTTTCATAACTCTCAATATCCGAGTGACAAATATTAATTGAGCACTTACCACCTGCCAGTCCTGTAGATACTGGAGAGAACATGGTAACATAGCAAGCGGAATAGAGAAAAACATCTCTGCCCCCATGGGGCTCAATTCCAGTAGAAGAGATACCAATAAAAGAGTAAAAAGAATAATTACAGAGAATAATTTGAGAGTGGTAAATTCTACAGAGAAATTAAAACTGGATGTTGGGGTAAGAGGAATAACATTAGATGGCAGTTGGGCAAGAGTCTTTAATGAGGAGAATGATGAGGACTTTGTCACACCAAGGTCAGAGGAAGAGCATTCTGGAGGGTAGCACAGTGGATGAGCCCAGAGAGTCAGGCAAGGCCTTATGGCCTATGATGCTGCTCAGAAAAGAGTTAACACAGCCAGCAGATCTGGGACTGCAACCTTGTAATGGCCTGCTTGCAAGGTTGTCCCTTAGCTGGCATCTGGGAACTTGGATCTGGGGAGGTTTCCCACTGCCCTAACTGATAAGGGTGTCTCACTGTACCTAAACTGTTTGCACAGACAGTATGGTTTGTGCTGAGCAACTGCTTCCTTTTGGCAGCCTGGAATTTTGCTACGTACCAGGCAAAAGTAGCAAAAAAAGTCACCTCTGTGACCAGCCCCCAGCAAAAGCCCAGGGCACTCAATCTCTAGTGAGTTTCTCTGGTTGGCAACATTTCCCACGTATTGTCCCAACTCCTTGCTGGAGGAATGTTCATACTGTGCTACTCCACTGGGAGAGGGCTCTTGCGTCCAGTGTCCTCAGACTTCACCCGTGCATATCTTCCCTTTGCTGATCTTGCTCTGAATCCTTTCCCTGCAATAAATCTTAGCCATGAGTATCACTACATCCTGAGTCCTGTAGGTCCTCCTTGCAAATCATTGAGGCTGGAGGTGGACTGGGGGACCCCTGACACAGATGGCAGGTCTGTATTTCACTTATTTTCTTTGAGCCAGAAACCAAGGGAAGCACTTTACATGGACTTTCCCATCCTCGCCACAAGTCTTGGATGTCGTCAACCCCTCCCTGTCATCCCCACCACCATTTTGCAGACGAAGTCATCAAGACTCAGAGAGTTTCCACACCTCACTCAAGGTCATCCAGTTGAGCCTGATGGAGAATCCAAGTGGTCTAACTCCCACTCCAATGATTTGCCCTCTGCGTTCACTCACAGTGCACACATACCCTGCAGGACGCTCAAGGATATTTTTGCATATTTGTTTGACATCCACCGCAACAGGTTAGCCCATTTTAAGATTTTAATCTATTTTATCATGAGATGCTCCAGCAAAGCTCATTCAAGCTCCACCTCTTCATCTTGATAGTGAATTTGAGCCTTTGTTGTAAGAAAGACTATTAAGATTTGGCAATACGATTCTTCAAGGGTGATAAACATCCCTTTAAAGGGACTGCATATCCATTGACTGAATAACTCTGTCCTAAAAATGAAAGTCACACTTGGAGAATGGAAGGGTGGGTTATGAAAATGCAAATTAGAATGACTTTATTGGTTGAATTGAATTCAGTTCGTCTTGTCACAAAGAAGCATGAGTGGGATAGGCCCCTTCTAAGCCAGGTCTAAGGCATCATAGAATGTAGGAACTCGGCATTAGTGGCCTCAGAATGGAGCGTGATGCCTGCTGTTCAAAGCCAGCAGCAGAAAATGCCAAGATGCTATCATATCCATTGCTCTGGAACTTATTTGTATTCTTTTTGGCAAAAAAATCAAAAATCTCTTTAGACTTGACCTTTTTTGTCATCAATATTTCTCCAGGTGGGTTTCATATACCACTGTAGTATGTGAGATAATTTTAAGCAGTATATTCAGATGAATATTTTTTATTTTAATAATCGTCTTTATTTTAATGCATATCTTCTATTTATAGTAAGCAGTATTGATTTTCTGTTTATGCTAGTGATAGAAAATTTCCTTTCTAAATATATTTGCGCCAAATAGTAAATCGATTTAAATAAAAGTTAGTAAACACTAAAGAGAATGTGGTTCCATTAAAAAGACACATATAAGAAATTTAAGTTGGAGAAATTCTGAACTGGATAACTTATCTGGGAATGTTTGGAGACAGGGAATTTCCACCAGAGGTGGGAAGAATGATATGAGGGTCGATATCGGTCAAAACTCAAAATAAGTAAAGCCACACTAAATTTTAGATCAGTGATTCTCAGAGTGTGGTCTCTGGATCAGGACCTTCTGTACAACCTGGGAGCTTGTTAGAAATACAAATTCTCAGGCCCCACCTCAGACTGTGTGAATCAGAAACTCTGGAGGTGGGACCCAGCAATGTGTATTTTCACAGCCCTCCAAGTGACTCCGGTGCCTGGGGGACTTTGAGAACCACAGCAGGAAATGATTCCCCATTCAATCACTCATTCACTCAATAAATGTGAATGAAGCATCTTCTACGTGCAAAACTCATATTCGTGCTCAAAGCCCTGGAAAGCCACAAAGGAAGAAAACGTTTCAAACATTTTACTAAAGACGCATGACACATGCTGTGAGTGAATCACGGAACTTCTGATGAGCAGGGCCTGAGTGAACGGGCTCTGCTGTACACGGAGGCTCTGGGGCTCTGAGTGTGATCTCCTGGGGTGTTTGCAGGGAAGACTTCCTGGTGTGACCAAGACATATATTCATTTTATTGTCATGGACTGATTGAGCTGATGAAACTCTGGCCAAGAATTAAATGTCTGCGGTTTGCTGGAGGCAAGCATGCATATAGATTGATCATCACAGCGAGGCAGTGCCGGCCTCCTCCTGTGTGTGAGCTGAGACCTTCGGAGCCTGGGGAAAGTCCTATCTGGAGACCAGAAATGAGGAGGCCGCTGGTCAGCTCTGCCATGGCAGAGTGATTTCTCACAGTCTGGGATCCTAGGGTTATACACAGCTACTGCCCCTTTTGGGTCAACTACCCAGCAGTAGATTAGGAAATGATAGAGCAAGAATAAGGGCAGAAAGAGGATCACTTCACCTGATCGAAGGAGACAGCAACTGGATTCACTTTCCCTGGGAAATTTGCTGGGTGGGTGGGGACCATATTTGCAGCATTGAATGCAGCCGCTGCATGTAAAAGTGGGGCAGCCATGAATTTTAAACCCAGGAGCTCTGTGACCTTGTAAAGAGAGAAGCAACTGACATTTACACAGCGTAGAGCTTTCTCTGTGAAAGTCTGAAGGAGGGTAAATTCGTTCAAACTCTGTAGAGCGGCCGCTCTATACAGAAGCCACAGGTGCCTGTAAGATGGGCTGTAAGTACAAAACACACGCTGGATTTCAAAGACTTGGGATGAAAAATAAAAGTAAAATATTTCATTTGTGATGTTTACATTGCTTACATGTTGAAATGATGTATACAGTATACTTTGGATATACTGTGTTAAAGAAAATATTGTACAATTAATGTCACCTGTTTCATTTCACTTCTATTAATGTGGATACCAGAAAACTTAGAAGTATGTACGTGGCTCAGATTAGATTTCTATTGCACAACGTTGCTCCAAAGCAGGAGTCTAATAACTTTTTCTTAAAATGCCGAGTAGTAAATATTTTAGGCTTTGTGGACCAAGAGTCAAAACTGAGGATATTATGTAGGTACTCATACAAGCATTTATAATGCAACTGTTTAAAAATGCAAGAAGCATCTTAGCTCGTCACTGTATGCAAACAGGTGGCAGGCTGCATGTGACCCACAGTTTGCAGACCTCTCTTCTAGAGCATAATGTGCTTCAAAACATCCAACATACAGCCCCATGGATCCAGCAGTCCAAGTCTGTGGAGCCAGCTGTGTGAGCAGATGTATATTTGGTGTGTGACCACTGTGGGAAACTGAGGCTGAGACCCAAAGTTGTCCTGCTGCAAAGAGGCAAGGTGGAACTTGAAGCGAGGTGTGTGGGACTCCAAAGTTCCTCCTCTTAATCACCATGCTCCACTGAGGAAAGCTGCCTTCTTACTTTCTCTTCTTCTCTTCGTTGGGGAATCTTTCTTATGGCCGCATGACCATGACAGATAGCCCTCACACCATGCTTGGCCCCAAACCTGTGCTCTTTGGATGGATAAACAAAAGGAATGCATAAGTGATTGGGGCCGCCCTGTGATTTTGAATTCTCTCCTTCAGCAACAATGACCAAGGACTGACTGTAGCTCAGCGCCTGGTGCAGGTCCCTGCTTTCCATGCACCAAGCACTGACCTTCAAATTCATTTGAAAGATACAAGCAGCCTGTCAGGTGAGGGGAAAAAAGACCTCCAGGGATGCAGTAGCGAGAATTGCATTCAGCGCATCAAGAGTTAATCCTCTGATGCCAAGGTTATTAATATAGGAAATACAAAGGAGTCGTAACCTATCTTCTGAAGGTAGATGAGCTGGCTAGCGCTGGATTGAGAAAATTATTATTTATTAAAAATGAGATAGTCACGGGCCAGTGACTAATGCTGATTGGGTTCGGAGACAATTCCCCACCCACAAAGCAAATAATACATTTCTCAGGAAAGGTGTTTTGTTAAATACAAAATGCCAATAGCATAGTTATGCATCTGCTCTAGGCTCCCATATAGAATCTTTTCACACTATAAGGGCATTAACTGTGAAAACACCCTCACCATGCTCATACTCCATTTTCTCTCTTAAGTAGCCCCTGAGTTGTTGGCTTGCTTAGAACTGGGGCTTCCTTCAAGCCTTGGTTCTAGCTCAGGTGTCCCCTGAGAATTCTATAGGACTGGAGCAAATTGAAGATAGATTCTATGAAGTGCTTGGTTGGCACTAGGCTCTTCTCCGGACACAGAAGAAGAGAGAAGGAGAGAATGGAATCAGTTTCCATCCCCATTGATTGCAAAAGCAACACAAGTCCCTTGAGTGGTTAACAGAAAGCCAAAGGGGATGCATTTAAAGCATGATTTCCAAACTAGGAATTTGACAACACAGTGAGTCCCTGGGGATCAAAATAATATAGCAAGAGGCCATTGGGTTCTTCGATTGAATGTGGACTTTGAAGTCAAGCAGACCGGAATATGAATCTTGATGCCTCCATTTATTATCTATGCAGCTTCTACTGAGGCACTTTCTTCCCCGGGGCTAAAGTTTGGTGCATCCATGATAAGGGCTACTTTAACTATTTTGCAGGGTCAGTGGAAGAACAGGCAGGTTAATGTGCTTGGTGCATGGTAAGGAAGTACTACATATTTACTGATGTTATTAACATTTGAAATGAGAAATCTCTGCAAAGTCTGAGATGTTTGGTTGCTGTGCAAATTAGAGAAGGCTCTTGGGAGATGGATCTGTGTCAACTGGCCTCTCACATCAGTTTTCCCTCTGCCTGCCATCTGGGAATGCTACCACAACATACTGACTTATTTTAGGAATAAAAAGGTATAATTCCAGGGTGGGAATTTTGTAGTAAATGCGTCATATCTTTCTTGCTCACCCATGTAACAGACATTGCTAATCCATTGCTACATTATTATGACGTTGGCTGGATCCAACATCAGAATTCTTCCCAACACAGTCTCATAGCATCTGTTGCCCAATAATTGGAGTTGTCATCTGAATATCTTCCTTGGTACAGTCAAATTTGTATACCATTTCAGTGGTTGGCAACCACTAGATGATCAAGAAATTCATTTTCTTTCTATCCATTTGTGTTTCAGAGTATACAGTGCTGACTGATCTAGATGGATGAGCTTATTGCAACACGGCGATGTTATCAAAATGATTTTAAACTGTTATTTCTTTTTGTTTTCATCCTTTTGTGATGGTAGTAGTTGAAAGAGTATTAGATTCGTATGTTTCTCTGTGACTCTTGCACATGATTCATAAATCTAATTATAACTGTGGGTAGTGACAGCAGGCTTCACACAGCCTAGAGATATGTTCGGTAGACCACATTTTGTGATTTTCTTTTGGGTTTTTGTAACCACGTTGATAGAGCAACAAAAAGGAGGAGGAAGAGGAGGAAGAGGAGCAGATCAAAGCTACACCTAAGTCATAAGTACTTATTTACTCTAAAACACTTAAAACTATGAGAAAGACAGTGCATTAATTAGGGTTGAAAAGCAAGTTCTAGACATTGCCAAATTTATTTTCTAACTGGTTTGATGTTCATAATTAATGGCTAATATTCTGCCATTTATAATGAATTAAAATAAAAAGTGGTTTAATGAGATTTCACTAGGCCACCTCAAGCATTCAATCAAATCTTCTTTTCAATATGTGAAAAATGTCTCCTTGACTCTTAATGCATTTAAGGTCAACAGTAACATCTTCATACATAAAAGATTCCATTCTGCTTCTAAAGAAGAGGTAATTATAAGAAAGGGGTCACATAGACGGTCTAGGATTTGTGTAACTTCTATTCTAATTAATTTATCGTATGTGGGATTTTGCTTTGGCTTCCAAGTGTTGATCTTTTACGGCTACCACATTCCACATGATTATGGGTTTTATTCCTGCAAAAGGTCATTCTTGATATAATTTCACCGTTAACAGAGGGAACCTAGGAGCATGGGTGTTCCTGTATGTCATTGCATCGTGAAAAGTCATTTGGCAAAGTCCTGGGTCTTTTTTGCCCTTAGATGTTATTTAAAAACCAAGGGGCCAAGGCATTTGAACAAAAGGTGAGAAATTCAATTAATCATTAGGAAGGTTGTCTTCACAATTCCAGTCCATGGGAGCATATGGATCAACAGAATGTTTGTATCTGAGAATGTGTTTCCTCTTCTCTCCTTCTGTTTCTTAAGTGAAATGACCTGGATGTTATTGTTATTTTGCCTCGTATTTATTTCGTGGTTGGTTTCTCTTGGGGCAGCATGATCCACAGCTGGGATCCACAGCCCTTTTATCATCAGGAAACCTTTGCGTTGTTGTTTTGGTTGTTTCCTTCTGATGCTTCTCGTTTCTTTGAAAAATTTTGTTCTTCCAAGCAAACTGCAGTTATTAAGTAATAATTATTTCATTTCCCAGGGCCTCCCCACCCCCACCACTTACAAAAAATTAAAGATATACATAACTGTCACATAGAAGCATCTTAGGTAACCAACCAAGCTGAGTTGATAGTATTCTGCCTCAAAGCAGAGAAACTTCATGTCAGTCTAGCCCAGGATAAATGTATGATTTCAACTGATATTTCTGAAATGCTGGCAACTTGCAAATCACAACCACTGACCAGAAAGAAGCCCCTAGATTAAGGCCACTGTGCATGCAAACCATCTGGGATCTTGTTACCAAAAAGCAGATTCTGTTCAGTGGGTCTGGGGTGGGGCCTGAGAGTCTGCATTTCCGACAAGCTCCCAAGTGATGCTGATGCTACTGGTTCATGGACCACACTCTGAGAAGCAAGGCTCTAGATAATAAGGGAAAGTAAACAGGGAATTTAGCCACAAGGTGTGGTTCAGTCTTAGCTCCAAGGAAGATTTTTTAAGCACCTTCTGTGTACCAGGCCCATTAGAATACCAGGTATATTTTTATATGCAATATATTAATGGGACAGTTTTTCCTTCAATGGCAATTCCACATCTTGCCAAATAAAAGCTCTGTGCATTCCAGAAAAGAGCCAGACTCTGCCTGGGATTGGGATTATTTCCACGGCTGTTATGGACATAATAGCATTTTCACTGGACTTCCTCCATGCATGGAACGATTCACAGATTAATTTAACAAATGTGTATGTGCCAGATACAGTGCTAAGCAGTAGGTATATGGTGCTAAAAGAAACAGATATAGTCCTTGCCCTCAGGGAGTGTCAAGCTAGGAAGACAATGAACAGGTGAGAACACAAAGAAATATGTAAGTATATATATGATGAGTGTTGGGAAGGAAGAGAGCGCATTCTCTTGTCTTCTCAGCGCTCTCCCACCTCACCAATTCATGTGCCAATAAAACTGGAGATCCTCTTCACTTTCACTGTGTCAGTCTCCACTTGTGCAAGAATGATCGTTGTACCTGGCCCTACGCCTGATACAAACAACACTGCTTGCTGTTCTTGGGGACCGCAAAGGATGGCAGGATAGAAAAGGTGCTGAGTTCCATAATTACTACTCAAGATTCAACGTGACATGTGTCATAACAATAACAGAGTCTAGCACAGTGTCTCTCACAGAGCTGGCATTCAAATAAATACTTTTTTTTTGAGGAAGACCTGCCCTGAGCTAACATCCATGCCCGTCTTCCTCTATTTTATACGTGGCACGCCTACCACAGCATGGATTGACAAGTGGTGCCATGTCCACACCCGGGATCTGAACCAGCGAACCCCGGGCCGCTAAAGCGGAACGTGCAAACTTAACCACTGTGCCACCAGGCCGGCCCATCAAATAAATACTTTTGAGGGAATAAATGAATGGAGGAGTCAACAAGTGCTAAGGCAAAATGAGAATCAGAGAGGATGCAGCAGCGTGGCTCTTATTAGCTTTACATGCAGACAGAGTGGAGTATAGATTCCAGCCCTGCCACCATCTGGCTCTCAGAAACTTAGTTCTTTCATCTGGAAGAAAAAAAATGATAATTACATTTTCCTCCCAGGATTGTGGTGGGGATTAAATGAGATAATACTACGAAATGCTTACCCCAGGGCCTGGCAAATGGTGAATATTCAGTAAATGATAATGCTGGTTACCCTTAACACTGTCTTTATTATCATTTTCCTAACAATGATTATGGAAGTGGCATATGATAAGGTCCTCAAAGGAGGGGAAGCGTTTGGACACATGGAGATGGTGAGGAAGGTTCTGCAGAGAAAACAAGTCTTTAAGAATCAGATTATTGCTTACACATTCAATAAATATGCCACTGGTTATTTGTGCTTGCCAGGGAATTAGGTGAAGATTAATTAATATTTATAAAGTATTTTGATATCCATGTAATATCCAGTAAGCAATTAGTTCTGTAACACAAAGCCAAATCCTTTTACATACCAAACAATGTAAAACAAACTGAATACAGCTGTGTAAGAAGGAACAGAATTCCATTAACGCATGTTGTAGGAAATCTGCAGCCGGTTGGATTTTTTCCCCCCTTTTAGTAATTTTCTTGCTGATTTTCTCTGGCTTCCCACTGCATTTTCCCGCCTTACCCCCTGCAGCCCCAAATCAAATTATTTCCTCTTGGGTAGCAGTGAAAGCAGAAGTGGGATGAAGGCAAATGCAATTCCGGCCCCTGCTGCCTGGGAGGTGTTCTGAGCCCAAGAGTGCATAAATGGTATAACGGGGAGGCAGACAGCGCTCCCAATGTGCATATTTCTGTATCCATCATCACAGTCAGGTGGCGGTAAACGCTATATGTTTCCTTGCTCTAGATGTGCAGGGAGAAGAACTTTGGATGGAGGGAGAGGAGATAAGAAAAATTAAGTCAAAAGAAAAGATGAATTCCTCCTTGATGGTGCTTTCTCATGTCTCTCCAGTCCACATGTGCATGTATATTGCCCAACCCCTGGCTGACTTGACTCGATTCTCCTAACCCCTGCTAACCATTTGCCATGGACCATTCTCACGACAATGTGCTGCTACGTGTTTATAAATCTCTTGTCCCCAACTTTTTCTGAAGCCCATGACCCTAGCCTAAAAATTCCAACCCTGTGTTTATTGTGGAAGCTTCTAATCCATGAAACTTGATCTAGAAGCCCAGTATGTCAAACAGATACAAAAGGAGTTACTGTGGAGGCAGCAGAGGTCAGGGGTCAAGCTGACTCTCTAACTCCTGCACTCTCTTCTAGATATCGCTCCAGAAACAGCTCTGTGATGAGACTGAAAGCCTTGTCCTAGTGGAAGCCTTTCTAACCAAATGCAACCAAGCTAAACTACCAGACTAAACCCATCCAGAAAATGTATCCTCTTTACTCAAGACAGAATGACCAACTGTCTCTGCTTGCCCAGGACTGAAAGGTTTCCAAGACGCAGGACTTTCAGTGCTAGAAGTGTGACAGTCTTGGGCAAACAGGGATGGCTGGTCACTCTACTCCTATCCTACCTCCTAAGGTAGAGTATTCTATCTCCCTCAGCGTGACAAATCTGATGGTGAACAAGCAGGCAGCTCTGTCTCCATGCTATACGCACACAGCGCTTGACCATCCCACACCATATATTCTCACAATTATTTTCCCCTTACCCATTATTATTGTGTTCAAATACCCAATCGACACCTGGCCTATTCCCTTGGGGAGGAAAGGGCATTGATGCTGAGGATCTTTTTAAGCAGTTTTTAGACCCAATCCTCCCAGAGGTTCCATGTCTTGCCTCAGTTTCTCCACAGTGGGGACTGATTCTTGAAGCCAAAGACCACAGAGTTCAGCCACTGCCCAGAAGGAAGCCAGCTTAGCCCTGTCTACTGATTACGTCAATTCCGTAGCATCCTTCTAAGAAGGGTGGGACCTACTTCTCCATCCACCCTCGCTTTCGGCACTTATCAATACGTCGTGAAAATCATCAGTGGCCCGTTCCCAATCATCTGCTAAGGTTCATTGCTCAGAACCCCTCACTCCATCTCCCTCATTCTCTGGGTTGCAGACCGTTGACTGACCCCTTGGTATCCTTGGAGACTGCAGCTGTCTCTGGAGCCCAGAGCTGGAAACTTATTCTGAATTCTTATCCAGAACAGTACAGATGAAGCCATCCTATCAGAAAAGAGTTCACAAAATGATTAAGGCATTGTCTACCTGGAAAATTACAAATGGAAATTCTCTATCCCCTCCTAAAAGCCCAATGAGCATATTTTACTAAATTAGCATTATTATTTTTTTTAAAGAAATTAGCACCAGCAGAGCAAGGCTGAGGCTGTGTTGCCTGGGTGAGATATGAGCTAAATGTGTCCACAGATAGAAATAACCTCTACTTTATCATCAGGCAGAGGGTAAGCAGAACGTGCCAGAGGCTTGATGAATCATTCCAAAGCCAACCATGTGGCATTTTTCTCTAATTAGATCAATTTTGCATTCTTAGTACCTTTCCCCAGTCCCCTGAGAATCTTCTATAGTTTCTCTCAGCATCTCCAGTTGTTGAAATTTGAAAACCCATCTCCCTTTCCTGTGGTCAATATCTGCTAATGCCACATTTTAATCACATTTGGATGTGTATGCTCAATCTTGAAATTATCTAAGGTACCTGCCAAACTATTTCACCAGCAACTCCACTAAGTTACTTACAAATCAAAAACGCTTATGGAACAAATTGCCAGATTCAGTAATTTACAGGCACTTTTCATTGTATGAAGCAATTTAAAATTACTGGAGTACTTCATTTTTTTTTTCCATAAGTGCTTCAATCTGGAAGTTATTGGGATTCTATTCCTGAGATGAGTGAAGTAATTTAACTTTTCTGGAGGACTTTTTATGCATGTACCTATAACAGAGGCACCTATTTTTAAAATGATTGGGGTTCTAATCACGTGCAGCATTGAACAATTTAAAATTACTAAAACATTTAAAATTTTATCAATGCTTCAAGTTTGGGATTGAATTTGAGATTGTATGTAGAAAATAAAAACCACATGACCATTTCATATCCTCGTCCCCATTCATTATTAACATCAGAATTTCAACTTGGACAATTTAAGCCTTCTGCCACGTAGGAAGCATTACAGATCTAAAATAGTCTGACTTCATGCAAAAGCAACTCTCTGATTTCAGGTTTTCATTTGGCTCTTGCGTGGCTATTTATAGCAAAGTAATTCAGAATCAGAATCACCTCTCCTTTAGCAGACAATGCATCTTAAAAATATTTGTTAAAATTGTTTAGATCTAGGAGAAATAGGCCAAGGAGATTTTAGTCTTCACTATTACTAAATTCAAATTGGATCAAAAACACTTTTCAGCTAACGAGAAGTTTTTCTATCATTTTGTTTTTTGAAGCATGAAGAAAAAGAATGACTTCTTTGTTCCTAGAAAGTGAGGTATTATTTAAAGATAGCACAACACAAAGTAAACTTCTGGCATTTTCCTGGTGAATTCAGGCTGTGAAAACAGGGTTATGGATGGGGTTGAAGGGCTGGGTGTCCCTTCACTGTTATGGCAGGCTAAGGTGAGACACACCTGCGCCATCTGACCATTTTCTGATATTTACTGACCAAAATCATAGATGAGAAACCCTCTGAAAAGAAGAAAGTCCTTTATCCCTGTAAATTTTTTTCTTTTGCTGTATTTTCATATTGAAAATTTCAAGGAAACACCAAAGCAGAGAGGATCATATATTGAACCTCTCTCTGTATCCATCACATTAAATGTGATCTCAACAGTAAGGTCATAGCTGCCCTTGGTTCAACTGAACACCCATCTACTTCCCCAGATTGGCCTAAAAAAATTCCATATATCATACTATTAATCTGTAAATATTTATAACAAGTCTACAAAAGATCGAGGATCTTTTTTCTAACACAAACACAATACATTACTGCACCTGAACAAAAATAACGAGTCTCTAAATGTCACCAAGTATCCCGTCTGTGTCTCTATTTCTCTATCTTAGAACTTTTTACAGGTTATTTTTAATCAAGCTCCAATTAGGGCCAAACATCATGATTAATTGATATATCTCTCAGGTGTTTTTTAATTCATGGAGCCCCTATTCATAATCTAGGTTGTTTTCACAGTATAGATTTGGCCGATTCCATTTCCGTGGTGTCACCGAACATGTTCACCTGCCTACCGTGTTTCCTATAACTAGGTGGTTATATCCTGGAGGCTTGCCTAGATTCGAGTTTAATATCTTTTAACTCAAAACCACTTCATCGGTGGTGGTGTGGATTTCCTTCAGGAAATACAGATGTTGGCTGGCCTCCCTTCTTATGATGTTAGAAAACACTGACAGCCATTGTCTAGATCCATTCATTAAGTAAGGGTTGTGAATTCACGATATTTAAATTCTACCATTTCTTCATCATTTATTAACTGTAAAAAGAAACTCCCTTCATCAACTATGTAATTATCTCCATGTGCCATTCTTAAAGGAAAGGCAGGATAACTGTTTTATTCTTTCCCTTCATTTATCAGTTTCTAAAACAAAGAGTTTATCTCTACCATCTGTGAAAGGTGACCAACAAGTAATTTCAGTTTTTTCCTACTGTTATGAACGTGTTACTATGGAATTGCTCATCTTATTTTGATACTCAAATTGTCTCACCTTCGGTCTACTGATGTTGGTGTCTCTAAACGACATGAGGACATGACCCGAATAGCACCAGATACCTTCCTTGCTTTTTGATATGACAAAATTTTACAGATTTATCTCACACAATCCCTGTCCTAGACATGAAATCAACCATTTTCCCAAGGAGGCTTGGTTGCATTTGCTGGGAAATGGTGATTAGAAACTATAATCTATTTGCTAAGGAAGTTCATTGCTATAGGATTGGTCACTGTTTCCATGCTTTTTGAAAGGACAGAGACAAAATATATGAACATTTACTTAACCACTATGCCATGGGGCCGGCCCAAATTACTGTGTTTTAAAATCACTGGGGATAGATCCTCTCCTGGGGTTACGTCACTACCTGAGTACACATTTAGGTTCAATCATTTCTCTGACTTTTGAACCTTATAACTACCTTTTTATTTAGTTTCATTTTCTAAGTTACAAAATAAGGTTTATTCAGAAAAGTCTATTTCTTTTCCTGTTCCCTTGTACTTTTTCCATACTTCTCACTTCAGGTAACTGTGTCAGAAGATGGGTTACCCAGAAGCCTCCAGGTTGGAGAAGCCACAGAGAGAAAGAAAGATGCCTGGGGAGCCCCAGCCCTTCCAGCCCAACCCCAGCTGTCTGAGTCTTCCCACTCCAGACCAGGACATGTGAATGAGCAAGCTCCTTGATGATCCAGATGATTCCAGCCTCAGCTACTCACTGTAAGCATGAGACCCACCCAGCTGAGCCCAGACAACCCCAGACTGTGAGAGATAATAATAAAACAGTGTTCATTCTAACAGCTACTAATTTTGTTAAACAGAAATAGATAACTGGAACAGTAACCTTTTTATAAAATATTATAGTTTAATCTACCTTTTCTTAAAAAACAAAAAAGGAAATTTGTATATAAATCTGTATCTACCTCCCTCTGTAGGTAGGCAAAAGCATGCTACACACTTTTCTCCATCTTACATTCTCCCCTGAATAGTGTATTGGAGGCTATTCCTGAATAGTCCATAGCTATACTCATTTCTTTTCAAGCTGCATAGCACTCATTTGTGCAGAAGTTCCATTGCTTATTCAACCAACACCATTTTGACAGACATTTTGGATGCCTCAAGTTTTGTGTATTTGTTTGCTTGTTTGCAAATACTGTTGTAATGAATAACCTGGGTTCTCTTTTGATGATTGTCAGTGCCACTTTTTCTAATCAGGTGAGGTCTCTAGAAGGTCAAGGGAGTTCATTCATGTAAAGCCCTTGGACCACACCACTGCCTGCTACGTGGTAAGCACTCAATATGCATTAGCTATAGATGTCACCAAGGAAAACTCGTTTGCTTCTGTGGATGGGAGCCAAGTCAGTGGGGGAGCATGCTTCTCACATCACTGGAGCTGCGAACCCCAGGACTGAGCAGCATGGATGGTCTAAGGGGCACATACGGTTGCAGAACACTTGTACTTCCCTCTCCCTGAAACGACTTGCTCCCACATGGCTCCTTGCCTCTTTAGAACCTACACTTCCTTGAGGATTCAGGGCAAGTATTTCTTCTTTAGGGAAGCTCTCTATGACCTCTGTAACCCCAAAAAGGGGTCAGCGTCCTCTGTTATTCAAGAATATCAGTCTCCCTCTTTCAGGGTCCTTATTTATGTTTGTGGTTGAGACACGTAGGAGTGAGGGTCTTCCTTCCCTGCGAGAGAGCAAGCCTCATGACCATCTCTGCTCACTGTTGTAAGCCCAGTGCCCAACCCTGTGCCTTGCTCACCAAGGCTCTCAATAAGCAGTTATGGGAAGAAGGGATGCCGAGAGGGCAGGCCTTCCGCTATGCCTGGAACCAGCCTTGCAAGGCCACACAGAGCTCACCAAGGCCGAATTCACAGTGGCTGCGTGGGCCAACTCCAAGCCGGGGAAATTTGGCCATCTACCTTGCGTTGCCTCCTCATTAGCGTAAATTTTAAAAATAGCCTTATGCCAACACCATAAAGGTAATTTCCTCTTGGAAAGGACACTTACTCATTTGCTTTAAACAGTCATTAATGTTCCAAATTTCCCCTCAGAATTTCATGTCAATGATCCTGTGGGGAATTTGAAAGTAAAACCAGACAAATAATGATGTGGGGAAAATGTCAGAGGAGAACTGTGAATGCATTACAGACCTTCAACTAATACCGTTGCTATCGAAGTTCAAGGATTAAATAGTCATCAGTTTGCAACCTTCCATGAGAGCCCATTCTTCCCTGACAGCAGCCGGTCTCCAGCTTGCCAATAATGAGCGTTCTGCTGTAATTGATGGCTTTATCTAATGAAGAGATCACAGTCTAAAAGTCACAAGGGTCACCCCTCATTGGTAGAGGCAGGTCCCACCGACTTACTGGGGAGGACTCTGCAAGAGAAGGGGCAGCCTTCTTCAGATGAATAAAGATAATTTATCACATGCTTGCAGCCAAACACTAGTGCTCACGCATGGTCCAATAAAGGTGTGGGATATTTACCTTCAGGGCCACACCCAGAAGATCTGGGGCATAAGTGTATCATCCTTATTAAAGAATGTCTTTTCAGACCCAAATCTCTCAGGTAGATGAAGTGTGAGTCTCACATTTACTTACACGTTTTAGGGGAGGGACCCTATCTATCTTGTTCCCCTCTGTGCCTATCACAGACCTGTCACATAGTAGATGACCAATAAACATTTGTTGAATGAATGAAAGATTTATTTCTATATCTTTGAGCCCTGGGAGTAACATGTCAGTTCTACAAGCATAGGGATCTTTGCTGTTTTTGTTCAGTGATGTATTCCAAGTGCCTAAAATGTACTTAGTAGATCAAGGGCGTTCAATAAATATTGAGGGAGGAAGCAAGGAAGGAAGAAAAGAAGGGAAGAGAGAAGGAGGGAGGATAGGAAACTCCTCTCACCCCTTCAATGCTATCTGGTCCCTGCTCAGTGGCATCTCCTCCCAGATAACTCTGCCACCAATAATGCACATGTCCTACTTTCCCCTGTCTCTGGGGGCTGCCATCCTTCCTATACAATGTGGCTAGAGATGGGGAAATGGAGGAGGCAGCCAAGGAGTTAGGAAAATCTCATCCCCAGACAAGGACAACTCTGTGACAGAGATGAAAGAGCAGTTAAGGAGCTTTTTGCAGAATGAAAGAGATGGGACTTCATGAGTCCTTAGGACATTCCTCCTCACATATTAATTCTAAAATATACTGATTCAGGAAATAGCATTTGAGACTTGAATCTGTATCACTGTCTCTGGCCGGTGGCTATAAATATTCAATGCCTCCTTTTTCTGAAGAGTTACCTGAAATGTACCTTCATGCTTAGCGAGATAAAATATGTTATCCGATTAATTTAGATCAATTGATTGATTGCTTCTGTAATTACAGGATTACTCATCTAGGAATCAGGAGATTACTTTGAAGCAATAAAAACACCCTCAACAAGGAAGCCTATTCAGCCTGTGTGTAGAACATGCTTTCTTCCCCTGTCTCTCTCTCTCATAAAACTCAATCTTGTATTTCCCAGGATTGGATAAATAGAAGCAATCACACATGCCCAGTGCTTCTGCTGAATGACCACGCAGTCTTCGGCAGCGCCTCCTGGCAAAGCAGCAGTTTTGATTACTGACTCTTAAAAAGTGCTCAGAGGGGCGCAGGTTCCGCCCCTGAAAAAGCTTGATAAAGGCATAATTCATCCCCCCTTTAACCACGCTTTCTTCCTTATTCAGTTATAACACCACTAACGGCAGGCTTGCTTTTTGTGTGCAGACATAGAATATGCAAATACAATGGCAGAGGGAGAGCCATTATTGGAGACTTGCCCTAAATCACTTGCGTGCAGCAGAAAAATGCCTGAAGCCAGAACTGAAGGGCCACCATTGCCTTTATTTGTAAAATGTCCCCATTGCTGTGGCTACTAAGCCAAAGGTGGTTAGAAACTTTTAAGTACATTTAGCAGGTCAACATTGTCCATCTTGTTGTAATGATACCTCTAATTTTAAGTAAAATCTAAAATCTATAGCACCTCCATCCTTTTCTGGCAAACTCCTACTTGTCCATCAAGAGCTAACTCAAATGCCATTCTTACTCCTATGCTCCCTTATAGCGTTTTATTTCTCTTTCATGGAAATCATCACGTTATGTACTAATCATTTCTCCATGTGCATTTTCTATGAGCAGCTCAAGGACCAGACCTACAGTTTATTCAATTTGTTTTTTCTTTTGCCCTCTTTCTGTTAACATAATTTAAGCATTGGAATGAAATGGGTTTTCTTGTCTCCTAGCCCTTGGTTTGAATGTCAGCTTCATAACTTACCAGCTACATGACCTTGGGAAAGAAATTTAAATTTCTAGAGCCTCAAATTCCTCATCCATGTAACAGGAATAATGGTAGCACATGCATAGCAGGGTTGTGGTGCACATAGAAAGGCAAACTAGATGCAAAGCTTCTGGCACAATTAGGCTTTCTGAAATATACACACACTACATATACTCACACATCACACATGTCTGTGCGTATACATGCATTCATGTATAAACGTGTGTGCAACTCTATCTTCATATATGTGAATATCTATACATTTATATATAAATGTATATGTGTGTATGCATGTGTGTATGTGTATGTTTGCATTTACATATAATTAAGGTGTATATATATTCATATACGTGTATATGCCTGTGTTTATATATAAACCTAGATGTGTATGTGTGTATATGTATCTACGTATTTGTGCCTAAAAGCATTTATATATAACTATATGTGTTTGTATTCATGCATGTGTGTGCTCATGCATTTAAGTATAACCATGTGTGTGAGTGTGAATATTTTGTCACTGTTATAGTCACCATCTCTTCTCCTTGAAGGCAGCTGGAGCCCAGAGTACAGATTTCATCGGGCTATGTGCTCAGAGCTAACAGATTGAACAGAAAGACATTCCTAAATAGAGTGAGCATGGCTAAGCTGAGAAGAGCTGCTTGTCAACATGCTGAACCAGGAGGGGTGGCCCTGGATGCTGTTGGAAACAGGGCAGGCTCATAACCTATGAGAGGAAACTTCTCCAGGTCCAGAGCCGTGGTCAGAAAAAGGAATGGGTGCCCATAGTGGAGCTGGTGGAGAGTGGATAGAGAGAAGCTAAAGAAGAGGCAAGACGAGCCTCAGGACGGGATTTCAGGGTTCTCTTAGCGCTAAAACCCAGCGTTGCTCTGACGAGCTTACTTGGCTGACCTCTGTTGTCCTCACAAGCTCACGGAGGCTCAGATATCTCACCTTCCAGAAAGTCTCCCTTATCCTCTCTCCTGTTGGCCATGTTTTCTGCCCACCTCTGAACTCCTTTAAAATCTGTGCTCACTCTATTGGTAGCAAAGAGCACGTTGTCCTTTTATTGTCTCCTTTGCAGAGTGTGAGCTTCTGGAGCACCGCATTATGGTCCGTCTCCTGCTGAGTCTCAGCAGGAATTCAGCAGGAGAAGTGGTGGTGGTCCTGGTGGTCATGGTGGTGATGATGATGACGATAAAAAGTCTGAACACAGTTCTTTTCCTCCTTTAGTTTTTGAACCTGTTCTACTATCTCCCCCTCACTCTACAATAACCTTGTGCTTCCGCAGCCCCACAAGGCACCCTCCCACCTCAGGACTTTTGTATGGACTGTTACCTGTGCCTGGAACATCTTCATTCGCTAACCTCTTTCAAGTCTTCGCTGCCATGTTGCTTTCTCAGTGAGGCCTCTCACCACTACCTTATTACACTTACAACCATCTCTCCCCTGCTGTGTCCCCTCTTCGCTTCTCCAAGCTTCCACCAAACTTACACACAAGCACACACCCACATTTTACTTATTTTCTCCCTCCTCTCCTCTGGAATAGGGACTCCTTGAGGGTAGAGACTTTTGTCCGTGTGTCCACACCTGTATCACTAGGGCTTACACAGTAGCTGGCACATAGTAGGTACTCAATAAATATTTCCTGAATGGATGAACTCAGATGGCAATGAATAATTATTAGTATAAATAGTAATAGTTAGAGCAGAAAGAACAGGGCTGTGCCAGTTTAGAGGGCTAACATGGGTTTCTGTAGGAGAGAGGCTATCCCTGAGGCCCCTGTAGGAGCTGGCCTTTGGGCCCCTAACTTGTGCGCACGGCTGATCATGCACATACCCTTCCCTTGACCAGAGTCAAGCTTGTTTCTGTCAACAATGCCCCAGACCAAGCATCCCGGCATCGACTTACTGTCACATACTTTGTAATACATTTCCTTTCATTCTGAAACAAAACCCAGTAAGGTATTTTATCAGTCCTAAACACGTGTCTTGCATTCCGAAAGAACAGCATTTTCCTTTTTCCCAACAGTCATCTGTGGTGTTAAACTGCATATAATTAAATTAAAAGCATCCATAAACTCTCTGAAATATAAGGCTTTGAACAAACCTCAAATTATTGTAATTAAAGCCGTTGAGACCCCATGATATAATGGGTGGCCAACAAATGGTACCAGGAAAGTGATATTCTACTATTAGGAACGCTGCTCTTCACAGTGGGAGATCTGCATGGGAGACCCAGGATTGGAAAAGGAAAGAGACTATGAATGGAATGGCATTCAGAAGGCATTGAGAAGGGCGTCAGTTTGGTGCAGAATTTCAACTAATCGCTGTTCCCACCTGATTTCTATTTGAGATTGGTGGACTGTAATGAATGTAGCTTGTTTCTGAAAATGGAAAGAATACCTAACATGCATTGAGCACTTTACAAGTTCCAGGTTTTGTTCTAGGCACTTTACACATACGAGACCATTTAAGCCTCTCAACGTCCCTCAGAAGTATGCACCACCTTGTCTCCACTGTGTGGGTGAGGAAATCGAGGCACAGAGAGAGTGATGAGTAAATTGTCTCTGGGCCTGTGGTTAGGAACACACGGAGCTGTACTGTGGCTGCCCACATTCTGTCCTCAGTTGAGGTCTTTGACTTTTACCCCACTCTACTCCCAAGCTCTTACTGCATCGCCACTCTTACTCCCTGCAGAACTGTCTGCTAACCATGCAAGGCCTCCTCGCACCCCACTGTGCGTTAGATGGGGCAACAAGGGGTACGTTCTGCTGAGCCTGGAGCACGAAGGACAAGAAAAGAAATGAATGAGACGCTTCTTAAATGTGCTCCCTGGGCTTAGCACTTTGCATATCCGTTCTTGCGATGGAGACTCCACAAGAGTGGGGATCATGTTTGGTTTGTGCAGTCAGAGCCCAGTGCCCAGCATAGCAGCCAGTGTTTGAACAGGCACTCAGGTAGGTGTTGAATGGCTGGGTCTCTGCAATGGTCCTACAAAGCAGGCAAGATTATCTCTATTGCATAGATGATAAAACTGACTCTCAGAGAGGACAAGAGACTTATTCAAGGTCCCACAGTCAATTAGGGAAGAGCTGATATTTGAAACCAACATAGGTTGAACTTCAAGATCTTTATTTCCCAAAATGGTGCAGGTAGCAGAGGTCATGGGCAACAGCAGCATCAGGCAGTCTATACTCATATTTTGTTTCAGTGTTGAAGGCTTAGAAATCTGGAGCTTGCAGGCTCCAAGGTGACGGAGACATGCAAAGGCTGTCCCTGGCAGTCTGGGGTCAGCATGGCCAAAGCAGCAAGGTGAGCAGCCACAGGCAGCCTCCAGGAAGCTGCTGCCTTTTTGAAGCCTTTTATGTCAACCCCAGGTAGCTTGGTACGCTATCTACAGAGAAGCACTTTCTGTACTTTAAAAAGAACCCGCCAGCTAATACCATTACCAAGCCCTTTGATGCATAGAAGAGTCTACATCAGTCAATAAGGTTTTCGTATCTGAGTCTTGAGAGGCTTGCAATCCCCAGCTGGATGCAGGGGTCAAAATCAGGGCTTGGAAATCTCAGAGATACTGCAGTTCTGTGCATAGGAAGAAGGATGGCACAGCTCTGAAGTCCCAAACCCATCTTCCTCACAGATCCCTCCCCCAAGGACAGTATCCCTATTTTTCAACCACCCAGAGCCTTAAATCCAATCTTTCCTGCCCAGATAATGCCTCTCCCAATCCCAATTTCAAAACCTCAGGAAGCATCAACAAAGCAGTTCAATTTCCAACTCGCTTCAGCACACATTCACCTGCGTGTCCCTCAGGTGTGTGAAGCCCTTCATTACTGAATGCCCCCAAACCACCAACACATGCTTCCGAGACAAAGGGACCTACATCTTTCCTGGAAAGCTGCTTTAGTTTTGCATTCCACCATTGCAAGGCCTGGAGCAAATTGCATTGCCTTCTGGAGCCACAAAAAGACTCTTTAAGACAGGGGACAATACACACCTACTTTTAAAGGTAGTTGCATCCTTCATTCATTCAACTCTGCTATAAAAAGTGAACACTTCCCCCTATGTTTTGAAGTCTATCCCCTCTACCTTCTCAGTAACTTTATACCATCACTTATTCCTTCTCTCTCATATATTTTCACCTCTGTCTCAAGGGCATCCTTCTTATAGGCTAGTCTCTCCTACTGGATAGATGGAAGGAAGGAAGGAAGGAAGGAAGGAAGGAAGGAGGGAAGGATGGAAAACCTTCATTGGATCTACACCTACCTCCAACTACTTCATTATCTGTCTCCTTCTCAGCAGTCAGATTCCCTAAAAATTGTCTTTATAATTTCTGCCACCATTTCTTCTCGTCCCAACTGGCTTCCACCACAATCACTCTACTAACACACCTCCTGTAAAATTAACACCCTCTGTTATCACTAGATCCCACGAAGAACTTTCAGTCTTCTTTTCCTCCCTTCAGTTCACTTGCGTCGTCTCTTCTTTTCGAAGCACCTTCTCCTCTTGTCTTCCCACCACCCCGCTTGGCTTTCCTCCAATCTCTGTAGCTGCTCCTCTTTAGACTTGTCTGCTTCCGCTACCCACTAAATTTGGAAATCCTCAACGTTACTTCTTGCCACTCTTCTCTCAGCCCTTTTCCTCAGGGAAGTTTCAGATAGGATGGAAGCTCCAGTTGTCATAAACATCCTAATGACTCCCTAACATATATCCACTGCCCCAACCTCTCCTCTGGACTTCCAGATCTAGCAAGGTAGCTGTGCAGGAAGTGAATGAGTATGTTCCCCCAAAGTGGGGCCATCTCACCAGTTTCTAAAGGCAATATGTTGAGACGATGATTGCTAAGAGACAAATAAGGTAAGGGATAGAGTGTGAAAACAGTTACTGAAAGGCTGGCACATTTTTATGTAGCTTGTTTCTCCAGCAAGGAATGCCTTCCCCTACCCTCGTCCCACCCCAAGGAGGATGGTAAAATGCACTTGTGCCTCTATTTCGGATGCATGTAGCCTACTGTCTATTTAGTATATCCATGGGGATACTTGAGAGGCACCCAAAATTCCAGACTCCCAAACTAAACTCAGGGTCATCTTACCTACCCCTGGCCCTTTCTGATATTCCATTCTCAGTAAATCCAGTAGTATAAGCCAAAACCCTAGGAGTGACTCTTGACACCTCCCTCACTTCTCTGTCAGTGCATCCCTAATTCTTGTGGACTTTTTCTGTTAACCATCCCTGAATCCATATACATCTCTCTAGTTCCTCATTTGAGTATAAGACACCAGGACTGCTCCTTTAGATATTGCTACAACTACTAACCGGTCTCCTTGCTCCCTCTCTTTCTCATTTTCTGTACTGTAGCTCAGGAGTTCTTTAGACGGGAAAAAAATGCATCTTTATTTGCATTAACCTCTAATGGAAATTTATCATTTCCTATAACTATGGATGTGGGCAACAAATCACAGTAGCATCAGCAGTAACTGTGACTTTGTCATCAATTATAGGAAGAAATATTACATCACATTATAGTTGTTGTTGATATCCTGAAATATAGTTTATGCCCATCACTACTTCAAAATTATGGTAGTTATTAAACCTATGATTAAATCCTGTTATTTAAGGCTTAATAAAGTTTATATATACACTTCTTTATTAGTGGCCTAAATAACAGGATTTGATCACAGGCTTAATACATACTTATAAGTTTTACATAATACGTGCGTGTGTGTACGTCTGTGTGTTTACATATATATACAGTGGTATGGTGGTAAATCTTTTAAAAACTGTCTCGGGGACAAGGGTCCTGATTTTTGGTATTTGCCGATTTCCATGGTGTAAATACTCCCATTATGGCCACATTCAAGCTACCAGCATGACATGATCGAACACAGAGTTGGAAAGAAACGACTACAACGATCAGCTTTTATGAGCTGGTAGGAATGAGCCACCTCCAGCATCCTGCCGCATAGATATTACTCTATCACAGATATATTTCTTTAATATTTTAAAAGATGTACCAAAATATTATAGCATACATATAGTACAGTATAAGTAGATTCCATCATAATACTAAATATTCTAATCTATGCATCTAAATACAATATTCTGAGATGGAGTCCATAGGCTTCACCAGATTGACAGAAGGGTTTCTGGCTCAAAAATGATTAAGAACTCTTGCAATTCTCAGAATAATAGTTGCAAAGAGAAATCTAATTAAGACTGTCACCCCCATGTCCTGATGCCTGGACACTCAGACACACACACACACACACTCACACACACACACACACACACACTGAATCTTGTTAATGGCTTCCTGCTGCTTTTAGGATAAAGGCAAAATCCTTCACATGACCTACAAGGTCCCACATGGCCAAGCTCATCTCATCCTGCTTCATGGTCTTTACACCCAAAGCCCAGGACTGACTGAGGCTGGAATTACAAACGCTGGTCTGTAAATCTCTCCCAGAACCCCGCACTGCCGCCACCAGGCACTTGAGAATCTTCTTTCCTGACCCTGTGATCCACCACCGGAGTTGGGAACTAGAGATCTTAGGTTCTCAGAGTTGCAGGCTAACGCTGCAACCTGGATGGCCATCTACTTACACCCCCATAGAAAGGCAATCTTATCACATTGGGCATCTCTCTCACCAGGCCAGAGCAGGAAGTTTTTAATGGGCCCCTGCAAACACTGAGATCCTCTGCATTCAAGGATCATTGAGGAGATAATTAAAGTTCCCCGGGATTAGAGGAAACTCTCCAATGCTTCCCCCATAGCTGTATATCTTCCTTACTGACAGGATCTTCTCATTACTCCCCAGGTTTGGCAGACATTTGTTTCCTCCATGACTTCAGCAAAGAAAAAGAATAGATTTTACTTAATAGGCCACTGTCCTACTTCCTCACCCATTTTTTATTTCTGCTTATTACAGACTACTCTTCTGTTGAACTGTGTGTGTTGTTGCGTACAGATTCAAAGGGTTGTCTCCGAATAACATTTCATTTAAAGGGGAAAAACTAGGCACCATGTCTTCAGCTTGAGGTGGAAAAGGTTTTTCCTCTTTAAATCAATAACTAAGGGCTGTCAGCAACTAAATAATTCCTAATCACTGTTGGCAAACATAAGACCGTGCCAAGACGTGGGGCCATAGCAGCCTTCCTTCCTCCTTGAGGGCTGCTGTTCTTAATAGATGGGCTTATGGAGAATGAACTGAGGTGTCTTAAAAGCAAGTCTATGTATCAGTTAATCAAAAACCTGTCCCTTTTTTTCTTAACAGGCATCTTATATGTATCTTGAGAAAGCCGTAAATTGTGCTAATCCACTTCTTTTACTGCTGTCCAGAAAGAATTATTTTTGTTAATGGCGTGGTAAATCAGGAGACTTGTTAGTGAAACTGCTCAGAAAATGAGTCTTGAAAATGAAAGCTATAATATTTGTCAGATTTCCAAATTCCCTCTTGGGAACAAAGATGGTAACCGTAACATATTTGCTAAATTCCATTACTTTCATATATTTATGTAGCTTGAGATATGGGATGCTAAGGAAAGTATGCACATAAATCAAGGGTAAAAACATAAAACCAAATCCAAAGATAGATATTATGGCTATAAATTCAGACCTGATTTCAGGGTTAGTATTCTGATAGATTTGAGTGTTAGCACTTACACGCTTAAAGGACCTGCTCAGCCTCCTTTATTACCCCCAGGCGAATTCCTAATGAGAGTGTGATCTTACTACCCCCTCCTCTCCAGGATCTCCAAGTCAAATGACCCACAGCATCCTCTCCACAAAGAAATTCACTGGCTTTCTGCACAGCACAGGCAGGGCTCAACCCTTCTCCCTTCATTTATTGGGAACCCTTTTCGGAGGAAAATAACTAGAGAGGTGCTCAAACTCACCTGTGATCAGAGAAATGCACTTGAAAAAGGTAATGTAATAATAGCTTGGAAAAGTTTAAAGTTTGATAATATCAAGCACTGGTGATAGAATGAGGAAACACATACTTTCATACAATGTAGGGTGGGAGATTAGGCACAACCCCTTTGGAAGGGCAATTTGGAAGGATATTAAAAAATACATATATGTGGGCACATACACAGATATATAAATACATATGAAATACATATACATATATACTTGCACATGTATGCATATACACATTTATATATACACATTTACGTGTAGATATTCACTTTTTCACATCTACCTAGAAAAACACTTTGACACGTGCACAGTGGGAACAGATACAAAGATGCTCACTATAGAATCATTTTTAAGAGTGAAAGCCAATAGGCAAAAGGCTAAATGAAGTAAGTTATGGCAGACCCACATCCTGAATATGATATAGCAGTTAAAATGAATGAGGTATTTCCACATCTATTAACATGGGAAGATGTCTAAAGTACATTGCAGAGTGAAATGGCAATGCTGTCGATGTCTAAGAACAAGGGGAGGGGACAGATTCAGGGGGCCGTAGAAGGCTTATCTGTGATGATTTCATTTTTACTTGCCCTCTGGCCTAAAATCTCCGATGGGCCAATCACTTACTGGGTGAGTTCTGTGCCTCAATATTCTCATCTACAAAGTGGGAACAAATGTCTGTCCTGACCTGTGCCTGGCACACAGTGGGTGCTCACCAAGTGCTAGAAGCCTTTCCCTTGATATTTTTACAACAGCATCTTTAAAAAAACTAACTAACTAAATATTTTTATGTCCTCAAGGATAGAGAAAGTGCCTTCTTTCTTGTGACTTTTCTCATGCTCCTATTTATTGCTTTTTCAATTTCTGTCCACAAGCTCTCCCTACCTCCGCTTCTTGTCAATCTCTCTTATTTTATCTTTGGCTTGTCTGCTATAAGGACTCAGCTCTGATAGCATTGTGGGAAAGCATAAGGCATTCAGTGACAATTTTTGACTAAGCGTCTCCACACAGTCAAATGATATTATATCTGTAATTCCCTAGAAAGTAGACAGAGCGATATCAAAGGCTGTGAGATCTTGCATAACCGAAATATAGAGAGATGGAGATCCTAGAAAATGAGCTCCATTATTTCAAAGAGGAAGAAAGTAAATCATTTCATGCATGTAATAATTCAGCAGTTCTAAAAAATTAAGAAAAGCAGAGAGAAAGAAGGAGTTTTTGGAATTGCCTCATCTCACTTAGTTTTGCAAATGAGGAAATGTACGCAAAAAGGTCATGAGGTTGTCCAAGATCACTGAGTCTGTTAGCTGGAAGCCAGAGTAAGACCCTGGGATTTTTGACTACACTCTTTCCTCTCCTCCTCGATTTGCTCCTTGCCTAGAGCTCAGTAAGATGTACATTCAAGAGATACGGTAATTGCAGAATATTCTGTCTCCAGTTAATAAGTCAACCCTAGATAATAAGCAATTCTCTTTGATCATCTTAAGGGAAAAAGAACACACAATTTGAAAATGACCTGAGATATAGTTGAGAATGATGTCTTAAGTTTGGAAGAGCCTAAATAGAGTTTGTTAAAATCCCCAGGAATCATTTCTATGGATGTAGTTGCTTAAACTTGCCCTTCAACAGTTTTCCTCCACATACAAAATACTTCTTTATGGCTCTGGAGGGGTAAAATCTTGAGATCAATTGTTCCTTTCACATTTTATAAAAAACAGAGAGTAACGTTTCTCTTCTTGCAAAATGTAAAGACTTTAGCTTGAAAGGTATCCTTGAACCCACAAGGAGGGGTCTCGAGGATAGGAGGTCAATGGCTCCATCTTCCAGGGGATGCTTGGAACCGAAATCAAGAAATGATGTCATTTTTACCTAGATGAATTTGCTCTTCTGTTCATCCTTATAGTTAGGTGTTATCTCCCACTCACACACTGCAACTGGGAATCCTGGGCCCCTGACCTCTGCCCTTGACCTCAGAACCCTCCTCTTTTCTCACTCTGCCCTTCCCAGCTACCAGCTCTCCTTATCAGTCATGCTGTCCAAGCTGCTAGGGAGAATGATCTTCTGTCTTCAACCAACAAACACCCTAATTTCTTTTCCCTGCAAAGCAACCATAAAATGTCAACTCTTCTTTGTCTTTTGGGCAGAAAATGAAAGAGGCTATTTGTTCAAAAAGATTAAACAAATAAAAGCAATTGCAGCAGGTTACTTAACAACCTGGCCAATTGCTGCATTTTTACATGGCATTTGGAACACTGGTTGTATGGATAAATCTGGCAATGTCTGTTGTTAGTAAAAACAATTTGTCTTTTTTAAAAAAAAAATAGCATAGTCAAATGCAAAAGCATATACTTAGAAACTAGAAGCTACCTGTCATTTGGACTGAAAACTTTATTGGTCTAGCTCTCTCAAAGATGGCTCCTTCCTCTCCTATGCTAGCTGTCTTGGATATCACCCTTGCGATGATTGCTATGTCCACATCTCATCGGTCCTCACTAGAATATGCCAGAGCATATTATTCTTTGCAAATTTCACCTTATTACCTATACACTATGTTCCTCAGTTACGCTTTGTCCTTCTTTACTATGTCAGAGTGAAAGCCTTGTGTCTCTGTGGACCTAATGTTTCCCTCCTGAGAAACACCGCCAGATGTTACTCATCGTTGTTCCACACGAGTTCCAAGACAAATGTGCAAGCTCTCCAGGTCTTCCTGACTGAGAGCACTTGGCGCTCATCTCTGCTCAAGAAAAAAACATCATTTTACAACAGAGGTTCCAATCAAGCAGGCTGAAAGTTTGGGCGGGAATTAAATAAGATCTTCCCTCAAATTTCTTTCTACTCATTACCCCACTTCCCATCACTAATTGCCTCAGGAAAGGGTTATTGTTGCTAAAAAGCAGAAAGAGATGAAGAATAAATAAATTTAAAGTTTTAAACACCCAGGTGTTTTGTTATTATTGTAAGATCACAATTTCTTTCTTTTTTTTTTTCCCAAAGATTTTATTTTTTCCTTTTTCTCCCCAAAGCCCCCCAGTACATAGTTGTATATTTCTCGTTGTGGGTTCTTCTAGTTGTGGTATGTGGGACGCTGCCTCAGCGTGGTCTGACAAGCAGTGCCATGTCCGCGCCCAGGATTCGAACCAACGAAACACCGGGCCGCCCGCAGCGGAGCGCGCGAACTTAACCACTCGGCCACGGGGCCAGCCCCCACAATTTCTTTTTATTTCAAACTCTAAATCTAAAAGAAATTTGGGTATGAATCTGGGCTTTAAATGGTAGATAGGGAAGAATGGATTATGATCCATGGTACTCCCATCTGTTGTCCAGATAAAAATTCCCTGGGTTGGAAGGAGAAGGAGGACTGCAATAGACATGGTGAAAGAGACAAGGGCATGTCTTCTTTCTGAGCTGCATTTCCAAGCCCAGTTCTGCAAGGGGGCAACAGAATGGCGCCTACATGCTTTGAGAAGGGACCGAAATATTGAAGAGAGAGCAGGAAGACTTGAATCACCCTTAAGCTTGGAGGGAGGAGAAGTCCAAAGACCAGATGGGACACTAACATCTCAGTTGGTGCTAGAGTGCCTCCCACCTGTTACGCGCCATGGCAGCATGTAAGCTTAATAGGAATTAGAGAGAAACCTAGAGGATTATGAGGGCAATGAATAGACTTAGCTTAAGTTTCCACCAACTGGTAGAAAGGGTGACCAACATAGAAATGTATGTACAGTTTGAGAATACAAAGACTGTTGTCTTATTTGCACCCCAGAGTTTGTAAACAGGAGATTAGTATCTTCACACACATCCTTGTCTCTATCTGATGCAGTATAGCACACCCACGTCACACTGGCAAAGCCCTGCCTTTAAGATAGAACTTAGACTCACCCAGGACTTCCTCCGACAAAGCACCATTAGCAATCACAGCCTATGAGAAAAGTTCCACACCCAACTCTCACACTCATTCCCCAAATGATGTTCCCCGTTGTCATACTCATATTTGGGCAACTCTCATTGCAGTCTCCAACTATCTGCCACTGGCCCTGGTCCCAGCTCCATGCAGGCCTCCTGAACTACATTTTGGTATCCTGCCCAAATACACTTTTCTGGCATTTTTGCTAGATTTTTGGCCTCATACATCTGCTTCTCCACAGACAGCTTGACCAGCAATGCCACTCTGCATAGCTGAGATAAGCCAAGGACTGCACTTGGACGGCTGTAGGATTTAATCATCAAATAAGCAGAAAGGCAGAAAATACACAAATTCACAGTTACTTTTGTCTTGAGGGTCACCAACCAAGTTTATAATCTAATCACCTCTCTCTTCTGTGCATGGCCCTCCTTCCTCTTGGGTTGCGTGACCTATCTCTTCATCAAGATCTATCATATTACAGTCCTAATAGAGAGAAGAATATATGGAAATGGTGGCTGAGAGTGAAGATCAAGTCTCTCCCAGAAAGACAAACACAGTGAAAGTGAAAAATAAGTCCACACTCTCTTCTGTGATAATAAACTCCTGGGAATCTTAATGATGCTCTGTGCTTTATATTGATGATTTTCCTTTAAGTCTCTGGATAAGAGAATGTGGATAAGACAAGAATACCAACGTTGGATGTCTTCTAAGTAAATAACTATGAATAATTCTGCTTAAAGTAGAAGTGAAAATATGGACGTATGTAAGGTAGAAACACATTTGAGGAACTAGCGCACATTCTTTGATAACCTTAGATTATTTTTTCTAAATTTCTTAATCTATCTTCCAATTTAGAGACAGTATTTTTTAACCCTAAACTGTGCTGATAGGTCTCAATTCATAGCCTCTTCTTCTCTATTGGATACCTGATTGGGGGAATGGTGCTCAGTGATATAGCTTTAGCACTTGCTATGTATCCTGGAGAGTAGGAGCAGGGAGTATCCAACCAGATACTGAGTAACTACCATGAGCTATGTCCTAGACCTGGTGTCTCATGTTTATGGTGCCCCCTAATCCACAAGGTGACTCTATAAGGCATATATTAAATCCACCATTTTTCATACAGGGAAACGGAGGAAGAGGTGCATATAGAACTAGGATCCAAACACATGATGGTCTGGTATTATGAATCCCAAGTGCTTTTTCTTTTACTCCGTCTCTTTATTCTATACCATACCTAAAAGACTTAAACCGACTGCAAGTGCATTTGAGTTGTTCTGTAATTTCCGTTTAAGAAAACATGATGAGAAATTCACATTCTGCCTATATATGGGCATTTAAAACAAATTTTGAGTCTGCAGTGCTCAGAGAACCCAAAGAAACATTGTGGTTTGAATCTTGGGTGCCATGAAAGTCAGTAACTTAGAAGAGAATACCCTGCCACTTCCTGAAGTCTGAGATGAAGAAGACCCACCCAGCAAGGATGGATGAGCGTGCATTTTACAGAAAACCAAGCATAGTTGCCCTTCAAGGATAAGGGAGAATTATTCAAAGCTGAGGTCAACTTAAATCTTTGAACTCTAAGTCTTCAAGGAGCTATCCCAGCACCGTGGACCACATCTCCAAGAAAGACAGGGTAGCTACGCCGAGAGTGGTCCACACCTACCCAAGGTGAGTGAGAGGAGCTGGCCAACAAACAGAAAATCAGACACTCCAGTACTTACTCCCCCTTTTTATAAAGCGGGGAGTGCTCGTGCCCTCTGAAGTCCAAAGCCAGCACTGTTTCTGCCATAGAACAGGGCTCTGGAGGGAAAAAAGCAAACGGGGATTCATGACTCCATCCTGGGGATCCAAACGGATATTTTAGAGTCCGTGCGGCTGCACAGGGCCCTCAATGGGTTTATTTCAAAGCGAGGAGGATGGCAAAGGTGAAGTGCACAGGCGAGAAAGACGGAGGCAGAGAGGCAGCTGGGACTGTCAGGAAACACACAGAAGTTTGTTCTTCGAGAACTTCAAGCACGCTCTTCAAGAAGCCAAAAGAGGGAGCTAGAAATGTTGCCTGAACATTTTGGTAAGAGTCACTGTTCACTTCTCCCCAGTACACTCGATTTTAAAGCTGTATCCATCCTGTCAGAGCTCCTTTGTCCTCAAGCACTCTTTTTCTTTTCACTTTTTTCTCCAGCTTTATTAGTTATATAACAAAGAAAAATTGTATATGTTTAGAATGTACAAGCTGATGATTTAATAATATGTACACATCGTGAAATGATTACCACAATCAAGTTTATTAATATATCCATCACCCTAATAGTTACCTTTTTTAAATGTGTTTTGAAAACTCAAGATCTGCTCTCTTAGCAAGCTTCAAGCACACCGTACAGTATTGTTAACTATAGTCATCCTGCTGTACAACAGCTCCCAGCACTTACTCATCTTAGAGCTAAAAGTTTGTACCCTTTATCAACACCTCCCCATTTCTCCTGCCTTTAGCCCCTGGCAACCTCCTTTCTACTCACTGCTTCTATGAGCTTGACTTTTTCAGATTCCACATATAAGTGGAATCATTCAGTGTTTGTCTTTCTGTAACTGGTTTATTTCACTTAGTATAATGTCCTCCAGGTTCATGCATCTTGTCACAAACAGAAGAATGTCCTTATTTTTTAAGACTGAATGATAGTCCATTATGTATGTGTATATATCTATATAAACACACACAGATATATATATATATCACATTTTCTTTATCCATTCATTCATGGATGGATCCTCTGTCCTCAGTGTGTGTTTGCTTAACATGCATTTCTTGTCTTCAGGGCATGTGACAGAGAGAAGAAAGGTGCAGCCAGAGAGACAGACAGTCTGGAGAAAAGGAGATGAAGCCACAGAATGAAAATTCTGAATATGGGCATTCCTGCCCACACTGTGGACTTGCTGCTACTATCGTGTGGCTGTTTCCATCTTTTGCTGTGCCTTAAGGATCTATCACTGTCTGATACAGTACCATGAGAGAAAAAGATCCACTGACTCTCCCAACAGATCCCTGTTTTCCTTTCTTAGAAAACTTTGAGATGGATATCCTCCCCTCATTTTGCCTCTGCCACTAGGAGCAGAAAGAGCCTTCTGAAGAGCTGAGGAAGCCACCAGCTTCGTCAAGGTCAACTCTCAGTTATTTGTAATGCCAGGTGTGGCAGACCATTACACCCCCACCTACATCCTCTTGGTGCTTACTGTTCTTATAATATCTGCATCTTCTTGCTGTGGCCAAGGATCATGCTTGGCCTGTTCCCTTGGCAGGTTGAAAGCGCCAGGAGATAAACACCCCTGGAGCGGCCCTCAACCAATGAGAGGGGGTTGGTAGACCAATTCCCCAGCTTCCTGATTGAAATAATCAAACGCTGACTGCAAATAAGTAAACTAACCAAACTCAACATGACTGAGCTTCTCATCTGAGAGTCAGAAATCCCAGAACAAACTTTAATTAGCACAGGATCAGTACTCCTCTGGGTTTTAGGTAAATTCTATTCTTTTGCTTTTACGTAATGAGGTGTACAGTAGTTGAATGGCATAACCAAGGACAAGCAGTAAGCAAATATCTGATAAATATTCCCCAAATCATGTATCACTGGCCAGATCCCATTATTTAAAAGAATTATCGAAGATCAATAGTTCTTAACCTTTCTGGGTCATAAGCCATTTTGTTAATGTGATGATGATTTGTGAAACATGTTTACACTTGAAGCATTTTTAATACATTTGAAGGTTGCTGGGCCTCCTAAAGTCCATTCCTTGGTCTCTCTTCCATGGATCTCAAGTTAAGAACTCTGATTTATGTTTGCGGGTCATTTCACTGAAGGAAAGACCTTTTAGAAGTGAATAGCCACCATTTTGTTTCAAGTTGGCTGAGAAATCCATTGATCTAGGCCTTGACACAAGAGAATCATAGAATTTTAAAAGATACCTAGCCCACTGAATGAGACTCAACTTCCTCCTTCAGTAGTGAAGGGCTTTGGCATAATCTCAAATTTGTTTAGACCAAAATAAACAAATAAATGAAAAGCAAGATTTAGACTAGCAAATTTTATCTTATTGACAAGATAGATAGACAAATATGGAATAGTTAATGGCCAGCCAAAGAATCTGCCTATCTTTTAATCACAACAGCACCAACCATACCCACTAAAACAAAGTGCAATTTCATTTGTTTGCAGTAGGCAGGTCCTCAGTAAACATCTGCTTAGAAAATGCATGCTCTTTGCTTGGAACAGCATATCATGGTAATGCAGCAGTTTCACTGTTCCTATTTAGGAGCCAATAAATTGTCCAATTCTGACAGCTAGAAGCCTGGTAGTGGGTTGCCATAAAGCCAAATTCCATAACATCAGACAGAGACATATGTCGGAAATGAAAAATCTACACTTAATTTGGAAAATCACATTCAGTAGCCACCATGTTTTGTGTTTTTCTTCCAAAAAGCACAAAAACAATTTTTTTCTATTTGAAAAATGTCTCTGTTAATTATGGAAACATAAAATTCCACACTGCATCAGACACTGAACTTGGGAAAGCAATCTGAACCAACTTTCTCAGGAGCGACTGAGGGAAATAAATGGGTCCAAATGAATGAATACTAAACAAGAGTTTTCCATTTGTTTTTTCCTTCATTACAAGGTGGAATTAGTAATGTTGGAAAAAAGACTAAAGTGGTGTGTTTACCCTGACAGCATCCCCTTAACAAGAGCTGCTTCTAGAAGCTAATGAGCTTTCATAGCAAACTGCTGAGTACGTCTAGATATTAGGGTTAAAAGCCCATCTTATGGTAAATTACTCTAGACTCTAATTTGGCAAGAGTAAATGATTTGTGGTCCAAGTGGGGATTTGGTGCCAAGCTCCTAATTTGAGTTGTATACAATATTTCAAGACCAACTTTCATTAGTATCAATTTACAAATGAATTATGTGTAAGCAACTGAATCATACAACAAAAAATAACACGTATTAGACTTCTCTTTGATCACTACCTACCTTTACTCACCGAGTGCTTTTTAAGATGCTGAAAGGAATTGGGATGGGGGAGAGATTATTGACTTGTCTTTTTTCTCCAAGTCTATATATTGTTCTCTGAGTGGAACTGCTAGGTCTGAACAGTCATAAGAGGTGTGAAATTTAAGTGGTTAAGTTAGGACTCTGGTGTCAGACAGCCTGGGTTGGAATCTCACCTCTGCCAAGTTCTAAATAACTCAGCTTCCTTGGGCAAATTACTTCTCTCGGCCTCAGTTTCTTCATCTGCAAAATTAGAATCAAACTGTGCTCACCTCCTAGGGTTATTGTGAGTCTTAAGTAGGATGATCCTTTTAAGCTCTTAGCATAGTATGCAGCACATGGCAAATGTTTAATGAGTGTTAGTTATGCTGCTGCTTCTGCTGCTGCTACTAATGAAGAAGAAAAGACGGATGAAGAGAGAGAAAAGGATAAAGAAAGAAAGAAAAAAATGATATTTCCTGAGCATATCTCTGTTGAAAACTGTACTTGAAGCTTCTGAATACATAGATTTGGGGGCCAGCCTGGTGGTGTAGTGGTGAAGTTCACACTCTCTGCTTTGGTGGCCCAGGGTTCAAGGGTTTGAAGCCCGGGAGCTGATCTACACACCACTCATCAAGCCATGCTGTGGCAGCGTCCCACATACAGGATAGAGGAAGATTGGCACAGATGTTAGCTCAGGGCCCATCCTCCTCACCAGAAAAAAATAAAAGAAAAGAAAACACATTGATTTGAAGAAGGCTACAACAACAACAAAAATAAACAACAACAAAAACTACTGAGTGAGATGTACACACTTCCTATAGTCTACAGCTGGAGGAACACAACACATGGGACCCACCAGCAAGTTTCAAGACGTTGAGATTGAAGTCAGATTGAAGTCACCACCCTCACACATACAGAAGGGAAAGACTCTATGGATCAGAGTAAACAGAGCTGTTTTAGGCACAGTGTCCTCATTCATTTGTTTTTACCACTGTTACAAACATCAGATTTAAAATTACCCACCAGGAACTCTGATAACAAACCACCCAAGAGAAAACAGGTTCAGTCAGCCTGCTTCCTTGCCTTATGGCCAACTTTCCTCCTCCAACAGTAAACTACAATTAAAATGAAAAGAAAATGAAACGCAGCCACATCTTTCAATACTGAGCAATGTGTAAGTTGCTATATATGCAGCTCTTAGACTTTGGCCAATCGTGGAACTTTTCTGACTCCCCAGGCTGCATCTTCCGCTGTTCCTCCAAATCTCAAATGGGGGGCACCAGCAGGGAATTGGAGAGAGGAAGGAGAGTGACTTTGGAGGACGTATTTCTCTGCTCACACCTTTGTAAACAGCCACTTCATTAAGCTCTCTTCCAATGCCCCAGTTGGAGCTGGCTGTGGTGTCCAGGCTGAGACCTAGCAATCACCCTAATGGAGTAAAGACCTCCACTCTAGCCGAGGCATGTGTTGTCCAGAAATGCCCAGGTCCCCAAGATCCCACTGACTTCCTGCCACAGGCCAGTCTACAGCACTTATTTACAGTAACAACCTGGTCCCCGTGGACGTTTGTGCTTATAACCTCTGTCCTGGAGTGGGGAAGCGACTTCTAAAAACAGTGCTGAGTAATTCAGACATTACCCAGCCCACATGAGAAAGGATGACCTGCATTGATGGCTCAACCCCCATTATCCCTTCAACCTCACACATCAATTCCCTTTGAAAGGATGGTAGGGAGTAACAACCAGAAGTATAATCACATCATCACATTTCAAGAAACCCTGTATTGAAAGCAGAGCTACAAATTTAAGAAATAGCCCATGGGGAAAAAAAGAAACACTTTCCTCTGCTGCATGAATATTTCAGGCAATGTGGAAAGAGCTCTGAAATCAGACAGACCTGAGTTCTAATATTAGCTTACTGATTGTGGGACTTCTACTCAAACGCTTAATCGATGCTCTTGTTTTCCAGATTTGTAAAATGGGGATGATGATATCCACTCCACGGGGTTATTATTCACATCGAATGAAATGGTACAACAAGAGTAACCTGGCCTCCAGTAGACAGTCAATAAATGCAGCTGCTTTTCTCTGTCGGTTCCAGTTCAAGACCCTGAGTCTGCATTTGATTTTACTCCTACTTTAGTCGTCAGACAACGTTTTCTCGACTCAGTGCTACCTGGGGGAGAAAGTGTCTGATTACTTTGTGAAGCCTCAGTGATATCTTAAATCTGGACCCATGATGGCGACCAGAAGTGACCACTGCATGCACATGAGCTTAGCTCTTGACAAAACCGGCACAAACCAGCGATAAGGCCACACTGCAAATGTCTCTTGAGAAGGCCATGGTCTCTTTCTGTTTTGTTAGCATCAGATCTAAAGAAACCCTACCATATGGTAACACACACACACACACATACCTACAGGGGTTTTTGTACATCTTACCATTATTTACTGGATTCTTACCCAAATGACGGGACATCTTGAGCATTAAATTAAATTAGTATATGAACCTGGATCTAAGTAACTTTTTTTCCCAAACATGTAAATAATTATTGGCATCTCTTCGGCTGGGGCAGAGGAGGTCTCTTTATTTTCTAGTTCACCAGCAGCCTGGATGCGGGATGGTGATATGTTTAATTTCTGGAGCTCCTCCAGATCCGTTGAGAGTAGTTGCCTCAAGTGACATGATCAGAAGTTTTCTGAGGTCTGGATGACTGCAGTCACAGATTAGTAATATCTGCCCTTGGATTGGTTGGGGACTGGTGGCAGTATGAGTGTCACCCGCTTGCTACCTTTAGTCCAGGTTCTGGGCTGACAGTGCACGGTGGTGATGCTCTTCCTGTGGCTGCCACTGCCCTTCTCCAAACTGAGTCTTGAGCTGCCTCTTAGGTGCGCACATGAGCACAGCTGAGTTTTGGACCACATCAGTCTCCAAAAGCTGGGTTCTATCAAATCATGCTGGTAACACACGGTATATGGCAAACCTCATTTAAAAGCAACTGAAAAGTCACCATTCTTTTCCACAGTGAAAGAGAAATTTAGAGGAAAAACTAATAAGGTATTACAATATAAAAACTGGAGCCTTATCTCATTTGGACTGCTCAGCATTGAGGTGAAATTGTGAAATAATGAGGAGTAACTTATGCCAAGTACATAGTCATGGATGAATCGGATCAATTGTGCTCTGTGCCAGACTCATGTGGAGGAAGAAAAAGATGACAAGGTCCACCCAAAGGCCTTCAGTCTAGTTGGAAAGAGCAAACCCCCATGTGTGATGTGAGCATGGCTGACATTCAGCCAGTACACACAAGTACAGCCATTGTAGAAACATTGGAATACTTCTGTGCCCTTAGGTAAAAAGCTGCCACTCCAAGACCCTGAGTTGCCCTGCCCCAATGCCCCAGCCTTCCTCTGCGGTCCCCCAGAACCTGGTTATAATTCAGCAACTAAGGGTTAATATGTGTCACAACAGGGAAGCTCCAGGAACTCTCTGTGGCCACTAGGGCCAGTGTCCATTCTGACTGAACCGGGTGTAAAGCATTTTGAATACGACTTCTGGAATCAAGTATGGAATGCCTGTAAGCCAAAATACCAGAAATGAATATTAACAGTCAAAAGTATGAACTGAAAAGGTAATTCCTGAGAAGAATCAACACGGAAAAATGCACCCTTAGAATGTAGATACACAAATCCCATGAGAGTGGGGACCTGGTTTGTCCTTCCCTGTTGAAATCATCGCTCCTAGGGAGCTGCTTGGCCCAGAACAGGGACTCAGTGCCTGATTGTTCAATCAAACAATGAATGACTGGGGTTATTTAGGGAATGTGCTCTGGGGAGGTGTTAGAGGTGGTTCTAAAATGAAGGGATGAGCAGGAATTGGAGAGAAGGTTCTAGGTAAGACTTGGTACATCCAGGTACCCAGTACTCCCTTTATGCATCCACAGGGGGCAGTAGAGACCATTGGCAAAAAAGCAAGGTTCTAGCTAGAGTCAAAGAATTGAGTTCACCTGGCTTTGCTACTTATTAGCTCTACTACCATGGGCCAGACTCTCCGCCTTTCTCTGTTTTTAAAACGCCTCTCAGGGAAGCTGTCAGATTTAATCAGACAATGTATGTAAGGAACCTGACAGAGAGGAAGGAATCACAAGGCTATAAGTTCCAAGAGCGCAATGGTTTTGTCCATTTTGTTCACTGACTTGTATCCCAGGGCCCAGAAGCATTCTTGAAAAACAACAGACACAATAAATGTTTGTTGAGTAAAAAAAGAAAAACCCAAATAAACGAATGGTGGCAAATGTTTTCACTGTAAGTGAATAGGGACGTGATCTGTTTAGACACCCACAAGGTCTATAAGAGATGGAGAGTCAGGAATTAAGGCACTTTTCCAGAATGCACCAAGAGCTCTTTGGGATCCAAGATAGAACCTGGCAGAGGGGCCAGTTCATGACATAGCTGTTGTTATCATCCTGGTGGGTGTCTCAAATGGGAACAGCAGCCAAAGCGGACCTTGGTGAGGAACGGATCAATAGAATGGTCATTAAGGGTAAAGGGTCCACAGATAACCTGCCTGTGTTCCACTGTTTACTCAATGCATGACATTGGGTAAGATGTTCAAGCCGCCTAAACCTATGCAGGGCAAGTGGCTGGTGCATGGTAGTGAGGCTTCAGAAACAGTAGTCATCATTTTTAGGTAGGGATGACAATTTGAGGTTCTTTGATCCCTCTAGGCCTAGGTTGATTCCAACTTGTCACTTGACTGGCCTTCTCCGTTTCCCTCCCCACTGCCCTTCTCCTTAGTTTAGGTTGCCAAAATGGAGAACACAGCCTCCATGTTAACCAACTGAGGGGTCCCACCGAGACCAAAGTTGTCAAGGACCCTTGATTTTCAGTCCACTGGGACAATTGCCCATGACTAGGGCTCTCAGATCAGAAGCTAAAACAGCCAAGCAGAGACTTGGGATAACTAACTATAGACAAAAGGACTCTTTCCCACCCAACTGGTTGTGCCGTTTGGCAAAGGGTTGTGTGAGCCTGTTGGAGATGAGCATGCAAACCCAACACCACGAGAGTCTGTTAAGGAAACAGCTGGGGGGGCCTTATTTCTCCAGGTTTGAGACCTGTGCTTGTTTGCTTTTAGAAGGGAGCAGAGAACTCCGAGCCCTGGGAGGCATCATTTCCCTAGAAGATTCCACAGCCATATTTTTAGTCCTGAATCTCAGAAACAAATTGCTTTTCTGCCAGTGCACCAGGTAAGAGGGAGTTTACATGTTCTGTGAGGGAGGAATTCAGGCAGAAGAATCAACCTTGAAGGAACTGAAGTGGGAAAAATTGGTTTAAATTATTCTACAACTTCAGAGATAAAATATCATAACTGCTTGAAATGAAAACTATAGTTTTTGAAATATTAAGGCTGAAGGGGTTGCATATTTATAGGTTGTTTGGCTAAGGTATGACAACATAACTATTCATTTCAGTCAAAGAGAAATTAAGCCTTCATTTGAGAAAATAGGATGGGATTCAGTATCGTCAAATAGTTTCTAAATTAACAAAATGTGTCAGGTGCTACGCAGGTCAGATGTGAAACTTTCAAACAATTATTTGTGTTGTTTATCAGCCAACCCTAGTAGCTTATCTCTGGAGAGAAATATTTGAAATAATTTTCCACCCCACCCCAAGATTTCCCCCTCAAGGGAGGAAAAAGAATAACCTCCTTGATGTTCAAATGATTTTAATCTGATTTAGAGTGTTCTCAAGAACAATGAAGAGGATTACTTCACCAAACCGGTGAGTTCGCTGGGAGAATCTGTATCCTAGTTCCGTTCTCAGATTCTCCCAGTAAGGTCTGCCTTCACTGAAGGAGCTTTGACAGACGATTTTATCGGGGCCATTTCAATGACTCGTGAAGGCCTGCTGTCTCCTGATAGACTGACTGACATAAAGCCACTCGCCACTGCCCCAGACAGTGGCTTATTTTCGAACTTCAAGAGGAACACTCTGAGAGGCCCATCTTCTGCTTAAATGGCTGCCCTGCCATGCTGCCCTCCCTCAGCCTTCTAATCTCCCTCCCTCTGAGGGCTTTCACAGAATTAAGGGAAGGTTTGGGGAGCAGCCCTGTTGATTCCAAGCATCCTCAGTAGCACAGAAATCTACGTAACAGACAAGAGGAAGCAGGCGGCGGAGAACAAAATGAGTGATCCCAGAGTTTGCTCTGTTACTATATTGGGCATAAAAATACTTTCAGGGTTTTGACTTTTAAATGATGTGGCCCAGTAGGGGTTCACTGAGCACAGGGCAGACTGACACGGAAATAAGAATAATCATTCAGGAGAATGGTCTTTGAAACTTGAGGTACTGAACTCAATTGGATAATGAAACACTGGAAACTCCACAGGGCATTTCTTCACCTCTATAAAGAACATTCAATTAAATGTGTTTTCATTTGGACAGGAGGGGTGGAGCTATTTTTTTTTTCCTCTCTTTTCCACAGAAAGTATCTTCTTGGCTCCTGGCCCCATTTTTTTTCCTGCTTTTTATCGTCTGTTTTTACTCCCCCTTGCGATCCACAATGCTGGCACACCCTGCCTTCTCACAGGTTGATGGAAATCCCCCACATTGCCCTTGGAAATGCTCATTACCATGGAGAGACACAATGGCTTCACTGGGTGATGCATTGGCGATGCTTCCAGAGGTTTCCGGTGCCTCCATTTCATGGGCCACTTGATTAGCTGCCTCTGAAATGCCTTAGTGCAATGAAGGCTGCATTTAACTTAGCCATCTGTGAATAACTCCATCAGGGGCAGATTCAAATCCAAAATCAAGACTGCTTCCTGGCCAGAATGTCATCCTGTCCCACACAGGACAGCAAGACTGATATCCTGACATAAGAGTCCATTGCTATCGTCCCTCCCTTAGCAGCACTTGGGAGCCTGCCATGCATTCCATGTGGACTTTCCTACAAATCAATTAGTGCTTGGCACTTTATAGTCTGGAATGATGTCACACAGCCTGTGTGTGGTCAGGTGTTGGGGGATGATTTCAAAATTAATGGTCATTGGACTAGCAGAGGTATACATTTCTTTCTTGGAATATGACAAGATAGGAGGAATGCAAGATAGGAGTGTGACGGATAAAGGGCTTTTGAGGATGGGGCCATGCAGCCACTCCAATTCAGCTCACCCTGATTGAAGATCTATAGGCACCAGGCTTGGTGTTTGGTGCTTAGTGCAGTGGCGTATTAGACACGGCTTTTGTCTCAAAGTTCTTACAGTCTAGTAGAGGGAGCAGGGGATCTTAACCTAGGGTCAAGGACTTGGAAAGACCTTATGAATGTCCTTAGGGAGTGCAGAAACCTCCAGGATTGTACAAAAACTCAATTCGCACAAATGAGGGTGTGCACATTTTTCTGGGTAATGGACGGGTAAAGCCATAGGGCTTTTATCAGATTCTAAGAGGACTATATGACACCCACACACACAAAACTACCAACTACTAGTCTAGTACCTTCATAATTTCTATTCTCCAAACATGTGAGAATAAGCGTTGAATGAATGAATGATGATTGAACGAGTAAGTGATGATTTTCATGCTGGGAAGGGCACACAGGCCAGACTGGCCGACATTAGCCCTGTGGTTGCAGGACAGAGAGTTGGTGGAATCATCTCTTATCTGAGGTTGTGAGTATAGAAGTCAAGGAATTGGGGAAAGTTCAGAGTTGCATGGCTCATGTAAAGAAAAGCGAAACTGAGAAGGAGGTCAAAATGAGAACTTCAAAGCAAGGAGAGGCTGCATAGGTACTTCGAGTCAGAGCAGGTACGAAGTAGTGAAAGAACACAGAGACAAAGGATCAGGAGCAGTATGTCAAACCATGCAAGTAGGAGGGCAGTATGGGAGGATGGTGGACAATAAAGTCTTAGGGAGGGGTCTGAGGAAGATTTTAAGGCTTGGATTTGGAATCATGCAGCCTTAAGTTCAAATCCTGCCTCTACTTTTTGTTAGCTTCTCTTTGCTCAGTTTCCCAGCTGCAAAATGGAGATATAGCATTATCTCCTCAAAGGGATATTGAGAGGAATAAAGGAGAGAACTCACACAAAGCACAAAGCTGTCACTCAGAATAGGGTTTTGATGAATTCCAGGAAAGGGCTAGATCCCCTTAAAGCACTGCAATTAGACTGGACACTTGCTACCATGGGTTGATGCCAGTTAAGTGTTCCAAAAATCTATTCACATTCATTTCTCTTTCTCCTCTCCATTCTCACTCCTCCCATGTGGCTCTTGCAAGGTACTGCCTATTATTGAACTAAATTGCCTCTTTCCTTGTATTAATCAAAGCCTCCACATATGAAACTTCTCCATTTCCCTTTGAGAAGATGATTACTCTCCTAAGAGAGAATTATTAGGAAATCTGATGAGGTAGAAGAATGCTCTCAACTCTCCCTTTGACCGCTCTTCCTCTCCTTCGCCACCATCCTCTCTGCAGCCACCAAGCCCTGTTGATTCAGCTTCCACCATTGCACCTAGGAAATTCCATTCACAAGCAGCTGTCCTCCCCCTTTGTCACTGATGATTGCAGTTGTCATATGATGGATGTCCTCATCCCCAGTTACTCTATTCTTCTACTTCTCCCCTATGTTGCTGGACAACTAATCTTCCTACATCACCAAATCAGATCAAGTCCCACGAAGACATTGGCACTTACAGAATAAGGAACAAATTCTTCACGTGGCATTCAAGGCCTTTCATAAATTGGTCCAACTGGATTTCCTGATCTTACTTCTCACCATATTTCTCCAAACACCTGATGCTCTGGAGCCAACTGACCACCAGTCATTTCCCTGAAGGGGCCACATGCTTCCACAGCCCTTTCCTGGAACCCCTCTTGCCATTGGCCACCTACCAAAATATATCATCTAGTCTCTCTCTCTCACTCACTCTTTCTCTCTCTCACTCACTCTCTCTCCCCACTTTAGCTAGCTATCAGGTCCTTATTGCATTTAGCTTTTTATTACTATATAGTTAATTGCTTATTTTTCTCTTCTCCCACCAGATATTATCTCATTGAGTCAGGTACCACATATTATTTAGTTCCATATCTTTCCGGCACCTGGTTCAGTGTCTTGTACAAAAGGTATTCAATACATAATTGATCAATCAGTTAAGATGAGTCTAGGATCCATAATTGATTAATGGAGTATTTCCTAAACTAGTGGTTGCCAAACTGTGGTCTGAGGACCCCCAGGGGTCTCTGAAACCCTTTTGGTGGGGATATAAGGTCAAAACTATTTTTATAATAATTTTAAGATATTTCTTGCCTTTTTTTCACTCATTCTCTCACACGTGTACAGTGTATGAAAAATTCATTTCAGATTCTGCATTGCATCTAGCTTTTAAGAAACTAGTACTTCTTGAGTATCAAAGAAGAATATCCATAGTTATCTAAAAAGACTATTAAAATGCTCATCCCTTGTTCAACTATATATCTGGGTGAGGAAGGATTTACTTAATTTTCTTCAACCAAAACAATATATCAAAGCAAATTGAATGCTGAAACAGACAAGAGAACCCGCTGACGACTATTAAGCCGTTCATTAAAGAGATTTGCAAAAATGTGAAACATTGCCACTCTCCTCACTATTTTTGTTTGTTTGTTTTGGAATACATAGTTACTTTTCCCCAAAATATGTGACTTATGCTAACATTTAATGGGCTTGTCATTATTTTAAAATAAATTAATAAGTATATGTGTAATATTGTCTCAGTTTTAATTTCAAATATGGTCAATATCGATAGATAAAATCCACGTAAACAAAAGCTTTAAAGTCTCCAATTATTTTTAAGAGTGTAAAGGGGTCTTGAGACCAAAATGTTTAAGAATCGCTCTCCTAAACTTTGTTGCATGAAATACCAGACCTCTGTGAGGTGTTCCTGGGTGTTTTGTGATAAAGAAAAACGAAAGAGGGGGGACATGTCCTTATTGGTATGGGAAATGCCACGTTCAATAAAGTTAAAAATATTTCCCTTTTTTATGACTTCTCAAAGCTTTGATTTTGCTGACGTTCTCTGTAAATGTCTAAGGGCATTGCACTGGTTTTCTATTCCTGTGTAACAGACTATCTTGAAATTAGCTGCTTAAGACAACGCGTGTATTATCTTCCAGTCTCTGTGATTCAGGAATCCAGCCACAGCTTGGGGGATTCTCTGCTTCAAGGACCCACCAGGCTGTCACCTAGGTGTCAGCTGGGGCTACTGTCTTAGCAGATGCTCACCTAGGGCACAATCCACTTTCAAGCTACCTCAGGGTGTTAGCAGAATCCACCTCCTCAGGGTGGCAGAGTAGTCTCTGTTTTCTTGCTGGCCATTGATCAGGGGCTGTCCCTCAGGCCTAGAGGCTGCCCACAAGCCCTTTCCGTCTTCACATGCTCTCCCACCACACGGTAGCCCACTTCTTTAGAGCCAGCAATGGAGAGTCTCCCCAGTTGACTAAGCTTGAGTCTTATACCTCAAAACATTATTATAGAAGCAACATCCCATCTCCTTTTCCATGTTCTATTGTCGAGATGCAAGTCAAAGATCCTTCCCACACTCAAAAGGAGGAGATCAGGCTGGCCATGAACATGGTGGGCAAATATCACAGGGGCTGCCCTGTCTGCCACTGGTATAGCCTATGCTTTGCTGTCACTTACTTAACCAAATAATTCTTTTGTGTGCCTATTGTTGATGAAAATAATCCATAACCAATCTGAAAATCAAAATTGGGTGAGTTTATTATGAGCCAGATCTGAGAACTAGCTTAGCTCAGGGCCTTCCCTCCCCAAGGAAGGAAGAGCACCAAAGAACTCGGGGTGTACAGAGTGGTTATATACCGTCAAAGAGCATGTTTCATGTATGTATGAAATGTCCTTTTTACAATAGTCACAAGGTTGCTCTGTCGGCACAGCGATTGATGGCCACAGAAGGCATTAGTTCTGCTGTCTTGGTGGACACAGCAGGAAGCCTGTGTGCTGTCTCAAGCTGGGTGGTCATAGGGTGGCCACAGCAATCAATTCCCAGCCTAGGGAGAGATGCTTATCCTTAAGGAAATGCCAATGTGGGGGAAGTTGCATCTTTATGTTAAGGCCATTTGTCCTTGTATTTGGGATACAGCAAATGCTTAAAGCAGACATACAGTGCATACTCAACAGCCATGTCAGGGCCTTTTGGAAAAACAAGGTCAGGTTGAATTAGGTTTACACCAAATGGCTTCCTCATATACTCCAATATATCCTATTGCTTGCCATTTGTTTGTCACTATTAATATGTCAAGAAGCCCTGTTTGAGAAATGTTTATCTAAAGTGTTCAGTATAATTAGACATACTACAGTCTCCCAATGTATTTTATAAGGAGTGTGTGCGTGTGTAAGAAAGAGTTTGTGAAATATAATTTGAAACCTCACTAGTCAGTGCGCCAAAGGATGTCAAGACTGGGAAACACCTATTTATTGCCTCATCACCTTGATTCTCCCAAGGAGCATGCCCACCATGCCTGTCCACAGGATGGAGATACTCTTTGCAGACTGGTCAGAAATGGAGCCCGAGATTGGAACCTGAGATATGGTGGCTCTCAGAATCTAAAGAGTGGCCCAGAGATGATCTATGACTCTTAGAATGGAAAGAAATCATTTAGATCTGTGGGCTTTGCACAGAAAAATTATTTTTCAAATAAAATATTACTTGACACTCTCTGGATTAAAATAATAACAAAGAAAGAGTGGACTGCTCTCGTAGAAATAGGAGCATCTTGCCCACGGGAACTTCCAGTTGTCCCCCATCTTTGCACAACTCAGAGCGCCCTTTGAAACTGCTTCTTTTGCTCAGCTACCTCATTTTAAGTTGGAAAAAACTGAGCACCCAAGAGGTGAAACGTCCTGTCAAAGCCATACCACCAAGTCTGGATCATCCATTCTCGGGACACCTCCTTGATAAATTCACAGCGATCCTCAAAGTTGAGCTCTGTCACTTCACAGGGTACAATGGCCTCTCTAAACACTGTATATCCTCCAGCATCACCTTAAGAAGACCCTCCCTCATGAGTTCACCATTGCTGTCATTAACTCCCAGCTCAGGGAATCAGACTGAATTAGCTCTCTGCGTAATTAACCGGAGAAGCACTTACATTTTGTGACATCTCTAATTTCTGTGAGCAACCCAACCACCAAGAAATTGAACGAACCATGATTGCCTCCCTACCCCTGCAAGATACCCTGAGGGTGCGGTGGGGTATGAAATCCCCAAGACAAATGGGTGAAGGCCAAATATAGGGCTCAGTAGGATGAGCCTTATCAACTTTAATCTAATCTAAGCTCTTTAGCCCTATGGATGTAACAAGAAACAAAACAGGGAAAGAAACCTCCTTTGGAATCCAAAGGCAAGTCCAAAAAGGACACATACAGTTGACAGCCTGATGGGGGATCGACCTGGAAGCTCACATCTACCTGTGCCCAAGTCCTGCCCACGTTTTTGCCAACATCCTCTTAGAAAAGTTGATCCAAAGGCTTAATGAGCCAAAAGGAATAAAGAGCCGTGCATGTGAAGAATGCCACCGATTCTTGCTACTTTAATTGGATGCAAATAGCATCACCTGGGCTCCACATCCCAGGATCTGTCCTGCTCTTTGTCACGCAGCACTCTAATGCACCCCGTTCCGAAGAGCCTGGCAGGAGAGGAAGACATTAACTGTGAGATCTGCTGGCTTCTGCCAAATTCACAAACGCTGGCAGCTAAGCCTATAGATAGAATGAGGGGTAATTTCATGCAAATGCTCTCTGCTATTCCCTTAGCTCCAAGATTAGAGATGTCAGAGAATGTAAGTGCTCCTCTGGTTAATAACACAAAGAACTAATTCCGTCTGATTCCCCAAGCTGGGAGTTCAAGAGCGGCGACTGTGAATTTGTGGAGGGAGGGTCTACTTACGATGATGCTAGAGAGGGCCAGGTGTGCGCAGAGGCCATGGTACCTGATGAGAGAAACAGAGCCACCTTATGAAGGTCACTCTGAATGACACTGAGGTGGTGTCCAGAGCCTTATGTGGCTCTCAGGGCCTGGCCTACTCCTAGGTTCCTGCTGGAAGCATGGGCAGATGTAATGGGCAGTAATGAGCTTGCGCTGCTGCTTGGAGAAGATCATTCCAGGCCAACCCAAGGCGGCAGGTTTTGGAAACAAAATATGAAAGGCATATGCAAAGGATACACTTCGCTTTTTTTCCTTTTCTGAAAGAGACACTCAGTTCCTAGATGCATCTCCTAGTTTCTTGGACACACATTTCTCCATTTTTATATGCCAAATGTATATTTGATCATACTCTCCAGAGGGCACTGATTTATTATTCAAACAGGGTACATCTTGCAGTTGATTTTACATCTTGTGAACGGTATGTAGCAATAGAACGCTTCGGGGGAAAACAAATGACACCTTTCTCCTATTTATTGTGTCCTAGACACAGCACAGGGATTACAAGTCAGGCCTTAGATTTTCAGATTTTAATTTCCAGGTTATCCTGAAATACCCATGGTTTTTTTTTTTTAGATAAAACCACATACCCCCTCCCTCCGTTCCCCTCCATACAGTCACTGGAATACACCTTGCGTCTCCACTTTTCGAAAAGAAATTGTCATCGATTAGGAATCTATGGGTGGCTTTCTGGGTTACCAAAAGTCTAGAATAGAATGTAAGACTGTAGACAAGCAAATCTCAAACCAGATGGTATATGTTATTAAAATCGAGAGCATGATTCATTAGTCATTTTCTTGGGGGCTGACTTAGCATTGCGCCCTGCCTTCCTCCACTGGCCGTGACCCTGTAGAAGCCCCTTAACCTCTCTGGGCTACATATCTCTCTAATAAATCAATTAACGATAATAATACTTCCTACTTCTTCGGCTAGTGTTGAGGATCAAGTGAGGGGATACATATGTATAGCATACAATAAATGCTTACTAAGTAGCACCTAAACTATTTTTTACTGATTTATACAATTAGAGACCACAGCACAATTCTTTGCACACAGTAAGTAATTATATTTATCTCCCATGACATATGTTCTGCTGTCTTTTTGATTTTTGTTCTTGTTTTTGACAGCGTAATGCATACCAGTTGTATAAAGACCATGCCCAGTTATACAAATGGGTAAAGTGAAGAAGTCAAACCAATTATTTAAGAAGTTTGGAGAGTCTGTTTCCCAAAGAATTCCACCTGCAGATTCCACCTTGCCCAGCCTGAGCCCAGTCTCAATGGAGAATGGTCTTTAGTAATAAGCCCATGGGCTCATTTTGTCACGTAAGATAAAGGAGCTCTCTTTACAAGTGAATTGTATCTTATTTTATGGAGCTCTCTCTTCCAAATAAGTAGAGCCATGACTCACTGGAAATTATGAATCCTCCCATGGTGCATACGCTTGTTGATTTACAAGTCGTTGAGGCCATGCACATGTGAGAGATGTTTTATTGCTAAGCATTCACGACTCTTGTCCAACTACCCTTGAAAGTAACAGTTTTCTGATTTGGAAAATCACAGACACATTGCAAGCAAGCCCTCTGGCATAGATGTTTCCAGAAATGAGTTTACACATTTTCATTGAGATAGTGTCAATTTTATCCCACAGATTATCCTGAAATATTTTCAATGGTTTTTGAGATAGAAAAAAAACCACACACTCCTCCCTTCACCAGCCCCCGCCCCCCGCCACTTCATACACTCACGGAAATATGCCTCGATTCCTAACTCTTCTAAAAGAAAAGAAAGAAGTTGTCATCAGTTAGGAATCCATGGGTGGCTTTCCTGATTACCAAATTTCTGGAATAGAAGGCAAGATTGTAGACAGAGGAAGCTTGAGCCACATGGTATTATCTTATTAAAATCAAAAGCATGATTAATTAGTCATTTATTTGGAGTGACTCATCTTGTATCTGTCGCCACTGGTGTTGGAATTGCCTGCTGTGGCCGTCAGGTGTGCCACTCCATTATGCATACTAATCAAAGTCCACAGAAGTGCAGATTGAGGGTAAATTTGAGCTCCGCCAAACATCCATTTTAAAGAGCTGACTTTTATTAAATAGGCCTGAAGTCAAGAAGCCCACAAAACTACAGAGGAAAAGGATAATTCAGTTAGGGCTAAGCTGTCTTGCTCTCAAATGAACTAAGTGCCAGCCTGAGCCTGCACCCCTGGGACCTCAGGCTGCCTTCCTGACTCAGGTCTAAATAAGAGAGTCCCATCTCTTCTCCTTCCCACAGGCTTCTCCAGTCCACCCCACTTCTCTCCACTTCAACTGCCAGCTCCCTAAACCAAGCACCCCATGTCTCTGCTGAAGGACGTCAATAGCCTTCTCACTCTGGCTCCATTGAGTAGAACAGATTTTTAAAAAGCATAGCTGAGCATGCCTCACTCTTTCTTGAACCCTTCAATGGCTCCCCATTGCTGTTAGAAGGAAGCCCTCCATCCAACTCAGCCCACGAAGACCTCTCCAATCTCACCCCACCCTCCTCCTGCTGCGTTTCACTTTTCTCTCGGGCTTATTCAACGTGCATCAGCCCCGCTGCCCTTTTGGCGGGGGTCTACAATGTTCAAACTTTTCTGCCCCAGGACTTTGCACTCGTTGGTCCCTCTTCAGCTGTGCCTCTGCCTGGATACATCTGTCTTCCTGTCTGTAGCTTAAACGTCACTTCTTCCTAGAAGCCTTCCTTGCTTCCCTTTCACCTTTCCCTAGAGAGAGTTACCAGCTCTCACGGTGCCCTGTAGTTTCCCCTTATAGCCCTTATGAAAATTGTCATTAATTACTTTTATAACTACTCATTAGCACTTTTTTTTCCTTCTCTATATTCTAACCATGTATGGGCTGTATCCTCAGCTCCCAACATAATGCAGTATTCGTGGCAGGCCCTCAATAAATGAGGGGGTCAAACAACAACAATGAAAGCCACATGTGGGGGAGACCACTAGCTGCCCACTCAAATCAGCACCCCTTTCTTCCTGGGCTCACAGCTCGACTACATTTCCCAGCCTCCCTTGCCGTTAGGTGGTCATGTGACTGAGTGGGGCTGATGTGTGCCGCTTCTAGGCCAGGGAGCCCGCCCCTCCCTGCCTTGCCTTCTGTTGGCTGTGGAAACCTCTGTATTTATTAGGAGCACCTGCTCAAAGAGTTGTGGGGCCTTTGGCCCTAAAAGGGAGGAACTTTCTGGCTCTAAGTATGGATCTCCCATGCTCCTGGAAGCCTGTTTCTTCCACAGGAAATGTCCCTTGGTGCCAACCCTACAATAACGGAATGGAACATTTTCTCACATTGAACCACACCTGTTGTCAACAAGCATTTGCTTCCAATCTATTTAAGCTCCATGGGGGAAGGAGACTGTGTGGGTCTAGACCACTCTTTTTTTTTTGGCAATGCTGGGCTCACAGCACCTGGGAAAGCTCCATAAACTCTATGCTCTTGTTGTGGAAGTGGAGTTGCCCCTGGTAACAGCTGCTGTGTTTCAGCAGAGACCAGAGGCCTCTGGGAAAGTCATAAAGACCTCGCCCAGGCCTGTGCAGAGCTGAGTGCCAGGCACTGGGAGTTGAAAAGCAGCCCACGCCTGTTAGGAGTCCTGCAGACTCACCAACAGCAGGAGCAAAGCGGAGAGAAGCCCAGGTTCAGGCATGTGACCGGTGGTGGAGCTGCTTTCGTTGTTATTGGTTTGGTTTTGGTCAAAGATGTCACCAGGGAAAGTTATGCTAGGTGTCTGTGTCGACTGAATGCAAGTCTGCATTTTGGTCTGTAACCTAAGATGTATTTATCCATCTATAGTTCATTTGCTCATCTGTTCATCCAGCCATTTGGTTATTCTTTTCTCCTTTCCTCTAGTCCAAACCAGAGGCCCATCCTGAATCCCAGTTCTTTTGATTGGCTCCCCTGAGTCCCTACTTCAGGTCCCTTCACCTGCCTGGTGCCTTAATAATTCCCCCATCCTCTCTGCTCCCTGGTAGGGGTTGCCTCCTATATAGAGATGGTTCTACTGAACAGCAACCTGACACTTGGAGAGAACTTAGGGCCTGGGCCTTCATCCACTGCTCAATTCCCCCCATTGTCATCTTCCCTACCCCTAGTGGTCACTCCCATATTTACCATATGCGGCTTTAGGATTCACATGTGCACATCCTTCTTTGAATCGTTCAGACAATCAGTCAGACCTCCCTGAGAATTCCGACAGCAACATGGCATAGTCCTCTGCAGTCGCACTCAGCATTCTGCTGTGTAATTTTTGGCTTATTTATGACTCCTGTATAAGATTATAAGCTCCTTAAGGGCAGAACTGTGACTTATGTGTCTCTTTGTTACCAATGAATAGAGGTTTGATAAATGTTTGCTAAATGATTTTTTTAAGGACGGGTGGTTGTATGAATGGATAAAAGAGTATACTGATGGATGAGAGGGTAGGTCAGTGGGTGGATGTATGAAGGGATGAATGGATAAATGGATTTATAGGTAAATAAATAAGTAGGTAAATGGGTGGATGGATGGATAGATAGATAAACAGGTGTGTGGATGAATGAGTGGGTGCATGAGTGAGTGGATGGATGGATGCTTGATGTGAGTGAGGGTGAGTGGGTAAGTGGACAGGAGGGTGGGTAGATAGATGAATGGAGGAAGAATGACTTCAACCATCAGGATGACAATGTACACATCAACAACGTAACTTACTTCCAGGAAGATAATCTCCAACTATTAATCCCTTGAATAAATTCACAAAACCTGAAATGCCAGCAAATGAAACAGTGGGCAGGCCCCGTGTGGCCTGCATTGACCGGAGCTGAAGGGATATGGAGAATGCTATACTTTCAGGCTATTGGCCAATAGGTGAGATGCTTCCCTGTGGCAATCAAACAGCATCGCTCTGGCAACAGTCAAATCTGTTTCATTATCTTTTAAAAACTCATTTCCTGAATATTAAAACTGCCCCTTTTATTCTTAAGGAAAGATACCTAAAATGAACCTACAGGCAAGCTTGAGAAAAAGTGCTTAAAACAAAAATTGACACCAAGGGAAATAAAGGAGTCAAGCCCAGAACTGCCTGCCTTCCAGGCAATCCTTGCAAAACGGTCCCTTCAGACAAGCAGGATGATGGGACTGACACCTCCAAACGTGACCTTGTTTCAAAGCCACATGGCTTTCCTCGCTCCAGCCCATGGTTAGTCAGAAAATGTGAATGTACAGGATTCAGCCACTGCCAAATGTAGACGGAAACGTCACCCTTGTTTTTGTGTGTTGGGTTATTATGTGTTTTTATTACTACTACTGTGTTATAGATGTCTTTCCTTCCCCCAAGATAACAACAGAACAATGAAACAGCTTGAAAGAGAAAAGCTGTCAGTTTGGATAAAATTAGTCTGTTTTATTTTTTTATTAAAAAAAAGAGGAAGCTAATCATGCCCGTTGTAATTTTAGTAAGTTATCTCTAATGGGAGTTTATTAAACCATGAATTTTCCTTTGAGCTAAACTAATGACCACCATTAGGTATGCTGCTCTATTTTAAATGATCAAAATAGTCAATGGACTAAGATGAAAATTATAGATAGTGATAATTACAAAATGTCAGCATCACCTGGAATCAATTTACTAACATGTCAGCTCGGGTGTGGAGGAGAAGCGTCAGTTTAAAATGTGCAGAAGGCACGGTGCATGGGCCACTGCCGTTTATCCTTTGGGGACGTCACGACTGAATATTTATATCTCTTGCTCCCCTGCAGTTGTTTCTAGCCTGCTCGCTACCCTTTATCAGAGAGCAAGGGGAAGATTGGCAAGGAGACAACTCCTCCGCCCCCTTGAAGCCCCAGGTCCTTCCTGAATTTTTGCTGGGAATTGAAGAGAGAGCTTTCAAACCAACCAGCTCTGTTGTAACCACTTTGGGGTCTTAAATGTAACTATTGACCTTCCCCCACCCCTAATTCCTGCAAGAGAAAAGGGACCATGATTCTGTGTGACTAGATGTATCGCAAACACCGTGGCTTGATTTTCAGTCAAGATTTCAGCTGTGCTTGTTTTGTTTAGGTAAATCACCTGTGTCCCTGAAAAATTGGGCAAAATGAATTTGCTCTTGGCACAGAAGGGCAGAGACAGCATCTCCCAAAATGTACCTGTCAGAGAAAGGTAGAGCTAATGTGATACATGATACAGTTGTGTTTGGCTCCCTAGGGCACTGATCGATTCACTGGAGGTGTCAGAGGGGCCTGTGACAAGATAGGATGAGAGCCATGACATTCCCCCTTTCCTCTTCGTGCATTTACAGCCCCCCGATATCCTTCTGCCACCATCTGCTCCATAATAGATATGTGAGGGCTCACATGTTCACACACACGCATCAAGGGCTGCATTCCTCAGTTTAAACAACTCCAACATTTGGTTCTGGCAGGAGGAGTATCTGGATAAATGCCCAAAGTAGAGCTGGTTGGTTACAGGTAAATCACTAGGTTAGTTTGAATCCTTATTTCTGGTTCTTTCTAGCTTTTTCTCCTCCTTCAGCCCTGCCTCTTGGAGCCACTGATCGTCCTTCTAGGTCCACTCCCAAACTCTCTCTTCTGTGTAATCTAGTTCAGACTCCTTTTGACCCAAGGGAACAAGAATCTTTCCTATGGAACACCAGGGAATAACCCCTGTGGTGTCAGCAGCCCAATTTAACAGTGACCCTTGGACTCTGTACCCACATTCCTGGAACAGCCTCTGCTCTGTCCTGGGTGGATAGCTCTGGGAAGCAGCAAAGTGCAGTAGTAGAGACCATAGGATCTGAAGCCAGACTGCTGCCTACCAGCTGTGTGACCTTGGGCAAGTCCTCAACTTCTCTGTGCCTCAGTTTCCTCATCTATAAAATGGGAGACATTATACTTACATCCTAGGGATTAAATTTGTCAAGTGCTTAGAATGGAACCTAGCACACAGTAAGTGCTGTTTTACATATTTACTACATTTGATAAGTTTCTAATGGGCTGACTACTCAAGCCTCACCCTCTCACCCTTCTCCCTCCCCAGTCTTATACATTTCAAGGTTCCCTTCCATCTCTACTACAAAGTCTTGCACCGTTCTTGCTCTCAGGGGTCTCAGTCTTTCTGATATTGATTCATGTACCCAGAAATCCTCAAGGATTTTCCTCAAGCTGATTCCTGATCACGCTCTTTTCTCAGACCTATACTTGTATTTAAAACTATCACAGAATTGAAGATCAAACATGCTTCAGTTCCTGAGACTCAGCCAATCTAAGCATTTTAAATCCACTATTGAAATAAAGAAGGAAGGTGGTAGTCTTTGCCGTGCCTTATGTTTGGAAATGATTACATATGGGTTCCTATTGCCTGTGTGCATAAAGCATAAAACTATTGTAAACAATGAGGGCTCTGGATAGGTCTGAGTTCAAATCTTCCAGTTCTAGGAAGGAAATGCATGGAATAATAAATAATAAAGAAGTGGACACCTCCCTGCCAATTATATCTAATAAATACTTTCTGGTGATCACATCTTAAAGAAAGGAGGTGGATTTACATGTGTGTGCATGTGATTACAAAGGCCATTCCCAAAGAGAAGCTGCAGCAAGGTCTTAAGCAAAGTTTGCATCATGAATGAGCATGAAGCCTTCCATTCCAAGGAGACTACTTCAAAGGTCAACGCTTATTTGCATAGAAAGGACAGAGCAGCAACATGGAGATATCCCTTCCACCCAAAACTTAGCAGCATGGTTGGCATTAGTATGATGGATCAAAGCAGGCAGATGCAAAGTTATTAATATCTCTAGACCAGGAAACTTGATTGCTATCCCAGGTCTTCCAGACTGAGATGCCCTAATCCTATGAAGGGCGTGTAGACAGGTACAAAGGGATGCATGACTTCTCAAGACAAGCAAGATTTTTTGCAGAGACAGTTCTACTCAGTGTAAGTAACTTAAAGCATTACTTTGCATTAAAGTAATCACGGACATTGTGGTAGGCAGGGTCTGACTCTCAATGATCCCTGCCTCCCCATATGCATGCCCTTGGGTAATCCTCTTCTGTTGAGCGTGGGGTGGACCGAGTGACTTACTTCCAATGAATAGAATATGGCAAAAGTGGCTGGATATCTCTTCCATGATGAAGTTACTAAAGACTATGACTCCTGTCTTGTTGGCATTTTGGCTCTCTGATTCTTCTCACTTGTTTGCTCTGAAGAAGCATGCTGCCACGTTGTCAGCTGCCTTACGGAGAAGTCCGCAAGGCAAGGAACTGAGGGCTCCCTCAGGCCAACAGCCAGCAAGAACTAATAGCCTGCAAGGAAAGAATCCTGCCAATAATGCCACGAGTGAGCTTGAAAGGGAACCCATCCCCAGTCGAGCCTTGAGGTGACTGCAGCGCCAGATGAAGACTTGATTGCAGCCCTGATTGTAGGCAGAGGACCCAGCCAAGCTGCACCCAGATCCCTGCCCCACAGTACCTGTGAGATAATACATGCTGTGACTTTAATCCACTCAGTTTTAGAGTAATTTGTTAAGCAGCAACAGATAACTAATGCAGATATATTATGGACTAGGGTGCAAAACTGTCAAGAAAGCCAAAGCCTGTTGCATCTACTTAATGTTGCAGTTCATGCCCACACAGGGCTCCCTGAATTGCACAACTCTAGGAGGGATCATTCACAAAGAACCTGATGTGGAGTTATGTAACATTAAAGCCCTGGAACCATCTTTACACTACATCTTCATATCTTTACTTTACATCTTCTTGATTTTCAGCTCTGCAGCACATTAACTATTTGACCTGCATCAGGTCTCACCTCTTTGATCCTCAGTTTCCTTATCTATAAAGTAGGTGTAAGAATGTTGGATTCATTAGTTTTCTGGGAAAGGTAAACCAGATGTTTGTGAAAACACAGTATCCACCAAATAGCAGAAATTGACTGTGAGCTCAATAACTCCAAGTCTCTGGCTTCAACCAGAATTTCCAGGGCTTTGGTTCCGTGCAAAGTGCTAGGACACTTAGTTCTCTGTCTTTATTCCAGCTGGAAGTGGAACCTCCGACCTCTTCTCTGGCAGAGGAAGAGAGGAATAATGTCACCCAAACCAGTTCTGCTTTCCCAATGCAGTTCCCCCATCGTGTTTGATTATACCATTAAGTACCAGGTGTTTAATTTGGGAAGAAAACCAACTCCATAGTCAACCCATCTAGGTACAATGAAAACAGAAAACAGAACATGGATCTAACTTCCTCATTCGGTTAAAACTAGTGATTCCCCAAACCAAATGGATTTTGATTTGAAAAGAATGTTCATATTTGCAGGTTGCTTGCATATTATTAAATTTGCCCCTATGTCCAGCCAGTCTTTTTGTGTGTCCTCATTTACTACAGTGATGTCTACAGATTCAAAGACTCCCACTGAGCATGGCTGCCTATTAAAAAGAATAAAGGTTCCTGCTAATTGAGCACCAACCCTGGGCTGGGCATTTTTGCACAGGTTTGATATTCTCCCAAAGTACATGGCAAAAATAGTGCCCTTTCCTACTGCACCTTTTACACCTTCATCCATTCACAAACAAAAGCCAACAGGATATGTTCCAAACAGAGTCTAGTCAAGGAACGGGCTAAAGGACATTTCGCCCAACATGCATCCAAGCAAAGAAGGAAGGTACTAAAGTTGCCTGAATCCACTGTATACCTGGTCCTTTGCTGGGAGCTTTCTGCCGTGGGTCTCAGGGAGGCTGTGAGGTGTATGGCTTAAGGTCATTGGCTGAGGAGCCAAACTGCCTGGGTTTTAATCCTCACTCCACTATTTCCATACTTACTAGAGAACCTTGGGCATCTTACTTAACCTCTCTGTGGCTCAGTTTCTTCAGCTGTAAAACAGGGACAATAGAGTTCTATGTCATAACATTGTCAGAGAGATTAAAGGATCCCACGGATTTTAAACACTTAGCTCACATGACTAGGGTAACAATAAATGTTAGTGATCTAACCCTTGACACAGCCTGCGGGCTGGGTGTGATTCCACTCCATTTTACAGAGGAGAAAAGTGAAGCTCAGGGAAGGCAAAAGGCTCCCCCAACCTCGTACAGCTGGTCAGTGACAGAAGTGGAATTCCAATCCCATATGCGACTGAATCCAAAGTTGTGGCGACTGTAACTACTGAATTATGAGGCTCTGCTGATTCTCTTGTAGATAAGGATAATGATGATAGTAACCAAAAAGTAGCCATTTCCTGTGTGCCAGGTACTGTCCTAAGAGCTTCACATGCATTTATCTCATTCACTCTTTATCATGACTGTATGCAGTGGGTGCAACTGCCATCCCCATTTCACAGATGAGGTAGTTGAGGTTTAGAAGAGTTAAGCAAGGTGCTCAAAGTCACAAGTGGGTGACGGGGACTTCTACTGCCCACCACACCCTATCCTGCTCTCCTTCCAGGCATATGGGAGAAGTATGACTTCTAGGACCATTAGGTAGGGCCCTGTGACTCGTTCTTGCTCAAGGGCCATAGGCAGAAGTGATTTGTTTCATTTCCAAGTCAAAGCATTTGCCCGCCCGGACTCTCCAACAGTCTCTTCCCAGCTGTAGTGATTGTAGGAGCACATTTGGTAATGGCAGGGCCATCAGGCTCAGCAGCCTTGTCTGCTTAGCCGACCCACTGAGGAGTGCTCCCTGACTTGATGCTCATGAGGGAGAACTAACCCTGCGTCGTGTACAGGCTCTGAGACCTGTGCTCGTCTGTTATTGCGGCATAGCCTCACCTATCCTGGCTGATACAGCTGGTGCCAGGCATTTCTAGCAAACAAGAACAAAATAATAACTTTAACACGGGGTGGTGGTGAGAATTAAGTTATATCAGATAAAATCTATACGGAAGGGCATATATAGAGCCCAGCACACAGTAAATGCTCGATAAATGCTTGTCAACTAAAAGACTTCTTTTTCTCAAGGTCAAGATTAAAACCCCTTGAAAAATGCATAGTGATAGCTGACAGTTTGTAGTGCTTACTTGGCGTCAGGCCCATTTCTAAGAGTTTTGTGCTTACAGACTCACTTACTGCTCACAGTGACCTGTGAGAAAAGTCCTATAAGTATCCACGATTTACAGATGGGCAAACCAAGGCATATAGAAATTAAGGAACAGAAACAGAGTCACATAACTGTAAGTGGAAGATCTGGGTCTCAAACCCAGGGAGCGTGGCCCCAGAGCCTACAGCCTTGACCTATCGGTAGGCATGCAAATTGTATATTTTCTAAAAAAGGAAACCCCATTGAGTAGTTAGGTATAAAGGAAAACAATATTCCTGGCTGAATTCAGAAAAAGAAAAAATGTAATGCTGGCAATATAAAGATTTTATTTTCAATTTACTTCAGCAAAGTTACTTCATAATGGTAAGTGAATATACACATATACGAATATACACACATGGAAGAAAATACAAAATATGTTGGAGATCGGTGACACTTGAAACAGCAGTTCTAGCCTGTAATGGGATAAAACACAAGATATAAGCACCCCAGAAACAAAGCTGTAACATGCTAATGTTCAAAGGAAACTTCCAGATGTATTCCACTATGTCACAGGGACAAGTCCAAGTAATGATTCCCCCTGCAGGACTATTTATGTCAAGGCATCCTGTGGGCCTACAAGGACAGAGCATGGCAGGAATGAAGCTCGAGCAGCAGCCTACCAGACCCCTCCACACATCCTCGCTGCTGACCGCCAAATCAATCCAGGGATGGGCAAGCCAGAGAAAGGAGGAACTTTCACAAAGTGGTGGCTTTCACAGCAAAGAAAACCACAAAGAATAAGAGGGACATTTATCTCTGTTACCACAAGCGAATTCAGACAGTCTGACTGTAAATGTTTCTGCTGGCTCAGCCCATCTCCCAGGTTTTCTCTCCCTTTCTCAGCCTCTGCAACTTTTGTCTTGGACCCCAACATTGAGCTGATTCTGAGAGAGGCAGCGAGTATATCCAGAGCTCCATCACTTGATGGGATTTAGGTACCATCCTTCCCACAGTGAGAGGCCCAATCACTAATCATGGGCTCCCATGCTCCCTCTACATTTCCTTTTCTGATAACTAGACCATGTAAGATTAGGGTGCTCCTGTTACTCCATAGGGTACTCCATCCTGATGACCCCCCTACCATCTCATGTCCCATCACGTTGGCTCAGTCCATAGGAAGTGGACCTGGGAGACATTCTGGCTTTGTTACTAAAAGCTGAACCTTTGGAATCTAACTTAACATGTTCAAAGCTCAGCTCTTCCCCTAGGATGTTGGACGAGTTACTTTACTTCTCTAACTCTCAGTTTCATCATCTGTAAAAAAGGGATGACGAAGATGATGGCGGTGCTTACAGTGATGATGATGATCATAATACTATCTACACCCTAAGGCTCCTATGAAGAAAAATCAAAGTAAAGCTTCTCACTCAGGGCCTGGAACAGTAAGTGCTCAATCGTTTGGTTAGTTATTACCTCAGTTCTCCCTAGGTTTTGTCTGTGTAGCACTTCTCCTAGTCGGGCCACCTCTAGGTTTAGAGACTCTGCCCTGAAATCCAGCTGGTCACCCTCCTTCTCACTGGTTGCTGCCTTCTTTTGACCCCCTGCCCAGCCTGTGTGTGAGCAGGCTAGAGCAGGCTTCCTGCTACATGTACAGTTGGTTATAGATGAGCACTGCAGCAGATCCTGCCACTGCTCCACCCATATCCTGTCGGATCCCTTTGCCATTTTACTGCACACTGATTGCCAGTGTGCTTTCACTGCTGATAGCCGGCATCTGCAGTGGTATGCTAGTAAATATTTAACAACCACCTCTGGGGATGGGAGAGCCCTAATTTGTAATGTTAGCCAATTTCCACAGTGTGGCTACTCCCACCACGGCAGATTTCAAGCTATCAACGTGAGCTTAACTAGCTCACAAAATCCCTAACAATGTAACACTCAACTCTCACGAGCGGTTACGAACCAGTGCCTGCACGCTACGGGCATCTATGTTTCTCTTTTGGAAAGGCTGCATCCCAGCTGCCAGGATCTGCTTCGCCTGTACCCAAGGAGGACAGGAAGTGTCTGGGCATTTATGCTTGTCCCCATCCCATCAGTCCTTAACCAAGGATTGGTTCAGAGTTGTAAATATTCAAGATCCCTCACCTCTGGGTGGGGCCAACACTGAGGTGTGACCCACACCATCTCCAGTTTCCCTGGGGGATTAGGCCAAAATGACCTCCGCGGGACTTTGCTGCATGGCACACTCTCCTCCCCTCCCAGTCTTACTTCCCCACTTTCCCATCAGTGTTTCCTGGGAAGCTTTCTGAGAAGTCACATTCACGTGACTTCTCATCCCAGAGTCTGCTTCTAGGGAGCCATACTGAAGACAATGCCCAAGGGCTTGCATTCGAAAGCTCTGAGTGCAAACCTTGATTCTGATACAAGGTATGGGACTTGGGAAAGTTATTTAACCTCTCTGAGCCTATGTTTCTTCATCTATAAAATGAGCCTAATAAGTCCCTACCAGTAGGGCTTTGGGAGAATGAAAAGAGATAAATCATCTAAGGGGCTTAGCACAAAGTCTGGCTCATGATATATCCTCCATAAATGCTACTGTCATTATTGTTGTTACTATTATTAAAGAGAGCATCTGGACTGCCTCCAAGTCAGAGCTTCACTTAGAATCGTTGACGATGGAACTCTCCCACTTAGTGGGGCTCTCTGACATCCTAGGCCATACCTGAGTTTCCACTGCCCTTTGGAATCAGAGTTTAGGCTCCTTGGGAGTCCTTTCCTGGAACAGGCCCTCATCCATATTTCTCCACCGCAGAGGGAATGGGTCTCATGGAGGGGCTCTGCTCCCACTTGACCAGCTCTGAGATCTAGAAGCCCCAGCATGCCTTGCCCCTGAGCCTCCCCAAACCTGGACAGCCAGGCAGGGCTCAGCGGAGGGCAACAAGCAACCAAGATCCCCAGAAGGGATAGGAACAGCCTCTTTGTTGCTGACCCGGTCAAGTCCCTTGCCCCACTGTATCCATCTTCTCAAGGAGGAAAACAGAAGTTAACTGCCCAGGAAAGGTGAAATGAGCACTCATAAAATTCTGGTGACAGAACAAATTAGTAACAACCCTTCACAAAAGCCATCAGGTAACCTCTACCCAGACCCTTAGAACACTCATCTTATTGTGTCCAATGGCACCAATTTTAGACATCCTTCCTAAGCAAAGAATCCTAAACTCAGAAAAGCTTTATGTACAAAGATAATCATTCAGCCTAGTGCTTTGTATATAATTGACACAATCATTTTAATTAACGAGTTAGGGTATTATTTATCATTGTAAAAAATTGGAAAGCAGTTTGATCTCAATAGTTAAACACAAAGGAATAGGTAAATGTTACGAGGATGACTTTTGATTAAAAAAATGCAGCTGTTTAAAGCTATGTTTGTAAAAAATTATAAAACAATGTGAAAAGGTTTATGAAGGGGAATAAAACTAATTTTAAAGTGACAACTTAATTTTTTTTAACCATATAAAGAAAGAACCCTGGAAACACTGAAAACAAGTGTGCCACATTTATTAAACAAATAATAAGGAGAACATTCAAACACAATAAGGAAATGCTTGACTAAAATATGGTCTATTTAAGCACAGGAATACTATGCAACCATTGAAAATTGACAGTAAAAGTTATGAAACAGTATCTGTCTATGGAATGGTAATATAGCTCAAAGCATAATTATTGTTAATGTAATTCTATAGAGTAAACTTATGATGATTTCTTGGCAGAATATTGAATATATGATTTGTGGTGAGCCCAACTATATAAAAACCAAACCAATGTAAAAACATATGCATAAAGGAAAATGACTCTAAGTAACCGCAGTAAATTGTTAAGAATAATCATATTTGGGCTGCAACCCTGGAGTGGTTTTCTTTCTTTTCCTTTTCTCTGTTCCAAATTTTCTCTAATTAAGGAGAATTACTTTTATGACAAACAGTGTTTTGATTGATGGGTTGAGCAACAACAGTGAAATGTGCACACAAACACATGTACACACAGATGAAATAATAAGGAACACATTCAAACACTCTTCTAATGGTTTCCGAATTTGTTTTCTAATAAGGCTAAGTCACAGCCATGTTCTAGGACAGGTAGCAGCCCAACCTAACCAGAGATTGGACTCAAATGATAACTTCCTAAGCCATAAGTATACTTTAGCTGTCACTTCAGCTCCGGCAGCATTAGCTGGGGACAGCAGCTGGGCGATAAGGTATGCAATTCAAGAGCAAAAGAATTCAGAACTGTGTGCTTATTGAAAATCCACTTCAGTCTTCCTGACCTGTGCAGTTCGCACCGTGCATTCACGGGCTTGCCAAATCTCATCTTTGAAATCAAATTTCCTCTGTGTATGCTGTTGCATTTTGTAGGTTTAAGTCCATTGTTTCCAAATGAAGTTTGCTTTTTAATGGCAATGCATTCAGGTAAGTATTTTCTTGCTGATGCATTAGAAAAACCAGCTCAATGGAGGCCCATTGATTCACCACCTGGTGGGTACATGTCTTTGCATGAACAATTCATCATTTGCAAGCATGAAGGAAAAGCTAGGGCATCCTGGAACAAGTCAGTTTCCCCCTCCCCCTCCAGCAACTACTAACACAAGAAAAAGGTTGCATTCATCCTGAGTAATATCCATTCATCTATATCCTGGGTGACATCATGAGACATAAATGTCAACAGCCACTAATGTCCTTTCGAATGTTACCACTTTTGAGACAGCTCCCTCAGTTGGAGGTTCAGCCTGGCATCCATAAATACTCAGGCATCTTCCTTTATTCCTCCTTCTTCCCTGATGCGGAGGGCATGATGACTTTTTAATACCCTATTTCCTAACATATGAGGATACAGTATATAAAACCTGCCATCTGGATCTTTCTTTTTTTGATGAAGCCATTTACATTTTCTTAGTATAATTAGTACTGCACAGTAACTTGTCAATATTCTTCTGCCATGGCACCAAATAACAGTTTAAGTATACCTGCAACTTTGATGATTTATTTGTTGCAGCACACTTTCAAGCACTGGTGAGGGATAATTACCAGGCAGATTATTACATGGTGTTGGGCTAATTAAATATGATAAAGCCATTTGCCTGTGACATGACAGGTCTGTTTCAATCTAAATGATATAAAATGGTCAGATTCGTCAAAGGCAACATGGTGACCCCACAGAAGATTAGACCTAACCAAAATAGAATCCTGCTCATGATGTTTCTGAATTTGATGTTCGATCTCGATTTCACAAGCTGTCGTTTTAATCAGAGAGATGTCATTACAATGATCCCTCTTGAACATTCATGCCCCACCCTCATGAGAAAGCGGGGACCTTCAAACTACCTTGAAATGTTGGCAAAATACAAAATATTAAAAGTGTAAAAGGGAATCTGCAGACTCTGAATTGCTTCTGATCTTCTTTGTTAGACTGAATCAGAGTCAGTCTTAATTGAGGAGAGTCTGCGGGGTTAGGGAGGTAAGAAGAAAGAAGAGGTAAGAGACTGACATTCAGTGGATCATTTCCCTGCTCCAGTGGAGATAACACTGGGCTGTAAACGGACCTAAGCACTAGGCTGGAAGTGAGATGGACAAAATTTGGGGGACGAAGTTTTCTGTTTTAATTCTAAAGCAACAAGAACAGAGATTGAAACTACATCATATATTTTAAGACAAAAAAGGCACCTTATACCATGAACATTTATGGCTGGATGCTACCATGCTATGGCAGTAAGATGGAAATAGTCTTAATTGCCCAGTTCCCATTTCCTTGGCACACTTGACAATGCTGCAAAGTCTACAGTGACCAAAATGGTCAATTCAGTCAAATACACATTCATTAAGTCTAGCCCCCAAAATATCAATAAAACTAATTGCTAGAGTGACTGACCAGGTGAGAGGCATCATTTGCAATCAGTAGATATCTATCGAGGCCTTCCATGTGCAGGTCACCTTAGAGAACAAAATAAGCAAACACCTTACGAAACTTTGTCCCAGTCAATAGTAAGAGACTACCTTGTAGTTTCATTGAGAAGATAAAACACATATTGTGTGATTGTGTAGAAAGGAGAAGCAGTCCCACCAGCCCAAGGAAAACCAATCCCGTTACCCAGTATTTAGACAACTTATACATGAGAACAATTACTCCTGATAACTTCCCTCATCTCCCTCCTGAACCATCAGCCTCAACCCAACTCACACCCTCTACTCAGGTAGAGCTGACCCCCTTGACTTCTTCTCCCTCTCTCCTCACTCCTTTTCTCTCTGGGGTCTTGCAATTATCACTCCAGTTTCATTTCTTTTGGCTCTTATAAGTAAAGAGTGTCCCTCCTCAAGAACCTAAGCCAGAACATGGACCCTCAGTGCCAGTCTCTCCATCCCTTATTCTCCTTTAGTCCATGACCAGGAAGTGATCACCAACAGCAATATCAATAACCAGTGTGCTGGCAATTCAGTTTCTAAAGGAGGGAGAGCTCGGGCAGAAACTTATGATGGTCCTTACAGGCTTCAGGGAGGTGCTGAGATTGGAACTGAGCCCTGGAGGAAGGGCAGGGAAGGAATAGGCAGAGGCCAGGGCCTGGTGGGAGAGCAAGTGTGAGCAAAGGCACTGAGCTGGGCAAGCAGAGGGCCAAGCACGAGGGGATACAAGTGTGGTTGGCACAAGGAATTTAAGTCTGACATCAGGGCAAGGTAAGGCTAGAAGGTCTCTTGCTTGCAGGAACTTAAAAATTTTTCTTTGCACTTATTCAGTGGGTGCGTTGGTACAACAACTTGGGTGAATCTTCAAAACATGTTAAGCTTAGGAAACCTTACATAAGAGTGATGCTGCATGACTCCATTTATACCAAGTTCTAGAGCAGACAAAACTAACCCATGACGGGCGATAATCAGAACAGTGGTTGCTTTTGGGGTGGTGGAGGTCAGAATTGGCTAGGAAGAGGCTTAAGAGAACTTTCTGGGGCAATGGGGATATTCTACACCTTGACAAGGGTTGGGATTACACAGAGGTGTACATTTGTTAAAACTCAGAGAACACATATTTAAAATTTATGCATTTCACTGTGTGTAAATTTTACATCAAAAGAGAAAAAATTATACTCAAATGTCAAACTCTGGTTAATAATAGGCATGCTGGAGTATTTATGGGGGAAGTATACCAACGTCTGCAATTTACTTTGAAATGCATCAAATTGAAAATATAGGATGGAATGATGGATGGATAGAAGGATGCACAAAGGAAGTGAGAGGTGGAAAAGCAAGCGGTATAATGTTAATGGTAGAATCTAGATGGTGAGTACACAGGTACCCACTGCAAAATTCAACTGTTTTTTAGGTTTTAGGATTTTTATAAAAAATATTGGTTTTTCAAAGAATTGTATGTTGTGCACAGACGGGCCTTGAAGTTAAGGTAAATATTATATTTTACCATCAAAGGACATCTCACATTTTTGACTGTGGAATGCTGAGAAGAAAGCAATTTCTCAAAGATTTAGTCAGATTTATTGCACGATGATATACAGTAAAGACAACAACAATGGCTGCTACTATTATTGCCACATATTGGCCACTTGTTTTGTGTCAAGAATTAGGCTAAGTGCTTTCAACAAACATCTCATTTGAGCCTACAACAACCCAAAGAGAGAGGTATGAATATCCCCATTTTGTTGATGAGGAAACTAAGCCTCAATAGATTAACTGACTTGCCCAAAGCTGATCAGGCAGAAGGTTGTGGAGCTGAGGTTCAAAGCTTAGGCAGGGATCTACTGAGGATACAAATGGCAACTGACAGGACCAGGATGTGAACGCCGGTCTATATGATCCAGAATCCATGTAGCATCTTTGATCTTTGTCACAACACTCTACAGTTATCCTTGGCAGGATGGTGTATTGCTAGTCTCCGACTGGACCTCCATTCCTCCCAGAGTTAAGGAGAGAGTTTCAATCCTTCAGAAACAGTCTGGACCTGGTATTAAATATATCAACTTTAGATTTATGGATATTGCAAATTATTCTGAGAGCATCTTGACCTAAATTCTACTAATTTTCCTTGAGTTAAAAAAGAGGTTACACTAGACATAGCACAAGACATTTTAGCAGAAGCCTAAAGGAGACTTGCATCACAAGAGTAATTTTAATGGTGGACTTTCAGACAGTGAAGTGAGGGGGTGAGGAAAATATTTTGGGGCAGGCAGCTCTTGGGAATGCCTCATTTCTTAAATCTGGTGAAAGATACATCACTGTAGGATATAGAGTCACTGTGTATTCCCTAAAAAGCTTGGACTTACATCCCGATTTCACGTAACTATGGAAGGTGATTTTACAAGAAGTTTTTTAAGCCCTGTGAGAATCTGTCTTCCTTTCTAATGAGGATAATTACATGTAATTCTCATGTCATTATAAGAAGAAACCCATGTCTGGGAATTCACAGGGCCTGCCCTGCGTAGACGCTCAATGAAAGTTTATTTCCTTCCCACTCTCTTCGCTGGCCTACAGGAAGAAATGACACTCAGAGAGCCAGACTGTGAAATGCTCCTCAGAGGTACGTTTCACACCAGAATTAGCAATTATGCCTCCCTTAGAATGCCTTCCACTGAGAAGCTCACGGTATAAAAAATTACACACTTACGAAGGCAATTATTCTTTTTTATGCCACATGATTTTCTCGTAATAAATACCATTCACAATATAGATTCCCCATTGATACCGGTATCAGGCAGAGCCAGCACTGGGCGGAGGCAGCAAGGTAATTGGCGGGAGCTGCTAGTGGGTTTTCAGTCAGAAACAATACGGTCTATGATTTTGACAGTTAAAATAGACTGGGTAGGGGATCAATTTCCATTTAAGACTTTTAGTGCTGCACACTCAATGGAAACTTGTTGAATTGAGCTAAAGATGAGGGGGCTTTCCACACAATGCATAATGGCAGTATCTTTGCAAGGAAATCCTTATAATTCTAAAGGGGGTCATAGTCTCAGTAATTGGGGCCACAAGAGGTGTTTAGCTGACATAATTCTGAAATTCACTGAAGATCAAAGGACCCAAATACTAGTCTCTTTAAGAAATGAAAAGAAGAATGACACTCAATTTGCCCTAATGCACCCACAAACTATGTGGAAGTGAGGGCATTCCATGAAGAAATGAATGAATTAAGAAGGAAGTAACTATGAGCTTGGTTTAACCTCACAGGATAAAGCAACACAAATCCGCAACCAAAATTAACTCCAAAATGATTCAAGTCCTTTATTCATTGTCCAACACATATTTATTGAGCACCAACTATGGGCCAGGGCCCAGGCTACGGCCTCAGATACATCCGAGAAATAAATGAACACAAATTGTACCTTACAGTTTTTAACCCCATTAAGGAGGCAAACTGGATCTCAAAATGCCCTCTTTGCTCTCACATCTGCTTCTCCCACACCCTCAGGTTTTACTGTCCCATTTCTAGAAGTAGAACGGAGCTTGCCCCTTCGCCTTCTCCTCCCAGGCTTGTCTCGGAGGGTGGGGAAGGGCAAGAGCCTGGATGGACAGAATCAGAACCTTCTCAGGCAGCTCAGAGATAGAGGAGGGCCAGTTGCATTCCATCATTCCAACCACGTGTTTGTTTGTTTTAAAATATGCAGCATACCTGGGAATTTTACTGCTACCCAAACCTCAGACCCGCGGATTGCTTTTCATGCATCATCTCACCTAATCCTTGCTAGAAGCTGCAAAGTAGGTGTTCTTTGTATTATTATTATTGTTTTTAGAATAGTTAGCCCTCATTTACAGATTAGGAAACAGGCCATGCACTATTGCAGCTTTTGTACTGTCATGGGGCTCAGAATTAGGGCATCTAGAAATTGAACTTGGCTGTCAACTCTTTGATTCCCAAGACCATGGTCTTGTCACTCTAGCCCTCTCCTTTCAAAGCTCAGGGGCTTATCTATATATCCATTGAATGGATGGGAATCCATTTACGTGTTCAACTTTTTTCAATAAATATTTATAAAATGCCAAACACATGCAGACACTGTGCATTTCTAAGGTCAAGATTGTCTTTTGCAGGAAGAAATGGAGAATCTGAATAGACCAATCACAAGTAAGGAAATAGAAACGGTAATCAAAAACCTCCCCAAAAACAAGAGTCCAGGACCAGACGGCTTCTCTGGAGAATTCTACCAAACATTCAAAGAAGACTTAATACCTATTCTCCTCAAACTGTTCCAGAAAATTGAGAAAGATGGAGAACTCCCTAACACATTCTATGAAGCCAACATCACTCTGATCCCCAAACCTGACAAGGACAACACAAAGAAGGAGAACTACAGGCCGATATCACTGATGAACATAGATGCAAAAATCCTCAACAAAATTTTGGCAAACCGATTACAGCAATACATCAAAAAGATTATACACCATGATCAAGTGGGATTTATACCAGGGACACAGGGATGGTTCAACATCCGCAAGTCAATCAACGTGATACGCTACATCAACAAAATGAAAAACAAAAACCACATGATCATCTCAATAGATGCAGAGAAAGCATTCGACAAGATCCAACACCCATTTATGATAAAAACCCTCAGTAAAATGGGCATAGAAGGAAAGTACCTCAACATAATAAAGGCCATATATGATAGACCCACAGCCAACATCATACTCAATGGACAAAAGCTGAAAGCCATCCCTCTGAGGACAGGAACAAGACAAGGGTGCCCACTTTCACCACTCCTATTCAACATAGTACTGGAGGTGCTGGCCAGAGCAATTCGGCAGGAAAAAGAAATAAAAGGAATCCAAATAGGTAACGAAGAAGTAAAACTCTCGTTGTTTGCAGACGACATGATCTTATACATAGAAAACCCCAAAGAATCCACAGAAAAACTATTAGAAATAATCAACAACTACAGCAAAGTAGCAGGGTATAAAATTAACGTGCATAAATCAGTAGCATTTCTATACACTAACAATAAACTAACAGAAAAAGAACTCAAGAACTCTATCCCATTCACAATCGCAACGAAAAGAATAAAATACCTTGGGATAAACTTAACCAAGGAAGTGAAGGATCTATACAATGAAAACTACAAGACTTTCTTGAAAGAAATAGGCGATGACATAAAGAGATGGAAAAACATTCCTTGTACATGGATTGGAAGAATAAACATAGTTAAAATGTCCATACTACCTAAAGCAATATACAGATTCAATGCTATCCCAATCAGAATCCCAAGAACATTCTTCACAGAAATTGAACAAACAATCCTAAAATTCATATGGGGGAACAAAAGACCGCGAATTGCTAAAGCAATCCTGAGCAAGAAAAACAAAGCCGGCGGAATCACAATCCCCGATTTCAAAACATACTACAAAGCTACAGTGATCAAAACAGCATGGTACTGGTACAAAAACAGGTCCACAGATCAATGGAACAGAATTGAAAGCCCAGAGATAAAACCACACATCTATGGACAGCTAATCTTCGACAAAGGAGCAGAGGGCCTACAATGGAGAAAAGAAAGTCTCTTCAACAAATGGTGCTGGGAAAACTGGACAGCCACATGCAAAAGATTGAAAATTGACCATTCTTTTTCACCACACACCAAAATAAACTCAAAATGGATCAAAGACCTAAAGATTAGGCCTGAGACAATAAGTCTTTTGGAAGAGAATATAGGCAGTACACTCTTTGACATCAGTTTCAAAAGAATCTTTTCGGACACTGTAACTCCTCAGTTGAGGGAAACAATAGAAAGAATAAACAAATGGGACTTCATCAGACTAAAGAGCTTCTTCAAGGCAAGGGAAAACAGAATTGAAACAAAAAAACAGCTCACTAATTGGGAAAAAATATTTACAAGCCACATATCCGACAAAGGGTTAATCTCCATAATATACAAAGAACTCACACTGCTTAACAACAAAAAAACAAACAACCCGATCAAAAAATGGGCAGAGGACATGAACAGACATTTCTCAAAAGAAGATATGAATATGGCCAATAGACACATGAAAAGATGTTCATCATCGCTAATCATCAGGGAAATGCAAATCAAAACTACACTAAGATATCACCTTACCCCCGTTAGATTGGCAAAAACATCCAAAACCAAGAACGACAAATGTTGGAGAGGTTGTGGAGAAAGAGGAACCCTCATACACTGTTGGTGGGAATGCAAACTGGTACAGCCACTATGGAAAACAGTATGGAGATTTCTCAAAAAGTTAAAAATAGAAATACCCTATGACCCAGCCATCCCATTACTGGGTATCTATCCTAAGAACCTGATAACAGATATCTCAAGAGTCCGTTGCACCCCTATGTTCATCGCAGCATTATTTACAATAGCCAAGACGTGGAACCAGCCTACATGCCCAGAAACTGATGACTGGATAAAGAAGATGTGGTATATATACACAATGGAATACTACTCAGCCATAAAAAAAGACGAAATTGGCCCATTCACAACAACGTGGATGGACCTCGAGGGCATTATGTTAAGCGAAATAAGTCAGTCAGAGAAAGACGATCTCTATATGACTCCACTCATAGGTGGAAATTAGTATATTGAGAAGGAGATCTGATCGGTGGTTACCAGGGAAAAGGGGGGGTGGGGGGAGGGTACGGAGGGGGAAGTGGTGTACCCACAACATGACTAACAAAAATGTACAACTGAAATCTCACAAGCTTGTAATCTATCATAACATTAATAAAAAAAAAAAAAAAAAAAGATTGTCTTTTGACTTAAATTGTTTAAGCTGTTGGTCAGTAGCTCTGATCTCCCTGTGTGATCTTTTCATTCTTTCATTCATTCAGGAAACAGTTACTGAGTGTCCACTCTACTCTCCTGAGGCTGGAGATGAAGCAGAGACCAAAACAGGTAATGAACCTGCATTCATGGAGGATACATTCTAGAGGAGGAGATGGAAGATAAACTTTTAAGCACTGACTCTGTCAGGAAGTGATAAATGTGGTGAAGAAAAAGTAAAGAATGGTAAGGGGCCAGAGAATGACGGAGACAGAGGGGATGCTTATTTATATAAGATGACCTCTGTAAATACGTGACCTTTGAGCAAAAACTAATTAAAATAAGTAACGAGCTATGAGGATATTGGGTAGAGAGAGGTACATTCGAAGCAGGGAGACAGCACATGCAAAGGCCCCAAGGTGTACGGGCGTTTGGTGTGTTCCAGGAATAGCAAAGGAGGCAGGTGCAACCGGAATCCCATATTCACGTGTTTAAATAAAATTTACAACTGTCAAGGCGCTGCTGGTTATTTTTCACACAGTTGCACACAGAGATGTCCTGTTTGTGCTTGCAATCTTAGAGCAGTTCATGTACCTCCAGGAGAGCACAGGAGACAATTATTTTTCCTCGACAAGTCATTAAGCCACTTTAATCACTCCACAACAATGGCTGGATAATGAGGAGACTGCCCACCCAAACCGAGCAGGGCATCCCCAAGACTGAGAGTCTGCTGATTAGAAAGACATTTGTAAACCCATGCAAGGAGAGCAGAGCTCCCTTCTCTTCCTCCAACATAGCTGGTCTTTGCTTTGAGTCCCCACGTCTTTGCTCACAGCTTCCCAGGGAATCCCTCCCCCGAGTTCAGCCTGCCCACAGTTCGGCCAGGGGCCTTTAATCAGCAGACATGCAAGAGGAGACCCGGCCAGGAGCACAGCCATTGCTGAACAGCCCGAGACAGGGCGAGCCGCAGGTAAGAGAGGCGAGGCTGAGAGCTTGGCTTCTAATTAGAGAAAAGTTAACGTTTGTTTGAATCATTAGAATTACTGACTTAGGGGTTTATTAAATAACATCCCCTCACGTACATTATCTATTAATACTCTGCAGTAGTTCCAGTTAGCTTCAGTGCTCGAGAATCATGTGCATTAAGAGATAATATTTTAGAAAAGTCGTGGGTAAATTTTGCGCCAAAAAGTACAAGCTTGAATAATTTTCTTTTTATGAATAGTGGATAACAATTCAGAGGTAATCGATTCTAGTGGCACAGAACTCTTAGAAATCCTGAGAATCAGAGTATCTTTGGAGCAGAGAGAAGCTCAGTAATCAGTCTGTTCAATCCCCTCATTTTGTCTCGGAGAAAACAGAGTGACGCGGCTGAAGTCCAAGGTGCAGGTCACCAGGGGGACAGAAGGGAAGCACGCTGGTCCATGGCACATTCTATAGCCCAGTCGCTTCCCTTCTCTCAGCTGAGCTGTGGTTTCACTTTGCAACTCCCCTTGACATCCTCTGTAAGAAACTCAAGGAGGCTTTCAAGAGCTGAAATTACCATTTCTCTTTGTCTTTTAGCTTTTGTGTACTTAATGCATATCTCACCTGCGAGAACTCAGTGTAAACAGAAGCCATTTTTCTTGTTATCTAAAATTATTGTATTGTGATATTTTTCCCACAAGGATTTATATATATATAAAATCAGATAAGTTAAGGGAAAAAACTTTAAGGCATCACTCCAAATTTCACAGCTTTGAACCATTCTCATTTTTTCCCCCTCAAAAATATGTCACATTCTACTCATGACAATGCAACTTGGAAAAATGCTGACAAATGAATGAAAGTTGTTGAGATATGGAAGAAGCAAAGAGTAAAATATGTTTTGAAAGTCTGCATGGCTTTTAATCATGCCTAAACCACAATCCTACCAGCTCCTACTTTGTGCCGTTACCTTCTCTTGAGACTTATCCAGCATATTCATAACGCAACGCCATGTGATCAAAGCAACTGACCCCAAATAATTTATCAAGGAGCAGCCTCCTAGGTGGAAAGAATATGGAATCTGAGTTCAGACAGTGCTGATTCTGAATAGCAGAACTTAGCTAACCCCCTAAAACTCTTTGTGTCTTAGTGTTCTCATCTGATAAATGAAAATATGAGTGTTTATCCCATAGGGTTACTGTGAGAGTCAACTGGAAATAACGTATGTTCCCCTTTAGCGTCGTTCTTAGCATGCAGTAGAGATACTTAATAAACACTATGAAATCTGGCACACTTTGTAAATAGGGTCCCAAATAGGAATCATTTAAAATAAGGGGTTATGACACCATAATATTAATAAAAATACATTTTTCACTTTATAGTGTTAAAAAACAGAAAAGAAACAATGGTGAATCTTACACTCGGTATAACTGACCATACACCAAATGATCATGCTATGGCCACCTCCTAAACCCAATATCCCTTCCCACCTCCTAGCAGAAGATAAGAATTCAACTGCCCCCTTTTTGAGAACTAGCTAAGCAAAGGCCCAAAGCCAGTTGACAATTTCCAATCCTATCCTATCTAAATGTGGGTTAATTCCAGGGTTGTGCTGGCCTCCTTCCCTTCACCCCTCAGTAGGTCCCAATGAAGAGCTGTGTGCCTACACCTAACGAACACAGATGTCCTATGCTTGGGGCAGTTCCGAAATAGGTGCCCTGGATAAGATCTGTGTTCTAGAAAAACCCCATGCTTGGGAGACGGTGCAATAAAATCACAGGGTTTTCAGGGAAGACAGGGTTAGGGAAGTCAACTCCAGATCTCTGCAGGTTTGTAGGCACGTGATCAATGCAAATAATAATTGCAATTTTTTTTTAACTGGCACATTTGAAAAGACACGATAAGTTCTTAATAATTGAAAGAAAAGTACCGTGAATATAGGACTTTACCTTAAAAAAAGTGAATGCAGCTTGATAGAAGGGTTGTAAGGAAAGGCTGAGGCTGCTGAATTATGGAAACAGAGGCGCAATGAAGAAAGATGAAGGAAATTACTCAATAAGGATTCTAAGAGGGAGCATTTGGCCAAGTGATCAAAAAGAAGAACTTGGGGTGAGCTGCACATAGACCATTCTGTATTCCTCTGCGGCTTGCTGCATTCAGCTATATTACTATACTTTCTTTCAGCTGCTGCTTCTTGGTGGTGGAAAACATCAATGTTCTGGAGAATATTGCATTTGGACCAAAGTAGCGTTCAAGCTATACTGACATTCTGTTATTAAATCAATTGCCTATGAACTGGTTTGTATTATTAAAACATTCAGTATAGTAGAACAGATTTCATTTAAATGAAGACCATAACATAAATGAAGACCCTCAAAGATAGCTCATGATCTTCCTTAAAATGGGTATAATATTTCACTGACTTAGTTTGGATTCCCCCAAAAGTAGTGCCTGAGACAAGGATTTTGGTACAGGCAATATATTTGGGGATTTACCCAAGAAGCCCAAGTGAGAAAGTGAGGCAGAGAAGAGAGATACAGGAATAAAGCTTATATTAATGATCAGGTTCCTGCTTTGGGCAACTGGGGCCCAACCCCAAAGGGGACCCTCTTCAAAACCATGTGGAATATGACTCAGAATTATGCCACAGGAGGCTAGGGAAGCTGGGGCGTTTATCACTGCCTCCCATCTTTTGAGAGTGACCCCAGGGAATTGACTTCCCCACATTTGCAGGACTCACCTGCCTGCTGTTTAGTAAGTTCCCAATGCTGAGAAAGCCCTTAGAAAAGAGAGACAGAGGCATCTGAGGTGCTGCAAACTGTCCACCTCACACAGATGATCTTAAGTGGGCCAATGGGCTAGGAGGAAGAGATCCAAGGCGGCTCTTGCACACATTTAAGGAAAGACTAGCAGGAGTTTCACAGATTTACTTGTAAGAAAACTCGAGGTGTGCCATTTCAGGTTCTTGTCACATCCCAGGCTACTATACCTAAATTTCAATGATTAGTGAATGCTCATTGGATTAATCATGACTCTATCTTCTGATGAAATAGAAGCACCCCAATGCCTGCCACACTCGTAGCCCGTTTAAAAGAAAATGCATGAGTCTGAGGAAACAGCTCTATGTGGTCCCTTAAGCATAGGTGGTCATGTTCTTTACCCCATGACCCCCTCTAGACACTGCAGATTGGCTTAAGATGGCCACGTGAACTAAGAGCAGCCAATCTAAAGGGTGTCCAATAGTATAAAGGCCCCACCCAATCAGATTCTCCCCAGGAACTTGAACTAGGCAAAAGTGAAAAAGATTGCTGAGCTGAAAGGAGACATATACCAAAAGAGATGCAGCAGCAAAGCAAGTAGAGTGATATCAACAGTCCTCTGGGCCAAGGCACTGACATGAAAATCCAGTCACTAGAGATGGGAACATAATTCTCCTTCTAGTTCCTCAAACAATATCCCATCTCTGGGAGGTCTGGATGTTCAACTATTCCTGAGTTCCCTGAGATTCTCTTCACCTGTATTTCTGGAATCCCTGCTAATTGAATATAACCTGAGAAAGTCCCTTTTTTTCTTGCAGCTCAAAGAGCCAAGTTAACACATGCCAAAAGAATATTCACCAACTCCCCAGTTTTGTCCGGATTTTTTCCCATTTAGTAAAAGGAAAATGTCCCTTGGGATCTAAGCACTCAGTGCTGGGGTCTTGTCACCCACCAAAACCATTGCTTGGATGATAGGTCGAGTCTTTCCTGCCTTTGTCAGGCTGAAGGGTCATCAACAAAGATGTAGATCATCTCCAAACAGCCCAAAAGGCAAAGCCATTACTTTGGCATTCACACACCCTACGGAGAGATTTCTAGTCCCAAGATGGATTGATAGAGATATTTTCAGAAGCTACAGCATTACCAAAGCTTGCATTTCCAAGCTACAATAGTAAAATTGCTTCCACTCAATCATCTACCCAGAAATTGAGCTTTAAACTAAAAGCTAAGTTGTTCTGGAAGCCCTCTGGGCAGCACAACTATCTCTTGCAATTAAATGTTGACATAATTCTTTCAGAGCTACAGCCTTGCTTTTGCTCCAAGGCTTCCTTCCAGGCATGTGAAAGCTGCCCAAACCCCAAGTAAACATTCTTTGAAAACCTCTGAGGGAATGGCAAAGGTCTTTGGATTTGGGGGTTTAGGTAATAAGTTCAAATATCAAGAAAACTGTTCAGATACAAAGGAAGGTAGTTGTGATTATTTATTCCAATATCTGCAAAGTACCTGCTGTGAGCTAACCTTGAGCAAGGAGCCAGGGGCACTGAGAGGGGTAAAAAGTGTTCCATGTCTTAGAAGAGCCTGAACAGGTAGGGCAATAGACAGGAAGGTAAATATATTACAATACAACATGAAAATGCTCTGACCACAGTATGAACTAAGAGCTGAGTGGGAATGAGGACAGAATGACTGAGTCCCAGAAAGTTGGCAAGACTAGGAGGAATGGGGAGCGTCAATGCTCCATGGATCCTGATGGATGAGTAGGAGTTTTCCAGGGAAAGAAGAAGGAAAAATTAAAGGTTAGTCTTTCCATAAAGATAATATGCCAGGAACTGCTACAGGTGAGAAGACAGCAGTAGACAGGACCAAAATCTCTTCCCTCATAAACCTTATGAGAACTGAATGAGGTCAACTGTGTGGACAGTACTTCAATAATGGCAAAGTGATGGTCACACATTGGTGAGAGTTATTTCAGATGTTACTCTGAGCATCAGACAATTTTCAGTTCTTAGGAGCTTGCAAGAGTGTGATCTTCTGGCACGGCTGCCCTTAGGAACTGCTCATATCTAAAATGGTCCTCTTGAGAAGTGACATCAACATCATGGTGGAGTGAGCTCTTCCCTTGTACTTTCTCCTCTAAGATACAACCCGAAGGACATTCATACACCAACAGAGGATATATACACATCACAAAAGATGCCTGGGAGATACACACACCCATACATCTGAAGGTGGTGGTGGGACTGGATCTTCTGGGGAAGTGGAAGATGATGCACAGGAGCTCTGTGGAGAGAGATGGGCTGCAGTGGCAGGAAGTGCACAGGTGAGAAGGGTGCCCCACCCCTACCTGGTACTCCAGCCCCAGAATTGTCCAGAGCACAGTGCAGTGAGTGTGGTAGTGGTGGCAGGGGAAGTGTGCAGGTTGGGAGAGGTCCCCCATACCCACTTGGCACCCCAGCCCCAGAATCAGCCGGAGCACATTGCAGAGAACGTGGCAGTGGCAGCAGGGAAAGTGCACAGGTGAGGGAGCTGCCCTGTACCTGCCCAGCACTTGAGTCCCAGGAACACCTGGAACATGGTGCAGAGAGCTTGGCAGCAGCAGTGGGGAAAGTACACAGCCCCAGAGTCTTCCGGAGCATGGTGTGGGAAGCAGGGCAGCAACACAGGGGAAAGTGCACAGGTGAGAGAGGCACCCCACCCCGACCCGGTCCTCCAGCCCCAGAATCGTGCAGAACATGGTGTGGAAACCTTGGCAGTGGTGGCCAGAAAAGGGAAAGTGCACAGTCCTGCAACTGCCCAGAGCTCCATACAGAATGGCAAGCAGGGGCAGGGGGAAGCACTGGGGAAGGAGAGTACCTCTCCACCTGCCCAGTGTTCCAGATCTGCCATTGATCAGTCGCTCAGAGAGCAAAGCAATCAGTGGCTAGAGCTGGGTAGCCCCTGTTCATGCTAGCACCTGATCCCCATCCTGTGGCAGTATGTGGCAGCTGCGAACAGATAAGAGCACCATGAGGAAGCAAAAATCTATTCCATCAAGCAATATGAGTAGGTATATTAAAACTCCAGACCAGAAGGAAAGTGACAAGTACCCAGAAACCAACCCAGAGGGAACAGAAATGCACAACCTAAACAACAAAGAATTCAAAACAACCATCATAAAAAAACCTCAAGGAGTTATAAGAAAATGCAGAGAGACAAATTACCGAATTCAGGAGCTTCTTCAGAAAGGAGACTGAAATCATAAAGAAGAACCAGTCAGAATTGTTGGCAATGAAAACCACAAAAGGATGAAATAAAGAAAAATATGAATTCCCTAAACAACAGAGCTGATAACATGGAGGAGAGAATCAGCTAGTTAGAGGATAGTGTAGAAATGCTTCAGAGGGAGGAGAAGAGAGAACTAAGACTAAAAAGAAATGTAGAAGCTCTCAGAGAAATATCTGACTCAATCAGGAAATGTAACATAAGGATTACAGGTATTCCACAGGGAGAAGAGAAGGAGAATGGATCAGAAAGCTTGTTCAAAGAAATAATAGCTGAGGAATTCCCAAACCTGGGGGAGAAGCTGAAAATCCACATGAAAGAAGCCTCCAGATTTCCTAACTTTGTCAACGTAAAAAGACACATGCCAAGCCATATAGTAGTGAAACTGGCAAAATTCAAGGATAAAGATAATATGCTAAAGGCAGCAAGGCAGAAGAAAATAACTTACAAAGGAACCCCTAGCAGGCTTTCAGCAAATTTCTCAGCAGAAACCTTACAGGCTAGGAGAGAGTGGAATGATACCTTCAAAATAGTGAAAGACAAAAACTTTCAGCCAAGAATAGTCTATCCAGCAAAAATCTCCTTCAGATATGATGGAGAAATAAAAACTTTCCCAGATAAACCAAAGCTAAGGGAGTTCATTGTCACGAGACTCCCCCTACAAGAAATCCTCAAGAAGGCCCTCATACCTGAAAGAAAAAATAGTAAAAGAGCTACAAAGTCCTGAGCACAGAGGTGAATAGGTCAGAAATAATCAGAAAACGGCAGCTCTCTATCAGATCAGGTGAATAAACATTTAACTTTAACATTGAGGATAAAGAAAAGGAAAACACCAAAACAAAAATCCCCTCATTATTTTAACCACAAACTCACAACACAAGATGGAAAAAGATATGTTAAAAATAACTTAGAAGGGGAAGAGGAAGGGAATGGAATCAGTATAGTTTAAGGAAATAATAGGCTATCAGAAAATGGACTATCTCAACTATGAGATTTTTTATATGAACTTAAGGGTAACCACTAAGCAAATAATTATAACAGAGACATTTATGATAAGCAAGGAGAAAATGAAGAAAACCAACAAAGAAAACTACCTCATCAAACTGGTAGTTCAAAATACATGGGACGAGAAAAAAGGAAATACAGAAGAACCAGGAAACGTGCGATAAGATGGTGGCAATAAGCCCTCATATATCAATAATCACTCTAAATGTAAATGGATTGAATTCTCCAATCAAAAGACACAGAGTGGCAGGATGGATTAAAGAACAAGACCCAACAATATGCTGACTCCAGGAAACGCATCTCAACTCTAGAGACAAATATCGGCTCAGAGTGAAGGGATGGAAGACAATACTCCAAGCTAAGGGCAAACAAAAGAAAACAGGGGTTGTCACACTTACATCAGACAAAGTAGACTTCAATATAAAACTGGTAAAGAGAGACATAGATGGGCAGCATAGAATGATGAAAGAGACTCTCCACCAATAAGACATAACACTTATAAACATGTGTGTATCCAACACAGGAGGACCAAAGTACATAAAGCAACTATTAACAAACCTAAAAGGAGATATGAACAACAACACAGTAATAGTAGGAGACCTCAACATCCCACTTACATCTATGGATAGATCATCCAGACAAAAAGTCATCAAGGAGATAGTGGAATTTTAAACAAAAAACTAGACAAGATGAACTTAATAGATATATAGAGAGCACTCCACCCCAAAACAGCAGAATATACATTCTTCTCAAGTGCACGTGGAACATGCGCAAGGCTAGACCATATATTGGGAAACAAGGCAAACCTCAATAAATTTAAGATGGTTGAAATAATATCTACTATCTTTTCCAACCATAATGATGTGAAACTAGAAATCAACTATAAGAAAAAATCTGGAAATGGAACAAAAATGCGGAGACTAAACAACAAGCTATTGAACAACAAATGGGTCGTTGAAGAAATAAAGCAAGAAATCAAAAAATATTTGGAGACAAATGAGAATGAAAACACATCATACCAACTCTTACAGGATGCAGCAAAAGCAGTCCTAAGAGAGAAATTTATAGCAATACAGGTCCACGTTAATAACCCAGAAAAAGTTCAGATAAACAATCTTGAACTGCACCTAGAAAAAGCAGAACAAACAAAGCCCAAACTCAGCAGGAGGAGGGAAATAATAAAAATTAGAGTAGAAATAAATGAAATTGAAACAAAAAAGACTGAAAAAAGGATTTACCAAACAAAGAGCTGGTTCTTTGAGAGGATAAACAAAATTGACAAACTCTTAGCCAGACTCACTAAGCAAAAAAGAGTGGAAGCTCAAATAAATAAAATTAGAATTGAAAGAGGAGAAATTCCAACAGATAGCACAGAAATACAAAAGATTATAAGAGAATATTATGAAAAACTACATGCCAACAGACTTGACAATCTAGAAGAAATGGATAAATTCTTAGACTCTTACAACCTCCCAAAACTGAGTCAAGAAGAAATAGAGAATCTGAATAGACCAACCACAAGTAAAGAGATTGAAACAGTAATCAAAAACCTCCCCAAAAATAAAAGTCCAGGACCAGACAGCTTCTGAGGACACTTTTACCAAACATTCAAAGACAATTTATTATCTATTCTCTAACTATTCCAAAAATTTGAGGAAGATGGAAATATTCCTAACACATTCTACAAGGCCAAATCACCCTCATCCCAATACCAGACAGGGACAACACAAAGAAGGAAAATTACAGGCCAATATTGCTGATGAACATAGATGCAAAATTCCTCAACAAAATATTGGCAAACCGAGTACAGCAGTACATTATAAAGGTCATACACCACGATCAAGTGGGATTCATACCAGGGACACAGGGATGGTTCAACATCTGCAAGTCAGTCAGTGTGATAAACCATATTAACAAAAGGAGGAACAAAAACCACACGATCATCTCCATAGTTGCAGAGAAAGCATTTGACAAGATCCAGCATCTGTTCATGATAAAAACTCTCAATAAAATGGGTATGGAAGGAAAATATCTCAACATAATAAAGGCCATATATGACAAATCTGCTGCCAACATCATACTCAATGGGTAAAAACTGAAAGCCATCCTGCTGAGGAACAAAAGGGTGCCCACTCTCACCACTCTTATTCAGCATGGTGCTAGAGGTTTTGGCCAGAGAGGCAAATTAGGCAAGAAAAAGAAGTAAAAGGGATCCAAATAGGCACTGAAGAAGTGAAATTCTCACTCTTTTCAGGTGACATGATTTTATACACAGAAAACCCTAAAGAATCCATTGGAAAACTATTAGAAGTAATCAGCAACTACAGCAAAGTTGCGAGATACAAAGTCAACATACAAAAATCCCTGACATTTCTATACTCTAATAACGAACTAAAAGAACAAGAACTCACGAATATAACCCCATTTACAATCACAACAAAAAGAATAAAATATCTAGGACTAAATTTAAGCAAGGAGGTGAAAGACCTATACAAGGAAAACCATAAGACATTACTGAAAGAAATTGATAGTGATGTAAAGAAATGGAAAGATATTCCATGAACATGGATTGGAAGAATAAATGTAGTTAAAATGGCCATACCACCTAAAGCAATCTACAGATTCAATGCCATCTCAATCAGAATCCCAATGACATTCTTCACAGAAATAGAACAAAGAATCTTAAAATTCATATGGGGCAACAAAAGACCCCAATTAGCCAAAGAAATCCTGAGAAACAAGAAAGAAGCTGGTGGAATCGCAATCCCTGACTTCAAAACATATAACACAGCTATACTAATCAAAACAGCATGGTACTGGTACAAAAATAGGAACACAGATCAGAATTGAAAGCCCAGAAATAAAACCAAACGTCTACAGACAGATAATCTTCGACAAAGGAGCAAAGAATACACAATGGAGAAATGAAAGCCTCTTGAATAAATGGTGCTGGGAAAACTGGACAGCCAGATGCAAAAGAATGAAAGTGGATCATTATCTTTCTCCATACACAAAAATAGACTCCAAATGGATCACAGACTTGAAGGTAAGACTGTAACCCATAAAATTTCTGGAAGAAAATATAGGCAGTACACTCTTTGACATTAGCCTTAAAAGGATCTTTACAAATACAATGCCCACTCAGACAAGGGAATCAAAAGAAAAAATAAACAAGTGGGACTTCATCAGACTAAAGAGCTTCTGGAAGGCAAAGGAAACCAAGATCAAAATGAAAAAAACAACCCACCAACTGGGAGAAAATATTTGCAAATCATATATCTGATAAGGAGTTAATCTCTATGACATATAAATAACTCACACAACTCAACTACAAAAAAATAAACAACCCCATCAAAAACTGGGCAGAGGATATGAACAGACATTTTTCCAAAGAAGATATACAGATGGCCAATAGGCACATGAAAAGATGTTCAACATCACTAATCATTAGGGAGACACAAATCACTACACTTAGATATCATCTTACACCCATTACAATGGCTATAATCGCCAAGACAAAAAAAGAATAAATGTTGGAGAGGTTGTGGAGAAAAGGGAACCCTCATGCACTGCTGGTGGGAATGCAAACTGGTGCGGCCATTTTGGAAAACAGTATGGAGATATCTCAAAAAACTAAAAATAGAAATACCACATGACTCAGCTCTCCCACTACTGGGTATCTATACAGAAAACCTGAAATCAACAATGCAAAGAGACTTATGCACCCCTATGTTCACTGCAGCATTATTCACAATAGCCAAGACCTGGAAGCAACCTAAGTGCCCAACGACTGATGACTGGATAAGGAAGATGTGGTATATATACACAATGGAATACTACTCAGCCATAAAAAATACATAATCATCCCATTTGCAACCACATGGATGGACCTTGAAGGCATCATGTTAAGCAAAATAAGCCAGACGGAGAAAGACAAACACAGTATGATTTCACTCATATGTGCAAGATAAACAAACTTATGGACAAAGACAACAATTTAGCGGTTATGAGGGGGAGGGGGAGGAAGATGGACATAAGGGGTGCAGGGGCACATTTATATGGTGTTTGACAAATATTAACACAACTGAAATTTCACAGTGTTATAAACTATTTAGATCACAATAAAAAATTTTTGAAAATTAAAATAAAATAAATGAAATGGTCCTCTTGAGCCTCTATTTCTGTCTGTAAAAGGGGTAGAAGAGTGCTAATACTAGCTAATACTCTAATACTCACTGATCTATTACTCCCTGCTTGACACTGTGCTAAGCCCATAACAAGTGCTGTCTCATTTAATGTCCCTCACATTCCTATGTTCTCCATTTGCAGAAAGGGAAACTGAGGCTGAAAGAGACTACACAGTTGGGGCAAGGATACTACCTGCACTGCCAAGTCATCTCGGTCGTCAGGTGAGTTAAAGGAGACAGTACATGGGAAGGACTTAACAAAGGCCCTGGTTTGTGATAAGTGATCAACAAGTGGTGACTATTATTATTATTCCTAGAGTAGTCCAAACCCATGAATTCTTACTTCTCCTCCTATCAGAAGGATATCAGTTTCATTTGCCTTTTTTGGGAGCATCGGCCTTCTCCTCTTCCCCCCATTTTTTGCATATGTCTAATTGACAGACAGTACTTCTACACCTAACAAATAGGTTCTTGGCCAAGCTACTCTAGCAACAAATGAAAATATGCAACTTTCACAAGCTACCTCATCAAAAACCTTTCCTCGACAGATCTCAAACACTGAGCATTTTAAACCAAGTTCATGGACACAGTTAAACTTGAAAACACAGCTTGCTTTACTGCCTCCCAGCCTCTAATCAAGCAGCATTTCCCACCTAGAATGCTCTGAGACATCCTTTCTGCCTAAGACAAAAGCAACCCAACTTGTAAAGACTTCCTGACTCACCTCTGAGCTCCAACTATCGCTTTAATTACTTTCTCCATCTTTTCTTCATTGTACCCACATCACTACCATAACACTTACCACAACTTTGACATGCAAAATACTTAACAAGGCATTTAATTAGAACAAATGCCTCAACATCCGCTGAGACCACAGAATACCCACACCACCGAACGGTCAGCCCTGCCGAATGGATTCCCAGTGAGTCGGGGTTTTGGTTTGGTTTGGTTTTGCCCCCGTATCTTGAAGTCAGGGATTTTATTCTTAATCATCAATAAGTGTCAACTGAATGAATTAATGAATGAACAGTGGACTGAATAAATGAACTGATGAAGCACCAGAATGAGAAAATAGGAATAAGGAAATTGAAAGAAGGAAGCTAGAATCTAAGTTTTAAAAGATTTAAAAGAAAATGGGAGACCTCATCAGAAATAACCAACCTGAGAAATTATGGTTAGCAAAAAACTATTATTTGAACAAGATGACTTCCTTAGAGACTTCAAATTAATCCTTCTGGGTAGGCTCTTCTCTAATCCCAAACACAACTTGTTTAAGAGGTTTCCTTTGTGATTCTCTGGTTTTCTCTCAATGCAATCACTGCCATCTAACCGGAGGGTCAGAAGGGAGGGCCCGTAAATGCTCTGCCCCCATGGGCCAGCATTTGGAGCTGAATGCTCAGGCCACATCCACCGTAGGCCTTGTGGGTAAGCCTCAAACATCAAAGAAAGGGAGAAAGAAGGAGGAGGGCTGTGGCCGATGGCTAATCATCTACATAGTTCCTAGAGGACCAACTGGATTTGGAACAAAGAGAACATTGCATATATTTTATCAGATCCATCCATGCCAATGTATGCGCATGATTGTGTATGTATGTGCATGTATGTGTATACACACACGCTTCTAACAAATTTGTTTTTCATGGTTATACTAATGAGGACTTTGAAACTACTGCATTGGTTTCAGTTTCTCCTTAAAATACATGATTGCTCTCACAAAATGTCATTTCAATTACAGAAACCCAATAATGAACCAAAAATACCCTCCCATGCACTCTTGGCTCGTGAAGTACCCACCGACTGTGACAAGCACTAGCTGAGGTTTGGGGTTTTTTGTATTATTAATAAAAGGATGCAAATGAAATGAGTTGGCTTTTAGAGATCATTATCCAGAGTCTAGATAGCAAAGGCCTGTCGGAAGCTGTTTTGCATTTTGCCGTATCATCATCACAACAAAAGGTAGAGCTGCTTAGAAACCTAAATAAATTAAAATAAATCAAACTATAACAATATTGATCCAGCAGCCCTAAATAGAGAATGGCCTACTGTCTCCCTTTGTGCAAAAGCCTTGTCTCTGCCTGAAAATGCTTAGCATTAGTGAAAGCAAAATATATGTTTCATGGCAATTCTCAGGAATGCCGAACAATTCCCACAAGAAACTCACATGTTTTCCAGAAAATAAGAAGTGGGTTAGAAAAGCCAATTCAACAACTGAGTCCTTTAATACAGCAACAATATTTATTCTCTTAAAGTTCAGGCCCCAAGATGAATTCAAAACAGTAATTTTTCCTGGCGGTAATCATTCGATCACTCATTCAGCAATCATTTACTCATTATTCAACAATGATTATCATTGAGGGTCCACCTCTATTTGGGAATGATAGGCAAGGAGAAGCATAGAATGTTACAATTTATGTTTTAGGTCCCTGGGACAGAAATAGACACAAAAGGATTTTGTAGAATGCTAAGTGAGAATCAAAAATGAGGCATTAGGATTATCATAGACTATGTTGAATGTTGAGGAGTTTCTGGCTTCTAAACCTATGCAAAGAACTGCAGGACACAGTAGACCATCTTATAATCTACAGCTGCCATCCCAGTAGCTTGGAAGCCCCCAGAAGCTTAAGCACTAACTGAAGAATCATGGAAGGCTTAGACCTCCAGGGGACCTAAAAGATAACCCAATTCAGTGATTCACGAAATTTCCTGAATAACTGTTTCATAAAAGAAATATTTCACGGCACATCATGGAACATCAACATATGAAAAGGATGAGAGAGAACTATTCCTGGCTGAAGGGAAGATGGGGTGCCCTGGTCTCCACCAGAGCCTCTCTTCTCTTGATTCTTGGACAGCTTCTGAGGCAGACGCACAGAATCAAGACCTCTGTGGAATGTGGCACAAAGACCACTAATGAAAGTCAAGCCCATTTATCAGATGGCAAAAGCGAGATCATGGAGAATCAATGACTTGCTCAAGGTCACAGCGCCAAGTTAGGGATACAATTTGGCACTAGAATCCAAGTCCATTCCTCTCATTCTAGCACACTGCCATCTGATTAGGAAGAATGTTTTCTGGAGGGAGAGAGAGAATTATTTTGGACACTTGAATTCAGGGGATGGTGGGACATCAATGTGGCTACATCTAGGAAGCAGGTAAACACACTGGTCTGTAGCTCAGCAGGGGAATAGTACTAATTTCTTAGATTTAGGTATTGTCATCATAGAGAGGATAAATGATGTCCAAAGACAGACAGAAAGTCCTCAGTTAGGGGGTAGGAAGAAGAGCCAGAGAAGAGATGTTTGGAGAGGTAGGAGAAAAACGAGGACAAAAACAGATCTGGATATTGGTTTTGAGATGAAGTGTGACATTAACTTCGAATTAAGCCAAAATAAAACATATTGGGGAGACTGAACTGGAGATGCCAACCATTTGCTTCTTCTGCCAGTCGTTTCCTCCAGCACATATCACCCTTCCCCTTTTTCCTTCTTCTCACAAAAGCTGCTCCCCCAGCCCCATAAGGAGGAAACAATGGTGTGTGGCAGTCAGCATGTACTGTTCCCAAAAGTTGATTTTTGAATTTTTAGGAATTTTGTGAACCAGTTGTTAAACATAAATGTTATTAAAAGTTCAATTATATGCACTTAATGGTTAAATAAATTATCTTAAAAGCAAAGGCAACAAACACTCAAAACGCCTCACTTCTTAATTATTTTACTATTATCTATGCTTGTAGGGTTATTTATGTCTGTTATATCTATGTGATAGAAATACTACGTAATGGGGTACAACTGCACATCTCTTATCAACTCTATGTTCAGTGATGCCAGATGAGTAGCATGAAATCAGCCATGGTGGAAGTATTTACCGTGGAAACTGGCAAATGCTACAAATCAGGACTTGGACTTCTCTGGGGGAAAGATGATCAGTCTCCTGGAGACCCAATATTCTACCCTCTAGTTCTGGCCCTTTGGCAGGCCTGACTGCACTTCCTGCCCTTGTGGCCTCCCCATAATTCCCTGTTTTTCCTAAATTTGTTTGAGTAGACATCGCTACTTTTCAAATGAATAACTGATGGTGACTGAATTGGACATTTGCACAAGGAAAACCCATATCAAATGTTTCAGAGTTAGGACTTGCATCAGTTTAGACTTGAATCAACCAATCAGGAAATGTGCAAGTACCTGTTCACAACAAGCCTCTCAGCTAAGTCATTTAGGAAGTGAAGGATTGCAGAGGAGATTGTTCTAGACACATGGGGTGAGGTGGATGAGGGAGGGGGAAGGGAGAGGAAAAGGAGCCTGCACAAGGCAGCACACCAAAGCAGAAACAGAGCAAGATTTCCTTTCTACCTGCTGCTCTCTATCCTTCATCACCAGGATCTCTGAACAGAAGCTGACAGTCCGGAGAAATCCACTCTTAACTCCATTACATTTCCAGTTGTAATTCTATTCATTGTTCTTCACCTCGGGCAATCCTATTTACATAATGAGAAGAGATTTGGTGGAGAGGAGGGGTATACATCAACTGTCACAGGCCTCCCTTGTTAGTTTATACTGTAAATAACGCACTTGTTTCCCATGCTGCTGCTTTGGGGGAATATTCTGTTAATTTCAGTCATCATCTTGTTTTCAACAAATTTGGCAGCAGAATTTTCAGAGGAATAATCAGACAGTTAGACATAGTCATTATTTGATGGTACTTTAATCAGTATGTTTCTTGGAGATAGATACAACCAATAAGCATTCTAGCTGAGAGCAGTGCTGGCCTATAGGGGCCTGCTTTCTGTGCATTTAGACTGAAGAATGATTTCCCATACTCACATGTGGGTGAAGCCACATTTCACATCCACTCGCCCACCCTGTCTGCTGATAAATATTAAAGGCTGTATCCAGGGCCAGCCATATAATTTACAGGGCTAGCTATAAAGTGAAAACATGGGGTCTCTTGTTCAAAAATAGGCAAAACTATTTTTTCCCCTTTTTCCCACAGTTTCTCTCCGAACCTGTCATGGTGTTTTTCATTTGCCATTTAATGTCGTGTTCCCTCAGGCACAGGATATTCACAGGGTGAAGAGCATCTATTACACTTAGGCTTCTGATATGACCTAATCCTCTAGATTGGTTCTGACCTGTGGCAAGCACAGTGGGACCACACGCCTTACTTTCATACAGTGTACAATTACGAATAGAGTTTAGAGTAGCCTCTCCTCTCTCTCTCTCTCTCTCTCTCTCTTTTTCTCTTGTTGCAGATGCATCACATTGCTGATGAATATTGAGGTCACAGGCCAAGAAGAAAAAATTAAATAAACAAAATAGATGCCTGTCACATGGAATCAAAATCCAACTCAGAGAAGAATTTCCTCTCTGCTGCTGACACTGCCAAGAGATTACTCAAAGCCCATTTGGACTGTTAAATCGCACACACAATTAAGGACACAGGAGATCATCTTGTCCTGGAAGGCAGAATAAAAGCCGATACCAAGCAAAACACTCTCTGCTTAGTAAATTAACTGCCATATGCAATTGCAGCTAAAGGTCTCTTCTTCCGGGTGGGAATATGTATTTGGTTGCAGTAATGAGACTAATCTCCTGTGGGGTTTGTAGATCCAGTCTCTTTTCTTAGTTGTATGTCACACCAGGGAGAAGCATCAAAGGCTTTAGCAGAGCCCCCAGCTATGATGCTGAAAGCCACTGAGTCATATACTACAGACCAGTTCTTCTGTCAGATGGGGGACACCAGGGTAGTGAGAACAGACCAAAAAATTCTGGAGCCGCAGAGATCAGATAAATGGATTTTTCTTCATTTGCAAAACACTGGGAAAGCCAAGTGGAACCTACGTCTTAAACTTGAGCCTAAACTTTTCTGGGTATTATTAACTCTCTAAGGACAAGTCTTGGTTTTTAAAATATGGAAGTTTTCTGGATGTAAACAAATGGCCTTTCTGTTGTTAGTCATGGCCTTTTGTCATTTATGGGAAAAAAAACAAGTGGAAAAAGAGTTGCAATCTTGTCTTTGGACCACTAATACTATGCTATTCCTGATTCCTCAGAGTGAATATAATTCACAACATTTGCATCATTCAGACATTTTTTTGAAAACATTTTTGCAGACACTAATTTGTAAATGGTTTCAAAGCCACTAAGCTTTCTATTTAAACACCTAATTCAGGTCTAGGTAGGATCAAACTCTAGCCATCAGAATTACCTGAAGGACTTGTTGAATAGTACCACCGCACCCCAGAGTCTCTGATTCAGTTGGTCTAGAGTGGGGCCCAAGAATCTGCATTTCTAAGAAAGCTCTCAGGTGATGCTGATACTGCCGGTCTGGGGACCACACTTTGAGAAGCTCTGCACCGGAAAAGAAGGTTCCCAATAGATGAAAGAATCCAGCCCTTTCCTTTATACCTAAAAGGTTTATAAGAAGAAACCAAAGCCACCTGAATAAGCACTCCTCAAAGTTTAAAGTGCATGCAAATGACCTGGGGATCTTTTAAAGGCAGATTCCAATTCAGTAGGTTTCAGGTAGGGCCTGAGAGTCTGCATTTCTAACCGGATCCCAGGGGGCACTGATGCTACTGGTCTGAGAAGCAGTTTGAGCTCCATAATAAAAGAGTTGACCCCTGGGCCGGGCAGTCACCCTTGGCACAGCATTTCATTCTGATTAAACAGTTCCACTGGAAATAAACTCCTTTCATGGAGGGAACACATTTTCTACTTTTTCGGATCAATCACATTTTATTGGAAAGTGCCTGGCATGGAGGAGAGCTAAGTCAATTGAACAACATATATTGAGTATCTGCTATTTTCATGGCAATTTGTACTGTCAAGGATCCAAAAATGGAGATGGGGATGCTCCAGTCACACATATGCTCCCTAATATTGTGTCATATTCCAGGAAGTTACATTGTTGTAAGCAATCACCACAAATAAAGTCTATATCATACCGAGACAAAAGAACACAAAACAGTTAAGAATAGCTCTGATCGTTGTGCTGTTCTTGCCACTTCTGTACAAGTTGGACAATTTTTCAAAGTAAAAATTTTAGAAAAGCAGGTTTGGGATTTTTTCTGGATCTTGAGGAAATGAGATTTTATGCATATATTTGTATAAGTAAACAACTTAAGAAGAAGAAAAGTGAAATAATTTCTTCTAGTATGTCCCTTGGTTTTTTAAATAAAAATGTATTATTTGATAGGAAACCGCTCATAAATGAAAATTTTACAATTAATTCTAAAGGCTAAAAAAAATCACATTTCTCCTAATGTAATTAACACTATTTTTGAAAATGGTAAAAACGCCATAGATTCATTCCTTGGTTCTCATTTTCAATGGCTGGCCTGAAAAGAATACTAAATTCAAGAGTCTATTTCTCTACCAATAATTGGAACACTTTCTCCTCTCGGTGATGAAAGCAACTCCAGATTTGCCTAGGCTTTAAAGAAAATGTCCAAGTACCATCCTTTCTATTTGAGAATGATTTAGAAACTCTAAAAGAATAATATATTTTTGCCTGTTAAGTTAGCAATTATGTTTAGAAGCAATAGTGGCTAATGCTGAGGCTGGCATAATTAGACTTATGAATGGATACATTTTTATGGTGTTATCAAATATTCTCATGTTTTAAGAAGTAGTTTGCAATATATATGCATTAGGAACCACAAAAATATGTGTACTTTGTGATTTGGTAATCTTATTCCTAGAAAATTATTCTCTGGAAGTAAAATAATTGAAGACCAAATTTGATCCTGGCAGCACCAAAGCGTAGGGTAACAAACAAACAAGCTAAATACTCGGTCATATGGAAATGGTCACATCAATCATGGTTTATTAATTCAATAATATGTCACCATGAAAAGTCACGTCTATGAAGAGGTGTGATAACGTGGGAAAATGCTCATTTCTAAGGAAGAAAAAGAAGATTAAAAATGGCTGCATTCTATGATGATGACCATGTAAAAAATTTTAAGAAAAAAGAATAATAGAGAAATGTACAAGAATTATATCAAGGTGGCAGGATTATGGATAGTCTTAGCTTCTATTTTCTTTTTCAGACTTTCTGTAATGTCTTCATTACTGACTTTACGGGACTTTATTAACAGAGAAAAATCATGTTCAAAAAATCAACACCAGTCCTGAGCTACACATTAGATCCTTATTTAATAATGCATTAAGGGAGGAAATGCTACAGAAGCTTGAATCTCTTCGCAAATCCCCAGCAACCAAAGCTGCCACCTTTGGAAGGGCATCATATTACCCACACGACTGCCTAAGTCTAATCAAATCACATCATTTTGTTTCATAGAGCCCTTAAAGCATGGTGGATTAACGTATAGACTCTGAGTTTGTGAATCTGAGTTTGGATCTGGGCTCTAACTGTTTGTTGCTGTGCAACCAGACTACCTTTCTGCCACAAATATAGCCTCTCAAAAGTTACCTCTCTCTGCCCAAGAGAAAAAGTGACTCTGTGGATGCTGCCTATGAGCTGTATGGCTATTTCTGTGTCTTGGGAGAGGCAGCCCTTCATGGCGACCACAGGCTCTGGGATTAGAGTGACACACCTAGGTGTCACTGCCACACTGCCATTTTACAGGCTATGTATACTGTGCGAGTGATCAATGCTACTTGTGCCTCAGTTTCCTCATCCGCCCAAGAATATAAATGTACCTAGCCCATGAAATAGGTGGTGGGGTTTAAATGAGATAAGGTATGCATGAGCCTTCAGCACAGGGCCTAGCTCATGGTAAGCACCCCAAAATCACAGCTGCCATTGTTTATCCAGAAATCATGGGAAGAGAGATCTTTGTTTCAGCCCCGTTCTAATTCTGCTTCAGAGCTTGAATGATAAGGGGAAGAGGGATTGAGTGGAAAAAAGATCCTGAGGTCTTGGAAGCCAGCCCACAGATTTATATCTGATGTATAGATGGAGCAACTGGACCAAGTGCCTTTACAAAATTCCCTCCTGAGTTTCAAAAAATCGCTAGGAACCAGAGGAAGCTATTCCTGACTCAAGATACCGCTCCCCACAGATAATGCACATTTTGGTTTATTCCCTCTGGGTGCAGGAAGTTCAACCTGTGAAAAATTACTACAAGGGGGAGAAAATTAGAGCCCCAGACAGACACCATTTTTCAGTGTTTACTATAATTACTCATGTATCAGGCATCCTTTGCTTTGCTTTTGGGGATTGTTCCAACCGTGTATTTGCTTCTCTTCTTGAGGATGATGCTGGAGATTCTTGAAACAAGCTGGCAGAGGGTATCATTGCCTCTCTGCCACCTGATCTGGGGTAGAAAAATGGGCCAGAGCAAGTAAGTGGAGATGAGCTAGACACAAAATTTCCTAAGCTGAAGCCATTTCTTATCTCTCCAATAAGAAATAGCTGGAGAAAACTTTGTGCTTCAAAGACTGAATCTCTTATCCATCTTGTCCACTGTTTTCTCCAAATTCTAGAACAGTATCTGGCATATAGCAGGTGCCTAAGACACACTGGATGAACAAAGCAATCAACTAATATAACCATTTCAAAATGTTTGATAAAAAACCACCTTTACATATTCTGAATAGCTTGATATTTTTTCTAAGTATGCTATATTTATAAAATCAAAAAACATTTTTATTTTGAAAAACAAATATATGGCATGATTCTTTTGTGTTAAACATGCAGAGATGAAACTTTGGAAAGAAATATGAGAAAACATTAACAGTGAGGGGAGGAACAATGCTTGACATCTTCTCCACATTCGCACCTCTTATGCTGACTAAGGAAAAGAATGCTGAGTGCTTGGCTTTGTATTTTAAATTGTGAAAACGAATTAAAGATGTGTCCACTCTTTGTCTAGAAGAAAAATCTTTTTATTATTATTTTTCTTTTCTTGTCTTTGCTGAGGAAGATTAGCTCCGAGCTAACATCTGTGCCAATCTTTCTCCACTTTATATGTGGGTCACCACCACAGCATGGCTGACGAGCATGGCATAGGTCCGCACCTGGGATCCAAACCCACGAACCTGGACCGCCAAAGCACAGCACGCTGAACTTAACCACTATACCACTGGGCTGGCCCCTGAAAAACTTTTTAATATTCTTGCTAGAGCATTTGTTTCAAGACATACCAAATAATGCCTTCAAAATATGTATTAGCACTAGTCTGCAACTATTAAAATGTACACTGTTGTTCAAAACTAGCTGTGCCCATAAAATGAAACTAAAAAGTAAGCAGTCGGCATTAAGTTTCAGATTTTTTAAATCATCCTCAAAAGACAGATTGTGCCAAAAAAGAAAAAAAAATGGGGGACAGCCCGGTGGTGCAGCAGTCAAGTGTGCATGTTCTGCTTCAGCACCCCAGGGTTCGCCGGTTTGGATCCCGGGGGCAGACATGGCACCACTTGGCAAGACATGCTGTGGTAGGCATCCCACATATAAAGTAGAGGAAGATGGGCACGGATGTTAGCTCACAGCCAGCCTTCCTCAGCAAAAAGAGGAGGATTGGCAGCAGTTAGCTCAGGGCTAATCTTCCTCAAAAAAAAGAGAAAAAAATGGTATGAGTGATGGATACAAGGAATTTATTATGCTAATCTGTTTACATTGTATAGGTTTCAATATTTCTAAAATAAAAATTTCTGTAATGGTTATTATCTTATAAAATGTTTTCTAAATGTGTAATTAAAAATTTAACACACTTAAAAATTATATTATGAGATGGGGCAGGCCCAGTGGTGTAGTGGTTAAGTTCACGTGCTCCACTTCAGCAGCCCAGGGTTCACAGGTTCGGATCCTAGGCACGGACCTAGCACCACTCATCAAGCCACACTATGGCGGCATCCCACATACAAAATAGAGGAAGAGTGGCACAGATGTTAGCTCAGCACCAATCTTCCTCACACACAAAAAAAATTATATCATGTCATTTATAGTTTATTTTAGCATGTGCTGGAATTAAACCAATCAATTTCTTTTTAATGGACTCAAGGAAGAATTTTCAGTATATTCTTGAAACTTATAGGTTGCTACCAGCTTTACTCAGTGCATGATGGATAGTCTTTAATTTAAAATATGGCATTTGTTGTGATATAATTTAAATTACTTTTCTGCCGGGAGCATGCGTTCTTCAGAGTCACAATTATGCAAAGGGAAATTATACATCATATTCCTACTTTATTTTCCTTTATAGTCCTTGTTACGGTTACTTTCACTCAGGTACAATTACATTAGAGAAAACAGGATTTTGCATTTATATTAAAAACAATTCTATTTAGAAAATTCATGTCAGTTCTTAGTTAATTACAGGAGAGAAATGGAAGCCATTCTAAAAACAAACAAGAGCAAAGGCTCAAAAGTAGCAGAACTCACATATAAAGAGCTGCATATAATCAATAAAGTTCTCACAAGCCCACTTAACCATACAAGTTACTGTATCATAATTGCATTTAAGAAAAATATTTTTAGACCTTTTCATTTACTATAAATGCTATGCATACTCATTATGGAAAATTTGGAAACTTGGACAAAAGCACAAAAATAAATTAAGACCACTCGGTGATCGCTACACCTAGATGTAACAGCTGATAATATTTTGCTGTATTTCCTTCAAGTCTGCTTTTCTGCTTAGATTGGATACAAATATCAATAGCCCATTATATTTTACAAAATTGTCATCATACAGTGTGCTCTGTATGCCCTGTTTTATAACCTAATTCCTTGGTTGGAAAATATATAGTAAACATTTCCCCCTTTTATTAACTATCCTTCTTAATAATTGCAGACTTTCCTGCCCAGTGTTATATGTACTTCATAATTTATCTAACCCATCTCATATTGTTAGAAATTGAGTGTTTCTATTTTCTCCTATTATAAATGATGCTACAATCAATGACCCTATATAAAAAAAATTTTCACATCTGTATTATTTCCATTTGATAAATTATTTGAAATCAAATCTCTAGGTCAACACCTACAAATATATTTAAGTATTTTGAAACATAATGATAAAAATCTTTAAGTTATCTTTAAGACTCCCGTGAGCAATTCCAGATACCGTTCTCCTTAGATGCTATCTTCCAGCTTTTAAAAAACATAATTGCCAACTGGAAAAGTAAAAATGGCATCTCCTTTAATTTTCATTTGTTTCTTTATAATTTATTTAGTTATTAGTGAGATTGAACATATCTACCTATGCCGTGGCCATTTTCCTTCTTTTTAAAAAGTCATTTGAAAAATCTCCTTTATTTCCAACCAATCACCTTATCTGAAGGCTACTACATAACAGGCATCAAGATAAGTGCTGAGGATAGAAAATTAACGAGACATGGACCCAATCCTCAAGGATTTCACGGACTAGTAGAAAAATAGACATGCGCATGATTAATTCCAATCTATTATTGTAAGTGCTATAGGGACATATGTGGAACATGCTAGGAAACCACAGATAAGGAAGCAGGAAACTCTACAGGGGATGAGTGAAGGACATGCAGAAGCTGAAAAGTTTCAGCTGGGCTCTGACAAATGAATAAAAATTCACCAGCCAGGTGGGGGAGAGAAAAGATTGTGTCCCAGAAGAGAACGACAGAGGAGACAATAAATTGTGAAGGATCTGATGAAGCCAGCCAAGGGTTTGAGCTATATCAGAGGGAAATAGGGATTCCCTGACATGTTTTTGAGCAGAGAATGGACATGATAAGTTCTGTGTTTTGGAAAGCGGAAGGAAAGGAAGATCTGGAGTCATTTTGGGAATGAGAGAAAGAATCAGGTCAAGGACAACTGAAAGATACACTTAGCTTGAGCTGTTTAACGTAGAGTGATAGGTTTACTTTAAAGAATATAGGCGTAAGGAAGAGGTAACCCCTTTTGAAGAATCATTTCTGTTTTAAAAGTCCTAAAACACTATAGCTGTGATAGAATGAATTATTTTTCCCAAATGACTTGTTTTGGCCACTAGGTAGAAGTGAGTATGTGCCAGTTCCTGCCTGGACTTGAAGAAGTGTGCTGTTTCCACATGCCCGTCTGGGAACTTTCAATCTCCACCAGGAAAAGATGTGCCCCGGGAGCCTGCAGTTCCCAGAAGAATAGACACACATGGAGCAGACCTGAATGAAACCCACAATTTGGAGCCAAGCCCAGGTGAGCCCTGCCTCGCTGAGCCAAACCCTCGGCCGACCTGCAGTGTGTATGCCACTGATTTTAGTGTGATTTCTTATGCAGGATAATTATGGCAACAGCTAACAGACACACTGGCATATTCCTTTCCCTTTAATTTCTAGATGCACCTTATCTCTGTTTAAAGACGCTTCGAAAGAACTGGGTTGGGCTAATCCCCTCTGCATTATCTGGAAAGCTGGATAATACAATTGGAAGTTCGTCATGATTAAATGTAGCCCAGTCCTTCCAATTGTAGAACATCATCTCATCAGCTGGAAGTTGCTGATGAATTTCCATCCAGAATTAAAGCACTCACACGTTGTACATAAGAAATCAATTGACTATTGATCCTGACATGCATTACTATAAAATACTAAGTAGACAGACCTGAGCTCAGCTCCCTGTTGTAAATAAGAATATTTGCATCTTTGTTGTCTCCTTCTGATCAGGTATATGTAACCCAATGGGTGGCATGGAGCCTTTTTAATCAGGTCGTAATAGGCGCCCTCATTCTGCTCATTAAGATAAAGAAGGGTTTGCCAGGGAAATGGTCTATTAGGTTGTAATTTGCTTTCACATGCAAATTAAGGGATAATTAGTTTTGAATATCTGGAGATGTAGAATCTGTGTGTTTGACATATTTTCATATGTTGACAACACTGAAAGTTCAAGCATCTTTTCAGAAAAAAGAAAGGTTCTTTGAAAGTTAAAAGAGATTAAACAATATTCCATTCGAAATGTACACTATTCAGGTAAATATTACAGGTGGCGTATATTTAGCTCACAATTCAGAACCAACTGCTTTTTTTTTTTAACTCGTAATATTTTGAAAAGGCTGACAAAATTCTGAGTGTCACCACATTTCTCTTTTCTTTTTTAAGGGCAAGGTGTTCTTTGAAATATGATTGAACCAAGATTTAAATTATTTTAAATAATTAGAGGCAAATACTTGTGGCTTCCATTAACTTGAAATAGCACATCCTCTTTTAACATTTTATCTTTATAAATAAGCCAAATCTCCCCCGTTACTTAAATAGGGAGTATAAATTGGCTTAAGCTATTTCTTATTTTTGTAAACTATTACTTGGTCTTCTCTTACTCTTTAAATTTAGTGAAACAGATAAGCATGTTTTATGACGAACTTCAAAAAGTCTAAGGCAGATCAAGTTTTATTGATTAAAAATGTCTCTATATGTAAGTTAAAATAGGAGTGCTTGGCAGGGAACTTCAGCCCCTTAAGGGGAGGGTATGGGACAAAAAAATAGGTGATAAATGTGAGATTGAAGGTGCCACCAAAGTATGTGAAATTTCAAGGAACGGAGAGCTGATTCTCACGGCAAGGAATAGCATTTCCCCCAAATGCAGAGAATGGGTAGAATTTAAATACGGAAAGAGGAAAGCCTTCCGGGAAAAAGGAAATGGTAAATATGGGCATGGGGTCAGGAGTCTGAAAGGAGTATTCCCATTATAGCAGGTAGGGTTGTTTAGCTGCAACGTGGGGAAAACTAGGAACACAATTTAGAAATGTGTACTAAGAAAACATGGGGTGGAGGCAGGGTTCAATACAGGCTAAGGAACTTGGAAGCTAGCTTGTGAGCCACTAAAAGTTTTGGAGCAGGAGGACAATGTGTTAAAAGCACCCCTTTGAAAAGTGAGTGGATTAGAACGAGAGAGACATTAGGTGAGGACTATCTCTGTTTGAGGTGGGTTTCCCACACCTTCACTTCCCAGGAGTTTGACATCAACAAAACCTGAGGGGCTCTGTGTGATGTCACTCAAGTCAGGTAAGAAGTCAGACTCTGTTTTAGCATAATAAGGCACTGCAGACACAGGTTTATTTTCATAGTGGAAAGGACTGATTATTTTGTAGCTATTCCACCTTTCACTATTAGACACCCATCATATTCTAACAAGAGACTCTTAGAGACCAAAGACAAACTCTTAGCCCATCCCAAAGGACAGACTCACATGGAATCTAGTGAATGTGCAATGAGTGGATAATTATAATTACAATGAATACATCTAGACATCTGCTGTACAATATAGTGCCTACAGTTAACAATACTGTGTTACTCACTTAAAAAAATTGTTAGGGGTCTGCCCTGGGGTGTAGTGGTTAAGTTCACATGCTCCAGTTCAGCATCCCGGGGTTCTTGGGTTCGTATCCTGGGTGGAGACCTACACACCACTCATCAAGCCATGCTGTGGTGACATCCCACACGCAAAACAGAGGAAGATTGGCACAGATGTTAGCTCAGGGCCAATATTCCTCACACAACAAAAGAAAAAATTGTTGAAAGGGTAGATCTCTTGTTAGTGTCCCAGCCACAAAAATGGGGTGGGGGCGGGGGAGCACAAGAAAACTTTTGGAAGTGATGGATATGTTTATTCCCTTGACTGTGGTGATGGTTTCATGGGTGTGTGCACATGTCCAAACTCATCAAATTGTATACATTAAATATGCAGTTTTTTTGTATATCAAATATACCTCAATGAGGCTGTTTTTAAAAAAGAAAAAAGAAATGCAGTGAAAAAACCTAAAGGTCTTGGAGGAAGAGAAGGAGTAAGAAGTGTTGGGGAGGTGCTCTCTGTGGAACCCAGAGCAGGCTCTGCAGTGGTAAACCTCTGCATCTGAGGGCAGAGCTCAGGAATCAAATAAACTAGAATTGAGAAGCTGTCCTTAAATTCCTACCACCTCATGGACACTCTCTGCGTTGGATTATATTGCTTACATATGAAATACAAGATTTACAGGGCATTTTCTGGGACTCTGTTTAAATCCTTGACTGGCTAACATCGAGGTCATTTTGAAAGAGTCATCGTGCAACCTCCCTGCCACAATAAGGAGCATATTTTTGTGGTATATTTAGTTGTCCGGTGAGCAGTAACACAGACCCTGTGGTATCACACCATGAGAGCCACAGTGAAATGGAAATATCATGGAAAGGCAAAGGAGAAAAATAAAGAGAGGAGTGAATTGACAGGATATGGCCACTGAGTCCATCTGGAGGGCAGCAAAGGAGGAGAAGTGGGCGATAGCTCCATCTTAACCCTTGGTCCTTAGCCTGAATGAGTGAATAGAAATAGCATTCAATGGAATGAGCAAGTAAGAAGGAGTTTGGCTCCTGACATGGTGAGTTTGCATGCCTCTGGGATATCCAGGGGCCTAGCGCTCAAGTGAAACTGTTCTAGAGTGTTCAGGGATTAATATAGAGATTCAGCCATTATCTCCTAAATGAAACTATGACTGGATACTTGAAACCAGTGCTAATGAAGAAGGTGTAGAAAATTAGAGTAGAATTTTTAAAAAATCACTTGAGGTTGGGAAGAAGGAAAGAAACCAAGGGCGGGAGAGAATATTCAGAGAGGAGGAAGAAGAGCTGACATTATGCTGCATCTGAGAAGCCCAGGGAGGAGGAACCAAGTAACTAGAACACAGTAGAAGGTGGAGGAGGAAGAGAACTGGAAGAGGCCATGGGACCAGGCAACATGGAGGTCCAGGATGCCCATCAAGAGAGTGGCGTGGGTAGGTATCACAACCAAGCGCTTGAAGGAATGAGGGGACAAGAGGGTAAGTGTGTCATAACGAGGTGGAGATAGCGACTGTGTAGCCTAATTTTTCTAAAATTTTGTTGGTGAAAAATTTGAGAAAAATGATAGTATTGATAGAGGATTAAGTAAGGAAGACTTGAACAGAACGCAATGAGCTCTGGGGGAGAGAGAGAGAGAGAGAAATATTCTGACACAAGGAACTTTAATTCAACAAGTATTTGGTGAGTTCCTGCTACTACATGCCAGGTGCCAGAATATGATGCAGAATGAGACCTGCACTTCTACACACGGCTCAATGACATTCTGTTTATTTAAATCATTCGCTCAATGGAGCAAGAACTGTGACGTCTTCGTTAGTATATCTACATTGCTTAGCACACTGTCTGACACTTGATAGACCCTTAGCAGACTTCTGTGGAATCAGTGAACAGCACAGCCCCAACCTCTAAGAGGCTCCACCCTATCTTTGCCTAACTCCACTTTGTCCAGTTAGGCAACTGCCCCCGTGTGCCTATTACACCCTGGGCACTCCTCCATCTATCTTCCAGTCTAAAGACAGAAAAACAAGGCAACAAGTGTTTTCAAGATTTTTACCAGCCCTTAGGCAGGGGAGAGACACAGCCAGCAAAACTACAGTGGGGCTCACTGACTGATTTGGAAATTCAGGGGAATCAATTTCATATGCACTTCAAGTTTCTCATAAATAACTCCCATTGGTTCTCATTTTACTCCTGCAGCTTTTCCAGGGCTAGCCTGACCAGCTCAGCTGAATTCAAATGAGTAGAGAAGCCTCTAAATCAGCCTCAGGAGTGTAGAATCTGGTTTTTCTCACATTGTCAATCTCGTTTTAAATAGCCAAGGCAAGCATACTGTAAGCAAAGCCTGTTAGACGCCATTGGCTGGCTGGGCACCTGTGTTAAAAATACAACTTGCTAAACTGTCTAGCCAGCAGATAGCGTTGTTTGGCAGAACAGCGCTGTTTTGCCTGGGATGGAATTTGATAAAGTGCTTCATTGGGTGGCAACATTTGGTCTCAACTTTCTTCAGATCACAATGGGAGAATGAAAGTGGAATCCATTTAAACCCTCCATTTCACCCCACGAGGCTCACAGACATCGTGTCAAACCACATCACGCACGCTGCAATAGATATGCTGAAAGTCTACAAGCTTACTCCTCTCTTTACACACAATGCTCTTTGTCAGATTGGAGATTAATTATGGAATACAGTTTCTTGATTTTCCCACTCATGTAGTTGTAGCAGAAGCTCAAATCCAAGGCAATACTCCACAGCATAAGATGAATACATAACTGTGTTGTTTCGTGCCAAGTTCAGCAACACAGCATTCTTGCTGGCCAGTCTATGAATAGCACACTCGCTGCTGGGACAGACCCAGCCATGTAACAATGACTGATCGGTCCTGTTATCCTGTGACCGGTTCTAGCCCATGGAGGTCACTGAAGCATTGGTGATTATATCGTAATTTGTCTACACACCCTGGAAAAAGACGATCTCAGGTTTAATGGAACCAAAGACCATCCATGGGCAATAATCATTGGATTTGGAGATTTTACAGCTCAGATCAAATCCTTGGAGCCTTCCCTTTTGCTTACTCCCCTTCACTTTGCTCCTCTGAGACGACCCGAGGGCATGAAGAATATATGAAGGTTCTGACTTCAGAAAATATTCAGACTTTGCTGACTCTCACCTGGTTCAGGCTACCTTCACTTCTCAGTTAGGTTACCAAGCAGCCTACTTATTAGTCTTGCTTTATCTCTTGCCCCCCATATCCTCTATGTGGTGGACACTGTAATGTGCCACCAAGATCCTTCTTCAGTGAAGGACCCATTGCCCCAGCTTTTAAGATTGTAGTCAGCAGACAGTCTCCAGCTGTCAGCCCCTCAAGGATGGCCCAGGTGATGCTCCTTCATTGGTCATTGTCATGGCCATTGAACGACTATGTTTGATGACTAATCAATGCTGGAAAATAGAGGCCTAGCCATCTCAGGCCCAATAGAGACAATTATAAAGCTCCTATGTGAGCAGCTAAGACCACTGTTGGGCTGTATCATAGCTAGATTTCTCCCTCTGCCGACTCCTGCTTCCTGACCCTCTTTTCTACAGGAGTTGATCCCAAGGAGTCAGAAACATCCCACATGCTAAACTCCATCTCAGAGGTGTTCCCCAGCCTGTGTCAGTCCATGTGTCGCAAAAAGCCAGAGTCATCTTGTTAACTCTAAGTTCAATCAGGCCTCTCATCTACTCAGAACACCCCTCTCCTCCCACTGTCTTCAGAGGCTTTACAATGGCCCACGAGGCCCTACAGGATCTGCCCCCACACTCCCTCTCTAACTTCGTCTCCTCTTACTCTCCAGTTGCTCACTTTGCCCCAGCCGCACTTGCCTCCTCCAACTGGCAGGCACACTCCCATCAGGAGACTTTGGCCTTTGCTGTTTGTTCACCCTGCCTAGAATAGTCTTCCCCTACATCAGAGGTAGGCAATCTTTTTTTCCTGTAGAGAGCCAAATACTAAATACCTTAGGCTTTGCAGGCCACAAAATCTCTGTTGCAACTATTCAACTTTTCCATTTTAGCATGAAAACTACCACAGATGATGCATAAACTAACGGGCGTATCTTCCTCATAAACCTTACTTATGGAAATAGATGGTGGGCCGGATTTGGCCTTGCCCTGTAGTTTGCTGACCCCTGCCCTAGATAGTCACATGGCTGGCTCCCTCATCTCCTTCAGGTCCTGACTCAAATGTTTCCTTCCCTGACTACCCTATTGAAATTCCAACTCCCAACAGCGCTTACTTCTCTTTACCACCTTATTTTCTCCACGGCAGCACTCATTGCTATTGGCATACTGTATTCTACTTATTGCTTTGTTTACCTTCTGTCTCCCCCACTGGGAGGTAAGCCAGATCAAGGCAGGGATTTTGTCTGCTTTGAGGCCCTTGCAAGATACGTGCTAAATAAACATCTGTTGAATGAATGAATAAATAAATGAATATTCAGCTAATTTAATATTTTCTCCAGTTTGTGTTTTGTGGGTAGGTGTGTCTACAGTTGTGTTTCAGATCTCTTCACATCCTAAGAGGTTCTTTTTACCTTTTATATCCCAGTAGAGGGAGATGCTTCAAAGCGCAAGCCCTTTAGTGAGACCCCCTGAGTTTTAAACCCCAGCTCAGTTACCTTCTAGCTCTGTGACCTTGTGTATATATATGACCTCACTAAGCCTCAGTTTTCTCATCTGTAAGATGGAGTCATAACATTGACCATATCAGAGGATCATGATGATGAAAAACACTCAGCAAAGAACCTATCATCACTCAGTACATGGGACCTATAATCAGCCAAATCATTAACTCTTCCCCTTGATTAGCATTCTGCAAGGGTAAGATAAGGATCATGTTTACAAATTGGGTCTGCATGTGCCTTCAACAAAAACCCACATATACGTGCTTGAGTTCACTTTTTTTACTTATAGATAAAATAAATTCTAATAAGAAACATAGAAGAATTATAACGACCATTTATTAAGTGCTCACTCTGTGCCCATTGATATGCTAATTGCATGCCTGGCCTCCATATAATCACTAACACATTATGGAAGACCAGTGGAATGATTTTCCATATGTCCTCCCGTTGGCTGGGCATGCAGAGATGCAAATGTCTCTGCCCCATTCTTGAAGACCTTATCACAATTGGTAGAAACAAGTGCTCATCACCTATGGAATAAGCTTGGTCACCCAGCAACATCTGATTTCGGTAGGGAAAGCAGCAAGAGAAATGGCGATATCCTGCTTGAGAGAGCTTCACCTCCATTCTTTCTTCTGGAGACCTGACCTTAAATTCAAATCACAAATGGGAACTCCCTCCAGTCTCCCAGCAAGGCTCTTCCTCCACAATGTGGTCCTAGACCTCTGGCTCATCCTCATACGCCCAATACTGTCTCCATGAAACCAGAAATCCAAAGCAAGTAAACAGACTCCCAGTGTATCTGAAAATATGTGCTGCTGGTTAAATTATAATAAACCTTTGGAAACCAGCACTTAGATGATCGTAGTCACTGGTAAATGGGTTGGAAAATGCTTCTAGCTTTCACCCGGGATGGGTTGGTAGCCTCTGACCACTCATTTCTTGACCAAGGTTGAGGAGAGAGAAGTCTCTTTTAAACAACCCTCAATCCATTGCATTCATCTTCTTGCTTCAAATCATTTACAACAGCTTGAGAAATAGATTTGTCCTGGCTGGTAGTTAAAGAGACAGTCAATAACAATATGAGAAATAATTACTATACCTGGAGAAAGTGGGCATCGATTTCAGCAACGACAGGGGCCTCGAAACTGGATTTCAAGTATGTTGTAGTAGAGTGGGAGTCATTTATTACTTAACTTGCTGAATTTATTGGGCAGGATTAAGTTGATGCTGAAAATCTTAAATACAGAGCTTATTTTTTTCTTTTAAATGATAATTCAGTTCAGCTACAGATATACTTAATGCCTATGATTTTCAAGAAACTGTGTTAGGCTCTTAAGACAGAGTGATAAAGAAGAGGCCCCACTCCCCCACTGCCCCACCTGGGGACGCTTGCATTCTTTTGATGAAAGGAGAAAATAAGCCACCACAGAATTCATCATTTAACTATAATTAAGGCCAGTATTGCAAGGAAAATGTGCATAATGGGGTGAACTTACTTGGTCTTGGGGGAATCGAGGAAGTCCTTTCTTTAAAAATCACATTTAAGTTGCAAATCAAAGGATAAGTTGGAGTGATCACTCCAAGTGAAGAAGAAAGCAAGCTCTTTTGGGTAGAGGGACCACATGAAGACCTGGAGGCTGGAAAGAACCTGCCCTCTTCAAGCAGAGATGTGCTCGTAAACATTAACAGCTCGCGCTCCACAACAACCAATATGTGCATACCTATGCACATATAAGTTTATTAGGAATGCTATTGATATTTGAGATAAGTAACACATAATTTACAAATAGTAATGAAGTATGCACTATTCTCTATTGTAAATTCCACACATAGCCGATCGATTCTCATAGAATGCTTTTGTTGATTTTTGCCAAATGCTTCCATCTGTAGCCAACCTATGTTCACAATTAATGAGCAAGTATAGTTCCCATATCAATGTTAGTTGATATTTTCATCTAAGTTAATGAGTAAGATGAAAGTGAAACAATGAAGACTTAAGTCAGAAGTTCACTTGTTTGTCAATGAAGTCGGCAGTTTTTTCGCTGAATCGTATAATAGTTTCCAAATGCTGGAAGAACATGTCTTCAGGTTTAGGGGGCTATACACAATAACAGCTACCAGATACAACACAGTTTTAAGTTTAACTTGCATTGTTAACATTTTCTCCATCACTTTTATAAGTCCAGACTAGAGGTCAGCAAACTGTGAACCTGCTGTCTGTCTTGATAAATAAAGTTTTATTAAAACATAGCCATGCTCATTCATTGATGTATTTTCTATGACTACCTTGGCTCTACAACTGCAGAGCTGAGTAATTGCGACAGAGAGTTTATTGCTCACAAAGCCTAAGATATTTATTACCTAGCCCAGTGCAGAATAAAAGTTTGCTGAATGCTATTCTAGATCATCAACAAAACATAAATCAAGCCCTGATTTGTAGTGTTTGCCAATTTCTGGGAGGTAAACACTCCCACCCTGGCTGATTTCAAGCTGCCACTGTGATGTCACTGAAAGAGGTGTTGGAAAGAGATGGGCAGTAGCACATCCTTCTGTAGATTTCACCATACAGATACAACAGACCTAAATAACCTGAAGAGCATTGATAAAAGTAAATTTTAGTAAAATATTAGGAAGTGATAAGTTGTGCGTATTTATTACCCATCTATAACATAACTTTGTTAATTGTAAGTTTATATAATTTAATTTTTAATGATAGCCATATTTAACAACTAACTTGCATTCCTGAAAATTTCACAATTCACTCTCAGGGCTGGTAAGAGCTGGCTCTAGCATGTCAATGCCCTCAACCACCTGAGAGATACACCGTGTGGCTGGGGGCAGAGATGGATGGGTGGAATAAGGCCAGGCGGGGAACTAAGCAAAGCTTTTTAAGCCAGATGGAGATTAAAATTTATCCTATAAGAAATGGGATGCCATTGAAGGTTTACAGCTGGGAAGTACTTTGATCTCTACCAGCAACTACTATCTAATGTTTTAATCCCAGGGAACATTCATGGAGTGATTTCCATGTCAAGCACAATTCTAGGTATTTTACAAATATTAATTCTCACAAAAACCCTGTAAGGTAAGATTGTACCCCCGTCCCCCCACAATTTTACAGAGACAGTAATCAATTAAGCATTGCCTAAGGTCTTGGTTAATGAGTGTTGAAGGTGGGATATGTGGGAAAGAGTCTAACTTTTCTCTCATTCAGGGGAATTTGAATCTGCAGAGAGACAGGGCTGTCTCCAAAACATGCATGAGGGGTTTCATGACAAAGAACGGATAGGTCTGTCCAAACGCTGCAGGCATAGATGGCGAGAATGGGTGGAGTAGATCTGAGGTGCATCATGAAGGCCATCCCTTGGTGAGCAGATTCCTCCAGTTTGGGGCCATCTGTCTTCCGAGAGGAAGAATGTTGGAAACTGATCACATGGGAACGTGCAGAATGTACCAACTACTGATGACATGTGATTTTTGTGCAGTAATTTAAATCCCTCCAGAATACTCTGACATTTTCTCAGATCTTCTGTCCTTTCATAAATGATCTGAGCAAGGAGGGAAAGGAAGAAATATACCAAGCTCTCAATTGGATGGATTCTCACCATTTACATCTTGGGTCGCTTCCCCAGAAGTCAAAGTTGATCCTTAACTCTAAGCGGAGCTAATGCGTCTCTAACTCACAAAAGATCTGATTATTCTCCGGGAGAGAGGGAATAAGGAGGAGCGGCTGCCAGTCAGAAGCTGCTGTAGCTGCTAAATGCATCACAGATATTTGCGATTTAAGCTGAAATCTTACTTTGTAGGGAAACGAGGATCAGCCAATCTCCTAATTTGGTGCGTTAGGGAGGGAAGAGTCACGAGATGGGAGAGGAAAAATGCACATCTTGCAACTGTAACCTCCAGCGATTTGCAAACCCGACAGGGACGTCCCAAACGTAAACTCCAGAGTAAGTACCAAAAGGAGGGTAATGGGAAGAAAATGAAAAAATGCAGCGATCATGGCTCTGTTGCTGTCATTTGATTTGTCACTCTCTCCTCATGACCACCTGCTTGTCTTATCTCCACGACCCCCATCCCCTTGCCAAAGGCCAGTTTCTGATAGCCATAGTCAATTCTGATGGAAGAGAGATCCTTGGAGCATCATTAGAAAAGAGGGCAAGAACAGTTTTGCAGCAACTTAGATTTCTGCCTTGTTATCAAAATTAGGCCCCCACTGCTTTGAATAAATAAGTCTTGGTCTAACTCTGGCCTCAGACAAATGACTTAGCATCCCTGTGCCTCAGTTTCTTCGTCTGGGAAATGAGAATAATAACACTATCTCCCTCACAGTGTGGTTGTGGGAATTCAAGGAGATGATAAAAGCAAAAATGATTACATCAACAGCTAAGATTTCTCAAGGGTATGCCATGCACCAGGCACTGTTATAAGTACTTCACCTCTGCTCTTAATCTTCCTTGCCACCTTATGAGGGTGCTATTAGTATTATTCCTATTTTGCAGATGAGGAAACTGAGGCATCGAGCAGTTAAGGAACATGCCCAAGGTCACACAGCAAATAATGGAAGAAGCAGAGCTTAACCAGTTGAAGACTATAGTCCAGGGGTCAGCAAACTATGGCCTGTCAGCAAGATCCAGTCTATCACCTGTTTTTGTAAGGTTTGTAAAGCAAGAATGGTTTTTACATTTGTAATTGGTGAAAAACATCAAAAGAAAAATAATGGTTTGCGGCCCATGAAAATTATATGAAATTAATAAAATCTTGCACCAGTTCGTTCCCGAGGGAGCTGATTCCCTCTCATGTCAGAGGCCACGCCACGGGCGTGGCCACTCCCTGCACATCTAAGGTTTCACGTTTTCACCTGAGAGCCTCAATATTTCCCTCATCTTAGCCAAGAAAAGCATTGCCACACATCCTCAGAGCTTATTATGTCTGTACATAGAAAGGCAACTAGAAAACTACAATAATTATCTGGGTAACGAGTTAAAAATCACTCTTGCCTGAAATAACCTGGTAATGAGTGAGTCCTGCAATCACATTCATTAAAGAAGAACATTTCTCGGAGAGCCAACCCATATGTAGATTGTGTCGAAATTAGTTTATAAATCAAGAATGCACTGCCAGGGGCACTGAATGCAATGATCCAAAGTAAAAACAGAGGTAAAACACATAAGGAAACCCCACCATGTAAAACTGAAGAGATCTCTTAATTTTACAATGAAAATAGCTAGCTTTTATTGAGAGATTACCACATGCATGGGAACTAGGCTAATAGCCTTGTGTGGATCATTTCATCATTCCTTAAAATGCCCCAGTGAGATGGTTACTATTTTCATTCGTATTTTGCAGATGAAAAGACTGAGGCTCTGAGAAGCTGAGTTACTTGCCCAAGGGCACACAGCTGATAAATGAAGGAGCTAGCATGCGAATGCAGGCAGTTCTAGCTCCAGAGCATACCATACCACACTCCGATAGATGAAAAAAAGAGGCCAAGCCAGGTTACTTGCTATGCCCAGGGCCACAGAACTGGTTGTGGCAAAGCTGGAACAATCAGAGCTTAAGAGACAATACCATACGTGGAGGTGAGGACACACGTGCACTGTTCGTGCAGAAAGAAAGGGGAGGCACATTTATTCTATTGCCTCCAATCTCGTCATCCTCCTCCTCATCATCATTAAGGAAGCTAATACATATCAAGAATTTACTATGTGCCGGGTCCCGTTCAGAGTGTATTACCTCAATTAATCCTTACAATGCCATTTCATTTCATCCTTAAAACCACCCTTTAGGCATGAGCTATATTATCCCAATTTTGTAGATGGGGAAACTGAGTCACAGAGATGAGGTGATCTGTCCTAAGACACCCAGCTAGAAGGTTGAGCGTGTAAGATCAAACAGTATGACTCCCTGCTTCTCCCTGACTCCTCCCTTTGTGGTCCAGCGCCTCAATGTATCTCTTCACTTGGGATCATCAGGACGCCTTCCGCTGTCTTGCAGATCTTGATTCTCTTAGCTGGTTTTCACAGTACCTTTCCAACTGTATTAGCTGTTTATGTGACAGTCTCCTCCAACCACCCATCTTCAAACAGAAACACTTGTGCACACATCACACACAACACTTGAGAATATCCTGATAAACAGTGGAATGAGGGACAGCATAACGACTGAGAATCTAGACTCTATCAAAGACACATATGGGTTCATACCCTGCCTCCCCACTTACCAGCTCGATAGCTTTAGATAAGTTATGTCTCAGGGCCTCAGTTTCCTTATTTATTAAATGATAATTATGGCACCTACCATAATGTAGTGTTATCATTTGTATTAAAAAGGACTATGCATGTCAATAGCTTAGCACAGCATATGGCAAATGAGTATTTGACAAAAGACAACTATTATTAATAAAACTAGGTAGAAAAAATGGATGCATGCATGGATGGATGGATGCAAAGACGCGTGGATGGACAGATGACTGGATGGTTAAAATTCTAGCTAACTAGAAGGACTGGTTTAAAGAGAGACAATGATGAGGGGGAAAAGTAAAGTTTTTGTATACAATAAAAAAGACCGTTAATCTGCACAATTGAAGAATCTCTCAAGCTGCAAGAGGCCTCAAGGATCAAGCTAGGACCCGTAGATAAACAAGATGTTCATTTCCAAAACCCAGCCCAGCGGTTGATTCTGCTGGACATTCACCGAAGTTATTTCAAGATTCTTGTTCCCAGCACTATTTGTTAATGCCTACAAGAAGGCAGGAGGAGATGAGAACAGATCAAACAGGTAAGACTGAAAACCCCATCAAGCTAAGAGCTACACCTACTTTGCTTAACACTGAGTTCCTGGCACATAGCACAATTTCTTATATTTTGTGACTCTGATCTGCCAAATTCTAGATGCTAAAGCAAAGCGAAGAACGAAATGCCCACAATTTCAATAAGTGAGTACTATGAAGATTTCTCTGTCACTCCTGTCACAAGCTGCGTGGATCTTTTTATTTGGGGGGAAGGGTTTGATGACTCCCTGCAATCATGTAAGCCTCCTTCCATCTTGTGGCTCGGCTGTCCCCCACTGGACCCTCTGCCTCCAGCTGGCAGACAGGGCAACAGAGCGAGTGTTCGTGGAGGACCACACAGGAGGCTTTGCAGAAGGAAGGCTCACCCTTACATTCGCCCACTCTACTGGCCAGGACCCAGCCTAAGGGAGACTGGGAAATGTGACCCAGCTGCATGCCCTGGAGAAAGAACGAAATGATTTGGTGAATGACTAGTCAGTCTCCACCACAGTGTTCACTAAGATGCATTGAATGGAAAAGTGAACCGATATAAGAAGCAAAGAAATGCAGTCCTGTGAGTGGATGATACACAGAGGTAGGGGGAACAGAGCATCCCCCTACACATACACACTTACGGAGACTGACTGCAGTCACTATCTGGCTGGAACTCAGGCTGCCCGACTGCTCCCTGCGGGTCCCTTCCCCCGTGGAGCCCCTGCTTCCCCTTACTGTTCCCCAGGATCGCCTGTTCTACCTTTACACCTGCACTGGTGGCTGCAGCCATGATTCCCAGATGTCGGGTCAAACTGACCCAATGCTACCACTGGGAGTCAACTTTGGGCATCTCAACCGCACAATAAGGGGAAAGAAAAACAACTGGATTTAATTTCTAGTCAAGGTCCTAGAAACAATTTATTGACTTTTAAAATAGAAATGTGGGGAAACATGTGCTAAGCCCCAGGTGCCAATTGAACAAGCAGTCAGAACAATATGGTGCCAGAGATGTCATCAAATCAGGGCACTTATCACAGGTGGGCACGTATTAAAGAGGCTTCTGCATGTGTCTGCATCCTCAATACCCTGCACGCATCTGGAGGGCGGGGACCGAAGTATTCATCTCTGACTCCCTTGCAGGAGAGCTGAGCAGAGACTTGCATGTGACAGCAGGTGCTGGAGCAGACACCTGTCCTTCTGGTCTACCCTCCATCTCTCAGCTTCTCCACGCAGCAGTGCTCCAGCTTTCCTTTGGGAGACCACCTCATTCTCCACATTTAGTCTATGAAATTAGGGGTGACTCTATCTCCAGTTCCAGAGCTGGTGATTTGACCCTGCCCTGGTCAATCTCAGCAGTCCACCAGGCACTGTGCCTGGATTGAGGATATTCACAGGCCCCAAGCTGAGTGAATCATGGTTAGCCCTCTGGAAGGATAATTGGGCAACAACAGCTCTCTTTTTGCTGGGCTGTGAAACTATGAGGCTACAAAGCTGAGCCTGCCAGCGGCTGTTTTGTACCTCCTGGGGAGAGAGCCTGCCTAAGAGTGAAGTCACCATAGAAGAAAGAGCCAAGAGATGGAGAGAAACCAATTCCATTTGACAATATTCAAGGTCCCGTATTCAGTTGTCTCTGAAACTCAACTCCTTGGACTTGTTCAGTGAAGTGAACTATGCATTTCCCATTTTGAGTTGGGCGTTAATCCCTTAAAATTGAGAGGGTCCTGATGAAAAGAGGTTTCAAAACGTTTGTTGAGTGAAATTAAAATAACATCCGGAACATTTTTATTGTACATATGCCCTGTTAAGACTCAATCTAAGCCAAGAAGTCTTCCTTGAATCCATTTTTCTGCCTTGCAATTGGCTCAGTTACAGTGTGGTCTGTCTGAGGATGGGGCCGTGTAGGGTAGGGGTACAGAACTCAAGCACAAGGCACAGCCCCATTACACTTTATGAAAGCATATCACGATGCATGCATTTCCTTCCACCTCTGCTGCCACTAGCTTCATTAGCCTAACTGTCATTTCCCACCTGGGCTACCTTCACAGCCTCCTGATGCCTCTCCCCACTGCAGACTTGCCCTTTCTGCTCCATCACAGTAACAAGAGTGACCCCAAAACTTAATTCATTGAACGTCCCCTGCTTACAATTACCAATGGCTTCCACTGTATTTAGAGTAAACTCTGAACTCTTTACCATGACCTACAAAGACCAGAATGATCTGGCCCCTGTCTATCCATCAAACTGCATTTCTTGCCATTCTCCCCTTCATGCACGTGGTTTCAATTCTTCAAACTTATCAATCTATTTGCTGACTCCTGTCCTTTGACTTTGGTGTTACTTCCACATGGAGTGCCCTTCTCCCAGCCTACATGAGCAATCTCAGAAGCTTTGGCCCTCTACTCTAGCCTCACTGGGCTATCCCCCAGTTCCATGACTTTCCATGTGCCTATGCTCATCCTGTGCCTTCTACCCCTCCCTCTTAGCTGTCTGAGAACCTCTTAGCCTCCCTGTCCTTCAGTCATTCTAAATATAACTTTCCCAGCTGGTATCCATTGGCCCCATGGCAGAATCAAGGTTCTCCTATCTGTATCTGTCAGCACACGATGGGTGTAAGTATCACACCATGGCACATGGTAATGCAGTCATCTGTTTATATATCTGAATCTTCTGCCAGACCATGGGCTTATCAAGGGCTGTGGCAATCTCTTATTCTTTCTGGTAGAACCTGGGGTTTAAATACCCCCAGCAACATTGTAAGTGCTCAAGGAATATTTGTTAAATAAAAGGAAGAAATGACTGTTGAGTAAATTAACCAAATTCTCTTGGGGCAAATTACTTAGCATCCTTGGCTGCAATTTCATCATCTAGAAAATAAATGTTTTGTGCCAGTAGTTCTCAATCCTGGCTGCGTCCCATAATCATGTGGAAAGAGCTAAAAAATTCAGGTTCTTGATCTCACCTCCAGGAAACCTCACTCATTCATTTTTCCAGTGCATATTTCTTGACCGCTAACTACTCGCTTGACCTCATTTCAGGCACAGGAGAGCCAGTTGTGAAAGAGCCAGGCCAGGGCCTTGCCCTCATGGAGCTTGCATTCCAGGGATCATATTAACTCATATTTACTGAGGCCCTGTGAGGCTCTAGCCTTGAAATAGTGGCTTTGCCCACATTAACCTCCTGAGTTCCCACCTCAGCCCTGAGAGGTAGGACTCTGATTTATCACTGAGGGGCAGAGGGCCTCACTTGGCCAACTTCACACCTGTTATAAACGCAGGAGCCTGATCCCAAACGTCCTCTGACAACAGGTCGCTCCATTGAAGATACATCTGGGAGAGCCACATGGGGCCCAGGCACTGGACTGAAGAACCACTGTTCAAAGTAAGCCAGTGACTTGTAGTGATGCCACCTGAATAGGTGTTCGCTGCTCCCTGTAACTGACGCAGATAACAGCTCACAGAGACCCAGCCAGTGTGAACAAAAGCCCTTCAATAAACACACTCAGACTTGTATTTTATCAAATGCTTACAAAGGGAGGAAGCACAGGACCCTACTCTGTCCCTCACTGCATTCACTCCTCATGTAACCTGTGAGCTCGGTGTTGTTATCCCATTTTACAGAGGAGGAAATCGAGGCTTAGAGAGGCTCAGAGGATGGGACACCGCCTGTCCCAGAAACCCTCAGCCAAAATTACATTACAGGCTGATGCCAGCGACTTAGGAGTGTCCTGCTCATGGAGACCCCTGAGAGTGGGCGCCAGGGTTTACATCTTTCCACCTTGTCAGATTTCAGCTCGAAGCCTCCCAGCAGCAAAGCAACAACCGTCACTTAGGCCTTCCCAAAGTGCAAAGAGCTTTGCCGCGGAATATCTGATTTACTCTGCAGAGCCACCCACTGAAAGAGATATTGACCTTGACATGCAGGATATTTAAATCACTAATTTAACTACACCCACAAAATTGTTCCCCTATAATGTAATGTTTACAGGTTCCAGAGAGTAGGATGTGATGTCTTTGGGGGCCGTTGTTCAGCCTACTACAGTAGGGGCTCACCAGTTAGTGGGGGAGACAGCCAGACATCAGATAATCCCCCGAATGCACGTGTAATCACAGACCAAGGTGAGTTCCCTGAAGGAAAAGAACAGGATCCAGTGAACATCGTCAAAGGAGACCTCACTTGGCCTTCATGCTCAGGAAGCTGTTTTACTTGGATTCCCACAGAAGCAGCCTCTGCAACAAGGGTTTGTGTGCAAGCTGTTTATTTGGGAGGTGATCGCAGGAAACACTGGGAGAGGAGTGGGGAAGTGGGACAGGACGAGAAGGGAGCCTGCAAAGGGATTATTTCCAAGCCAGCTTGTTACCTTCGTGGGCAACGGGAGCTGATCCCACTAAAGACTCTAGGAGACAGTGTGCGCATGCTTCGTAGTCATCCCTACTGACGAGCCAGGGAGCTGGGGTGTTTATCCACCAACTCCCCGTCTGCCATCGGGGGAGGGCAGCGACTAGGGGGATTGTAGGTGCACCCAGTAAGCAGCCTCTGCAGGGTAGAGGTGAGTGCCGAGGGGACACACCACTGGCAGCTCTGTTCTGGAAGTCTTCCTGCGCATATGACCTCTGAACTGCGACTGAAGTCTAAGTAGGAGGTGGCTAGCAATGGGGAGGAGAAGAAAGACAAGGTGTTAAGGGAGGAAATAAAAGTGCCAAAGACCTGAGGTCAGCAGGGCATGGTCTAGTCACTGGTGTGAAAGGAGTTCAGGCGGGACAGTGTCTCACTCAGACCTGAGAAGCTGGGAGGCACACCTTAGTGATTTTGAGATGAGGAGATTATCCTGCATTATCTGAGTGGGCGCTAAATGCAATCACAAATGTCCTTATAAGAAGGAGACCAAGGGAGATTTGACACAGAAGAGGAGAATGCAACCACAGAGACAGATTGGAGTGATGTGGCCACAAATCAAAGAATCCTGGCAGCCACCAGAAGTTGGAAGAGGCAAAGAATGTATTCTCCTCTGGAGCCGGCTCACACCTTGACTTTGCCCATGGAAACTGATTTTGGCCTCTAGAACTGCAAGGGGATAAAAGCGTGTTGTTTTAAGATGCTAAGTCTATGGCAATTGTTACAGCAGCCATTGGAAACTAATACACCCATGAAGGCGGCTTCCTTGCTCTTTGATGCCTCTGGCTCCTCTTAAGTCTTCTCACCTAAGGCTGAACCCACATCTGTGTCCAAGCCTGTTAAGGGTTGAACTGTGTCCCCCTAACCTCCAGTATCTGTGAATGTGACCTTATTTGGAAATAGGGTCTTTGCAGATGTGATCAAGTTAAGATGAGGTCATCATTTATGGGGAGGGGGTTGATGCAATATGACTGGTGTCCTTAGAGAGAGAAGAGGCAGAGAGACACACAGAGGAAAGCTCTACGGGACGATGGAGGCCGAGACTGAGTGATGTGTTTACAAGCCAAGGAACACCAAGGATTGCTGGCAACATCAGAAGCTAGGAGAGAGGCATGAGCTGGATTCTTCCCTAGAGCCTTCAGAGGGAGCGTGGCTCTGCTGACACCTTGATTTCAGACTTTGTTGCTTCTAGAACTGTGAAGGAATAGTTTCTATTGCTTTAAGCCACCTAGCTGGTGATACTTTGTTCCAGCAACCCTAGGACATGAATACAACCTTTTCTGCTATGTCCAGATCCAAAGCCACCCAGAGGTCTGGCTTCAGGCAGCACTGGGAACTTAGAACCTTGCTAAGTTCACTCCTGAAGTATCACAGCCATGTTCTTGGCTATTAGCTGTTATTAACTTACTGGGTTAAGGCCTGGCTAGTGAGCACTATGAAGCACTTAAGCCAGGATATGGTTTTTCTAAAGATATCATGAGGACCATGAGAAGCTCCTCATGCTACAGAAGGCACTCTAGTTTTGAGACTCACAGGCTAAAAGTCAACTGTGGCTGCAAATGAGTCACGTAGCCATCATCAGCACCAATTCCACTCCACCTACAACAAAGTCAGGCCGTCTTTCTGTCAGAGACAAGCGAGACCCACTCCCCGCTCTGGTTTCTGCTTGCACATTATTAACGTGTAATGAAGAGAAGGCTCTGCTTTATTGATCTTCAGACCAGAGCTATGTGTGATGCTGTCTAAGAGAAGCCCCAAAGGACGTTATTTGATTTTTGCACAGAACAATAATCTCCCTCACCAAATTAACCACTGGACTGGTGGGGGTTTCACCTTGAAATTGTTGACAGGGTAGCAAAACAGGAATGTCTATATTTGCTAATCCTTGCTCAAAATGCATCCCCACTGTTTGCACCCTGTCAAATGAATCCAAGGAGAAGTATCAGGCCACACTGTGGAAAGGGGAAAATGCAGAACAAGAGAGATTAGAACCACCAGAGGACATCAATGTGCAGTACAAAGTGATGACGACGGGGTTTTGTCTTCGCAAAATGACAAGCTACAATCTCAGTCTGCCCCGCCTCCTTTGTTTTTCTTCTGCTAGCAAAACATTCCTGGGTAGAAAATCCCCAATCTAAGAATCTCAGAAATGCCCCCTCTTTCTTAGCCCTGCCGTCATTTTACCGGAGGCCTTTTTTAGGCTGTTTGATGATAGCTAAGCCATATGTTGGCGGTTACTCAGTATTGAAAACTCAAGAGTCGGGTTTTTCTCAGTCTGCTGGGGGCTCAGTTCTTTGGCTCAGCCTGAAATCAGATAGGGAAATGGCCTTCCAGGGAAGATCAGCTAAGGTCACAGAAGCAGAGCAGCAGGCCTGCCAGGGAGACTGCAAAAGCTGTCAGAGTGCCTGGTCTCCTCCAGTCTCCCTGGAGCCTGGGCTTCAAGGTCGTCAAGCACCTCTCTCTCCAGCCAACAGTAGACCCCGCCATCTCCATGCACTTGAAACCAGTTTGAGAAAGCCTTCCTTCTTGGGCTCAGGTATGTCCTTTGGTTCCCGCCTTTATGGGAACTGGCTTTTCCGGACATGGAAGAATGTCTTGTGGGAAAGCAAAACTGACATCCCAAAGCAAAAAGCATCCCAAGCCTGTTTGTCAGGGGGAAGGTAATGAGAATCCTCCATGTGACCCTTATGGAGAAAGAAACAGAGGCTCAGATCCAAATTGGGGCTAAGATGGTCCCAGGTTCTCACAGATTTATCTCTTCTAGTTGCCTGTGTAGCATGTCTGTTAAATTTAGATGAGGCTTAAATAGGGCCCAAAGAAGATCCAGGAGGGAGTCACAAAAATGATTAAAAGGTTGTAAAATTGGGGCTTATGGATGGAGGAATTGGGGGTTATTTATCCTGGAAAAGAGAAGGCTAAGGAGGGACAAATAAAGGCTTCATGCTAGATTAATTATGTAAATAAGCAGACATCCAGCTGGCCTGGAACCTCAACCATTTGGCAGAGGGAGTGGATACTGAGGAGTGTTACTAGTAGTTTTAAAGTCATTAGTTGCCTGCACAGATTTCTGAGGGGTTCATTGTTGCTGGGTAATACAAGTTATGGATATGCCAAGTCCGTTTTAATGAGTCCAGACACCACCCACTGAAAATCATTTCCAGCTAAGCGTGTGATGAAGGCAGTTTTCCTCTGTCCATTGCCACAGGCAGAGGGCTTGCAGGAGTTCCTTGTATGACGGCAGACTCCAGGACTCACCCCATCTTCAAGTCCCCAACTAGAGTCAGGTGTTAGGAGGGACAATCACAGGCTCTGTCATCCAGGCAGGAAGACGCTGGAAAGAATGTTCCCTCAGGATGATGAGCTGAGCTTGGCCAGAGGTGGGAGAGGTGTCCTCTTGCCCAGGAGAGTCATAACTTGACTGCAAAGTCTGCCCCTTGGTTCTACCTCCTGACCACACTGAGGCAGTCTTCCTTTCATTCAATAGGACATTGACTGAGCACCAAGCACTGTCCAGTCCTTCTGAGCCTTGTGCTCTGAGCCTGGACACAGAGATGAGGAAGAAGGTTCTAATCACGCAAAATATAAGGGCATGAGGGGCTGGCCCTGTGGTGTAGTGGTTAAGTTTGGTATGCTCCACTTTGGCAGCCTGGGTTCACAGGTTCAGATCCCGGGTGCAGACCTACACCACTCATCAGCCATGCTGTGGCAGCAGCTCACATATAAAGTGGAGGAAGATTGGCACAGATGTCAGCTCAGGGCTAATCTTCCTCAAGCAACAAAAGAGGAAGATTGGCCACAGATGTTAGCTCAGGGCTCATCTTCCTCAGCAAAAAATAAAAGGGGGGGGGGCATGATTTGCGTACTAGTGACACTAATCATAATTATCACAGGAACATTTGGTGAGCACTTATTCCCTCCAAGCCCTCAGTGCAGCACTTCTAATATATTATCTCATTTAATTCCCGAAATAGTCCTATGACAGAGAAACTGTTGGATCCTCCTCTTTGCAGACAGAAAAAACCTTAAAGAGGTTAACTAATTTGCCCAAGGTCGCATAATCAGCAAGGGCCTTGGTAAGATTTGAACCTATGCTTTCTAATACTTAGTCTCTTCTATATATGTGTTTGCTTTTGGTGGCTTTTTGATGAAAACAGAGCAGATCACAGAATTTTATATTTAGGAGATATCATCATGATCACTAGTCCAATTGTCTCCTTCTATATTTTGCCACTCTTGACTGCTCCGCTATTCTGCCTTCCAGAAATGTTCCAGAGTGTTGGCAGGAGAAACACAGAGGAGGGGCCACTCAACCCTTCTTGGGGAAGGCAAGAGGCAGGAGGAGACATGCCCAGACTCTTAAGGACCCAGAAGTTCTCTTGTTCTCCTCACGTCACGAGGACTCATGAAGATTCTTCAAACCAGACTTGATGTGCATCCTAGTTCAGAGGACAGTGGTTCCTGGACACTGATGTGTATAGATCTTTTGGAGAACACATTGAAAATGCAGATCCTTGGCCCTCACACCCAGAAATCCAGATTCGATAGGCCTTGGCCAGGTTAGAGAATCAGTGTGTTTATTCAGCACCCCAAAGAATTCTGATGCGGGTGGCACAGGTGATGGGGATTTTTAGGCTGCTTAATTTTAAAACAGTTTATGATGAGGATTTTTAGGCTGGTTACTTTTAAAACTACAGATAAGAAGCAGGCTCCAAGGAGTGGAATTTGTTTGCCCTTTTGATCAGAGACAATTGCAGTTGTAAAGGAAATCTCCATGCCTCCCTCTCTGGAATTTGTTTGCCCCTTGTTGGGAAAACATTTACATTTCTAAGTGAAACATCTACCTGTGAAGATGCTTCCCCCTTGTTGAGAAAACATTTACACTTCTAAGGGAAACATCTATCTGTGGAGATGACTCCCCCTCTGAGCCAGGAGGAAGGGGGGATGGCCTTATCTCTGGAAACTGCCTGGCAACCTCATGTAACTGACCCTCACCCCAAAATCCTCCTTTGTCTTTAGTTGAAGATAATATTTGAGCGGTGACTTCTGCCATTTACTCAATCCGGTTTGATTCTTATCTTAAAGTTAGGGGACCGCCAAATGGCCAGACCAAACGGGCACTAATAAAGAGATAACTCACTTACCTATGCCTTAAATTTGGCCCTAACCCTCAGTTCGGGGCAGCAGCAGGAGCAGCAGAAGCTCTGACTGCCCATGGGTCCTGTCCCCATGCTACTCTATCTCTATTCTCTAAATAAAAGAGCACTACTGCCAGATCTTGAGAGTCTAAGAAATCTTTCTTTCGACTCCTTGGCTCACCGATCCCGCATCATTTCTGGTGGCCCGTATGGGGATTGCTTCATCGGCTTGTGAGCTCGAGTTCTGGTAAGTGCCCTTTTCTTCCTTGTGCCTTTCTCTTTTTCAAGGATGGATCTAAATTCGCTTCTCCATCGGGAACTTTCTTGGATGGCTGTATGAATCCACGTTTGCTGCCCATGGCTACTCTATGGGGCAAATTGTGGCATTCAGCTTGAAGAGATTCAGTACCTTAAGCCTCAGGGTGATGGAGAATGAATTAATCCATTCCTTCCTGACTCTATCTCTAATAGACAAATTTTACGTGGGCGCGGGTCGGCCACTTAAGTCATTAGGACGGCCGCCAATCTCCAAGACTCCCGTGGAAGGTTTCTTTTCCTAAGGCTGGATTGGGATCCCTCCCTCTGGCACCTGACCACGCTCTGAACTGCGAGGAAAGTCCCACTCGGGACTCCAGTTCAAGGGAAGTACCAAACTCTAACCTTTGGTGGAGTATGGGAACCCCTTCTTGGGAGAATGGCTCCAGGATGCAATTGGGTAGAATGTCCCCCAGACTGGCGGAAAATTCCTCACTGTCTTTCTCTTTCTCACTGTCTTTGTCCTTTTCTCTCCTGGGGACCATACGCCAGGCACCTATTACTGTCAGGCATAATAGGGAAGATGTTCAAGGGATGCCCCATCATCCCTTGCTACAGGAACTCCATTGGGGGGATTTTCAAGGTAATGGCTCCCTTCTCTGGGACCATACGCCAGGCACCTATTCCTGCCAGGCAGAATAGGGAAGATGTTCAAGGGATGCCCCCATCATCCCTTGCTACAGGAACCCCAATGGGGGGATTTTCAAGGTAATGGCTCCCTTTCTCTGGGACCATACGCCAGGCACCTATTACTGTCAGGCATACTAGGGAAGATGTTCAAGGGATGCCCCCATCATCCCTTGCTACAGGAACTCCATTGGGGGGATTTTCAAGGTAATGGCTCCCTTTCTCTGGGACCATACGCCAGGCACCTATTCCTGCCAGGCAGAATAGGGAAGATGTTCAAGGGATGCCCCCATCATCCCTTGCTACAGGAACCCCAATGGGGGGATTTTCAAGGTAATGGCCCCTTTTCTTTCTCCTTTTCTCTCTGGGACCATACGCCAGGCACCTATTACTGTCAGGCATAATAGGGAAGATGTTCAAGGGATGCCCCATCATCCCTTGCTACAGGAACTCCATTGGGGGGATTTTCAAGGTAATGGCTCCCTTCTCTGGGACCATACGCCAGGCACCTATTCCTGCCAGGCAGAATAGGGAAGATGTTCAAGGGATGCCCCCATCATCCCTTGCTACAGGAACCCCAATGGGGGGATTTTCAAGGTAATGGCTCCCTTTCTCTGGGACCATACGCCAGGCACCTATTACTGTCAGGCATACTAGGGAAGATGTTCAAGGGATGCCCCCATCATCCCTTGCTACAGGAACTCCATTGGGGGGATTTTCAAGGTAATGGCTCCCTTTCTCTGGGACCATACGCCAGGCACCTATTCCTGCCAGGCAGAATAGGGAAGATGTTCAAGGGATGCCCCCATCATCCCTTGCTACAGGAACCCCAATGGGGGGATTTTCAAGGTAATGGCCCCTTTTCTTTCTCCTTTTCTCTCGGGAACCATTCACCAGGCCTATGCTGTCAGGCAGAATAGGCACCAGGCACCTGTTACTGCCAGGCATAACAGGGAAGGTATACAAGGGATGCAATGCCGGGGGACGCCCCCATCACCCCTTGCTATAGGAACCCCACAGTAGGAACGACGGGTAGGACGCTGCCCTAGGTTCAGGGGGGATTTTTCATGGTAATGGACCCGTTTCTTTTGTCTCTCTTGGAGTTACAATGGCCATTTTCATCTCCTTTTGAGCTTTGCGACTGGGAAACAAAGAAATCTTTAAAGAGTAAAAGGCTCCACCCCTGGGAGCCCCAACTTTGGGTTTCTGGGCCTGATCACCCCAGCAACCCTAAGTGGGGGTACCCTCTCTTGATGGTTGACTCATTGAGTGTTTTAGTCACCTACTGAGTCGGTTATGAGGGTAGGAGACCTGTGATTTATTCTGTGAACTGTCGTGCTAGCGTAGTGTGCCCCAGTACGGGAACTGTTGTGTGACTCTTATCTTGATAACCCTCTGGAAGAGGCCATGAGGGTGAGGTCTGATCTCTTCTTTTCCTTTCTTTGTCTGTTTTGCTCATCATCTCTTCTGTTGTCACCAAGTCGAGGTTAAGTTCAGGCTAGACCTGAGCAGAACCTTGACCTTCTGTAAAATTGGAAAAATAAGCCTTTTGCCAGGGATTTAACTCTCAAACCTTGCTCTGGGAGCCCCAGTCTCCAGCCAGTTCCAGGCCTTTGCCTCCTGCTTCCCTACCTCAACTTTGCTGGCTCAGAGACAAAGTGCCCAGGCTGAGCGGGACTTGACTAAATCTTATAACTATGTCAACACCCGCAATCGGCCTCTGCACACCCGCAATCGGCCTCTGCACACCCGCAATCGGCCTCTGCACCCATTCTCCAGCTGCTGTCAGTCAGACACTGGCTTTACCGCCACAGGGAAGGCCCCTGAGCATCCCCGGAGGCCCACCCTGTGGATGCATTCTAACTCCATCTGGGAGAAAACTTGAGGGGTTTCTCTGTGCTTTTGTGATGCAGCTGGACAGGTAGATCAAACTGGAATGTAATTTGCGTTATGATCCAGTTTCTGGGAAATCAAGAGCAACTGTCTTTAGAAAATCCTTGCAAGACTGGAAATACAGCTCTAGAGGCAGTTCGGACTCCACCTAGTTCCTTTATCACGAAAAGGATTATCATCTCCCCTCTCCAGGAACTACTATCTAAGCCCATCACTAATTCCTAAGACTGAAGCAAAAAAAAAAAAAAAAAAAAAGGAAAAAAGAGAGGAGGGGAAAGGCAAAACAGCCATAAGCGTGCCCTTGCAAAAATCTAGCATCTTGAGTATCTTCTCCACAAATATTGGTAAAAAACAATAGCTGTAACAATAGCTGTGCAGTCTCTGTGTACGTGTGTCTGTGTGTACGTTATATGTGTGATATTTTACCTCCGGATGGTATTACCAAAATTAAGAGCTCTGTTTAATTGGCTTAAAGTAAGCGCTTACATAAATTCTAAATGTAGTGGAAATTAATCCAATGTCTTTCAAGTTAACGTGATGTGAATTAACCTTTGGTAAATGAAAGCTTGTTTAAGTTTGTTGGTTTGATTGAAAATAGTCGTGTCAGAGTTGTCGGTATTTGCATACGATGCAGGCATGCAGCCTGGGTTTCCTAGTCAAATAAGTTCACGTTGTCTGTTAAATTCGTCAGCAAAATAATAGCTTTAAATGATGATCAATTTTGTCTAATGTCTCATGACGTTTTCGTAGGTAATCTGAAAATAATTGTTGGAAACAAATGGTTTAAATAGATAAAAGTGGGTACAATAACTGTTTTATGGTCTGTATACTTGGGAAAAAAACAGCTTTGAAATTCTTTTTGGTAACAATCTTGAGTTTTGCCAAGTTAAGTTAAATGATAAAAATCTGAGTATCTAGTTCGTTTTTGAATTGGATAGAACACTGAAACATTATTGCTAAAACGTATCTAAGTTATTTACTTTCGGCTTCTTATGGTAAAGAGGCTAAAAGCATTTGGGTCTATTAAAAAGCATGCCTTGTGTTTCATTGTAAAGCGGCGTGTTTCTGAAATTATGAACTGTTTAGAATGCTGGTATAAAAGACAATTCATAATTGCTTACCTTTTTTAGTGTTTACTAGGGTCTGTTAAGGGTTAAAAGTTATTAACCTATATAATTAAAGCTACTGGGAATTAATAAGGAAAACAGCTCTGTATTCAAGGAAAGTAAGGTGTAAGTTTTCAGTAAAGAAGGTACAAAGAATGGAAGTATTTTTGTTTGATGGGTTAAGAATGATAAGTTTGTCCTAAAAGTACTAGAAAGGGAAAAAGAAAGATTTTGGGACAAATTCTGAAGGCAAAAAGAAAGTTGTAGAAGGTTTGTGAAGGAGAAATTCTGAAAGGAGTTTTATGCCTGGTCAAGTAGACTAAGATTAAAGTAAATTCAATTAAGTAAATGAATTTGAACGTTAAAAATAAGCTGGTACAGAAATTAAAATTTGGTTTCCTCTCAAAGGATAATTTTCTTGAACTTTTGGCCTGCTCTAACTCTACCTAAAAGACAGAAAATCTATGTTTTGTTAAAATAATTTCCTATATTCAGAAAGAAAGTGGTCTCTTCTAAAAATTTTTTTTGATGGTGTTGTTTGCTCTTGACTGTCTCTGTTGTCACTTTGAATGGATGCCTGAGCATTGTTTAACAGTGAGCGTTGTTTCCTATTTGAACAAGCATTTTAAAAACTTTTGATATTTTTGACAAGCTTCTCCCTCAAAAATATTCAAGTCCTGAATGAAGGCTTTCTTTTGACCTGGTAGATGGAAGAAGAATTTCTCTGGGGATTTTCAGAGGGCCCCTGAGACTTCTCAAAGAAATTTGCTCTCTTCCTATAAGGAGGAAAATACTAAATTAATTAGATTTATTTGGTTTATTAAATTACATGGGTAGCATTGTCAAATAAGCAATGATAAACTTTCTTATGTGGTATTACGTGGGTGAATGTTATTAATATACGTGTCTTAACATTATATAGCATTCCTAAAATTCTAATCTGTTCTGGTTATCAGTCATAATTCCAGTTATTATCTTAAAGTGTTATATGTCACAGAAATAGCCAAGTTTCTTTGTCAATTGCCCTTTTGAGTCTTTTGTCCATTTGCAGATAGTTGCTGTTTTACTGTGATGCTTTTTGCTTTTGCAAATATATTTCATCTTCAGAGAAATTCCTGGAAAGGATTATGACAAAGGTTCTAAACTACAGGTTTCTGATAAACTTTCAGATTGTAAAACTGAACCGTTAAGAAATTACAGAATTCTAACAGAAACTAAGCTCATAGACCTGCTAACAGAAGATTAAGCTCAAGAACTGATTATACAGGACTGTGTGAACTAATGAGGATGATTATAATTTTTTATGACTTCTGTTTCAAATATTGTTGAGTTTTAATGTTTTGTTTTGTTTTCTCAGATTTAAGGAAATCTTTTCTCTTATGCTGACTATGACTTACAGCGATTTAGTGAAGTTATACCGTTATGAGCGAAACTGAAACATTTATTTTCTCCCTACCTGATCCCTCCAGAATTTGGAAACTCTTTGTGAGTGAGTGGTTATTTCACGGCAATATTTGCATAAGTTCAATAAGAATCTGTTCTCCTTATAACAGGACACATTGATTATATTACCAAAGCTTTGACTGGAATGTCATATTTGAAACATACAGGCTCAGATATGACAAGACAGCTTTTCAGGAACAAAGATTGGACTTTCTGGAATACAGCCACTTGGAATCATGGGCCTGGTACCTTGTTTACAGAGATTCTGACAATCTTACCCGGTAAGTAAGGAAGCTTGCTTATCTGGCGGGTGCAAGGAACCTCAGAATATTTTGGGGGACCTCGAGAAGAGAGGAGTCCACCCAAACCTGTAGGTACTGCAGGCAAAATCTGATGGCAAGTCCTTGGCTTGGCTTTTCTGGCCTCGAGAGGCCTTTACAGTTCAATCTGAGATTCCTCATAAAAATTCCAGCAAAGCAGATTTAAAAAGCCTGTATAATCAATTGGTATTCTTGCTGCACTTATGTAAATAATTGGCAGACCAGTTAATCTTAATTTGGCTATCTTTTATAAAAATGAGGGTGATTTTAGAGAGAAAAAAATTATGTTTCAGTAGAAGGTATAGTACACATTCATGGATATTAGATTCTAGCTCTTCTCTTCTGCAAGATTCATCTGTTACTAATCATAATGTTTCCTTGTGGCCATCCATCTCTGATACCTGGGAGTTCCCTGGCCACAAGCAAACCTTTTCCTTCAACACTACTGCCCAAATACTAACTAGATTTACCTTGTCACAGGTGGATCATAAACGACAAGTTCCAAAGGTAAAGTCCCCAATTTATTGATACACACAAGATGGACTATATCAAATTTGGGATGAATATATTTGGCTCACTCCTACTAGTGGTCAACTCAGTCAAAAGGCCACTCTATGTTGGGAACAAACCAATCACACCTGTGACACATGGCCTAATAGCACCCGACCTATGGGAAAAATTCCCCGTTATATGTGTTCTCATATCATAGCCTTAAGAAATACTGATTGGTTTGGGACTGACTGGGATAGACAGCCCAGCGTACGTTGGTTAGCCCCTAATGGCACTCACTGGTTATGTGGCTCCAACTTATGGGCTTGGCTGCCACCTGGATGGATTGGACGATGCACCCTAGGCTTCGTCTGGATGCAAGGTAGAACTACATTTACTATATCTCCTCCTGCTAATTTACCCAACCTGCAACAGCGCTGGACCCGCTGTCTTCCACTGGTATGACCATGTTGCCTCAATTTTCCTTCCCCAATTAGGAATCGAAAGTGTCATCTGGCACATGGAAGCTCTAAACAAATTTACTATGAAAGCTTTAAATGATACACAACATAGCCTTTCGCTGCTCGATTTAGAAGTGTCCCAAATGCGTAAGGCAGTCCTCCAAAACCGAATGGCACTGGATGTCTTGACAGCAGCGCAAGGGGGCACTTGTGCCATTATAAAAACTGAATGTTGTGTTTATATTCCTGACTACCATCAAAATATCTCTGGCTTCCTATCTGATATGAGCCACCAAGTTAAGTCCATGTCTGACCCTACCCTATCTCTAAATGATTGGTTGAACTCTTGGTCAGGTCCAGGTTTCTGGACTGCTATCAAAACCTTATTCATTGGGTTAATCATACTGCTTGTATTTCTTATTATAATTTGTTGTCTGTTTCGTTGTTTGTCTTCCGCATGTCAACAAAGTTTCACCTCCTGGACCACCACTCATCAAATGATTCTCTCATCGCCAGAGGATTTGTACACCTTGTCAGCCTTGGACACCACGGGCGCAGCCTTCCGGTCCGCTGAGCCTCCTACCTGTACCCATGGCCCCATTTAGGGACAGCTCTACGACCTTGTACAGCCGGAAGTAGTTACAGAAGACTGACCATCGTCCATATCCCCAAAAGATTTCGGGGCCAAAATGGGTTCAGGGGGGGTTTATGATGGGGATTTTTAGGCTGCTTAATTTTAAAACAGTTTATGATGAGGATTTTTAGGCTGGTTACTTTTAAAACTACAGATAAGAAGCAGGCTCCAAGGAGTGGAATTTGTTTGCCCTTTTGATCAGAGACAATTGCAGTTGTAAAGGAAATCTCCATGCCTCCCTCTCTGGAATTTGTTTGCCCCTTGTTGGGAAAACATTTACATTTCTAAGTGAAACATCTACCTGTGAAGATGCTTCCCCCTTGTTGAGAAAACATTTACACTTCTAAGGGAAACATCTATCTGTGGAGATGACTCCCCCTCTGAGCCAGGAGGAAGGGGGGATGGCCTTATCTCTGGAAACTGCCTGGCAACCTCATGTAACTGACCCTCACCCCAAAATCCTCCTTTGTCTTTAGTTGAAGATAATATTTGAGCGGTGACTTCTGCCATTTACTCAATCCGGTTTGATTCTTATCTTAAAGTTAGGGGACCGCCAAATGGCCAGACCAAACGGGCACTAATAAAGAGATAACTCACTTACCTATGCCTTAAATTTGGCCCTAACCCTCAGTTCGGGGCAGCAGCAGGAGCAGCAGAAGCTCTGACTGCCCATGGGTCCTGTCCCCATGCTACTCTATCTCTATTCTCTAAATAAAAGAGCACTACTGCCAGATCTTGAGAGTCTAAGAAATCTTTCTTTCGACTCCTCGGCTCACCGATCCCGCATCACAGGGACCCCAAATTGAGGGGAATCCCTTAGAGTCGTTATCCTCTCCCCTCACTCCTTTTTCTTGCCAAGCATCCTTTACCTCCCCTACACACACACACACTCACCTCCCCAGGATCCTATTCACTCCATAACCGTTTAGTAAGGACCCAGGTGTTAGACTACAAAGAGGGCTGCCCTCATGGAGCTCCGAGTCCAGCAGAGGAAGTAAGACGAGCAAACACTTGATCTGCATGAAGCTGAATATGAGGGTAGCTCCCAGGGAGGGGGAAAGTTCTAGGGGAGTTCCCAAGAGAAATTGATGACGATTGAGAGCTGGAGCCCAAGAAGACCTTCTGGAGCATGGGCAGACTTGTGACAGCTGGTGCTTGCTGCAGGTAACCCCAAGGAGGCTGAGAAACAGTCAAGAAGCTGAGAAAACAGGCTGTCAGCTACTGAGCTCGGTCCTTAGGGGCAGGATGAGAAAAGATGGTGGATTAATAAAACATTGATGCGGGTGGGGTGTGGATTATGGCTCAGGGCCTGCTTTAATGCTGAATTTTATCAGTAGCCATTAAGAAAGTTACACAGAAAAGAAGTGATGGGTGATGGGCGAGGCTCGGGGCAGTGAGTTTGGAGGCCATCACAGCAGGCCTGGTAAGAGATAATAAGGCCATTTACATAGATTATTGGGCAGGATTAGTTAGAATGGAGAAGAACAAGCAAGGTGCTCATATTAAGCTTTCCTTTCATTTACATATAAGCAGTATCAATGCTGATAACAACTCACTGAAGTGAGTCCCAGAATGGAGCATTCCTACATAATTCTTTTGTTAAGGTATGTGTTTAAAAGTACTAAAGTAAAATGTATCCTATAATTTAAGCTTTCTTTAAATTATACCAGCCTTTAACTAATGAGTAAAAATTAATGAAGTTTGACCATTTTGATACAAGAAGTGTTATTATCTTCATCAAGGTCATACTACATAATGTCATGACAGTATAGAAATAGAATGTTCAATAGAGGAAAGGTTGCTGGGTGTTGTTATGCTGGTGAAAACTGGTGGCAAGGTTAGATGAAATAGTCTGAGAGCATCTGTCCTCTGTGAGAAGTCTGGAGTGCAGGAAGGCACGAGGCAGCGTGGTTAATGCTGAGGCCTCTCGATTAGGACCACCTGGGTTCAAATCCAACATCCACTGCCTAGAAACTGTGTGATGTCGAGCACGTGATTTAACTTCTTTGAACCTCATTTCGCCAACCATGAAATGGGATTAATGAGAGCTCCTAACTCAGTACACTGTTGTGAGGATTAAATAAGATAATATCTTTGGGCACTGGCCACACAGTAGGAACCATAAGCATCAGTATCATCATTATCATCTTGGGGATTTCCTGAGTGCCCAGATTTGAGAGGAAGTTCCCATGTTTAAGAGCCATAGCCCAAAACCGTAGTGCTGGGTCCTAGTCCTGGCTTTATCATGGATGAGATGGGTGACCTGAGGAGAACCCCATTTGATGTCTCTGAGCCTCAGTTTCCTTGTCTGTATAATGAGAAGGTAGGTCTATATTGGAATTCTAAACCCTTTTTTTAAAGCCCTCTACCTTTTTATCAAATGCAATCCCCTCCTCAACTCTAATATCTAAAAGAGATAAAAGCAAAATTACCCTGGTGGGAGTTTGCTCCCAATACTGGAGTCCCAGATGCTTTCTCCGCCCTGTTCCTCCTACACTGTCGTCACTTTAGGCCCCAAGTCCCACCCTCTCAATACTAAAACACGGTTTAAAAACTATGGAATTAGGGTCCTCTAAGACCATGTGGAGTTCTAAGATTCTATCCTCGTGGGAAGAGATGAACAGGGACTGTCCAAGTGGCAAGACAAACAAAGTCTGTGATAAATCCTGCAAGATCTCCTCGTAAACCATGCCCTTCGTAATCATGAGGAGAACCTCCACATCGCGGTCACTTACATGCTGCCCTTTTAAGTCGTTCCTGTTAGAAGACCTGGAGAGGGAAGTGGAAAATGCCAGGGGGTGTTTAGACACAACGGAATGCAGATGACTTGCCCAGACCTTCAGCGGCAGCCTATCGTAACACTGATACTGGACAGGAAGAGATTAGATGACTAGCTTCCTCTTTGACCTTGTTTATGCACCAGCTTTGTTTTTGTTAATGTTGGGCTAAGAGAAAAGCAGTGACAATTTATAAGATATACCAAATCGAACTGTTCTTTCATACATGCTTAGAATAAGACTGTTTAATTCTAAAAGGTATATATTTAAATATTTATATATGTATATAAATATATACATATTATGTATATAAATATAAAACATTTATATATGTATATCAAATATATAAATATATATTTAAAGTGTATATATATATATATATATATATATTTTTTTTTTTAAGGTAATCTTTCTCAATCTGTCCTAACTCATATGTCACCAAACTCAAGACAGTGTTGACTTTGGGACAACCATTTATAGGTTATCCAACCTCAACAGCCTCATCTGGAGCCCTCCTGGCCAAAGAGAGCTTCTATTTCTCTCAAACGCATTCCTTTTTGGGGCAGCTCTGTCTGGTATGCCTTTCTTTGTTAACCTGAAATCTGTCTGCCTATGAGTTCCCCCCGTTAGTTCTACCTCTTTCTTGATCAGCAACAAATAGTAAAATGGCCACCCTTGCCTCCCAGACACACCGGGGTGTGGGCACCCCAGAGCCTTGAGGGCAGAACCCCCACTCCAGTCTGTCTAAAAGACAGGACCTCTACCCAAGGGGCCATGGAGGGCAGAACATCAAACCAAGGAGGCTTATTTCAAACCTTAATGTCTAAAGGAATTTGCCCCGTTGGGTTTGGTCTTGCTTGGGACCCATCACCCCTTTCTTCTTCCCCATTTCTCTCTTTTGGAATAAAAATGTCTATCCTTTGTGTGCCCCACCATTGTACTTTGGAAGTGTACAATTTGTTTGATTTCACAGGTTCACAGCTGGGGAGAAATTTGCCTCAGGATGACTAGTATCTTGAGTCTTACCCATATCTGATTTATATGATATTTACATTAAACTTTGGGACTTTAGACTTGTGAATTGATACTGGAACAAGTTAAGACTTTGGGACTACTGGGAAGGAATGAATGTGCTCTTGTCATTTCCCTGTGTTTGCAGAATACATCTTACTCCTTGCCTTCCAAATAGCCTGCTGGCACCCATACATCACCGTGCATCCTGATTGGTCAGTGCCTACATTGCACCAGCTGTTAATTACGTTAAATATCATGTCCATGCCTATTTCCTACAAATGTTTATAGTTCCCTCCTCATTTGCCATCTTCACAAGAAAGTCAGTCAGCTGTCCCTGTATACAGACCTCATTAGAGTTGGCTTTTGTTCACTTAACTGAAAAAAGAATCAGGCATGGGATTAGTGTTAATTAGTTAAGCTGAATACAACTAAATCAACTACTTGACTCAATTATCTTACCTCGGAGTTTATGCTTTAGGAAGCAAAGCAACTGTCTATGACAAAAGCTACTTTCCTGCCCAACAGCAGGTGGTACCTGATGAGGATTTTTAGGCTGCTTAATTTTAAAACAGTTTATGATGAGGGTTTTTAGGCTGGTTGCTTTTAAAACTACAGATGAGAAGCAGGCTCCAAGGAGTGGAATTTGCTTGCCCCTTTGTTGGGAAAGATTTACATTTCTAAACATTTCTAAGGAAAACCTCCACCTGTGAAGATGCCTCCCTCTCTGTGCCGGGAAGAAGGGGATTGCCTTATCTCTAGAAGCTATTAATCAATGCCAGAGGCAAGAACTTAAGTTGGTTACTGTCTGGCAACCTCATGTAACTGACCCCCCCCCCACCTGCCCCCCACCCACCCGCCACCCCCAAATTCTCCTTTGTCTTTAGCTGAGGATAATATTCAAGCGGTGACTTCTGCCATTTACTCAATCCGGTTTGATTCTTATCTAAAAGTTGTGGGGACCGCCAAATGGCCGGACCCTACAGGCACTGATACCATTTTAACTTTTTTACATATTCTTTGTCTTGTAAAGAGATAACTCACATACCTATGCCTTAAATTTAGCCTTACTCTCCACCCAACTTTGCAGGAGTGGCAGCAGCAGCTCCCCATGCCAGCAGCATCTCTGACTGCCCGTGGGTCCTGTCCCCACGTAGCAGAAGCTCTGACTGCCCATGGGTCCTGTCCCCATGCTATTCTATTCTCTAAATAAAAGAGCACTACTGCCAGATCTTAAGAGTCTAAGAAATCTTTCTTTCAACTCCTTGGCTCAGTGACCCCACATCAGTACCCACTTCAGTTCTCCAGTCTAAGATTGCTGCAGCGCTCCCTGAGTGAACTATCTTTTTCCTTTTGATAAAAGAGGACTCACTAAATGTAGCATCAAATGCAAACAAATTTTCTAACTTTGGAATGGAGATTGAAATTAAATAGCCAGAAAAAAAAGACTTGGTTTGGACCATGTGGTCATCACACATGCCTAATTCATTGAGAACATTCTAAAATAAAAATATGCCCTGTTCTTCCAAATGTTATCTCAAATGTAAATCCCTACCACCTCGTTGCATGATCTCACCCCCACCTAGAGCTCTATCCCCTCACTCTTCTCCTCCTTGCTAACTGCTGGGCAGTCACAGGCTCCTCTCTGCTCCGGGGCTTACTGGCTGTCTCTTTCTTAGCCTTCCATGACCCCACAGCTCCCTCCAGTTACTCCTTATCGCATCTCTCTATTTCTTCAGAAGACTTACTGGGAATTGCTTTTATCTCATTAACTGTTTACTTGTTTATCGCCTATCTCCTCCATCATTGTACTAGGAACAACATCTGCCTTGTTTATCAGTGTATGTCCAGTGCCTCAAATGGTGCCAGATAGATAATTGGGTTCAATGAATGTTTGTAAAAGGAAGGAGGGAAGGAGAGAGGGAAGAAAGGAGGAGCAGAAGGAAGGATGCAGAAAGGGTGGGAGAAAGAGAGAGAAGGAGGGAGGGACCATAACATGAGTATGAACTTGATACCTGATCTGTATTCAAGGCTGCAATCCACAAAGGAAAACACCACTGAATCCATTAAATAATACACCAGATGGCCAAAATCTGTTGAAAAATCACCTACACCTTCCTAACACACTCAGAATTCACTTGGCAGAAAAGGGTGATACCTTGCAGAATCATAAGCAAAAAGAAAATCGCAAGCAAGTACATCTTTTCAGAATTACGTAAGGCTGACATAAGCAGAGTATCTTGATCCTCTTAGACTGTGATTGATTTTTTTCAAAAATTTAAAATTTGAAGACTAAGTTTGAATGAAATATTTGCAAGGAAGAAGCAGACACGTGTCATGAAATATGTCCCCACCAAAGAAAAAGAAAAATAAGGGAGAGGAAAATTTATTAATTTTTGAATGAGTTTTGGGATCACCAGCCCAATGAAATTACCACTGCTGCTGAAATGAGCCTGACTCTTCCAAATCATGAAGTAGCTGAGGAGAGATTCAGATGAGGATGGCGGCGGGAAGCCAAGCTAATTTCCAGGAACCTGAGTTGCTCCGCACATGTACCTCTAGAGGCGATCGTATGGCTCAGCTAATGAGACATTGTATTATCATATTGAATTCTAATAGCTACATCTCTGAATATCCCCTTGCTGGAGAGAAGGAGGGAGAAAATCAAATCTTAAATAAAAATACACTGGACATTTTACCTGTTCAATGGGGCCCCCAGAAGCACAGTTGCATGTTGCCTTCTCTCGTGCTGATACCCACCTGAGAGCCCATCATGAAATAATGGCCCAGAAGAAGCCTATTTGCCTAGATCCTACTGCCTTTGTGGCCAGCAAGATTGTCACTATCCCTGGTTTTATTTTTGATAAATTGCAGGTTTTTGCACAGGAATATGATGGGTCTCACAGGTGCCCACAAGAATAGAAAGAGGAAACCATTTATTTGCCTGTCCAGCCAGCAATGCACTGTCATTCACCTGCCTCATGATCCAGCAAGGCATCACCTCATCCAGCAAATCTATATCTGCCTCCCCAGTCTGCACTGGGTGTTTGCCAACATCCTGTGCTTGATTTAATTGTTAAAATTAATAAACATTTCCTTTTTTTTTTTTTTTGAGGAAGATTAGCCCTGAGCTAACATCTACCACCAATCCTCCTCTTTTTTGCTGAGGAAGACTGGCCCTGAGTGAACATCTGTGCCCATCTTCCTCTACTTTATATGTGGGATGCCTGCCACAGCATGGCTTACCAAGCAGTGCCATGTCCGCACCTGGGATCCAAACCAGCGAACCCCGGGCCACCAAAGCAGAACGTGCGAACTTAACCCCTGTGCCACCGGGCTGGCCTCTTAATAAACATTTCTTAAGTTGCTATCGTAAGCTATGAACTCTGCTAAGCACAGTTCAGGTGCTATCACATCTACTTTGCACAATCCGTCATGTAGATATTATTTTACCATTCAGCGGATCAAGACACTGAGGCTCAAGGAGCTCAAGTAAATTCAGTCAGCGTAGTACAAGCAGAGACTAAAGCACAAGAGCTATCTGATCCACATCCTCAGCTCTTGACAGCTGAACCTACTTCCTCCTCTGAGAAACCCTCCTGGATCCACAGGGCAGGACAAGGAACCCAAGTGTGGCTGACTCTGCAACCCTTGCTCTTAAGCAAGTCCACTCAGCACCCAGCCTGCGTGCGACAGCACCAAGCACATGGTACAATGGTTACTGATTTGCTTGTCTGTCTCCCCTAATTCGGTTGTGAGATCTTTGGGAGTAAAGAATCAGCCTTAGACATCTTTAGGTTGAACACTTAGTCACTGTCAGTGTGGAATGAATGAATGAATGAATGAATGAATGAATGAAAGAAAAGAGCACCTACCCAAAATGTTGAAGTAATGTTTAGATTAAATTAAACAACGCTGCACGAAAGTTAACAGGCAAGAGAGCCTGAGCAACCCCGATAGACGCAGTCTGCATGTTTCATTCAGTAACATCTATAATTCAAACTCGAATTCAGCAAGACAGACACCCCAATCTATGTGTTCAAACCATGCTAGAGGCATTGTGCCTCCCAGAGCACGCTATGACCTGAGGGCGGCTTCCGGGGGGCTAAGAGCCCCCATCCACCCCACCTCACCCCTTTATTTGTTTGCAACTTGCAGTTTCAGCATTTAGGAAGAATCAAGCCACTCTATCCACCTCTATCAAAGGCTTTTTGTTGGCCACGACAGTGTGATGGGTTTTTCATTTGGTGCTGTTTTCAAGGAGGGGCTGGAGATGAAGGAGAAAGGAGAAAAACAGAATGCCTTGAAAATAGAAATTGGAAACAGACAAAAGTGAAGCTGAAGGCAGAGGCCTCTATAGCATGGATGCCTCAGGAGTTTCTGAAGCCATCGGTGCTGGGCGTATCGAACTCTCAGTCAGGGGAGCACGAATGGGGCTCTCTCCAACTGGCCTCTGAAAGAAGAAAGTACACACTGGTGTCAAATGGGTGTCCCCCCCTCCACATAGGGATATAGGGGAAGGAGGAGGAAGAAGGCAAAATATACCGGGATTTGAGAGGAACAAAGGCCATTTTCTTACCGTTTACAAAATTGTTTTTACAGTTTTCCCTTGTCTTGGGCGGCAAACCCTCAGACTTTGTTGTGGAGTGCAAGTTTCTTATTTAACAAGTGATTCCAAGAAGTAGTGATACGGAAGTGGGAAGTGACACAGAGATGGGATGGGAAGGAAGCTGGAAAAGCATTACCAGTCTGGCTACCACAGTGGGTGTCAATCCACTGAGTGCTATGAGAAATGGTGTGGAACGCCCCCCGAGAGGGGCCTCCGAAGGTGGCAGGGAGCTGGAGAAGTTGTCCTCCAGGCTCTATTCATCTCTGGGTGAGGCTGCTCCCGGAGGTGTGAGTTCCCTGCCAGCTGAGAATGCTCAAGAGCAAGAACTCCGGCAGACCATTTCCAGGGTTGGCAGTGAGAAGCTGCCAGAAGGAAGGGTGAGTAAAGAGTGAACATGAGTGGGACATCCACAGGGTGTGTGGTAGCCTTGAATTACATTACCTATACCTTATGATATATTATGTGTATGTGTATATTGTATGTGTGTTTATGTACACATATATAAAACATATGTACAGACATATATCTGGGTATGTAAGTGTTTGCATGAGTGGAAGGAAACAAAACAATGTAAGCAATGGTTACCCCTGCATGTATACAACAGCATTCATCAATTGATGCCATAAACATTTATGGGGCACTGACTATGTGCTAGCCGGCATCCTAGGAATGGGGATATACTGGGACTAAGCTAAGCGAGGTCTCGAACTACACAGAGCTTATATTAGAGTCCAAAGAGACAGAAATATGCACATCGACACTTTTTTCAGGATAACTGCTATAAAGAAAACTGAGAGGCCAGGGAAGGTCTCAAAGTGAGAGTGAAGCTCTTGCTCTCGCTGGGATGTGGCTGGTGAGGAACCGGGAAGGTGAAGGCGTAAGGGCTGGAGGCCCCCAGGCAGAGGAAACAGCCCGTGCGATGGCCCTACGCCAGCACGAAGCTTGTTATCTTTATACTTTTATATCTGCGAATTTTCTGCAATGCTTACATATTGCTAAAATCAGAGGGTAAAACACAATAAAATTTTTTTTTAAATATTCTTTGAGTGAGAGAAAGAAAAACCCAAACGAAGACTTTATTGATGCTTACAAATTTGACTGATACAACATTCCAAAATTGGTCATCAGCTGGGAACCAGAAACCCTCCATTAACTTCTTTTAATGGATGGCAAGTCCAGAATCAATCAATATCCATTTGTGGAGCTCGTACTGCCTAAAAGGCACTGTGTTTGGGCCCTGGGGAGCACTGAGACGAGCAAGACAGTGACCTGCTGTCATACTGTCAGTGTCTAGTAGCTGTCCACATCTAGTAGGGGAGGTGGGGATCATAGGAAACCAGTTCTATGATTAGACACTTCATGGGAAGAACCGTGACAGAGTACCGATAATGGGCCTTGAGACTAATCCAGGCAGGGGCAAGTTTAAGAAGACTTTCTGAGGTGGAAGCATTTGAACTGGGCTTTCGGAGTGAGTAAGCTTTCCATAGTTGTAGAGTGTGTCGCAGGCAAGAGAACAGCATGGACAAGGGGGGTCAGGGGAAAACTGCAGCACACGTTGGGGAATGAGTCACTTCCAGTGACCATAGAATCTGATTCTTAGCATTCAGGAACAGAAGACCAGGTGGGAAAGGTTAGTCGAATGGGATGACAGAACACCTTGAGTGTCATGAACGATGATCATTTGCTAGTTTGTCAGCCACTCATCTATTCCCCTGCTTCTGATAAGATACTCCAATTTCCTTAGGAACCTCCCCCCCACCCCATGCAGTCTAAGTCCATGTGGTTGGGTGGAGCTGACTACCCAAAATCTCTGTCTTCGGAAGAGGGCATGTGACTAAGGCCTGGCCAGTCAGAGCACCCTCTCCCCTTTTTCACAGCAGTTGGTTGAAGGATGGGCACATGACCTAATGAGAGCCAATGAAATTTGTTTTGAAGATTTGTATTGAAGGTGTCAGGAAAAGTGAACTCTCTCTCCTGGAGCTTCTGAGGGATGGACTGTGAGGCTGAGACTGCTGCTGGAAGCACGTTATCACCATGTCAGAGTGACACTAACAAAGAGGGAGGATCGCTGAGAGAGGAAGTGAATAAGACATTTTCCTAATGACGGCTTTTAAGGTCCAGCTGATGGAAACTAAGTCAACTCTAGGTTTTCCAGTGGTGGAAGCTCATAAATCTCCTTTCTTTTCCTCTTGAGCTAGTTTGAGATAAATTTCTGTCACTTGCAACCAAAAGTCCTAATTAAATAACACACTGAACACGTGACTACACAAAGATCCATTTGTGAATGTTCAGAGCATCTTTATCCATGAAAGCCAAAAACTGAAAACAACCCAAATGTCTACAACAGGTGAAAGAATAAACAAAATGGGGTCTACTCAGAAAAATACTACTCAGCAACAAAAAGGAATAAGCTACGGATATATGCAACAATATAGATGAACCTCAAAAACATTATGCTGAGAAAAGAAAATCAAACACGAAACACTGAATGATTCCATTTATATGAAATTCTAGAAATATGAATCTAATCTATAGTGATAGAAAGTCAATCAGTGATTGAGGCCAGGGGCACATGTAGGGATAGTCTGAGAAGAGGCACAGGGACTTTTTAAGGTGATAAAAATATTCTATATCTTGGGCTGGCCTGGTGGCACAGTGGTTGAGTTCACACGTTCCACTTTGGCGGCCCAGGTTTCCCGGGTGGATCCCGGGTGCACACCTATGCACTGCTTGTCAAGCCATGCTGTGGTAGGCAGAGGAAGATGGGCACAGATGTTAGCTCAGGGCCAGAGTTCCTCAGCAAAAAAGAGGAGGATTGGCAGCAGATGTTAGCTCAGGGCTAATCTTCCCCAAAAAAGAAAAAAAATATTCTATATCTTGACTGCGGTGGTGGTTATACGGGTGTATAAATTTGTCAAAATGCATAGAAATGTATTCTTAATGGCATTTTATTGAATGTAAACCTTAATAAAGTTGATTGCTAAAAAAAATGAATGCAAAATAAAAAGATTTTTAGACAAAAAAAATTGTACCATTCTAACAAGTCAATATTATTGTACAGAAAAGGAAGAGCCAGTGAAGGTTTTCAAGATGAGGGTTTCCCTTGCTCAGGGCTATTTTTCCGAAGGTCCATATGTTGTCAGAGTTCACTGTGTAGTGGGTAAGAGCTTAGGTATCTGGGCAGAAACCTCCAGATTCACATTGCAGACCCACCACTGTATTAGCTGTAGAACTTTGGGGATATAGCGCAACTTCTCTGTGTCTCATTTCTTTGGGGTTTTTTTTTGTTTTTTTCGTGCATAAAATGTGGATAATAATAGCACCGATCTCAGAGGGCCATTGTAAAGACTGAATGGCAACACATGTAAAACACACAGAGAAAAATAATAATAGGCACTGAGAAATGTTCAGGGTCTTAGTGGTAGTGGTGGAAGTATCAATTCCACTGAATGGGCAAAAAGATAATGGCAAAGGGACCTTACGGTCTGTCTACGAAAAACAGGACCTTGACCTGGTAATGCCCATCAGAATGGAAAAGGGAGGTGGAACTGAGAATTATTTCAGAGGTAGAGTCAACAGGATTTGGCAACTAAGAGATGACAAGGAAGAGGAAAGAAGAAAAAAAATTACTCAGAACTTTCTAACTTTGGAGGTTGAGGGGATGTTAATGCCATTAGCTAAGCTGAGAGACAAAACAGGAAGAGGAACTGACTCATGGGAAAGATAATGAGCTCACTCTCAGCCACGCGGAGCTGAAGCTGCTCGCAGGACAGCAGGTTAGAAAGAGATGCCCCGTAGGGGTGGAAAGCAATACTCGCAGTGGTGGTTGTAATGCTCAGTGAGAAAGAAACCAAAAGAGATCAGCCACCATAAAGAGAAGCAAACCACATTACCTCTTTTTTGTAGTTTTAGAGACCAGATTAGTGTTCTGAATAGTAATCATTGTGGACAATCACTATATATGGAGAAAACAAGGCTTGATGTATTGGGAAGACATACAAGAAAGCAATTAAAATGTATGCTGTCGGCAACGCCATCAGTGAAGTCTCGCATGAGGTCAAGGAGGAAAGTAAGACTCAAAACAGGATGAGAAGCTGTGATGTTCTGACAGCTGCCTTCTCCAGCTGCTTGCAAAATTCCGTGCTAGGAACTTAACATCTCAGAATCTGAGAAATGATTAAGCTTAACCCACAATCTTAACCTCTTAATTCCTGGAAAGATATATATATATATATATATATATATATACACACTTACTACACAATTACTAGCCCTGACTTTTATGATGTTATCTTCCTTAAAACATTAAGGTTTGATTTGACTATTTCAAAAAGCAGGTTAACACTCACGTATACACTGAAACGCTTCACAGTGAGGGTGCTGTCATGATTCTTCTCTGGTGTAGTGTGTTGGTGACATTTTTCTAGCAATTCTCAAAGTTTGCCCTATAGAATATTATCTCATGATGTTCTGTGAACAAAAAGATTCCATGGTCAAGTAGATTTGGAAACTGCTGTATACTCTAACCCCTTCTAGGAAGTTCAGAATACACATTCACATATTAAAGGCTCTGAGAATTCCTGCAGGGGAAAAAAAATCACTTAATTTTGTTTAACCTGGGTGTCCCTCCATTTGTTCAGACATATGTGTCTTTGAATCCATAACACTTTTCAGAATCCTGAGGAACTAATATCCATAAACTATAACCATAGAAAAGGCTTCCATAGGCCACACTTCTAAAGGAGGCCAGCCTCTAAAGTAAGCCAGTCTTAGCCAATTTGTAATAAATGAACAAAGCATTCTGATTGACAACTTGCAGGCAAGTGCCCAGTCACCTAATTGGCTGATTCATTTTATTTCCCTTTTTTAGAGGACCGTTGAGACACTGAGTTAGCACCACCTCCATGGGCCTGGACAAGCCGTGCTATTTACTGTTCATGAAAACTAGATCAGAACTTCCTCTCCCAACAGCTAAGTGACACTCGGCATAGACAAAAGAGAATATCTTAATATTCTGTTATGTTTGTACTATGACATTGTTTAGGGCTGTGGGCAGAAGAAGGAAAAACACTGAAAGCTATATTTGTGGATAAGTATAAAGATGCAAAATGTGTATGCTGATTACATTTTGGGTTTAAAAAATGCCATAATCACTATGAAGACTTGCTTTAAACACATTCCCTTAAACATCGTTTCTGAAAGATTCCCAGCATCTCTAGAAGGCAGAGTTAAGAAACACACGGAAGGCGGCCATGCTGATGAAGTGGGGATTGGGAATTGGGACCCGGGAATCCACTGCCTCACCTTCTGCATCCTTGAAATCAACCTCAGCTCCACCTGTGTTGGGTGGAAATTAACATGATTATATGGCTCCCCTTCCACCTTCATAATGTGTGTTCTCAGGAGGGTGGAGCCGGCCACTCTCGCCATGCTAATAGTCCCCCTGCAAGCTTAGCTCTCAGACGCGGTAGAGATGAGCAGCTGTTCTTAGCAGGGCAACCTTAGGCAAACATTGATGGCCCTCCCAGCCCCCCACAGCGGAATCCCAGTTTCATCAAATCAGTTCACATCTCTCCCTATATGAAAAGGGAAGATATGAGTAACGTCTACCTTCAACAACTGGAGTGTTGTGAGGAGCAAATAAAACAACAGATGTGAATGTTTTTTGTAAATAGAACGTAATAAATTATTATTAGTACGAAGATTTCCTTTCCTCTTAAACCAGAGGTTGGCAGACTATGGGCTGTGGGTCAAATCTGTCCTGCAGGCTGATTTTGTACGGCCCGTAAGATAGGAGTGTTTTTTTAATAATTTTAAAGGATTAGTAAAAGAAGAAGGAAAAGGAAGAGGAGAAAGAACCTAAAATATTACTATCTGTCCCTTTACAGGAAAAATTGGTGGATTCTTGTCTTAAACACACACACAGCTGGACCAGCCCTGGTGGGCGGGCCCACCTCTGCCGTTACTCTGAGAATATGCCCAAGCCAGCATGCTACACAAAGATGGGAGAGACAGGGGGCAAAGCCAAGTCACCCTAGTCATCACCACCAAGACTTGCATCGATCAGCCAATAGTCAGCTGACTCCCAGATGTGTGAGCAAGCCCAGCCAAGATCAGCAGAGCCACCTAGCTAATGACGCCATATGCACGGACAATAAAAGCTCCCTGTCATATGCTACTGAGGTTTTGTTACACAGCAAAATCTATCTGATATACCTTCTTCCTTTTCTCCGCCACCTACAGAGGATGCCCAAGAAGACACAGTACTCTGCCTCAGTCTTCACGAAGAGTCAGTTATCCCTACCACCTCCCACCTTTGATTTTGGATGCAAAGTTACGCTTGAGATCTATGGTCTCGCCACACCTGGCAGAGAACACTAAACCCTGGAGATGGCATAGCCTTGGAATTAGAGCTCTCGTTCTTATCAGTGCTCCAATCTTCCAGACTCTGGACATGGTATTATCAAGCCCACATCACTGCTTACAACCTGCCTATTCAAGCTGAACTCCCTAGGTCTTCATTCATTCATTCAACAAATATTTCTTTGTAGCTCCTATGTGGCAAGCACTGTGCTAACACTTATATACAGCCCTGACCTCAAGGAGCTTATCTGAGGGGTAGGTTACATTCTCCAGTCCTGTGTCTTCCACATCAGCATTGCCATGGTGGAGTACCAACAGATAGCGTAGCTCCAGAACTTTATTATAATCTGCTCTCAGTAGTGCAAGCACAGACTCTATGTATTCAAAACCATTTGGCTACACTTAACATACAAATATTCAAACACACACCAGAAATATCTTGGCCTCTTTAAAGGTAATGAAATGATGTTGGAGGACAATATGAAGTGAAATGGACAAAGCCTCATCATTTTCTCTACAGGGAGATATCTCCAACTCCAGTACCTGGAAACATGGATGAAGTGTTCCGATAGTCAACTTTGCTCAAACCACCTTAAGATTGAAACATGAATATACAATTCTTTCTTTGATGACATACTGTGGTGGTTTTAAGATTCTTTGACACTTCTTCTTCAAGAGATAGAGCTTAATTCCTCTCCCTTTGAGTGTGGAGCTGGACTTAGTGACTCACTTCTAATGAATAGAGTGTGATAAAAGTGATGGTGTGTGACATCCATGATTAGGACATAAAAGACATTCTGATTGCTTCCTTCCTTTTTGCTTTCTGGGCTGTGTCACTCTGCATAAAGCCAGTTGCCATGGTGTGTAGATACTCTAGCAGTCCTATGCAGAGACCCATTTAATAAGGGAGATATTGGAACTCCTGCCAAAAGCCATGTGAAGGCGCCATCTTGGAAGCAGACCCTCCAGCCCTGGTGAAGCCTTCAGATAAGACTGTAGCCCTGGCTGACATCTTGACAACAATATCATGAAAGACTCTGAACCAGAACCGCCTAGCTAAGCTGTTCCTGAGACAACAAATATTTTTTTAAGTCACTGGGTTTGGAGGTAATATTTATGCCAGCAATAAATAATTAATACATGTAGATAGTATTAAATGATTAAAATGAGCCATAGCTGACCTAGTTGACATGAGAACACAGAACTCACGGCACACGAATGGGAAGAGTCTTGTAGTCTGCCTTCCTTGACACCAGCCTACATTTCTCTGGTGAAGTGAGCTATGGGACTTCTGATTTTGTTGCTACCAACTGCGTGAATGAGTCTGTTTTTACATCAAAACCAAAGGTGCAGAAATTGACTTGATGTTAAAGATGGCATCCACATTCCATGTCAAAGAGCTTGTGACTATTAAAATTTCTGATATTTGCAAAACAACCATGTTCTCATTAATTTTTACTTTTGAACATAATTGAGGTTTACTTTTTGTTTAACTTACATAGCTTATATTTTTTTCTAATTTCTTTTAGAAAGCAGCCCTTAACTTTTATCGAAAAATCTAGAGTAAGTGGCACTTGTTTTTTGGTAAAGATTATTTTTTATACTCTATAATGTGAATGTGAAAAGACTCAGTCTCAAATGCAACATAATAGATGGAAATGTTTACATCATTTCTTTTCTGATTGGGGAGCAGTCCAAAGATTTCATCAGAGTCTCAGAAGGGTCTATGGTCACCAAAAGATTAACAATCACAAACCCAGGGGTTTTCCCTTATCAGTCCTATCTATCTCACAGACAGTTGATGTCACCTGTATTTCAGTGAAGGGGAAAAAAGTAACTCCCAGAGAAGCATTAGAAAAGCTTAGTGTTGTGGAAAGAATTGACAAATGTGTGTAGATAAAGAATCTATTTGGCAGGCTGGTAGATTTGGGACATTTATCTGCAAGGCTGCTTTAAATGGGTTATGGTTGATTTAACTATGTGTTTAATGTCATTCAATATCTTGTATATAATCTGTTAAAAATTAAATGTACTCTCTTATACATCCAAAAGTTATTCAGCTCAATTATGTCAGGCTGCAGTGCATAGCATCGCACCCTCACACTCGGATCTCCTGCTATTCCAGCTCTACAGAGAACCAATCAATGACCTAACAACCATACTTCTTGCAAGAATTGACAGGGGCTTTGACAGTAGGTCGGTGAAACAGCTTCCTGGCCCTGACAAGAGTGTTATGAAGCTAAGGTGGGCTGGGAGAAAGGATGCCTAACCCAACAATGCTGTCAGATTTTCCTTTTCTGGACCGTAACCTCAAAAATGGGAGCAGCATACACAAAAGCCAAAGGAGGGACAAGAGGTGAAGATCCTCCTGCTCAGCCCTGAAACCACGTGCTACCCCTCCCATGGGTGGCAGAGATATAGAGACAGGTTGAAGGGAGAGGAAACAGCGAAAATAGAGTTAAAGATAAGTTATTAAACTCCTTCTGGGCACCCATGTGCTGAGTAGGAGACTAAGAATTAGAAACAGACAACTTGACCCTTGCTATCATAATTTATAGTGTGTGTTGGGGAATATAGAAATATCCAAAGAACAAGGTACTGAGGAAAAGTTTGGGATATTGTAAGTATCCAATATGTCAATAGATTAAAGAGATGTGGTAGCAGTTGGGAAAGACTAAAGCAGGGAAAAAAATGAATGGCTCATATGACACCATTCTCCCCTCTTGAGCCCACAGATGGTAGACATCACCAATTAATCCCCAACTTCTTTCCTGTTAAGCCTAGATATGGCTTCGGAATCTTCTTCCATACACATACTGGGCAGCCACTCCCACTCATTCTGATCTGGCTTGTGAGACAAAGCCTATTTGCCTGAAATCATTGGTTCAAAGGACACAGAAACACTAACCAGTCACTTCCAAAACCATTGAGGATGTTGGGATCTTATACAGGTCACAGGAAAGGGAAGGCTGCCAATACACATTTAGGAAGAGGTAGAATTTTTATAGTGAACAAATAGGAGGAACATAGAGCTTTAGCTTCTCCAGCAGCAAGGAAGGAAAAAGAGTAGATCAAAGACTTCCACAAGACCAAGGCACCTATTGTTTGGATGATCTGTAATTGGTGACGTGGCACGTTCATTACAGACTGGTGGGGAAATGCCTGCTTTTTAACCACGGGGTCTCTGGGAGAATGGAGCAAAATAAAACTAATAAAACTTGTGCTTGCTCAACACAGTTCTAACTACTTCAGCCTTGGTTTCCTGAAGTCTAATCACTCTGGAAAGCTAAAACCACAATCAAGAGGGATTTACCCTCCATCCCTCCAATCTGGTTTTCTTCCAGTGCTTTCTAACAGCTGAATGGCAGGCAATGCCAGCCATTCAAGGAGGCAAGCCAGCAAGAGAAAAGTTATCCTGGAAGCCCATCTCTCCTACACCTTCTGTATTCAATCCATCACCCTAGCACGTGGATTTTAACTCCTGAGTAACAAAAAGTGTCTTCTACCTTGCTCCATTTCTACTGCAGCCATGCCAGGCTAAGCTTCCATCACATCTTACCTGGATATTGCAACAGCCCCACGTCCAAGCTGGTCATCTTCACTCCATTCTCTGCCCTCCCACCAGAAAGCTCTTTGTGAAATGTAAATCCTTCTCTAGTAGCACCACTTCCCTGCTTACTCTTCATGGCCTCCCCATTCTCATAGGCATGGAATCCGGAATGCGCAACAAGGTCCACAGGACCCCCAGGGTCTGGACTCTGCCTGCCAGGGCCCCCTTCAGACTCCCGCCCACTGAGCAGCTTCCAATTCCAAGGACACACTATACCCCCTGCAGACACAAGGACTTTGCATATGCTGTTCCCTTTGCCTTGGAATACTGAACTCCTCCACCACTCCCGGTGTCCACACACACACACACATGAACATTCATGTGTTTTCCTTTCAAATCTTAGTTCAAGAGTCACCTCATCAGAGAACACTTCCTTCCCTGACTAGTCAGTTATCAGCATCTATTATGCTCACTAAGAATAACCAAGACCCCTCCTTTACAGGAGCTTCTCCTTTCTAGAACATACCGCAGCTGTATCCCCTGTACACATAGGGATAATGACATCCTCCTCCCTCCAGTATCCCCAGAGTCTGCCCACCGTAAGCCCTCAAAGAATATTTTTTGAATGAAGGAATGAGTGAGTGAATGATACTAGTGGTTCACTCGTTCAAAGGGTCCAAATTTAATTCCAAATTAAATTTAGAATTCTGCCAGAGAAGGGAAACATTTGGGGAATGTGAGGCCTGGCAGTGGGAAAATTCACAAAAAAGCTAAGCATTGAGAGGTTTTGGGAAATGGTTGAGAACGGGCATGGGAGGAGGGGAGAGAGGGAGATCCAGTTAAATAGTCTTAATATAATCACAAGATAAATAAAGTTGAGATAAAACAGCCTCCTTCTCAAGCAGGCAAGCCATTGATTCAGCTAAAAAGACAATTACCCAAGAAGACTATGAACATTGTCTATCACACTGACACAGAAAAAAGTGCTGAATGTTGCAGCGACAGTGAGCAGTCCATAAAAAATGTTGGGGCGGTGAAATACCAAATTCTGCCTGTCACATTTTACTATAAGCAGCTCAAATAACTCTCTGCAATCTCATCTGCTTGGAGCCAAACACTATTTTTTATTGTAGGGTGGCAGGCTGAGACGTTTCCTATAAAAGTAACCATAACTGGTAGTTGTCACATAAACTTTCTGCATAAATAGTTCCACGTGCTTGTGAATAAATTAATTGGAGGGAAGTGTTATTGAGCACCTTCTGAGTGCTAGGCACTGAACTTTTATGATTATCTTATGTAAGGGTATGTTTAAATTATATTTTTATTTTTACCCAGATGTGGAAATTGAGATTCAGAGTTTGTTTAAACGACCTGCTCAGGGCCACATACTTAGTAGATAAATGACAGCATTTTAATCCAGGTCCTCACTGTAAGTTGGTGTGTCCCATGAAGTCATGAGTGAGGAATCTGAACCAAGAAGTAACAATATTATCCAGGGATGGCAGAATCTAAGAGTTCACTGGAATTTTATTGGAGACTTGATGACTCTGACAGCACCTTGGATCAATAACACAAAACAAATGTCTTTTCCTCTCCTGCCTTTCCATGAAATATGCCTATAAAGTGTCAGTAACTCAAAGAAATATTGGAATGTAATTACGTCTTTTAACGCATGGCAGTGTGCAAAGCAGCGCTCATTAATGAGTTATTGATGGCAAAGATCTTTTTGATGTGGGCCTGCATATTGGTATGTTTATATTATTGTCTACTTGGAGATTCTTGCAGAGCGTCAGTGTAGGAAGATGCGCGCCCCTTTATGCCCCATACATCAATGTCGGAGTCAGTGCCTATATGTTTAGAGCTTGTCTGCATTCATCCTGGGCCTTATGCATCTCCCACCTCCACACTTGACCCCCTGGACTATTCTTCTGTGCTGCCATAACAAATTACCACAAATTAAAATAATACAAATTTATCCTTTTTTTTTATATTTGTTAATTTATATTTCTGGAAGTCAGAAATCCAAAATGAGTCTTAGGGGTTAAGATCAAAGAGTTGGCAGGGCTGATTCCTTCCGGAGTCTCCAGAGGAGGATATATTCCTTGTCTAATCCAGTTTCTAGAGACTGCCCACATTAGCTGGCTGTGGCCACGTCAATCCAACCTCTGATTCCATTATCACATCCCCCTCTCCAGCTCCGACCTCCTGCTCCCCTCTTATAAGGATGCTTGTTATTACATGGGGCCCACCTGGATAATCCAGGATGACCTCCCTATTTTAAGATTTTTAACTTGATCACATCTCCAAAATCCCTTTTACCATATAAAATAACATTCAGAGATTCCAGGCATTAGGACCTGGCCATATTTGGGGGCCATTCTTCAGCTGACTCTACTCCTACAATCCACTTTCCCCACACTCAAGGGAACCCTTCTTAAAGAATCAAACAGATGTTGTCATAAGCCTAGTCAAAACCCACTGATGACTTCCTACTGCACCATAAACAAACCCTACTCCTCCAGTAGGAACTGCCTCCTGCCAGCCTCTCCAACTTGTCTTGGCACTCTACCTGTTGATTCCTCCCTCTGGCTGTCCTGGCCTGCTTGCTGTGCCTAGAAATCTCAGGCCCTTTTCTGCTGTGGGGTTTTTGCATATATTCTTTCTTCTGCCTGTGGGTGGATTCTTCACAGGATGCCATCAACACTTGGCCTGAAGATCAGGACCTCAGGAAGCCATTACTGCCAGCCCTCTCCATCATGGAATCCAGCTCCGAGGCACAGAGTTGCATCCAGGAGGATTTTGAGAACTGTTTCTTGGAGATATCCCATAAGGAGGTGAGGAAGGCAGGGATGGGCAAAAGGACAAGCAAATCCACAATGACAGGCACCAGAAGCCTCTGTAGATGCTACAGGGATCTCCGAGCTGGATGGCCCTTTAGAGTTGTCTCAAACCAAGGCAAGAAGACCGGGTCATTTGCCACGAGCTGGCCCCATGAGAGGAGCTTAGCCTTGGACAAGGCAATGACTGAGAGCCATGACAAAGAGATGTAGCTGTGAACTGTCAGCAGACAACACTCTGGCAGTTGGGGAAAAGGGTGGTTTGACACTGGAAAGGGATCTGGACAGAGCATGACAGGATCTACCACACCACGTAGAGCAGTGGTTCTCAAAGTAGGGTCCCAGGTGATGCTGGACCAGCAGTAGCATCGTCATCTGGGAACCTGTTGGAAATGAAAATTCTCAGGCCCCACCCCAGATCTCTTGAATCAGAAATGCTGGGGGCGCTGCCAGCAACCTGTGTTTTAATAAGACATCTAGGGGATTCTGATGCGTGCGGAAGTTTGAGAACCACTGATCTGAAGCATGCCCATTTCCCCTTCATTAAATACTTTTCACAATTTGCAAATAGTTCCACTCCTGGTCAGTTGTATGACCTTGAGCAAGTAACTGAATCTCTCTGTGCTTCAGTTTCATCCTCTATAAAACGGACTTTTTATTTTACTTTATATTCCTGATTATATTTCATTTTACCTTCCAAATATGGCACTGTAAGGATTAAATAGGTTCTATTTGTAGATAATTCCGGAGGGTACCTAGAGCATAGTAAATGCCATAGGAGTGTGTGTTAAATAAATGCTTTGCTCTCCCCTCCCCCACTTGAAGGTCAGCTCCACGAGGGTCAGGCCTTGTCTCTTTGGCTGATTGTTTCATGTCCAGGGTCCGGCACAGTGTAGGTAAATAAATGGATCTAAAGTCCCAGTGTGTCTCATAAATCTCCTTCCTGACTCTGCCCTCCCATTCCCAATGTGTCTTGATAGAGATCGGCTGGCTTTCTTCTCAGCCTTCACCTTCCTGGATAGATGACTGATTCGTTATTCGGCCTCAACCTCTGGCCCTCATCCCTGACTCTGCTCCCGCCTCAAGATTGGTTATGAAGATGCACATGATGAAGATGCTGGTCAGCACAGCTGAGGCCAGCCTGGATCAGCTAGCTCTCCCAGACTCGTGAGCAAGCTGTGCAAGCCCAGGTGCACTGCATGTTTGCACACGCATGGAGACACTGACCCACAGACAGTTCTTTTCCTTACTCCTAAACAATGATGGGCATTCCACAGCACACTGGCTCTGGGTCACCGCTGTGGCTGAAACAGCTATCTACGTGAAGGGCTCCTGGAACGAGATTCTCACAAGGTGAATTCTTCTGCCCACAAGGCTGTGTTGGGGCACTATGTATTTTCAGTCTAGAATATTTTAAATGAACCTACAAATTTGTGCACTCCCTCTTCCAGACTATTTATAAATACGAAAAATAAGACCAGCCGTAGTATCGTTCCACAGGGAACACTATTCTTGGATGTTATTTTTTAAATTTTTTTGTTATTCTTATGTCTAAGTCAAATTCCTCATCTATAACTAAATATTAAAATACAACTAAATATTTTTAAATAAGAACAGTTTAGGGTGGACACATTTCCAAAGGTTGTCAGAAGCCTACGTGGTACACACCCAGGGGTCCCTCACTATTCCTCTGTGTATTTACTCCCCAGTCCCTGTCCTGGGACATGATTGGATCCCAGCCAGGGGAGATACTGGGACAGAAAACACACTGCCTCTTTTTCAGAAGTTGTGTTTACTTCAACTGCGGTCACTCTGCCCTTTCGAATAGACAGCTTGGTCTGTCCGGAATGTCAATGTGAGGCTTGGTGCTCTGAGAACAAGAGTCCCATTACAACACTTTATGGATGTGGGAGGAGTCTGTGCACATCCATGATCCTGGTATATGTTAAATATTAAGGCATCAAACATACTTATCATTTGTAGTAACAGCCCAGATAACAATCTTCAAGAGTAGAGCAAATGGGATGGTGACAAGAAAGTGACAGAAGTCACTTCTGTGATCCATAGGACTTCACACAAGGTAGACTCAAAGATGCATTCCAATTCTGAGATTCAGTCTTGAAGAGCTTTGAAAATAATAAAGCAACTAATGCTATGCTAAAGGAGATTACTAAACTGATTATAAGAGTGACGGTCATAGAAATGGAGAAAGCCGATAAAATTGGCTTTCCAGGAGGGTGGATGGAAGGACTAGTTTACCAACAATTTATCCTCGGAATAACCTTTTAATAGCACTGATTCACACCTGCTGAAAAAGCCATTCTCACTGGAACCTATGTGGCTCATCTCTAAATCAAATATTTTCTCAAATCTAACAGGTAATGTCTGCTGAAGAGTAGGACACTCCGGTTTTATCCCCTAAAAAATGTTTGCATGCAGGCAAGTTAGAGGAATAAACCTGAATAAGCTCATAAACCTACCAGAAAGTGCATGCCTATTACCTTATGCTCGTTATTCTCCCAGGCAGGAGCCTAGTAGTTGTGGAAGACAGCTGACTCAGTTCTTAAACTGAAGCACATAATCCTGGTAACTCAAAAATCCAGGTGCCCTGGTTCTCAGTGGGGCCTGACTGTGCATTCTTGGGCACTGCTGTGGCCCGGGAGCCTGGACCAGAGCCCTCTCCCACTCCCATCTTGGTGTGGGAACAGGCTTCCCTTTCCCAAGAAGCAATTGGCCACGTGGTCATCCTGGTCCCTTTTTCTTCAGTTGTCTATCCATCTGGCCATCAAACCACAAACCCAGGCCTCTCCGGTCTTCTTACCTTCTTTCACCGTATTTTTTGGTTGTTGTTCACAAATATTGCAAACATAAGAAAAATAAAACAAATAATTGGGGAAGACTCACGTGCATTATCCTTGGATCCTTATTTCCTTTCACAAACACTGATGGAAACATCCCAAAATGGTTTACAAGACACATGCCATCCAATGAATGATGTTTTGATTATTAGTCTTTAAACTATGTTATCATAGTTGATGTTTTATTTAATAAATATTTGTGAGTCCCCACTGGATGCCAAACTTGGGAAATGCAACCAAGGAAACAGACTCTGCTTTAATGGATTTCAGAGTCTTGAGCAATAAGAAAAACCAGTGCTGGAGTTGTGAAAGTAGTTATTTAATTTAGTAGGCAAACATCCCTGTCATCATAGCGCCCTTTTCACAGGTGACAGAGCTGAGGCTCAGAAAGATTTTAAAATGTGCCTAAGTTATGCGGTTTACCTTCACATAGGACCTTCGTATGTTTAGGGGCTTGGTTTTGAGAGGCAGAAAGCATGTTCCGAGAGAGAGCCCGGCAGAGCATCTAGGATGGAGCCTGGTTACTGACGGGTTGTACTAGTGCTGGACAACAGGACCTTTGGCTTGTCCACATGAAGCAAAAGCCAAGCAACTGGCTGTGGTTGTGCACTCCAGAGATTCCAGGCAGACACCCCAGTTACACGCGATTTCACATAAAGGCAAAGCCACAACACTGGCCTCACTTCCATGCTTGGACGATTGCTACCACACAGGTCTGCAATCACTGAGGGCCTAAATCCCTCATTGCAATGTTGCAGTGTTGCAACAAACAGGAGAAATCGTCTTTCCAACCCAATCCCAAGTGTGTCTATGTCCAAGGGGGCGCTTGCCAGGTAGCCTGTTACTTCACATCCATGACCATTTGCCCTGGCTCTGCTTCCACCCTGAAGATGGCCAGTTTGAACAGAGGCCCCCACTGGGTCGCCATTTTAGGACCCACAGTTTTGATGGACCCAGAAGGCAAGCAACCATATTACAAATGATCTCTTTACCCTGCACAGACCAGTAAGTCTGGTCTCCTGCTGATACCACTTAGATCTTGTTACAAATTTGGAATAAAGAACAGCAAAAGGCCGCTGCATAGAACCCCACCAATTAAGGCTGTAGTTACTCTTTGTGCCAAACCCTGCCTTCTCCTTTACACCCCTTGCATCTTGCTGTCCATGGGTGCTAACCTCTCTGACATCAGCTTTAAAGCCAGAATCTATCCTAAGAGGCAATCTGGCCTGCCTGCCTTAGGTAAACTACTGACCCACACAGCTGACACCTACATGTGATACGTAAGAGGCCGTCCCCTTCGTCTCTCTCCCCATCTGTACAGGTATAGGGCAGATCCCGATGTCTGTGAAGAGAAAGAAGCAGTGGGCTTCCCCACAGACAAGATCTTTGTTTAAGCAAGCAAGAGCTAACTAATGTTGAGCTGAGCTCTCATTTCTAAACTTTTGGTAAAAAAAATAGAGAATCCCCCAGTGGCTTCTCTCTGGAAGAGAGATCCAGGGACGAAATCTCTTGGCATAGCTTGAGCAAGACATTGTCTTTCCTGAATTGTTGAACATGTGGGGTATGTAATGGTCACTGATATTGCCAGTATTTGACATAATTACTCAAATAAACTCTCATTCATTACCGTTCTCCTCGGTCACTCTATTTTCCCTGTGCATTAAGTGACATTTTGGGTTTTCAACACAAGAGAGAAAAGTGTGCTGAGTGCTGTAATCTTTTTCACAAGTCGTCACACAGAATCATCATCATAATCATCTGAGGAAACAAATATTCTCATTTTTAGATCTGAAAACATGAAGCTCAGAGAGGTTAAATAATTTACCCAGCATTCTTCAGGAAGGAAATGACAGGTCTTGTTGATTCCAAGACCATTCTCTGATCCACACATGATATGTCACCTCCGGGGAAAACAGAGACGGCAAGTCTGCATTCCTTACTCCTTCTCTTGCATGGTCTCTGCTCACACCAGTAACCTAGCACATGAGTGAAGCTAGCAGCCGAACATGTGCCAAGACCCTCTGCATTTATAAGTGTGTCAATCCTGAGGAATCCAGCCATCTCCACTCTGCTCGTCTCAGTGCTCTCTGCAGGACTGGGAGGAAAGGAAAGCAGCTCAAAGATCTTTCCCAACTCAGGTGACTGCATGTCCCAGTTTGCCCAGGAAAGCCCTGGTTTGGTCTAACTGCCCCCCTATAATTATTAATAATGGCCCTCTGGGAGCTGGCTCCATGGCTGAATGGTTAAGTTCGTGTGCTCCGCTTCGGCGGCCCAGGTTTTCGCTGGTTCGGATCCTGGGCGCAGACACGGCACCGCTCGTCAGGCCATGCTGTGGCAGGCATCTCACATAGCAGAGCGAGAGGACCTACAGCCAGAATACACAGCTATGTACTGGGGGGCTTTGGGGAGAAGAAGGGAAAAAAGAAAGATTGGCAACAGATGTTACCTCAGGTGCCAATCTTTAAAAAATAAAAAAAATAATAATGACCATTTTTACTTTCAAGGGTACCCTGGTTTGAACGAGAACTTACATGGTCACTCTCTCCCGGCCCCGCATAGGCCAAACACATGTTCTCTGCACTGTTGATGATTAAGATGATTATTCATTACCTGAGTCTCTGCAGAGGGTGAGGAAGGGTAGCACTAAGGGTCAGTATCATTTCCACTTTCAGCTTGAAAGAAAACGTTAACTCTAACTCACCAGGGATAACGTGGAAAAGAAATAGACTCTTTTCCATCTGAATACTCAGCTGTCAGTGCAAAGGCACCAGACTTGCTTGTCGTGAATTAACTCCTGGGGGCCTCCATGATATGTGGGTGAGGGCCATCTACAAGAGGTGTACCTGAAAACTACTCACCAAAAAGACTGTTTATGTTTAAAACTGAGGTTCTGCTGGAACACCTTTGAAATGGTACCTAGGCACAGTGAGCATTCTAGAATTGGTCACACCTCTTCAGGGGACCCAAAGGCTGAGCACATGATCAGGCAGTCAAGGCTAATGCTGCCTGAGCCAAGCCTGGTCAATGCCCACCAGCCTCCTCACAGCCCAAGAAGTCTATCATGTGTACAAAAGCACACACACATACACACACACACAGGGGTACACACATGGGGGCACGCACATGCAAATGCACACACACTTATATGTACACAAACACATCTTTGTCAATAACTAACTGTTCTTGACCCAGATGGCACTTTTTACAACGTGGACACAATCTCATGAACTTTCAACAAAACTGAAACATTTTTCCCCTCTTTGGATCATTTCTTGCAAATAGGCCTTGCCTGTTAATGGCTACACTCTGAATTATTTATAATTTTACCAGTCAAACACACAAAACAAATATGTTGCTCTAAAGTAGGCGGTGTACCTTTTGTCTTAAGTTTTGCCCAGCTCGCCTAAATTTGCCACACTCCAGAATATTACATGATAAGCAGCTGAATTTAGTCATTTTCAAGCAACTTTTTAAAGGTGATCATTTTTCTCAAAGAACACACAAGTTACTTGTCCTTTACCCTTATCCTCCTCAACTTTCAGAAGGGTGTGGACTAAGAAAAGCAGAACCCATGTCAAGCGGTGAGGTCTGGGCCCTGAATTCAGGTTCAAGCTATGCCTATAAGTTATATTTACAGAGTATAATTCCCAAAATGATGCATCTTCTGTGTCCTGCCCTTTTATGCCTAAACACTCAACCATTTGGAAAAGGGGTCAAAAACAACTGCAAATAGTTGTTCTATAGACTCCAGGTAGGACCTATCATCCTTGTTTTTCAAATAAATATTTTAGGACAAATCCTCATTTATTGAGTTAGTTCCAGGGATCTTGACTTCATTGTTTGCACATTAAGCTGACATGGTGAGTATGTGGTATGCATGACACAACTTCCACACTCGTACCCACGGCAGACATCACTAGTCAACTGCAGCACACTTTCCTGGTCAGCTTCATAGTCTTACTCAGCACAGAGTTCTAGGCGGGCTCTACATGACAGCTGACTCACAAAATGAAAACCAGTTGCTATTGCAGATAGAGACACACGATTATACCTAAGGGACTGATGACCTGGAGACGTTCGTATGTGGCCATAATGGAATAAGCAGCAGGAACACCTACATCAGACACCATGGCTCACTCTCACGGTCACCTTTTTCTGTGAATCCTGGACCTCTGCTCTGTCAGCCTGCCTTCTAATCCCACCATCCAGAGAGGTCTGTAGGAGTCAGAACTTGGGCATTTTTCCCCATTATTGGATCATTTCCCCCAGGCTTGAGTCCCTCACCTCTCTGACACTTCTCCTCAGTCTTTCTATGTTGATCTCAGTCATTCATTAATTCTTCCTTGCTGGTTTTGATGCTCCAATAGAAATAGAGTCTTTGGGAAGGGTAGACAGGAAGAAAGACATTTCCCACCCAACTTCCTAGAGTAGATCTAGTAAAAAAGGGGGGATAAAAAAGTCAAAGATAAATGTGCTATTATTCTATTCGTTCTGTAAAAGAATTAAAGGCACACGCTTTCACCAGCATAGAAAACAAAAGCCTTCCTGTCTCATATCCTAACAATATGCAATGTAATATCTGCCACCACTAGAAAGCAAAAACGTCATCCACATCAAGATGCTGCCTCCTTGGCCTGGGTCTCAGCTTCTCTCTCATTCTACAATTATTGATGGAACTAGATGGTGTGGATGGCCTGGTAAACAAGACCAGTGTGGTTTTGTCCATATGATGAATTCATTCTTCAATCCATGAATGCTCATATGCCTATGAGCTCTATGACTTGACCTATTCTCCTGCTCCTTGAGAGCTGCTGGTCCTTCTGGGCCAGCCATATTTATGGGCTTGCTTCCTTGTCTTGGCTCATCCTGGTCTGATACGATGAGGGCAGAGGCAGGCAGAAGGTCTAAACGCAATCTCTTACCCCTGGGCTGCTGTTCCCTACCATTGGGGTGACATATTGTAGGGCGAGGCTGGAAGATTAATGGCACTGTCACTTTGTAGCACCAAGAGTGGACCCCGCAAGCCAGGCACATTAGGCAAGAGTGGACTACCATTTGGAACCAGAAAGGGGCAGGAAGGGGGCTGGCAAGCAGACAAGCCAGAAAGATCAGGCCAGAATGCCAGGTTCAAGGAGATCAAACTTGGGCAGAAAGGGTCAAACAGGTGACCCAGATACAAGAAAACAAGACCCAGGGCTGAGAGAGAGTTTAGCAAGACCACGCCAAGCCAGCATCTTCTGATTTACAACCTGTTTTCCTGCAGGGTCTTGTTGCACTGGTACTCATTTCTGCTATTACTGTTACAACTCCTTTTTTTAAGATGAGAACACGAAGCCCTGTGGAAGTCAAATAACTTAGCTAAGTTCAGAGAGCTAATAAGTTGAGGGCTGGGACTTGAACCCCAGGTCGAATCAGGTACTGTTTCCTGCAGGTAGAGCCCAGAGGCTCTTAGGGTTGAGCTGAGCTGTGAGCAGGGGCTGGTTGCTCTCTGCCCTCTCAATTCCTGAGCGTGGCTGGGCTGTGGCTCAGAGGAAACACCAGGCTCTCTAGGCGTCACTGACTTCCAAAAAAAGCAAGAGCAGAGGGATAGGCCTCTCAGAGATCCTTCCAATATTTTTCTTAGAAGTGAGCACATCCATTTCCTAATTAATTATCTCCATTAGCTAAGCTCAATTACTTTGTGTCCACCTCCAATAATACAACCTTGTTCCTCGGAGGTTTCCTATGTGAATTTCCAAGGGGGCAAATATTACCAGAAGCATGTTTTATGTAATTACATAGTGTAGATATTTCACTCTCGCTTTATTTAATGATCATTAAATACAGAAATTAACTTCCATACTTGGATGTGGATTCCATCAGTTTTAGAGAAAGTAAATGTATAATGGAGCATTTCTCCCCATTGGCAGAAGTACTGTCTGAGCAGGTGTTCACGGATGCCTGCAATAAGGGGCCTCCTCTCTCGGTTCTCATGATACTTGGAAACTGTTCCTATTCTATTCTGCATAAGAACAACCTGAAGGGCTTGCTAAATGCACATTCCAAGGCCCCATGCCTAGACTTACTGAATCAGTATATCCGAGGGTGGGGCAAGGGATCTGCACCTTTAACACTCTCCCTGGGGATTCTGTTTATCCTAACTTCCAAGAACCAGTGACAGTTATTTGCCAGATGTATGAAGACAGCCTTATCATTGGGAGCAGGAGAGGCAAAACGAACACAAGCCGGTCTCTTGTCATACATATTTTAATCAGAAGAATTCAATGCATGTTACTTATTATGATTTGATAGTTGTTATAAATCCTCAGACAAGGGCGTGAGAGCTGTAGTTGATTTGGGAGATGCAGGCAGAACCAGTAGGTGAGTGGGGAAGTGAGATAAGGAGGGAAGGGAGAGTAAAGGGGTGTTGCTGTCAGTTAACCCCTGCAGGCAACCGGAACTCAAGCCTGCGCGGCCTTCAGAAGCACTGTGGAGCATACACCTCCCCATGATACCACCTGCGGGGCAGGGGGGCTGCTGTCTACCGACTCCTGTCTGTGCTTGGCTGGGCTCCTGGGAGCTGGTAATTCCCCGGCACTGCTGTGTGCGGACAGTGGGCAGGACTAGCCGCGAGAGGTTGGGGGGGATAAAGGTGAGGGAGCACGCCTGGGGCACCAAGAGTATCCGCTGCCTTTCCCACCAACTTTCTAGCAAGAAAGTGTCAGGTGCATTCTGGTGCCCTACTCAGATAGGAAATAAGAGACAAACATGAGTGTTGTGAAAAGGAAGTTCCCTCTATTTATTTATTTAATGGTGGTAAATATAGGTAACAAAGTTTGCCATTGGTGACATTTGGTACATTCAAAGTGTTATGCAATCGTCACCACTTTCTTGTTCCAGAACATTTCCATCACCTCAAAAAGACTCTGTATCTGTTAGCAGTCCTCCCTCAAGCCCTAACAACCACCGGTCTAGTCTCTGTCTCTCTGGATTTGCCTGTTCTGGGCATTTGTTATAAATGGAATAATACAATACTGTGTTCTGTTGTGTCTGGCTTCTTTCACTTAGCGTAATGTTGTCAAGGTTCCGCCATGTTGTAGCACATCTCAGTGCTTCATTCTTTTTTGGGGTTGAATAATATTCCATTGTAAGGATTATACTCCCTCTTATTTTTTCGGACACCACAGAGGTTTCCCAAGGATTCGTCTTTGCTGGTTGACAGCAGTGTTGAGTGTACCCCGTTTGCCAAACCAGATCAATCTGCCACTCAGCCCCATCCTCATTTGTCCTCCAAGATGCTGGCCTTTATGGGCTGCCTTCTCTTCTAGCTCTCTTCCCTGGCTTCCTGGTAGATTTGGCTAATGGAAGTTACTGGCAGAATATCAGAGAGGAGCAAGTGTGGTTAAGGTATTTTTTCCTCTAGCTCCCTCACTGTGGGGTGCTGGGAAACGGACTGTGCCCCTCTACGAAGACCAGGGTTCCTCTTAGGTGGTCCTCTCCACTGAGCTTCTCTCTCCACGTTCTGTTGGCCCCTCTCTCTGCTTGCACTTTCAGGTCTAGAGGAAGCAACAGCTTCCTGCTGCTGAGAGCTCTCCAGTATTGCACTAGGCTTCATTAGTTTTCCCCTCAATTTTTCCACATCTTTGTAAATACAATCATACCTCAGAGATGTTGTGGGTTTGGTTCCACATCACAGCAATAAAGCAAGTATCACAATAAAGTGAGTCACATGAATTTTTGGGTTTCCCAGTGCCTATAAAAGTTTTGTTTACATGATACTGTAGTTTATTAAGTGTGCAATAGTATTATGTCTAAGAAACAATGTATATAACAATTAAATATACTTTATTGCTAAAAAATGCTAATAATCATCTGAGCCTCCAGCAAGGAGGATAATCTTTTTGCTAGTGGAGGGTCTCGCCTCGGTGGTGATGGCTGCTGACTGATCAGGGGGGTGATTGATGAGAGCTGGGGTGGCTGTGGCAATTTCTTAAAATAAGACAACAGTGAAGTTTGCCATATTGATTGATTTTTCCTTTCAGAAACGATTTCTCCATAGCATGCAATGCTGTTTGATAGAACTTTACCCATCGTGGAACTTCTTTCAAAATTTAAGTTAATCTTCTCAACCCTGCCTCTGTTTTATCAACTAACTTTATGTAATATTCTAAATCCTTTGTTGTCATTTCAACACTCTTCACGACATCTTCACCAGGAGTGGATTTCATCTCAAGAAACTACTTTCTTTGCTCATCTATAAGAAGTAACTCCCGATCTTCGAAAGTTTTGTCATAAGATTGTAGCAATTCAGTCACATCTTCAGACTTCACTTCAAATTCTAGTTCTCTTGCTATTTCTCCACATTTGCAGTTACTTCCTCTTCTGAAGTCTCGATCCCCTCAGAGTCATCCATAAGGTTTGGAATCAACTTCTTCCAAACTCCTGCTAACGTTGATAATTTGACCTCTCCCCATGAATCACGAATGTTCTTAGTGGCATCTACAATGGTAAATCATTTCCAGAAGGTTTTCAATATACTTTTCCCAGATCCATCAGAGGAATCACTATCTATGGCAGCTCTGGCCTTACGAAAAGGATTTCTCAGATAATAAAAGACTCGAAAGTCAAAATTACTCCTTGATCCACGGGCTACAGAACGGATGTTGTGTTAGCAGGCATGAAAACAACATTAATATTTGTGTGCGTCTCCATCAGAACTCTTGGGTGACCAAGAACATTATCAACGAGCACCTGTATTTTTAAAGCAATTTTTTTTCTGAGCAGTAGGTCTCAACAGTGGGCTTAAAATATTCGGTCAACCATGTTGTAAACAGATGTGCTGTCATCCAGTCTTTGCAGTTCCATTTATAGAGCATGGGGAGAGTAGATTTAGCATAATTCTTAAGGGCCCTAGGAGTTTTGGAATGGTAAATGAGCGAGGGCTTCAACTTAAAGTCAGCAACTGCATTAGCCCCTAACAAGAGAGTGAGCCTGTCCTTTGGAGCTTTGAAGCCAGGCATTGACTTCTCTCTAGCTATGAAGGTCCTAGACGGCATCTTCTTTCAATAGAAGGCTATTTCATCTACACTGAAAATCTGCTGTCTAGTGTAGCCCCTTCATGAATGCTCTTAGCTAGATCTTCTGGATAACTTCCTGCAGCTTCTACATCAGCACCTGCTGCTTCGCCTGCACTTTTATGTTATGGACATGGCTTCTTTCCTTAAACCTCATGAACCAACCTCTGCTAGCTTCAGACTTTTCCTCTGCAGCTTCCTCACGTCCCTCAGGCTTCATAGGATTGAAGAGAGTTAGGACCTTGCTCTGGATTAAGCTTTGGCTTAAGGGAATGTTGTGGCTGGTTTATCTTCTATCCAGACCACTGAAACTTTCTCCATGTCAGCAATAAGTGAAATAGCAATAAGGCTATTTCACTTTCTTATCATTTGTGCATTCGCTGGAGTGGCACTTTAAATTTCCTTCAAGAATTTTTCCTTTGCGGTCACAACTTGGGTAACTGTTTGGTGCAAGAGGTCTAGCATTCAGCCTATCCTGGCTTTCAACAGGCCTTCCTCACTAAGCTTCACCATTCCTAGCTTTTAATGTAAAGGGGGAGACATGTGACTCTTCCTTTTACTTGAACATTTAGAGGCCATTGTGACCTTATTAATTGGCTTAATTCCAATATGGTTGTGTCTCAGGGAATAGGGAGGCCTAAGGAGAGCGACAGAGACCAGAGAACAGCCGATTGCTGGAGGAGTCAGAACACACAGATTTATTGATTAAGTTTGCTATCTTAAATGGGCGTGCTTCATGGAGCCCCCAAACAATTACAATAGTAACATCAAAGATCACTGATCACAGATCATCGTAACAAATATAATAATAATTAAAAAGTTTGCAATATTATGAGAATCACCAAAACGTGACAGAGAGACACAAAATGAGCAAATGCTGTCGGGAAAATGGTGCAGACAGACTTGCCCGAGGCTGGGTTGCCTCGAACGTCCAATTTGTAAAGCAATGCAATATCTGTGAAGCACAGTACAGCGAAGCGCAATGAAATGAGGTGTGCCTGTAGTCTATCCAACTTTCTTCAAACTATTTCAGTTCGTGTTTGCTCTCTTTCCTGCTAGGACCCTTACTAATACACTAATGATCAATGATAAAGTAGCTCAGCAATATTGTACTCAATTGCTGAGGCACATTTCATAGTGCATATTCATAACTTCAGGACTGGAAAATGCTCTGTGCTCCTGTATGTTATCCCCTCTTCCCAGACCAGATAGCAACTGCTAGAAGGCAGTGCAACAGGGCAATTATGTATGTGGTTCTGGAATCACATTTTCTGGGTTCAATTCTCAGCTCTGTACCTCTTGGCATTGTGAATTGGGGTAAATTACTTAATCTCTCCAAGCCTCAGATTCATGATGTGTAAAATGTGAATTATGGTGGCTAGACTCTCAATGACTAATAGACAATATGCGGACAGTTCTCCGAACAGGGCCACACATTCGCAGTGCTCAATAAATGTCAGCTATTGTGTTAACTGCCATTAGTCCTGGCCTCGCATCCCCCTCTCCTGGTCTTTATCAGCCTGTCTGGCACTATCTGTGAGTCCTCTCTGCTGGCCCAGATTCTTCTCACATGCTGAGCCAGTGATAGCTAGTGCTGGTAGGACACTAGCACCAGCTCTGCTCCCTGGATGAGGGAGTGGGGAATGTGGAGACAAGCCAGTTCCCATAGACTCTGGACCCTCTATTCCAAAGAAGACTCCTTGGGACTCCTTACCCCTGTGGTGGTGGCCTTCCTTCTCCTCTTCTGCTTCTTCATCACCAGCGAGAAGACCACCATGTATTGAAGGCTGACTCTGGGATGATAGCTTTATAAGCATATTTCATTTAATGGTCCTATTAACCCTTTGATGTATGGTTCCTTTTTAAAAATCTGTTGCAAATCAGTTCCAGCTCCATTTTTGAAATCTATTCAAACATAGTATTATTTCCAAGTACAAAGGTAATATATGAATATATTCTCATTGTAAAAGATCCAAAACTTAAATAGTATGAGGTTGTCATCAGTATCACCATATTTATGATGTTGAACCTATAATCAAGACAGATTAAATAATGTTCTAAGTTCATGCTGGGAAGCAACAAAGGCAGAATTCAAAACCAGGAGAGTTTGATGCAAGAGCTTGGGTTCATATTCTCTATATGCTGATGGCCTTATCCACAAGACTGTCTCCTGCTTCAGTTTTTCTCCTTTGGCATCCTACGAGGCCTCAACCTTCCAGGCTCACAAGCCCATTCTAGTAGGATGTGGATCCTCATAAATAACCGTTAAAGTCCATATTCAAATTAGTAGGCTGTGCCGGACACTTCCTGCACCCTGCTTCACGTGCTTCCCAGCCATGGCTGTGACAACCAGCTTCCCACAGGTACGATCAGACAGCACCTGGGCTCAGCTACACCTCCCATTCCTGCATGCCGTTCTGTGGTTTATCAGACACCCTGGGATGGAATGCCTGAGGGGACCCATGGAGTCACTCATGCTTGCACAGCCTGGGAATAAGAGGGAGTTGACATTCCATAGGCAAGCCTTGACCAATGGAGGATGGGAACTGTTCTCTAGAGAGAGGCAGTTTTGAGGTACTGTCTATGGCTCTTCTCAGAGGGTCCTGGGAGGAGTGTGCCTCAGTTGCCTACAGTGGTGACTAACCTGCATCTGCTCCCTCGATTGGGTTGTCCCTTGTCCCCCGTCTCACTGTCCCCATCCCCCTTCCTGTTTCCCAGAATCACACAATCCCTCATATTAGGCTTTGCTCTCTGGGGTGAGTGCAGGCTAAGTCAGGGATGATGAAAAAGTTGTTTTGTAAATATTCGTTTTGAATGATAGGCTCTCCTTGCCTAAGACATGGATTTGTCGCAGAGTGGCCCAGATCTTAAAGGAGAGGACTCTACACAGTGCTAGCTCCTTAAACTGCACTCTTCAGGGGTAGAGAGGGCTGCCGACTGCACAGGAGTAGACATTCAACCTTGACCTCACCGAGAGATTTAAATATTTCTCAGCAAAACAAAACAAACAGATTCTCCCTCCTAACCAGTCACTCGCACTTCCAACATGGTTCATTGCCATCATGAGAGGGCTGTGTTTCATTCAAGAAAATTTTTGAGTACCTACGACCCGCCAGGATTATGCAAGTCCCTAGGGATAAGGGGGTAAACATAACCCAGTCCTTGCCTTTAAGAAGTGAACATTCTAGATAGAAAGCAGATAAGTAAACAGGAAATTCTTGCCCCTTGCAAAAAGAACTATGACTGGGTCAATCATGTAAGTGAAAATTGAGTTTTCAAAGACAAAAAATATTTTCTTCATACCCTGCATTGAATTTTAAACCAGCATTAATAAAGGTAATCTTTAGATTCATCCCACTTTCTTTCTGGCCCTAGACCTGTGAACTATATTGAGATAAAAATATATTATAAAATATCTACTCATCTATGCATCCATCCATGCACCCATCCATCCAATACAAGTGTGTTTGGTCACAATATTCTTATAGGGGAGAGAAGTTTCTGGTGCTGGATACCTCACACAGGAACTCGGGGAGGCCATGTAAAGGGCAAAGATGACAGAAGATGAGTAATTTTCATGCAAGACTTCCATGCAGTGCTTCTTACTATTCTGACCATGACTCGTTAAAATTATGCTAGATTTGTGACTATAGATTTTCTGGATCATATTTGCAGCCACTTTTCCAACAGGGATCAAGCAGACATCAATCATTCTGAGATGGCAAATTTGTGAGAGCAAGGTCAACAGCCAAGTTCACTCAGATTAGTTTGACTGGGCACTTGAAGAAAACCTTAACCAGAAATGGTTTAACCTGAAAACATCTGGACAGAGAAAAAGAGGAGGAAACGCCTTTTTCCACTAGTGTCTAGTTCCTACCCTCAAAAAACTCTACGTGGGGGGGGGGCCAGCCCCGTGGCCCAGTGGTTAAGTTCGTGTACTCCACTTCGGCGGCCCAGGGTTTCACTGGTTTGGATCCTGGGCGTGGACATGGCACCGCTCATCAGGCCATGCTGAGGTGGTGTCCCACACAGCACAACCAGAGGCACTTACAACTAGAATACACAACTATGTATCGGGGGGCTTTGGGGAGAAGAAGAAAAAAACACATTGGCAACAGACGTCAGCTCAGGTGCCAACGTTTGAAAAAAAAAAAACAAACTTTAAAAAACAACTTCTATGTGTGTGGAAGAAAAGATGGTAGTGTGTCAAACTGAAAACATTGTGTTAGTGCAGTGTGATCAGAGAATCCTTAAAAAGAAAAATCTGCGCTGGCCCTGTGGCCGAGTGGTTAAAGTTCCAGGCTCCACTTAGGCAACCCAGGTGTGCTGGTTGGCATCCCAGACGTGGACCTACTCCACTCATCAGTCATGCCGTGGAGGCATCCCACATACAAAAAATAGAGGAAGATTTGCACAGATGTCAGCTCAGGGCTAATCTTCCTCACCAAAAAAAATATCTATCCATGCTACTTTAGATATTACAGTGTCTTAGGTTTTGTGACCCTGGGTCTGAATCCTACTTCTGATACTTCCAAGCTCTTACCTACAGTAAACCCTGATTTCCTAATCTGTTAAAAGGGGCTAATCTACTGAATCCATTAATTCAGTCATTATTTGTTAGTTATTTACAAGGTGCCAAGCGCTGTGCTCAGCAGTGTGGCTTCAATGACGTTAAAGAAAAGGTCCTAACCCTTGTATGGCTTCGAGTCAGGGGAGATAAACACTAGTCACATATTCCCCATAAACAAATGGAAGCGGTGGTTATCATGTGGGCTATGGAAGAGAGGTATGTGGGATTACGAGATAGCATAAGAAGGAAGTCTTATCTAGACTGATGCTAGAGCTAAGATCTGAAGGAGGAAGGAGTCTGAATTAGCTAAAAGGCCCGGGGTAGATTCTTGGTAGAGAAAGCAGTACGTGTAAAGTCTTGGTACAGGGTGGTCTCAGCAACCAAATAAAGACTGATGTGGTTGGAGTTGAAAGCACAGAGTGGTGTGCGAGGAGATCTGAGCAGTCGGTACTGGTGACTGTGTCCCATGCCAGGCCTTGTAGCTCATGTTGAGGGTTTGTTGCTTATTTAATCCCCAAAGCAATGGGAAACTATTGAAGGATTTTAAGCAAAAGAGTGACATGATCTGATGCATCGTATTGAAGCTTTCAAAGGATCATCCTGGCTGGGGAGAAGAAAGCAGGTTGGAGGAAGGTAAGAGTGACCATGGGGAGGCCAGCTGAGAGGCCATATTGGTATTCCAGGTGAAAAAGGATGGTTGCTTAGATTAGAGTACTGGCAACGGAGATGGAGAGAAGATGATGGATTCCCGATATATCTACGAGGCAGGGTTTAAATCTGGAAATGAGGGAGGGGCAAAACTGAATGGATAGTGGTACCATGGATTAAGATAGGAAACGGTAGAGAACAGCCACGTTTGAGAGTGAAGATCAGACAGACACTGGGTTTGGCAATGTTGAGTCGGAGGTGCCTTTGAGACAAGGAAGAAGGTTGTCAACTGGGCTTGGGGTAAACGGCTCTGGAGATCAGAGATGACTAAACTGAAGGGCTAAATATGTGAGTCATTGGTGGTCAGGTATATGAAATCGAAACCATGGACATGGATGAGATCATTGTGAAAATAAAATAAATTTTCATACACAAAGCACCGAGAATGCTATGGGGCACAGATTAGGTGCTAATAAATCTCATCCCCCTTCCTCTTTCCTTGTCCTTTGAACAATAAGATGGTGAGTAAGTGTGGGCAAACCCTCAGGGAAGCTGGTTCCTGGAGAGGGGGAGAAAGCCAGTCTGCTGCGTATAGCTGCTCTGGTTTCTCAAGGACACAGTCTAGGTTCAAAATAGCTCTTTGCAAGAGAGCAACACCCTTTCTCTTGGCTTCTGAACTCTGATGCCCTCCCTACTCTCTGCTTTTTAAGTAAGGTGTTCATGTTAAAGTCAGAGGCCACCAAGGCTACAGTGGATATCAGAATAATTCCCTCTTCAATTTGAACTTTAGCTGCACCTCAGGAGGAAAGGCAGGAAGGGAACACAGAATGTTCCTTTACCACGCTTGCCATGAGCAGAAAGGCGAGTCCGGTGGGTTTGGCGACCTCTGCACCAGAAATATTTTTGCATAATACTTCTGAAGTATCTATAAGAGCATCTTAAACTGAAGGAATTGTAATGAGGCAGATGTGACTCTGGTCAGCTTTGAAATACGTGCTGTAACATTAAGGGGCCACAGTGTTAAGTTCTCTTCCTATCAAAGAAGGAGGTCTTTGCCCGCTGATACCAGCAGGCTTACCAGCTTCTGGAAAAGCTCTGTTTTTTCATGTGTGACAGCTCCCGTTTCTTCCTTCTATCAATTTGACATTCCATTGACAGACTAGAGCATTTTGTTCCGTGCCTATTAATAAGTTTCAAGGACATATCCACATAGTATATAGAAATAATAGATGGGCCACAGGAATTTGCGAAGAAATAATCTCAGGTTAGGCTCACATTTAAACCAAGAAAGCAGTGCTGCAATGGGTATGTCAGCAAAATCTTAGGATGAAATTATCTCCCTCTAATTTACTGCAGTGTGACTTTCACACTTCTTCAATACGGCATACTGATCCAATACCACTTTCAAGTTGCGAAATTGTTAAGACAGCTAAAACGATATTCATTCCCTAACTATGCTGAGAAGGTTTGAGTCCTTTCTCCCTATTACTATCAGAATAAAAATAAAGGTATCCAGCAGCATTCTAAATGTCATGCTTCAAAGCTCTGAGACTCTCTTTCTTCTGACATCTGATTGGCAGATTATGGCTTTTTGATATCCATCAAATTAATAGATTATGACTTTGTGAAGCCAGAAACCACACAATTATTGCCATGTTCTAGCTATAAAGAGATAACTTGTTCTTCGTCATCCATTTGTGTCTCAGAAGGCAGCCCCCACCCGCCAACATGTACATAACGTAATTATAAATAATTTGGTTGCTCCTGTCTTTTTTCTGTGCAGCATGCCCCCAATTCAAACATCCACAAAATAATTCACTTTGAAAAAATGTTAGCACAAGAGATGGCTGACATGTCTCATATTTCTCAATGATGTTTTGCAAATTTAAATATCTACCATCTATGTAATCCCTGATGAGAACTCCCCTCTGGCTTTATGTATCTGATCCAAGGACTTCTCTGGAGCAGAATTAGGGATACAAGAATCAAGATATTTTGAAGCCCAGGCACTTGGCCCTGCTGCAGTGAACAGAGGATTTCAATTTTGACATAGTAGAGACAGAGGGAGAAGGAAATTTCCCTAACTATCAGGAGAATTGCGAACACTTTTCATGCCCCTTCATTTGCTTAAACCTCCCCTTCATTTCAAATATCTTAAATCACAGACAAAAACCAAGTGATTTAAGGACAATATTAGTTGTACTGGAGTCTCTAGTCTGATTTGAAGAAAGAGATCTTTATAAGGACAATTTAGAAAGGGGTGAAATTTAAGCTGTCAATTCTGCTAATCAAGATGGTGACTTCCCTAAACTGATACAAGACAGCTGCAATGCCATCAGAAGAGGTCAAGTTTATTGAACTGGGGTGGCAGTTGCTGTTAATTCCTCTCCCACTACAGGCGAAAGCCTGTTTGAAATTCTTTTTTTTTTTTCTTTTTTGAGGAAGATTAGCCTTGAGCTAACATCTGCCGCCAATCCTCCTCTTTTTGCTGAGGAAGACTGGCCCTGAGCTAACGTCCGTGCCCATCTTCCTCTACTTTATATGTGGGACGCCTGCCACAGCATGGCATGCCAAGCAGTGCCATGTCTGCACCCGGGATCCAAACTGATGAACCCTGGGCTGCCAAAGCAGAACGTGTGAACTTAACCGCTGTGCCACTGGGCCGGCCCCCGTTTGCAATTCTGATCGTAAAGATTTTAGCGTTGTACCTTCAGAAGCACGTTCTTAAAGGGGAAGAAAAACACAAACAGAAAAACCAAGATGATCAACTCTGCTCTCCGTCCTCAAGCCCCAGAATATACCTTTCAAAGGTCTGAAGGAAAAAGAAAACTTTTATTCTGTAGACTCCATTAACACAATAAACCAACCCACATACTAGAGGTGCAGGAACGAGAACATTGCCAGATGTGGACAGAATTTAACAAATCTCTCAATTTGAGAGGATTTAGAGTTGCTGCCCATACAGTTGCCTCTGTTGTTAACATTCCCACACTGATGAACGAGCTTCTATGCGTATGTCAAGAACCCATGCCAGTGACACCCTCTATGTGAAACCTCTCTCAATCCACTCAGACGTGAACACTCTTCCTCCTGTCCCTGACACACGCCATGCTTAGCTCTGTTATACTCAATTCAGGTTGAACACAGTTTCTTCAAGGATACATTTCCCTACTCAGACAGGATAGAAACCTTTGCTAGGCTGTTGCATTCTCCCTTTCATAACCATCATGGCTCCTGGAATTATCTGATTATCTTCTCAGCCAGGTTGTGAGGTCCATCAGGGCTGTGGCTATCTTATTCACCACTGAAAACCCAGAGCCTAGTGAAGTGCCTGGGTTACAGTCGTTGCTCAATAAATAAAGGTTTATTGCTCTAAAAATTTTAATTCCCAAGGCTCTCTCCTTGGAGATACTTTCTTTCCTGCTGCTGAGTTCCTAGAGAAACTGTTATATTTGTATCCTCAGCTCCCAGCATGAGCATGAAGTTCAGTGAGTGTGGAATGAGTGAATGAATGAACGATTCATTGAGTGAATTGCAGAAAAAAAGGGACACATGGTTGTGAGGGGAAACAATGGGAAGAGGAAATTAATCAACCACATACATCTACCAAATTCCTACTTGGGGCCAGGTGCTTTACTGGGCACTGATTGTCGGCACAGAGAAGACACAAAAAGTAAAAATATGTTTCCTCTCAAGTGAAACATGATACCCCAACTTCTCTGGAAAGTCACAAGGAATTCTATGGAAAATAGAAAATCAGTGAGGCTAGGTAATCCAATGGAAGAGATAAAGGAACCAATGCTTATAAGACAGCTCCCAAGGCAGATAAAAGAGGAGGTGATGGGAGCCAGTCGCTGACGACTCAGAGATGTGTTTAGGAAAGTGGGTGGACCATGTGGGGCAAAGAGATTGGGGACAAATTGAGCCACGAAAAGAGTCAAGAATGACTCTGAGCATTTTGACTCTGGGTGATTTCAAGAACACTAACATCAATGATGGAAATATGGTGGCTAGGGAGAGACTAGAACTGACTTTAGAAGGAAAGCGTAGCATACTGATGTACCGAGTTAAGGCAATGGTGTAAATATAGGAGCTTAGGAGAAAAAGCGGGTAGACAAATAGATGTATGAGTCAATTGCACAATAATATTTAGCTATTATTTATTGAGGATTAATGGTGAGCATGGCACTCTGCTAAATGGTTTGCACACATTATCTCAGTTGATCTTTACAACAACCCCATAGGGTAGTTATTGCTATTAGTTCTATTTTATTCTTATTTTGCAGATGAGAAAACTGAGGCTTAAGAGGCTCATTTGCCCAAACTCACACAATTGGAAAGTTACAGAGTTAGAATTTAACACAGATCAGCCCACTTCAAAGCCTTAGTTCTTAAGCAAGGGAGAGAGTGTAGAAGACATGGGGGTGAAGCCATTCTTCCCAACGTGGGCGACAGAGGCAGGGCAAGGGGTGGGGGCAGGAAATCATCTGGAAGAGTTCCTCCTCCTTCAGTGAGCCACGCCATAAATGACGCTCCCAGGAAGAGGGCACTTCTCAGGCGTCTAGGCTGCTCTTTCCCTTACTCTCGGACATCTCTGCTCCATGGTGTATCTCCTTTTGCATAAAGCAATAGGTCATAAATGGAAAAGAAGCACTAAGAAAACCTAGAAGGAAACAATTGAAGTCTTCAGAAGCTCAAATAGGGATCTGAGAAATTAATTGAGTTGTGGAGAAGCTGGGACATTAAGTTAAGATTATAGTTGGATTCACAAAGATTAGCATTTTTATCAAAGTCTAAGTAAAAGATTATGAGTAGATTATGCTACTTGAGTAACAGTTAGTGATTAAAAACACACCTATGTATCTTAAAACTATTTTTATGAAGTTGGCTTTTAAATATTTATCTGTTTTGATAGTGGGTATATAGGTATAATTCTTTTCCTTAAAATTTGATTTTGAGAGTTTTTACTGAAGACTTGTAAAAGCATCTTTATAAACATGGTTTTGCTGAAGAAGTTACCATCTTGGAATATTAGGAAACGAATTTAGTTTTTAAAAATAAAAAATAATAAATAAATAAATAAAAGGCCTGTTGATTGGCTCATGTGACCAAGGTACAATACCGCCACCCGGTGATAGCGTGCACAATACAACATAGTGGCAAAAATCAGTCTCGCATTCTGAAACAAGACCATAAAAAAATCCTTCTGGGATCCCTTCTGTCATCTTTGTCATTTGTGACTTATACAGTTGTATTCTTTTCTCGTTTACTTTACTTAGGAGCAATCTCCTATGACAGTAAAAAGAACTTCAGCTTTGGCAACTTTCAGCAGAGCCGATCTCTGGCTTTATGACTTTCTTTTTTTCTTCATCTAAATGCTTATGAAGGGCTGATATGAAGATTTAATGAGATCACATATGAATCGTGCTTGGCACAGTGTCTGGCACATAGTAAAACAATACATGATAACCATCATTGCATTATTGATACTGTTACTGTTACTATTATCCGTGACAGGAGATACTGTGGAGCAGGCCTAGCTCAATGATACTGCGCCTCCAGGAGGATAAACAATGACAGCCACGGGAAAAATGTTTTGTTTATATCTCAGGTACTAAACAGCTGTTACTACATAATAGGACCAGATGTTCTGAAATGATATGCAACATTATGCTCAATTCTAACTTTTACTGAATTGTCCATTGATGAAAAATGACTACTAGAGGAAATGATTTATCAAAGAGAAATTCATGGATGTGTTTTTAAGTTTCATACCCAACTACCCCAAATTACATGCCAGTGTATGTACTCTGAACACTGCAAATGTCTGGCCCATTCCGAGAATCCTTTGGAAGCTCATCCGCTAATTACAGCCCCATCTGTCCTTCTGCCCATCAGTCCTGTGTACATTTGCCCTGCTGCATCCAGGTTCCGCAAACCTGGGCAGTAGATGGTTACACAACCTATAAACTCACGCTTCCTTGTCGATGTGAACTTTTCATTGATTCCAGAGTCGCTGTTGCTTTTGATTCTGTTTCAAATGATTTTTTTTCTCATTTCACACTCATATGTGCCTGAAGGAGAATCCATTGGGGGAAAGTAGAGAGAAGAAAGACGAAAGAAATAGCTCTGAGTTGTTCCCTTTTAATACCAGGCCACAGAAGCCGGTGTTGTAAGTCTGCTACAAAACCTCCAGGTTATTTCCTGATCCCTCTAGATGACTCAAATGTTCTGATTAGGAGAGCATTTGCGATTCAGCAGGAGGTCAAGTACTTTGGTGGCAGCTGGCAAGTCCCTGCTTTACTTTATTAAAACCTCCCCAATAAATACCCAGGCATAGAGAGTGGGCAGTGCAGCCAGTAGCCCCGTATACTCGGTGACTCAAGAAAGCCAGGCAGAACCTCAAACCCTGCGACATGCGGCAATTACCCCACAGGGGCTGCTTTGCAATCTGTATTTGCTCCTTAAGGCAGGTCACGAATGAAGAGCACATAATGGCTTCTCTTTATTTTTTAAAGGGAAAATGTACAAATTGCAAGAAATGCTCCATACTGAGAAAACAGAATACATCTCTGCCAAAGGGGCCAGCAGAAATATTTAGCACATAAGTTGCTTTTAGAATTCCATTTGTCAACTCCCTAACTAGAGTTCAGGATATTTGTCTTTGCAAGCCTACCAACCCAGCTGGAATATATTTCACTAGAGAGAGTGATGATGGAGGAGCAAACGCTTCAGTCCAATTATAGACGCTAATTGATCCAGATTCCAGAGGGCATACTCGTATGGAAAAGGTTTGCCAACTGATCACAAGAGAAGAAACAGCATCTTAATTGGGTGGCTTTACATTGGGTGATATTACAATTAGTTACAATGTCTAATAAGTTATCTATAATGCTTTTAATGAGAAACATTTAAGTCCTTCTGGAATTTTTCCAGTCAAATTAATTCTGAGGACTGGAGACAGTATTATAAGTAATGTTATCAGAATTACAATTATGCTAGTACTAGCATGTCACTTAAAATAAAAGGCTCAATGGGTAATTCCTAAAAGACCCACTATTTTCTCTGTAGACTTTATTAATGTGGGTGTGGATAAGATATAGCGTACCCATGTCCATTTCTCAGGAGCTTGATAGGGCAATATGATCTACTGGGGTTCAAAGGCCAGGGCAGGGCCCATCTGCCCTCCACGGGGCACCTAAGGGGACTGTCCTTGGATCTGCGACTCAGTTTTATCCAACATGCTGCCCCCATGTCTGCCACGCTCCTAAGGCTACGGGAGAGGAGAGATATCCCCAAGCGGTGCCCGATGGTCTGCAGTGGGCTTCCTGCCACATCCTAGGGAAGCATTGCGCATGCCTGAGCCTCAGGAAATCCTAAAAGTGAGTCTTGGGCTTCTCTGAGTTTGAGGCTCACCCATGGTCTATGGATCCAGCTGATCCAGCCCCCTCAACGTGGATGGTAGTGAAAGTAACAGGAAACACATTCGGAAGGACACTACGGTGCTGGGAGCGCCAAGGGCACCATCTCATTTAATTCTCCAACCCTCAAGGATAATAACAGGCACCATGTTGATCACTTTCCACAGGGAGAAACTCGTAGTCACAGAAATTCTGGAACTTGCGAAGGGTTCAAAGAGCACACGTCTGACACCAAAGGAAGGGGTCACGGTCCCTTTGGCACGGCCACCCCCTGGCTTTCCCTGTCCTCTCCCAGACACTGTGCTGGACCACGACTGCTCAGAGCACTCTGAGAGCCGAGTTGCTGATGACTCCTGGGGCAGTAGCTCCTAAATTTTAGTGAGCACCAGAATAACTTGGAAGCTTGTTAAAATACAGATGCCTGGGCCCCACTCCAAGGAATTCCGAATGTTTAGGTCAGAGGCAGGGCCCCGAAATCTCCTCATTTTTCATACCATCCCAGGTGATACTGAAGCACTCAGTCCAGACACCTGCTTAAGGCAAAAACACTGCTCAAATGGCATCCGTGAGTTGTAGCTTTCGGGTAAGAACTACCCGCTCTATGCCAGCACAGGCCCTGGATGCCTCCCTGTCGACTTCTTTTGCCCCTTGTGGAATGAAGTCAAGTCCGCTAGAACCAGTAATAGACTCGGCAAGGTGTCCCACGTGCCCTTTAATTATCAGTGGGTCTGACGCCTCTCTGGGGTTGGCAGTTCTTGTCAACTCTGCTTTCCCAGCCTGGACGGCATCACTCACCTTGTGACCAGGGCTCATGGGACACAGGGAACAATCAAAAGTTTTAAGTGCCAGGATTCTGTAGAGCAGTTGAACAGGAAGGTGCAAGGCCCTGGTTTGTATGCTGCCTCTTGCAAGTCTTCGTAAACTCACTGGGTAGCCTAGCTCTGTCTCCCTTGTGGGATGCGAGCTGTCCTACATCATCTACTTGGTATTCATGGCACCAGGCACACAGGATGAGCTCCAAAGACTCGGAGCACAGCCCTGGTAATGGTGTAGCAATAGATGGAGTAACATTCAAGTAGAGACGAGAACCTGTGTTAATAGTAGGTCAGCCAGACAAATACAGGCGTTTCTGAAAAACTGCATTAGGCTTTAACTTATCTCATTTTGAGACAGCTTTGAAAGTAGAGCATAAAAAGATTGAAAAGGCTCCCTAACAACATAGTTGTGAATGTCCGCCATGGCAGGGCAGAGGTAGAGAAAAGCCCAGGGGCATAGTAAGCGGGAATGAGATGCGGGTGGACGGATGAAGATGTGATGATGACTGTAATTTCACAACTGTCCCAGACACAGGGCACGCACTGCTACAGACACTCCCGGCCTCACCTGTGCCTTCTCCCAGCTCGGAGTGGCTCTGGCCAACTTCAGGTATGGGCAGTGTGACGGCACCTAGCTCCTGTCCGGCCTTATGATCCTCTCACTTCCTGCCCTAGGGTTTCTTTCCCGACTCTGTAGAAGGACCCCATCTAGGCATGAACACCCAAAGGTGCAAGAAAAGGAAGGCCCCTGGAGCAAACACTTGGTCAATGGCCGATGGGAACGAGGCGGATCAATTCTTCCTCCTTCTCCCCAGCCCACAACCTGGGAGGCAGGCCTCTCAAGGGGAGGGTCCTGCAAACGTATCCATCAGTTGTGCTTGGAGTGTCCAGCTCAATAGCACATTCTCACATGACTCTCTCCCCTTCCCTCCTTCACTTCCCTTCTCCTTCACTTCTACTCTCTGGAATTATCTTCCCTAATACGACATAAACATCTAAGCCCTCTGCTTAATGGGGTACCCAGCCAAGGCAGTGCCTGAGAGCCAACCTCTTTCACTCCAATGCCTGACTTTCATTTCTGCTGCTAGTAGGTGAGACAATAGGAGTAAGCTGGTATAAAATCACTTCCAAAGACACAAGTCAAACCATTCCCCAGAATCTTTTGTCAGTTTGGAGAGAAACACCAGAATATTCAGAGTTGGTCTGGGGGCAGGAGGAGAATACATGTTTAAGGAGGAGGACTAGGATCCATTATTGAACCTGACTCAGTGGCAGGGCCTGCATAATACATTTTGTATCAGTTCTCTGTTGGAACCATCACCCATGTTGACAAGGACCCTGATTCTCGAGGATGTGGAACAGCATCATTAGGGTGGTAGGAAGACCAGCTGGCTCTGGGGTTAAACAACCTAACTCCAATCCTGGCTTCACCAGTTTTCTTCCATGTGATCTTGGGCACACGATTGATCCTCTCGAAGTCTTGGTTTTCTCATCTTCAAAATGGTGGTATTAACGGGACCATTATACTGTTGTTGTGATATGTATAACAAATGATCAAAGATAATCCACAAGCCTCACTTATCATAGTGCCTGGGTTACAGCAAATAGTTAAAAAAAAATTGCTATTGTATTATTGTTGTTGCTCTGTGATAGAGCCTAGATTCCCATGCAAGTGAGTCTGGCTTCAGTGCCTGTGCCACCCCTCACAGCCCACTGCCTATCCCATAGAGAGTGGGAGATTAGCTCAAGGTGCCCACCAAGCCTTCCAAGTTTAGCTCTCCTTATGGAAGCAATAAACACACCACGTGGCCATCCGTCCATCTGAGAGGGAGGGCTGGTTATGGCCTCACTGTGCCATGATCCAGGGACCTCGCCTTTGAAGGGGAGATTGGCTCCCTTACTGAAGTGGTTCTACTACTTAATGTACACAGAAAAGGTTTTGCCTGTGACATACTTGGTACAACAATAAGCCATCCATTCCCTTAAGTCTGTGGCTGATCCAGGAGCTTGGAAAGACATCTAAGGACAAACACACCCCAACTTCCCTGAGCAGGTTCCCCAGCAGCTACAGACCTTGGCAAAACTAAGTGTGTAAGGCTATAAGCAGAGAGGGACGTGGTGACTCTGACCCAGAGTCCAGGACCTTAAGCATCATAGTCTGCTCCCTCTCACACAGGCCCTGGGAGGATTGAAGGACATTTACATATATGATTGGTTCTGATTTATGGTAGTTATGTGCGACAAAGTCACGGGGAACAATGAATTAGCCAATAGTGAACTAGAACTCTCAGGGAAATATAGGGTTAGGTTCCTGCAAGCCTCTGGTCCCAACATTTCTGTCAATCAATCAATACATAACCTTGTTTCATGTGTGTTTCTGTTTAAAGACAACTTATTTAATGTGTATTGTCAACATGTTGACATCGAACTCACAGCCAACAGCTCTCTATCTTATGCCTGATTGAAGCTCATCTAACACACGTATTTTCTCCGTAAGGCACATCACAGCCTTCTGTGCTTAGGGACACTGGACAGCATTTCAGTATTGCACTTGTGGGCCATTTAAAACAGTAAAATTGCCAACAAAAAGCACAAAAATGTGAAAAGTTTGGCACAAAATACCACTGAAAGGACACTTGTTTGTGGCATGAGAGCTGAAACAAGAAGGCAGAGTGTCGTCTTGTTGGGCCTCAGCTGGGAACACGCATGCCAGGTGACTCAAGCTTTTTGCTGCTCTATGCATGTCTACAAATGATCACGAAAGTGCTGTGAGTATCTATTTGGGGGTTACAAATACATTTTAGTGAGGAGGTAAATTCATAAATACTGGATTCCCGCATAATGAAGATCAACTCTGCTTGGGTTTCTGTGTATACATATATACATACAAATATATAGATACTTACACATATATGCATACATATATGTGTATAAAATGCTTTAGCCTGGTGTCTGTACCATACATCCTAGAACGATACAAGTTGTGTGGTTGTTACTGTTTCAGATCAAAATCTGTCAGTAGGCAAAAGTAAATCCTTGTTTTCATGAACTACACGAGCAAGGTGAAATTGAAAGCATGGTCAATATTCAGAGATTAACAAGACTTTCTTCTCTTTGAAAAAAATCTTAAAAATTCACACAGAGAGTGAGGCTGTTTTAAGAAAACACGTAGGAAAAAATTGAATCCTTTCTCTCTGTCATCAAAATGGAAAGACTTCTAGCCTTCTCCTTCAGACAGTTACGCTTCAAAGTCATGGCGGACTCCCTTTCCCCACCTACTGTGTTGACAGGATGCCAGGATTGCCCTGGGCTCACTGGCTGACAGCTTCCCCTGGGCACCACTCAGCTCTCACTCTCCGGCACCAGGCACTCAGCATGAGTTTACTAACCAGCTAGTGCAGGTCACTGTCAGGGACCCAGAGAGATAGGAAGAAGTATGGAGGCCACTCTTGCCCTCCAATGATGCTCCTTCCTCTGGGGAGGAGAGACACATCCACAAGCAGAACAGGTAACAGCAAATTGCTTTGCAGTGTCGCTTAGCAAAAAGTAATACTAATTTCAATGAAAGCTGACATTTATGTAGCACTTACTGCATGCCAAGCACTGCCTAACCTCTCACCCTTCTTCTCCCTTGGACTTGGAGCAACCACCCGAGGAGGCAGGGGCTAGTAATAATCTACTTTCCCCAGAATGAAACTGAATTTCTCAGGTCAAGGAACTGTGCCCTGTGGCCCATAGCTACAGGAGCAGAAGGGGATCCAGAACTGTCCTAAGAGTTCAAGTGACTCACACCCCAGAGTAGAAAGTCTGTGATGCTGAAGGGCAGAGATGAATTTCCAAAGGGAACGCGAAAGAACTTCTCTAAGTCCGTGCTTTATTCACGTAGTACATAAGCTAGCAGAGAGGTCAATTCTCCAGGACAGGATGGATAAGGGCACCTGCCATGCACACACACACAATTTTAATACTTTTACACCAGCCTGGAAGATGTGTTTTCGTTCCCCTCCTAAATGGCAGAGAAGCCCTCCCTGACAGACACGTATCTGAGGTTGTGTATGCCTCCCAAGTGTGGTTTGATATTTAAGGCCAGTGTTTTCTGCCTCACCCCAAAGCAGAGGCTTCTAGCTACTCATCCAAAGATTTTTAGTAAAAGGTCCTCAGAACCGATTATAAAGTGCATTTGTCTCCCTACCAGAACAGAACATTCCAGACATGGAGGGAATGCCTGTGGCTATGTCTTAGCAGAGACGGATTTGCTCCGAAGCAGCCCTCTTTTCCTCCCACTATACTCCTTCCTAACAAGCCACCTGGTCAACCCCACTCAGGTGGCCTCATTAACCAGTGTTTAACCAGCTAAAGCCGAAAAGAGAGAACGACGCCCTATTCATGATTCTCAATTCTCCCATTGACTCTCATCAGGTTCATCTCTTAAGTACAAAAGTAATGCATTCTCGTTGAAATACATTCAAACGATATGCAAATAGACAAAATAAAAAGTAAATGTCTACTACTTCCTTCTCAAGACAACTGCTGCTAACAACTTGGTGAGTGTCCTTCCACTCTTTTTCCGGCACTAAATCAGAAAGTATGTGTTTGTGTGCACGTGCGTGTATTGCATTCGTTTTATAGGTAAAATTAATATCATAAAGTTCATAACTTGTTTACATGTAATACACATAGGAGACCTTTTCATGTCAGAATATCTGTATTTACCTTGTTTTTCTGAGAATACGCAGAGTAGTCCATTATATGGATGCACCATCATTTATTTAACCCAGCGCTGCCCCACTGATCTGAGATGATGGAGATGTCCTATATCTGCACTATAACCTGGTAGGCTCTAGCCACATGTGGCTATTGAGGACTTGAAATGTGCCTTGGGAGACTGAGGGACTAAATTGTTAATTTTTAATTTTCTTTAATTTGATTAATTAAAATTTAAATGTAAATAGTCACAAGTGGCAAGTAGCTTCTGTATTGGAAGGTACAGATTTAATGAGTCCCCTAATTGAAGGGCATACATTAGTTTTTCCCAAATGGTCTCCATTAGATAGTCTGATGGGATACACATCTGCGTGTGTGTGAATATCTGAGTGCCGGCTCATTATTCCCTCATTGAGGTTTTCCCAATACTTTGTGTTCTCTATTAATAATAAGCCAGGTTCCTACAATCTGCATTCATTTCTGATGGAATAAGAGGCAGATGTGCCCATATATTTGCTGTAAACTAGCCTTAAGGCACAGAGCTTCCTACGTGCATTTAGCGTCCCTTTTGGAGTCGCACAGTTGCCCTGCAGCAACCCACCAGGCTGGACCTTCTACAAGGGGCCACTGCAGATAGCCAGGCTTTCACCAAGGAAGTGCCTGCAGTAATCCCCCACTTGGGAAGAAGGGTCTGCTGGCTGCCTGGCAAGAGAATGAGCCGGCAGCAACCTCTTTACTCAGCGCTTACAATAACACGTCATTAATAGTGCTCATATTAAAGCACGGCAAGCAATATTTTAGTCCATTTCTTAATGTCCCTCAATTACCCATTCCTGCCTGTTCCTGCCTGTCCCCAGAAAAGCATAAATAAGGGGCTGGGCTGCACTTCACGTCATTAGGCTGTGATCAGAGCTAATCTGTTTCGATGGATGATAAAGTGGGTCCTCAGGATTCTCTCTCGCTGCAACATGGAAAGGGGAGACCTTGATGCCAACCCCACTGGGTCAGCATGAACAACGAGCCGATGCTGGAACGGGATGAGAGGAGGCAAAGGAAATGGACAGCTGTATCCCTCCGGCATGAAACATCACAGGGACCCCTGGGCAATGCTCACACTCAGAGGCCCCTTCCTTCGCAGACAGTGGGGCTGCTGTGAAGGAGCCAATGTCACATTCCAGAGAGTGAAGATGATGGTGGGCATTTGGTGTGTTTTTATGACTTCTTCAATGAACTTAATAGATTTTTTGTAAAAACCTAATGAATATCAAATTCTAACCAGTTACATCCTTCCAAAAGCTCTTCTCATCTTTGTTAACATCCCCATATATTTTACTTTTATTGCCGGAACAAAAATGTAGCAGCATCCACAGACCTCTAAATAAAGGAAGGAGAAAAAAATCCCCCACAATGCTGAAAGCCCTACAAATCAAACCGTTTTCATTTTTCCGTGCTGCCTTTCTGTCTTTGTTCGTGGGTATACATAATTTATGTCTGAAGTTGCTCCGCTGTCTTTGGTGCAGGTAGGCAGCGAATGGGATTAAATATAACTCAGCCTGACGGCATATTTTCTTCTGGGCCTCAGGTTCTCTTATTTCTTCCACTTCGCCCCTGACCTCTGACCGTTTCTGTTTTGCCGGGTTTTGCTCTAAGATTAATCCCTGTGCCCCTGTTGGACCGCGGCTGGTTTGACTGGCTCTGGCCAGCCAAGGCTCCCTTGTGGATTTCCCCCACCCCCTTGCAGGCACAGGAATCCTCATATTGGGTGGTTGGAGCAAATGGCTATTATGATTGGTGGTTCCTCTGTCATATTTGGTTGTTAAACATTTTAAATAGCCCCCCTTACACATCCAAGTGTGTCCGCCTTGACTTAACTTACTTTTGATACTCAACTTCCATATTCCCACATTTTGATTGTTTTACTCTATCTGCCTGATCCATGTTGATCTTTGGGTTCCGAGTCTTGGACAAACCAGCGTATTCAATTCATTGAGGTTCCCTGGCTCCTGTGATTTCTGGGCCACCTTTCTTCTCTCCTTCCTTTTCTCAACAGTTTCCTCTGAACATGGAACTTTAGCTAAGTTGGTTGCAATCTATAGAATAAATGTAATCCTGCTTTCTGCTTTATAAAATTAACATCATTTTTTCCAATGCTGCTATATAAGCCTCCCAATTACAGTTTTAATTTTCTATTGGATTGATGTTCTATAACTCCTTAACTATTCTCCTAAAGCAATGGTTCTCAGTGGAAGCAACTTTGCACCCCACCCCCAGGGAACGCTTGACTATGTCTGGAAACATTTTTGTTTGTTACAGGTTGGGGGTTGCTAATGGCATGTAGCGGGTCAAGGTCAGGGTCGCTTCCAGACATCCTAATATACACAAGGCAGCCCCTCTGACAAAGAATCATCTGGCCCAAAATGACAACAGTGCTAGAATGGAGAAAATCTGCCCTAATGCTTAACATTCAGATTTTCCCAGGTTTTTGTCACAACATTTTCATGTGTCCTCAAGTCCATCTTACTCATTGCTGTGGTCCCAGTGCCTCACACAGTACCTGGAGCATGACGGGCTCTTGTAGATATGGTGTTTTATTTCTTTCGGATTATTTCTTTAAGGAAAATTCCCATAAGGGAGTTTATATTCATGCACGTGGTTTTTACACATTTGCAACAGTTAGTATATATCCTTTCTTTTTCTATAATTTACATTTTTACATTATTTTGTGTGTGTGTGTGAGGAAGATCGTCCCTGAGCTAACATCTGTGCCCGTTTTCCTCTATTTTGTTTGTGGGATGCTATCACAGCATGGCTTGATGAGCAGTGTGTAGGTCCGTGCCCAGGATCCGAACACAAGAACCCTGGGCCACTGAAGTGGAGGACACAAACTTAACCACTATACCACTGGGCTGGCCTCTTTACGTTATTTTTTATATCAATTTACACTTCGAAGTGGACTACACACTGCCACTTGTAATAACTTTGTGCAAATGCACCCAGATGACACATAGGCTCAACCACCGCTCTTCGCTTCTGTGGCCTTGCCTCTGCCATTCCCTTCTCAATGCCAGCTCCATCTTTCCATTGTTACGATTAATGCTTATTCACGCCTGTTTGTTAAGGGTGTGTTTCTATCTGTGGGGTAATTTCTATGAGGTTGAAAGTGAGTATTCTGACTCCAGCGTTTTAAAAGGGGAGAGGGGAGTAGTGGGACATGGGTCAAATAGAGAAGTAACACCATCTAGATGCTGAACACAGGTGATGCTAAATCTTTGAAGAAGTTATATCAACCATTGGGAACCATCAGCAGCTATGTATGTTTTTTCTCCTGACATCATTTTCTATAAAATGGGGATAAAAATACCTATTCCACCTCATTGGTCGCCTCCCTGCTCACAGCCAGTATGAACCGACCCAAGATGATGACTGGGAAAAGGTTAGAGCCAGCACAAGACAATGGAGAATGCTCTGGGGCTTTGATCAAAACAGTCCAAGAAAATTCACCTCCTTGAGAACCTTCTCAGGGGCTAATTTATCTGAATATCAAGAATATAATCTAAATAGAATTACAGAATCCTCACCACAAACACAAAGAAGAAATGTATATTTTCTTCATTGTGCTTTCTTTTGTTGAGCATCTATTTTGTACCAAGCATTGGGAATGCAAAAAGGAGCAAAACACACTGAGCATACATTCAAATAGAGAGAAATGATTATGACAAAACATCATGGCATCCACCATGTGGGTGCAGGGTGGGGTCCTAAACTCTTTAGGTATAATTTAATCCTCACGACTGCTCTAGGATCAGCGCTATTTTACATCATTTAAGATGTGGAAAGTGAGGCACAGAGAGGTTAAATAACTTGCCTGAATTCACACACCTAGTAAGCAACAGAGGTGCAATTTAAACTCAGGCAGCCTGACTCCAGTCTTGGCTACTAAGCTATACTCTCTCTTGAGACAGGTATGGAAAGAATTAAGAGTATTAAAATGCTGCCAAGATGGGATTTATCCTAGGTATTCAAGGCTGGCTTAAGATTCAAAAATCAATTAATGTAATTCATCACCTAAATAGGCTAAAGAACAAAAATCACGTGATCATATTAGTAAATACAAAGAAAGCACTTTGCAAAATCTGACACCTACTCATGATAAGAGCTCGCAGCAAACTAGGGATAGAGGAGAACTTTCTTGATTTGATAAAGAATGTCTACAAAAAACCTACAGCTAACATCATATTTAATGGTAAGAAATTTGAAACTTTCCCACTAAGAACAAGGCAAGGATGTCCCCTGTCACCACTCCTTTTCAACCTTGTACTGAAAGTCCTAATTAATGCAATAAGACAAGAAAAGGAAATAAAAGGTATACTGATTGGGATGAAAGAAATAAAGCTGTCTTAGTTTGTAGATAACATGATCATCTACGTAGAAAATCTAAAAGAATCAACAAAACTGGAAATCAGTGATTATACCAAGTTTGCAGGAGACAAACTTATTATGCAAAAGTCAATCACTTTGCTATATACCAGCAATGCACAAGAGGAATTTGAAATTAAAACCATAATACCATTTACTTTAGCACCCCAAAAATTAAATACTTAGGTATAAATCTAACAGAATATGCACAAAGTCTATATGAAAATAAAGTACAAAACTCTGATGAAAGAAATTAAACAACGAACTAAACAGAGAGATATTCCATGTTTGTGGATAGGAAGATTCAATATTGTCAACATATCAGTTCTTCCCAATTTAATCTATACATTCAACACAATCCCAATCAAATCCAAGCAAGTTATTTTGTGGATATCAAGAAACGGATTCCAAAGGTTTTTGGAGGGGCAAAGAACCCAGAGTAGCCACCACAATGCTGAAGAAGAACAAAGTCAGAGAATTGACACAACAATTTCAAGACTTCCTATAAAGCTACAGTAATGAAGACAGTGTGGTGTTGGTGGAAGAGCAGACAGAAAGATCACTGGAACAGAACAGAGAGCCACAGAAACACAGTCAAACAATCTTTGAAAAAGGAGCAAAGGCAGTCTTTTCAACAAAGACTATCCAGCTAGAACAACTGTATATCCAGTGCAAAAAAATGAATCTTAGATACAGATCTTACATCCTTCAAAAAAATTAACTCAAAATGAATCAAAGACCTAATCGTAAAACACAAAACTACAAAACTCCTAGAAGGTAATGTAGGAGTAAACCTAGATGACCTTTGGTATGCCAATGACTTTTTAGATGAAACACCAAAGGCAGAATTCAAGAAAGAAAGAATTAATAAGCTAGACTTCATTAAAATTAAAAACTCCTGCTCTGTAAAAAACACTGTGAAGAGAATGAGAAAATAAGGCATAGACTGGGAGAAAATATTTGCAAAAGACATATCTGACAAAGGGCTGTTATCCAAAATACGTGGAGATCTCTTAAAACTTAGCAATAAGAAAACCAAGAAACCAATTTAAAAAATGGGCCAAAGACCTTAACAGACATCTCACCAGAGAAGATATGCATATGTCGAAGAAGCATATGAAAAGATGCTCGACATGGTATGTCGCCAGGAAAACGCAAATGAAAAAAACAGTGAAATACCACTAGACACCTATTAGAATGGCCAAAATCCAAACCACTAACCCCACCAAATGCTGATGAGGATATGGAACAACAGGAACTCTCATTCATTGCTCATGGGAACACAAATGGTATAGATAATTTGAAAGACAGTTTGGCAGTTTCTTACAAAACCAAACATACTACAAAATCTAGTAATTGCGCTCCTTGTTACTTGCCCAAAGGATTGAAAATTTATGTCCATACAAAAAAACCTTCACACAGATGTTTATGGCAGCTTTATTCATAATTGCCAAAACTTGGAAGCAAGCAAGATGTCCTTCAGGAGGTGAATGGATAAATAAACTGTGGTACATCCAGACAATGGATTATTATTCAGCAATAAAAAGAAATAAGCTATTAAGCCATGAAAAGATGTAGAGGAAACTTAAATGCACATTACTAAGTGAAAGAAGCCAATATGAAAAGGTATAATTCCAATTATATCACATTCTGGAAAAGGCAAAACTATAGAGATAGTAAAAGGATCAGTGGTTGCCAGGGGTTCAGGAGGAGGGAGAGATAAAAAGGAAGAGCACAGAGCAATTTTAGGGGAGTGAAATTATTCTATATGATACTATAAGGACAGATACACCTCATTACACATTTGTGAAATCCATAGAATGTACAACATCTAGAGTGAAGCCTAATGTAAACCATAGACTTTGAGTGATAATGATGTGTCAATGTAGATTCATCAATTGAAACGAATGCAACACTCTGGTGAGATTTGCTAGCGGGGGAGGCTATGCAGATATAGGAGCTGGGGCATATGCAAAAACTCTGTACCTTCCACTCAATTTTGCTGAGACCTTAAAACTCCTCTTGAAAATAAAGTCTATTTAAAAATTTTAAAAATATATACAACCAGGTGCAAACCTGACTCCCTCTTCAGCCTCTTATCTCATCACCATCATCATCAACACAAATACACACTTGAACACCATTCAGATGCAACCAGGTGCACCCCTGCCTCTCTTTCTAGCCACACTGAGCTGGCTGCCATTCTCTCCCCATCTTATGCCTTTGAACCCCAGATTTCTCTGCTTGGAATCGCCCTCTCCATTCCCACATCCCCAGCTTTGTTCGACTTTCTCCAACATGGTATCTAGTCCCAGCTCAGATGTCACCTTTTCACTCTCCCACCCCAACTGCACAGCTTTCTCTGTATTCCCAAATCAAAATCAGAGCTCAAGCCACTAGCCCTGCACTTGCCATTCTGCACATTAACTCTCTGCTTAATTCTCTGTCTCTTCCATTGACCTGAGACATCCCTCGGGCTAAAAGGTGTGTCAAAGTGTCCCAGAACCTCATGCAGACCCTGGCAGATAGCAGGTGCTCACTAAATGCTAGCTGAAACTTAAAGCACATGAGACTGAGACCTTAAGATATCCTATTTCCACTGATTCCTATATGGGTGACCTTGACTGCTCTGGGCCTCAGTTTCCCCCACTTAAAACACGGAATAACAATAATAGCAATGTCTATGTCATTGGTTGTTGTGAGGACTGAATGAGTTAATATATGTAAGATTAAGATATGTAAATAAGAAAACAGGCTATGGAGCAGGTGAGCTTCTGCAAGCTTCTAAATTGCTTTGGCTTCTTCTATGGCACATAGCAACAAATGATGTCATCACTTTGCCCTCCCCCAACCAATAGCTTCCCATCACTCTCAGAATAACATTCAAATCCTCCCTGTGACCTATTCTGCCTTCTGATCTTATCTCCCATTCTTGGTGCAGCCACTGTGGTCGCCTTGCCATTTCCGGGACACACCAGGCACATTCCTGCTTCAGGGACTTTAGTCTTGTTCTCTGCCCTGGCATATTCTTTCCCCCACAGACCCACATGGCTATCTCCAACACTTCAGGAAGGTCTCACTTGAAGTGTGTCTTCTAGGGGGACCTCCCCTACCCTCCATCCCCAAGGAAAGGAGCATCCTCATCACACGTTATCCCTCAAAGTACCTTGGTTTTTGTGCAGCACTTAAGACTAATGGACTTTTTTTACTGTTTGCTGTCCCGCTAAAACAAAAGCTCCATGAAGGCAGGGACCTGGCTGTGTCCATTGCTGTTTTCCTGGTTAGACCATACCTGGTGCACAGTAGACGCTTGATAAATGTGTTGAATGAATGGATGAACAGATGAATTCCCTGATACAGCGGGAAAGGAAGGGAAATTGCCTTGGATTTCTTTCTGAATTCCCTCTCCAATACCTAGGGGAGCCACCAGCCTCATGGCTTATTAGTTACATGGCCTTGGGCCTCAGCTACTTCATCTGTATAATGGCTACAGTCAGAGCACCCACCACAATGCTGTTGCCAGGAGTAAATGAGGTGATGAGGAAAGCACTTGGCACAAGGCAAGGCACATGGCAGTCACTACATGTTTCCCATGTTTAGTAATCTGAGAGCCTGTTCTCACCCCTTCTGTGCCCCTGGTGATCTAGCACCCAAAGGGTTTGTTCTGAATGTGAAAAGAACCTATTAAAATCCTGATTCCTCTTTTTAAGGACACGCATTCATATCCTTACCTACAGCCTGCTCCCCTGGGGATTTCTGCCCTCAAATAAAGGTTGTCAAACATTTTAAATGTTATTAAATTGTCCAGTAAGTGGGAATGCCCAAAGCAGACAGCCAGTCAATCAGGATTATGCGAGAGCTTCAAAAAGACAGAATGAAACCATTATTAGGTTTAAGAATATTGCGCTGCCTCTCCCACACAGCCTTTATCTAAATCTTCATTTAATTGGCAGCCTTCAGCACCGTCAGAATTGCATTCTGAGAACCAGGAGAAGTTTTCAAACATTCACGCAGTGTCATATGCTTGGCTCACAACTACTCAAGGGGAAAGAGCGATCCCTTCTGTAAGGGATTTGGGGAATGCCCTTACCACTGACTCTGCAAGGGCTGGGGAACTGACCTTGAATAGAACAAGAAACCACCAAGGCCACATAAACTCCAACATGCTGCCCGGGGTTTAAGGCAGAGAAATGGGATCTGCCCTCTCCCCACGCTCTACAGGTGGCTCCTTGAGGGTGAGAATTGGTCCCTTCCGTCCCCGTATCCTCTGAACCTCCTGCACTGCCTGGCACATCATGGGCGTGAAATAGATGTCTCTGGAATGATTCATGCCGATCTCCATGGTTTCATGTAATAAGAGAAATCAGCTGTTGGGCCCAAGTGTTTCTATCCCAGTGGTTCTAACCACCAGAGGCTGGGCTGGAAGAGAAATCTTCTGATTTCTTCCCATGTCTTCTCCTGGCCCCCACCTTTCAGTTTATTAACAAGTCTATTTTTTTATTTTTTTGAAGATTGGCACCTGAGCTAACAACTGTTGCCAATCTTCTTTTTTTTTCTTTCTGCATTTTCTCCCCAAATCCCCCCTGTACATAGTTGTGTATTTTAGTCATGGGTCCTTCTAGTTGTGGCACGTGGGACAACACCTCAGCATGGCCCAATGAGCGGTGCCGGGTCCACAGTCAGGATGTGAACCGGTGAAACCCTGGGCCACCAAAGCAGAGCGCATGAACTTAACCACTCGGCCACGGGGCCGGCCCATAACAAGTCTCATTGACTGCAATGTATGTACCTCCTAAACTCCGATCTGTCTCACCTCTCCTCCTTCAGGGCCTTGAAGGGAGTCTTCGGCCTTCCTCTCTGGGACTATTGCAAAAGGCACGGAAAAGTCTCCTGCCTTGCACCCTGGTGCAGGCGTAAGCATGCTGATTATTGGAAAACCCAGACTTGACAGCATCATTCTGCTGTTTAAAAATCCCTGGTGGCTCCCACTGTCATCAGAGCATCATGTCTCTGAATCAGTCCAGCCCCCTCCCCTGCTGTTCCCTCCCACCCCCACAGCCCCAAGTCCTGGGCTTCGGCCACACCGAACAACTCGCAGCCTTCCCAAGCCCCAGTTGCCATCTGCCTCCACCCATGCCTTCCTTCCTGCTGCAGGCTTTGTGCAAGCCCATCAGGTCCCATTTTCTGACCCCCTACTTCCTGTTGATCCTTCCGAACCCAGTTCAAACATCATCTCCCCAGAGAGGCTTCCTCCATCTCTCTGTCTGCTCTCTCTGCAAGGTGGGCCGGTGTCTCCTCTGAACTCCCAACGAGACTGAAGCTGAACACGCCTTATCTCTTTATTTCTCATTTAGATTATACTGAGGCACTAAGAAAGTGTGCAAAAGCCTCAGAGCCCACTCAGTATTTTCCACAAGCACTGCGGTCGAGAAATAAAACACCATCAGGTTCTCAGAAGCAGCCCTCCCGACTTCTTTACAACCACTTTGGAAAACGGTCTGGCGGTGCCTATCAAAGCCTAGATCAAACGGTTTTCCAGAGTGGTCGTATTCCCAGGCCCTTTCATCCTCTGTTGACAATGTTGATTGTCTCGTCTGCTTCACCTTCTGAATTCTAAGGTCCTGGGGTCAGCGACTATAATTTGGTCACCTTCTTATTGCCAGCTCCCATCACAGAACTGTTACATAGTAAGCACTCTATAAATGTTGAATGAATGAATGAGAGAGAAGGGTAAAGAATATGCACTCTCTGTTTGGACGGTGGTCTTGAATTTCTTCTGATCGATGCTTTGTTTAAATGAACTCTCCTATTTGGAACCCACAGTAGTGACACGATTCTGGGATTCCCATCAGAAGTCACAAAAGACCAGGTGTCCTCTAGAGATCGTCCGAGGAGGAAAAAAAAGCTTTAAAGGTCATCTGTTTTAATGAGAAAAAACAGAATTCTGGGTAAAGCAGGACAGTTAAATTGGTTTGACAGCCAACCTCAGCAGCAAACACAGCTTCCAGTATCTTCTTAGATTGGTTCATTTTCCAAGATCTGTGATTTTTAAATGAGGAGTAAGATCAAAGGTCAACCTTACCCCCTGGAGCACAAGCTAAGCATGTGCTGTAATCACATCACAGAGTGAACTTCAAAAGCCCGCAGTGTAATGACGGCAACCACCTGTCTATCTTCAAGCCGGATGAATGGCTTTCTGATGCCATCAATCAGGAAAGAAGATGTATAAAGAGCAGCCGATCCTTATTTAACCAACCCCTTCTCATCTTGTCATGAATAAAAAGCAGATGCACAATCCCGGCCCAGGTGAGAAACAGAAGCTGCTGGAAACTGCCAGGAGGCCTGTTATTTTCCTGTAACCTTTCAGAGCCTGGAGGTGTCATCCGTGACAGCCCAGAATGACAAACCAATAATGCCTTTCCAAAGCACAGGACTTCAGGGAAATGAAGAACCCAGTCTACAATGTGAGCCCCCTTTCCCAGAAGCTGAGCCTTGCTCTGAGGACAATGATCTCCTTAGAAGGTGCGGTGACATTAGCCTGTTCTGAGAACGTTGCTTTGATGACCGTGAATGGCAGAGGAAGGTAGCAACAACAGGTTGTCCCAGAAAGTTGTGGCTTTCAAAGTGCAAATTGGAACCTGTGGTCTTCAAGACGATGAAAGTCCCCAAATGTCTTCTCACTGGACAGAGCTGGTCCTTCCTGAATTCTCAGTCATGTCTCATCTCCCCTCCAGGCCAAGATCACATTTCTAGCACCCTGTTCTATTGTCAGTACCAACAACCCATCCTAACTCCTAAGGTCCAGGGCTAGAATCACCCCCTCCCTGTTGCTTCTGGGAAATCACAGGGCGTTGTTTCTCCTATTGAAGGCACAGCCACCGCGAGGTGCTGATAGCGGAGAAAACCTGCAGAGTAGGATGCGAAGCTGTCAGCCCCAGCTCTAGCCCCTATAACTACCTGTGTGTCTCTGTTCAATGGCTTCCCCTCTCTGAGCCTCAGTCTCCTCATCTGTCAAGCGGGAAAGCAACCCTCTCCTGATTGAAGATTGAGACAATGCACAGCAAGCTCTTTTCTCAGAGCCTGGCACACGTAATGAATAGACACCATCTTCCTCATGCAAGAAAATCACAGCATAGAGTCAGGGGATCTCAATTCGAATCCTAGTTCTGAAAATTACTTGCTGAAGAAGACAGGTTCCTGAGGTTCAGTTTCTTTAACTGCAAAACCTCATCTGTAGCCTCCTAAGGGTTGAGTGAAAATCAATGAAAATGTTGTCCATGAGCATGTGCACAAACTGCGAACTCCTCAGGTGTAAAATGAGAGGAATCTCAGTAGCTCCAACATGGAGGCTTCAGTTAGACGCTGCGTATGTCAGTACTTGTTGAGTGCTTGATACATAGATGGTGCTCCATAACTGTTAGCTATTTTTTATTTTTATTTTTTGAGGAAGATTAGCCCTGAGCTAGCATCTGCTGCCAATCCTCCTCTTTTTGCTGAGGAAGACTGGCCTTGAGCTAACATTCGTACCCATCTTCCTCTAGTTTATATGTGGGACGCCTACCACAGCATGGCTTGCCAAGCGGTGCCATGTCCGCACCCAGGAACCAAACTGGGGAACCCCGGTTAGTTATTTTTTAACTTATTTATTAGTGTGTCATTTACTTAAATAATAATTATTAGAGCACAAATGATGATGGTTGTACTTAGTCTCACCACCAAAGGAAACTGAAGTTCTATCCTTGGAGAGACTATGTCAAGCTGACAGTGTCTCCCTGGGGCCCCTGCTGCCATCAGGGGAATGTGTCTAATGGCGGGGGGGCACTTTACAACTCGTCTTTCCCCTGCAAATCCATGCAATAGGTAGAGACCAGCTGTGCCAGATAAGGCTCATTAACATGGAGAGAGAAAGCCCATTCTAGCCCAGCAAAGCACGCTCCCCAATTTCATCTGTTTTTTCTGTTTATTTTTTTAACTTTCCCACTTAAACCGTTTGCTGCCCTGCCCCATTGGGCCTCCAACCAGCCTGAACTGGTTCTCTTGCAGCCTGGAGCCTCAGAGGGCGCCTCTACTGCCCGGTGCGAGGATTGATTTTTACGTTATGCAAAATCAATCCAGGGCGTGCAGTTTCTCTGGTGGCTCAGCCTCAGAGAGAACCCTTTCTTGGTGGGTTATAGGATTGCAAAGGGGAGGAGCAAGCGGGCTGAGCACAGGCTGAGCGGGAGAGGCAGGGGGATTAGGGAAGAGAGCAGATCAGAGAAAGGTGTTAAATTGAACCTCTTCATCCCAATAGCGGAACATTTTGGGGCTCAGCTAATCCTAAACCAAAATAGCCAGGGTAGGGGTTGCACTCAGAAGGGCCAAGTGTCTGGGTTAATAAGGCTTTTAGGATTCCTCATGCCGAGTCTGAGATGTGCAGACTTCTCCAAGCATCAATTATAAGAGCATAAAACTTTCTGGAATGGAGAAAGGGCGCTGAGTTCACAGCACTTGCTGGTGAGAGATGGATCTTCATCCACCCCCTCTGAATCTTCCAAGTGCTTGTTATTTCCCTCCCCCAGCCATTCTCCAGTGCCTCCGAAACTCCTTCCAACTTTGCTTTAATGAGCAGCCTCTGCTTATTAACTCTTTGGTCAAAAAGCGGGGAAAAAACCGTGCAACCCAATACACCTCATTTCTTGCAAATTGAAGAAGATTAGTTTCCAACTAACACAGCTCTGCATAGCGTCTTACACAAAATCTATTTTCTCCGGAAGGATGGGAGAGCTGATCACTTGCTCTCTTGTTCCAGGCGGTGTGATGTTGGGGCTCCAGGTGTACTTTCTTAGGGCACATTCTTTAAGTGACTGAGCCTCAGTTTCTTGATCTATAGCTTGGGGCTGTTTCCCAAGAAATGGCATTTCTTTGGCAGTTAAGGATCAGGATCCGTGCCCAGTTTGGATTCACAGTGTGCAGGCACTGTGTTCAGCATGTTACCTGCTTCATTTCATCCTCCTAAGAAGCCTTTGAGATGGGAGTTGTTACCATCCTCCCCATTTTACAGGCGAGGGGACTGATGTAAAGACAGTTACGGGATTTGCTCAAGGTCACAGGGTGGTGGAGTTGAGAGGCAAGCCCAGGCAGTCTGGAGTCCTCGTTCTTAACCAATAATTATGGTTTCTTTTTCCATTTCTCTCTTCTCCTTCCTTGTGTTCTCTCCCATCACCCCTCCTTCCTAATGTTGCATCTATTCCTTAGGCTTATGCCTGTTTGTAAGCTCATGCATGGTCTGACTAGTCATTTCATAGCTTCCCCCACCATGTCCTGGTCCCTCAGTTGCCCATGCAGCTTAAGCCTTCTTCCCATCACCTGACGGGAATTGCCTTCTCAAAGACAACCAGTGACCACTCCTTCTTCTTGCAGAATCTAGCGCATTCCCCAGGTCCCTTCCTTGTTTACTTTCTAAGTTATCTGTAACTTCCTTCTTGAAATTCCCTTTTTTCTACTTTGACATTATAATATGCTACATTTCTTCCCCCTTACCGTGCTTACAAATCCACTCATCCAACATCCATCCACCCATTCATCCATCCATGCATCTGTTAGGCCACCCACCCATCCACCCACCCATTCATTCATCCAGCCAGCGCATCCATCTATCCATCCACCCACCCATGCATTCAGCCAGCCAGCCATCCTCCAGCCAGCTGTCCATCCACCTTTCTAGTTCCTTTAACAATTACCTTATCTGAACTCAGATTCTCTGTGATCTTGGACAAGTGGTTTTACTTCTCTGATTTTCTATTACCTCACTTATAAAACAGAAATATTAAGAACATAGCTTATAGGATTGTTCTTAGGTTTAAACGAGACAGCAGATGTAAAGAAACCTGGCTCAAAGAGTGCTCAACACATATTTGTTGTTCCATTATGAATTTTCTCCCACTCAATCAGCCTTAAAATTTTGAGATCATTTCTGGCATTTTTCTCTTTCTTCCCCATCATCCCATTCAACACCAAGCCTCTAAAATCAGTCTCTCCTTTCCACACTCCCTACGACCCTTATTCGCTCACAAGCTGGACTTCTCGTCTTGGGTCTTTCCTGATCCAATCCATCTTCCACACCACCCCTACATTAATTTTTCTGAAATATCATTTTTCGTTATATTATTCCATTCTTCAAAGCCTCCACTGACTCTCCACCACCTATTTTGTTGGAAATTCTTTTTCTTCTTTCACTTTTTCAAATTTATTATACTTTTTATTATAAATGTGATACAAGCACCTCAATGGAGATTTGCAAACTAGAGAGAAACAGTAACTCAGAAACCCATTACATGAACAAAACTGAAGTTAGGATTTTGATAAATTTCCTTTCAGGCTCTATCCCTCTTTTCCATATATAGAGACTTTTGTTGCTTAGTAGGAATCCTACTCTACACGCAATGTCCAGTTCCGTATTCCTTTCTCACTTACATGGTTTTCCCCTGCCATTATAGTCTCCGTAACCTTCCTTTTTAATGGCTATGTAATATTCCATTGAGTTGCTTAACCAGTTTCCATTTGCAAGAAATTTAGCTTATTTGTTGAGCACTTCAGAGAGCCAGGTACATGGCACACACTCAATAAATGTTGGGTATTGTTATTATTTCCAAACTGGGATATCACATGGGATGCAGAGAATTATTTCTGGACATCATTTTTGTATTTAGCTCTGTTTGTTGAACTTGTCTGACGTAGATTACTGGCCCAAGGGACATGACTGTTTTTATGCCTTCTCATACTGCCTACAGCAGACGTCTTCCCACCCACTCCAGAGCCTATATCCCTCTGGCCTTTCTACTAGAGGGCTGGCCCAACTTCCAGCTGCAAGAATCTACACGTCTTTGCTGAGGGCTTTCTCTGAGACCAGAGTCCACCCCCAGCAGTCCAGTAGTGCTCAAAATCAATGCCACCTGCAGCAGCCCCAAAACAATGGCCACCCAGATTTGTGGCATAAAGTCCAGAGGCCCCATGATCCTCAGGTGGTATAACTCTGAAAGGTTCCACCCTGGCTCCCAAAGGTCCCCAGGGGAATGAAGCTCCAGGTACCCACAGTAGCAACTGGCTAAATAGCAGACCCTTTCTGTGGCCGCCCTCCCTTCCTTGCTTCATTTCCCCGACCGCCTACAGCTTTCCCAGGATCACCTCCTAGATTAAAAGTGCACTCAAATCCTCTTCTCAGATCTGCTTTTGAGGGAACTCAGACTGAGACTCTGACACTTACAAATGGCTAACAACCATCATCTGCTAAATCCTGTCTATGTGCCTTCTCGAAGAACCAATTTCCCTTTTCCAAGACCTTATTGTTTGCTAGACCAAGATTTTACAGGTTGTCTTGAATGTCCATCCCAGCCCCATCAGATAGGTATCATGGCCCTCATTTCATAGTTCTGACAACTGAGGCACAGAGAGGTTAAGCTACTTAATCCCAGGTGCAGTGGCAGAGCTAGGATTCAAGCTGTAATTCCACCTTCGTCCAAGGCCAGAGCCTTAACTGCCTTGGTGTACTGCCAGGCACTGCCCTGTAGCAATAGTGAGACCCCGTTGGGTCAGATAACACTGATACTATTAATAGCTGCCATCCCTGTAGTGCTGATCCAATTTCACACTGTGTTCACATTCATTGTCACCCAGAACACCTCCACACTGCCCCTGAACACGCTACGAGTATTTTTACCTCCAATTTGGACTATGCTTCCCTCCAGTTTGTAATAACCTCCCTTGCTTCTCTATCTGGCTAAATTCTATCTCTCCCCCTGTGGTCTTGATCCCACACCTTTTGCTTCTGACTCTTCCCACATCCACTACTGGCATTCCTGACTCTGCCTCTGACTCAGTTTCCTCATCTGTAGATGGGGACAATGGTAAGACCCACTTAATAGGGTTGAAGGAAAGCATCTAGCACAGAGCATCCTTTATCAAAGGCAGGTAAAAATAGCATCTATGCATACAATCACCCTGACGTCCTATAACTTCTCTTCTCACCACCTTCTAGAACTCAACTGACTTCCATTTCTTTGCCCCACATTTCACAGACCATTTCTAATAAGGCAGCACTGGTAAATTAAAGTGAAGCAACAGAAAAAGTTATCCAAAGTTTGTAAACAAGACCAAAATGATTGATGGCAATCTTTTGAATATCATTCAGGGACAAAGGTCACCAGAAGATGTCTAGGATCAGGTTCTTAGTTCATCTCATTGTTTGCTCTCCATTGAAGGCCCCAGACTTAGTGAAGTCACCAGTTACTTGTTGATTTTGTCCAGTAGAGATGCAAATAAGCTCTGTCTACTGAAACAGATAACACCAAAGATTTAGGTATGTTGCACATTAACTAGTTTTTTTGTAACTCAGGAATTTCATCCTAGCATTTCTTTCTTAAATTGTTCATAAATATCCTAGCTTCTTAGATGCCCTTTGAAAGTGTCATCACATCTTACTGGTTTCCTCGTAAATTAATGAATTAATGTTTATATTTACCTGAGAGTCATGGTTTTACCTTTTGAAAAATTACACACACATAGCTTCTACCAGCTATCTTTACACAAATCCAAGTTTGGATTCTGTCTTCCTAGTAATTTAAGATGGGGTAGAGATAAAAATTCCTGAGTATGCTGGGTGAGTAGCAAGTTCTGCACATAGACCAGCTTTTCCCAACCTCACACTATTGACATTTGGGTCGGGACAATTCTTTATGGTGGGGCTGTCCTGTGCACTGCAGCATACTGAACAACATGCCTGGCCTCTACCCGCTAGATGCCAGCAGCACCCCCTCCCCAAGTTGTAACAACCAAACGTGTCTCCAGATATCACCACGTGTCCCCTGGTGGCACAGCTGCCGCAGGTTGAGAACCACTGGTGTAGACCACACTTCATAAGTAAGAATCATGGGCAGATATCTGAAGGATCAGCAAAGATTCACAAGGGCACTCAAAGAATTATTCTGGGTGGGCTTCAAAACCCCATGGCTGTAGACCTAGCTGTCCTTGGGCTCTTCCCACGGACGCAGCAGTGTTGTTGTGTTTCTATCATTCTTCTGTAATCTGAGTCTGTAATCTCAATCAGCATCTGCAGCATCTACATCTGTCTGGTTTACGTTAGAATCCTTAAAGCCAAGAATAGACCCTAGAATTTGGTAGGTGCCAACAGTGACTAGTGCTTAGTAGGTGTAATATATATGTAAAATATACATATATTTATGTGTACATATGAATATGTTATGTATGTATGTGTATATGTGTGTCTGGCATATACCTATATGTGTTATGTATGCGTATGTTATATATGTATATATACATTCCTGTGTATATTGCTGTGTGTGTATATGTGTGTATGCATGTATAGATATGCTATGTATGTGTGTGGTACATGTATATGTATATATGTGTGTATATATACTATACATTGCAAACACACATAAATATAAAATCTAAGGAGGTGGCTGCCAAGTCAGATGAAGGGTAGCAGAATATGCCACCCCAAAATATCCCACTTTGGTAACAGGATTATTTTGAGCTGAAGGCAACTGAAAAGAGGCAGATACAAGAAAAGTTTGCTGTCATCCTCCTTTTCACCTAAAAGCAGGACATAATTTTACAAAGGTGCCATCTTCCCCTCTCTACCAAGGACAAAGGTTAATCCCTGGAGACAGCTTTAGATCCTCCCAATGGAGAAGGCACCAACTAAACCTGCATAGCAAATCTTCCTCTTGTTTATCCTGTTTTTCCTGGGCACCTCCCCATAACTGGCCTCCTCCACACCCTTCTTTCTCTTGTCTTTATCTTAAGATGGTATTTAAACTGGAGTTCTAAGTGATAAATAAATGACAAGCAATAGGATAAATTGGAGTATATGAGGAGGCCATTTGGGTTAAAACTAATTCAGCCTGACTTTGTCTTTCCAAAAGGGCCTGACATGGCCTGTCGAGCATGCATTGTACATCTGCTTTAAATATTTACCGTGTCTCAAAGCCAAGAATGATGCCCCTAAAGGTGGGGATGTAACTTCCTCCCATATTGGCATTTCTTTAAGGATAAGCATCTCTTCCTGGGAACTAAGGATTAATTACCGACCTGCTGTGCTCACCTGCTGACCACCGACCTGCTGACCACCCATCCGTTGTGCCAGCAAAGCATCTCGTGACTATTGTAAAAGGGACATTCCTGTCACATGTGATGCATGCTCTTTGTTCCAAGATGGTCTATAACCACTCTGTACACCCCATTCTCTGGTGCCCTTCCTTCCTTGGGGAGTGAAGGCCCCGGGTTAGTCCTCAAATCTGGCTCATATTAAACTCATCCCAATTTTGGTTTATAATTGATTATGGATTATTTGCATTGACATAAGCCACCTCTGAGAATTACTCATTTTTCCCTGGGTATCTGCCATGTATATATGAGACATATATGTTAATAAATTGTTGGTTTTTCTCTTGTTAATCTGCCTTTTTCCTAAAGAACCCCAGCTAAAGACCTAAGATGGGTAGAGGTGAACTCACCTCCTCTACACAGACCTCCCCAAATGTCAACTCTGTGATGATCCCGGGTCTTCTGGTCTGCCTGTGTAGACAATTTTCACCTAGAGGCAGCCTGTGGACACAGCTCAGGGCCTCACAGAAGTAAATACCCATGGCCATAATGGGACGGAGCAGAACCTTCGGCCCCCACTCCTGTTTCTCTGTGGTCTTCATTTTGTAATCTCCATTTTCTTCGGGGGAGCCAAGTTCCCATCCAGGCTTGGTTTCCCTCCTTCACCCAGAAGAACACAAGGTAGGTCTTTCCCCTACGGCCCACTGGATCTGCAGTTTGCAAACCTGAGCGAGCAGCAGAATCCCCTGGAGGGTGGTCATGAGAAGTCACAGATTGCTAGGTCCACCCCCAGAAGCTCTGATTCAGTGGGTCCCGGGTGCAGAATTTGCATTTCTAACAAATTCCCAGGTGATGCTGACAGTACTAGTCTTGGCGGTTGAGCCCCAGGTTCTGAGACCCCTGAGTCCACACAGCTTGTTTTCCCACACATATCCAGTGAATCACTACCTCATGGCACACTTTACGCAAGAGTTTCCTTACCCCTGGGAGTTTGAGAAAAGCGTTGGAAATGCAGCCTTGGGGAGCACCTCTTTGAAACTCAAATGCACATTAAAGTTTCAGAAACGTTCAGTTATCAAAAGCAAAACACAACCTGGTTCACTTCTCTGGACAGCACAGAGTTTCCCAAAATACTAGTTCATGCAACCTCCTTTTTCCAGAACCCTTATTAACCTCCCATGGAACCAGCATCTCTTCAGAATACGCTTTGCGAAACACCGCATTGGAAAAACGACCAGGGAAGGCTGAATCAGACACTCACACTCGTGTGGCTTTGTATGATCTCCTGTTGTTGCCTGGGAAGACTCTAAGAATCAAGGGGAGCCCGGTAGACACCCTGCCACATGGGAGCCGGCCATCTGGGAGACCAGGTCTCAGCCAGAGCCCTTTCAATTCCCAGCTCCTGCCCCAGCCCAGACTCTGGCTGCATCTCTAGATTGGAGACCCAGGAAGGTATTCACAGCCCCTTAGCTTTGCCTTTATAAACCCTTGCCTCCCAGGGCCACAAATGGGTGCCCTGGGCCTAGTCAGGGGGCGAGCCTAGCTGCCCTTTTCCGTTGCACTGCCTGTGGCTAATGGCTTTGTCACTCCGTATTTTAAACATGAAAAGAGAAATACGAATCATCAACCCAAGGGTAAGGGCAGAGAGGAGTAAATTCTGCGTTTAGGGGGCTTGGGAATCAAAGGAGGTCTGGGACGGGTGGCAGGTACTGATGGAGCAGTGTGCTTGGGGTGGGGAGTACTTTATTTTGAGAGTGATGAGTGTAAGGAGCAAGATCTCCTCCCCTGCCTTAGACCTTAGGAATTCAGTTGAACCAGCCAAGGGTGCCAAATGTTCTTAAATTGGGTAAATCCTTTCAGCAATCTGGTATCAACCAGAGTACAATGACAATTAGCATGTCAATTTCATTCTCCCCCTCCCCCTACCTGTCTCTCCCCATTTCTCTCTTTCCTTGCCTCTTCCTCTCTCCCTCTGCCTCGCTCTTCCTCAATCATTTATGCTCATTACTTTTAAAATTCAGCCACACTAACACATCTCCTTCTCCTACAGTCTCTGTCTGGGTCTTAGTTCCAGGACCCTACACCAGAGACACCTGGGGTAGATTGGAATAATAACCAGTGAGACAAAGATGGATCTTAATCCACTTTGCAAATCAGCAAAAGTAAAGAACCATTACTTTATTTCTGATGAGCCAAAGTTACAAATTAATGAATCACATGAAAACCAGTACAGTAGTCAAGCGTTGATTCTGGCCAAGAACTGCCTGGGTCGCTTGCCAGCCCCAAGTTTCTCAGCATCTTTCTAACTCAGTTTTATGATCTCTGAAATGGGGCAGATGGACGATAAAGCCCTTTAGAGGAACAACAGAGTTAATACAAGTAAAGCAAGTGGAATGCCACATGCACATGGTGAGTGAGCACCTGTAGGAAGGGTTGGGTGTGCTCAGGGATGGCACGCGCAGGAGCCCTCAGGTTGGACTGCCCAAGCTTGGCTTGTTTTTCCATTTTATAGAAGCTTTATTGCAACATAATTCACATACTATAAAGTTCAGCCTGTTAAAATATGCAATTCTGTGGTCTTTAGCATATTCACAGAATTGTGCAACCATCACTCCTATCTAGTTCCAGAACATTTCCAACACCCCCAAAAGAAACCCCACACCCATTAGCAGTCACTCCCCAGCCCCCATTTCCCCCAGCCCTAGGCAACCTCTCATCTACTTTCTGTCTCTATAGATTTACGTATTCTAGGCAGTTCTTTCCATTTCGTGGAATCATTCAACATGTGGCCTTTTGTATCTAGGACTACCCGAGTTTGAGTCTCGGCCCCAGAGCTAGAAAGCTGAGTGAATTTTATCAAGCTCTCCTGGAATTTCCCCATCTGTGAAATGGAATTAAAATCATAACAGATACACCATAGAGTCATTAGGAGGATTAAATGCACTCATTAACACGTACACCTCAAGTACTCACACAGGGCCCACTACTTAGACGTCAGCCTCCATTACTGCCACTATTGCGGTATTACTAGTCTCCTGTTCCTCTGCCCCAAGGCACAGGACTGGTGGTGGGAAGCCAAAGATGAACAGAGCACAGACAACATAGCTCTTGCCCTCCCCAGTGCACAGCCTGGTGGGATTACATGATTAGGAAACCAGCTTAATGAATACAGTAAAGTCTTATCATATGCACATTTAACTAATGGAAATCTAGGTCTTCTACCAAAAAGAAAAGGAAAAAGAACAATTTAAATACTGCAATTAACTGCTATAAAATTATATCTTGCATATACTCTTTATTATGCACTGTACATTACTGCATGCATTATACATTGTTACATATTGATTACAATCTAGGGTTGCATACACAAAACCACACACACTGCAATTTAATGGGCAACTTAAGAGATTTCATGGTTAATAGCAACTCTTGTGTTTACCTTAAACCTTGACTTTATAATCTAATCCCTGAGCAAAGTACAAGTCTATTGTCTGTCGATAACAATAACAATTCAGAACGATTCCAGAGGAATGAAATCAACCAACAACAGTCGGTAGAGTTGGGTGTTAGGCTGCAGTAGGTTGCACTTGGTCAACACCCGTTTGCCAAGCACCACTTCTGCCCTCCACAAGCTCATGGTCTCATTTTGAAAATGAACCACAGAAGCATAAGCATTAGAGGTTGGTGAGTGGCAGAATTGGGTTTAGGAAGCAGAAGGAAATAATCTCTCACCCTACTAGCCAACAGGATAGACAGATGTGACAACAGCTGGTGACCTTCCCTGCCTCTTTCCATCGCTTTGCCTGCTTTATCTTTCTCCACAGCATTCATCGCCACCTGGCAGACATCACGTGTGTACTTGTTCATTTTCTTATTCTCTCTCCCTCACCTGTGTGGAAGCACATGAACAGGACTTCGTGTCCACCATTCACTTCCGTATTCCTGGGGCCAGATGAGTATTGAGTGCTCAGTGGGTGGTCGGTAAGATTTGTTGGTGAATGAATGAATGAGGGCAATTATTTAGACAATCTCCACTTTACCCCCATCTTCTGTCCCCAAAACTTCCATAGTCTGTTCCTACAACCTCAACCCACTTATTCTTTAATTGTTCAGATACAGTGGGAATATATTCCACGTCAAAAATGAGGCCCTAAGGTAGCATTCCAGGGCTTTGGCATACTGATACCATCTAGTGGGAAAGAGAGTATTTGCAGGTGGGTGCTCAACCAAATTTGGAGGGCTTACAAAAACAGCAACCATAACTCTTTCCTTTTATCATTAGCAGTACTGAGAAAGTTTCGGGTAACACACAATGGTGGCAATTGGAATCTCGTATATACTCATGCTCTACGCAGGGCACATACTGCCAGTCCAAGCATCTGTCACGCCTCTTTCTTTTTCTGCTCAGGACTTTTCCATAACCATGATTGCTCCCCGAGAGCTGCAAAGACTCAGCTGGGAAGTACAAAGGATTAATGGCCCCAGAGGCAACTCTTGACCAACAGAAGGTGAGCATAGGTGGATATATACCCCAGCCTCTTATCCTGCAGAGGGACCATTCTGAAGTGAGTTTTACATGGTTCTTCTGAGGGGCCCCAGCAGCAATGAGCCCCCATTGCCCACGACAGTACCCAGCTGAATGACATATCCTTTATTGGCTTTCCTTCTTTCTTGTTTCATGTGCCTCACTTCTGTGCCCTAGAATCATCTCTTTAATTAGCTCCCTGCATCACTGTTTGGGGGAACTCAATCCAAGGAAGTGTTTAACACCAACGTATCTTTGAGTGGCAGGAAAGCCTCAGGAATGTAGTCCAGATAATTACTACAAAAGCTAAATTATTATATATTTTAGAGCTTATCTGAGAATGATGTTCCAAAGTTGACTACTAGCATCTTTACCTGGATCAAAGTTAATGCTGAATAATCCAGTGATATGTGGTCCTAACGAAGTACCATCATCCTCATGATGATAAGAGGCGAAAGAAAATGTCTGGTCTCTCTCCCTGGCCTCTGCCCTACCCCAGTTTGGCCAACTAGTTAGGTAGCTAATGGTTTATATCAGAGATTGGCAACTACAGCCCAAGGGCCAAATTCAGCTCTGCTCGTTTCTATAAATAAAGTTTTATTGGAACTCAGCCTTGCTCATTTGTTTACTTATTGTCTGTGGTTGCTTTCATGCTACGCTGACATTGTTGAGTAGTTGCAAAAGAGACCATATATTTACTCTACAGCCCTTTACAGAAAAAGATTGCCTAGCTGTGGTTTAAATCATTGGTTGCCATATTTTTGGATTCCCAAAAGCAAAATTTCAAGAAAAACAACAAATAGAGAATGGATAATATTTGCCAACAACACTTTACCACTAAGGACAAAAGTGCCCTCTGTTTATTAGCCAACTTCATTTCACGAACGACAGGACAATTCATCTCCACAAAGCAGACAGGACACAGCATCAGAACAATGAGCTTTCCATCCCAAGAGAGGGTGTAGACAAGCTCAGAACAACTGCCTATCCCATTTTAATTTGTTTTCATAGCACTGTCACTATCCAAAATTATCATGTTTTCTTATTTTTGTCATCTACTATCTTTCTCCCTCATTAAAACACAGACTCTTACCTATGAGAGCAGGCAATCTTGTCTTTCTTAATCACTGCTGCAAACCCAGTATCTAGCCTCATGCTTGAGATATAGCCCTCGATCAGTGAATGAATGACTTCATCAAATATGGAATGTATAGATTGGGGTGCTCAGATACAAACATCCTGAGAGAGCAGAAACGCAAGGCCCTGTGTGGAGTGGTGCGTCCTGGGCCAAGGGAGCGTGTACATCCATCTGCCTGGGGCTCTGTGTGTGCTCAAGGCTCTATCACGAGTACGGGAAAGGGTGCCAGGCACATAACAGGCACTGAACAAATGTCTGTTGAATCAGTGGCTACCCTAACTAGAGGCACTTCAATTGAATTAAAGGGAAAAAAGAAAACTCTTCTAGTAAAATAGAACTGAACTTCAGGTTAGATTCAACCCAATTGCAACTCACTCCAGACCTGTGTTTCTCGATAGAGCTACAGGCATACGTTGCTCATTTTCCTACGGATTAGGGACAGTTATTGTAGACAGGAGCCCTCAGGAAACACCGGCTTAGACGACAGGGTTCCTTGGCAGCCCTGGGGAGGATTGCGGTCCAGCTGTAGAGCTCAGCACAGGCAGCAGACAGCCAGAGAATTTACCAGCACATTGGAAGCCGCAGAGGAGCCACACCCAGGCTGAGTTCTGGCATCTGTGTGGCTGTTCGTACTGGCACGGCCCTTCTTGCTGGGGAAGCAGGTCATGTGGGTGGTTTGTTTGTTTCTAGTCAAAAGCAAGGACACACACGACCCTGGGCTAACCCAGTTCTGAAGGTCATAACTAGTAACCCAGACGGGAGGTCCAGGGCCCAGGCTCACTCTCAGAGACCAGAGATTCAAAAATGGGGCCACTGCAGACAGCCATGCTGACTCCAGGAGAGCCAGAGAACAAAATAGTTAAGGAAGAGAGTTCTTATACCCTTTGGGGGGATAAGGGAGGAAGCTTTTTGTGTATACGAAGAAGATTTGCCCTGAGCTAACATCTGTGCCAGTCTTCCTCTACTTTGTATGTGGGACTCCTCCACGGCATGGCTGATAAGTGAAGCAGGTCTGCCCTTTGGGATCTGAATCCACGAACCCCAGGCCGCCAAAGCAGAGAGCATGGAGCTTATACACTAGTGAAATATGGAGGCAAATGAGCATGCACAGGAGTCAGAAAAGCATGGGTACAAACCCTGGTCCCAGTTCTTACTGGCTGTGTGGCCTTAGGCAAGTGAGTCAACCACTCTGAACTTTTCATTATATATATCATATAAAATGGAGACAAGAATAGTTGCCCCTAAGGGTTGCAGTAAGGATTTGAGATAATACATGCAATTGGCATATAGCAGTAAATTTACTACAGTAAATTGTACTTATTTTGATAGATTTTAAATAATAATAATAATCATAAGCGCTCATGCTGCTGGCATGCACACCCACACACATATTGCCCTCATAAAGCCTCCTGGGAAACAGTTGCTGGGAAGATATATCTAGAAAATAAGGATCCCACCAGATCAAGTGATTTCACGAGGCATGAAATCCCCAGGGGAATGATCTTTGGGGAGTTACCAATAAGGAAATTGTCAAATCCTTCTCCAGGAAGCAAATTTTATTATTTTCTAAAATGTCCGAGCATTTTTAAATACACAAGCATTTTTCCTCTCTAAGTTAGTCCGATGCTCAAGGCCAAGTTCCCATGGTACCTTCAAGCCATAAACTTCCTTGAAGCACAGTGTGTGAAAGTTACCACAACCGGCATTCCTTAAGCATTTGCCGCTCGTGGGACGAAATCATGAGCACACACTCTTCTAACCCTCGCTTACACCCTGCTGGGCAGGCACAGCTATTCTCTCTCTTCTTCAATTAGACACAGGAGGAAACAGAAGAGGAGGGAAATAAAGTAACTTCCCTGAGGTCACACAGCACGCAAATGGCTGGGCCGGGATTCAAACTCACTTCTCAAAGGCTCAGAAGTCTCCCTAACGCTCCTCAGCAGTCTAAAACGCTCGCTCCCCTGGTCCCGGTACACCATAGGCTTGACTCACCTCCAGTGCTTTCCCTCTTGCGGACCAGGACTGTGTTGTACTCATCTCTAGATCCCCAAATTAGAAGACTTTTTGGCATTTGGTAGGTATTAAAAATTGAAAATTTAATTAAAAATTAAAGATGGAAGGAAAAGAGGGCAAAAAGACGGAAGGAAGAGGAGGACACAGCAACCCTCCCCTTCAATACTGCTTTAGCCCCTATTGTTTCCCTATTGTGACAATTCCCAAATTTGTATTATGTCAGCTGTTTACTTTATTGTTTCTTACTGGCTGCCCTCAGTAGACTGCAAGGTCCTGGAGAGCTCCTTCCATGTGCATCCCATTTACCTATGAATTCCCTAAAGGCTTCAACAAATACTCCGCAAGCGGACAACTGTACATCCCTCACCCTGTGAGGATAAGGTACCTACTCTGCTCTTTTTTTAAAGAGAGACCCAGATGTTAGACATTTACCAACACGCCACCACCTAGCACCCCAGTGCAGATTCTCCCACTACACCTAGACACGTAAGAGTCACCAGGGCTATTTCCAATATGCTGAAACGAAGGTTCGTCAGCATTCGCAAAGCGGCTGCCGAAAGTAGCAGATGATTATTTGCTTCATGTAAGAAATATTTCTAGTGCTGCTGATTGAATGTTCAAGAAACGATTAAAGGGCTTGGCAATGTTTCTCTCAAATATCTTTTGCATGAAAAGCCTCAGAGATTGGCTAATTATAGAGGCTACACATGAGCCACTCCACTCAAGGGCATTTCGAGGCCCCCACAGTGCCCATCCCAGGTGCAAGCACGGACTGGATCTGTGGGCATTCGTGCAACAGAGGCCCTGGGACGCCTCTCCTGAGGAGCATTACTGCAGCCTGGCTAACACTCCCACGGAAACGGCCCTCAGACCCTGGTTATGATGTCAAATGCCTGGGTTCCTTGTTTGGGCAAATGGCTCCAGCTTCTTCCCAATTGCAAGAGTCAGAACTCAAGCTCGCGTCCTTAACCCCTCCCTGGCCCTCACTCTGCCAGCTCCAAACCCAGCTGCCAAGCCCTGCCAAGTTCCCCCCAAATGTCTCTTGGGTGCTCTGAGGAGCTTCTTCTCAGCTGCATTGTCGCTCCCTAGTCTAGACTCTTCCCATGATCCCAGGCCTAGCCCAGCTTCTTCCTTCCATTCCCATCCAGCTGCAATGCATTTGCTACACTGCAGCCAGGGTGACCTTTGCAAAATGGAAATCTGACCTTGTCACACCATCCCCTCCCCTCATAACTTGCAATGGCTGTCTATTGCTCCAGGACAAACACCAAAATCCTTGAGGTGGCTGACAAGGCCCCTAAGTCTCTGGCACCTCCTAGCTGCCCTCAGCTCACTCTCTTTGGGCTGTGTGGTGCTTCCTCCCGCACAGGGACTTGCCCCAGGCTGTGCCTTCTGCCTGGAATGCCTTTCCCTGCCCACTCTCTCTCATGTTCCTTGTCTGGAAGCCCCACTGCTCCTCCAAACTGCAGCCAGGGATGCCTCCCAGATCCCTCATCTGGACCTGATGCCTTTCTTACATGCCTTCATTCATTCATCCATATTTGCTGAGTGCCTACTACACGCCAGGCACTGTTCTAGGCTCTGGAGATACAGAAGTGAATCAATCAGACAATCACATGTGCTATAACTGAGCTTAGATCTTAGTGAGGGAGAAAGGGCAAGGACAAGCAAAATACGTGGCACAGCATGACCTCACACAACTGCGTTTCCTTCGGTCATTCCTTCCGTCTCTGTTGTGAATTATTCATTAACGGGTACTGATTTCCTCTGCCAAGGGATCTCTCGGGGTCTGAGCCCCCGAGAGCCGAGACTGGGTCGGCCTTATTAGCAGCTGTACCCTGAGCACATAGTAGGTCCGCCGTAGATATCATGATACTTATTGAATCCATTTGGTCCCAGGTGAATCTCCCTGAAGTCAAGCTGCTTCAGTGCCAGGGGCTTAGGAGAGACAGTCCCTAATGAACACTTGCCTGCCCTCTGCAAAGGCTCCCAGCAGCCTCTCTGGCTGTAATTTTGAATCAGCGCAGGAGTCAGCAAACTTTTTCTGGAAAGGGCCAAATAGTAAATATTTTAGGCTTTGTGGGCCATATGGTGTCAACTCTGTTGTTATAGCACAAGCACAGCCATAGACAATTAGATAAACGAATCGGCATGGCTGTGTTCCAACAAAACTATTTATGAAAACGGGCTGCAGGCAGGAATTGGCCCACAGGCCACAGTTTGCCACCCCTGAGTTCGAGGATCCCAGATGCCCAGCAGCTTACGGCAGTTGAGAGGACAGCCTGTATGGCTTGAGTCAGCTCTGCGTTCTCTGGCAGGGTCCAGCAACTGTCCTCAGACCCTGCACCAGTCGCCAAGGAGATTATCACTGATGCTCAAGCTTCAGGCACTTGCAGGCACCATCTCCTGCAGCACACCGAAAAGCAGCTCCCTGCCACCCCCAGAGGAAAGAGACTTTGGCCTGGAGGCCACATAAGGCGGGGATGGAGGCTGCCACATTCCTTGCAGGGTCCCCAGGCTCGTCCAGAGGCTGAGCTCATTTCCGGGCCCTGCCCAGGCATGTGGCAGGGCTGCTGTCAGCTGAGCAGCTGCTGCCGGCCACCCCAGCCCGGCCTGCGCTCAGCTGGACACACAGGGGCTTTGTGCTGCTGCCGCAGATTGGGTGACACTTGCAGAGGCCTTTGAAACGAGACATGACATGTCAAAATGAGCCTATTGCTAATGCTAACTTTCAGGAATTTGACTTCTGTTGGCAACTGACAGACAAAAAACAATCCCTTTTTATTTTATATGCGTATGTACTTACATTTACCCTGATCGTTGGGGTCTATAGCTACAGAAAACAAGAGTTATTTGAGGCTTACGTGCTGGTATGGGACAAGTGGACAGAATAGTCTAGTACTGTCAGAGCCAGAGAACATTAATTGTAGCATTAACAACATGCGTAGACTGTGGTGGGTGTTAACTGTTAAAACCAGTTACAAAAACAACACACCAACTCCAGTGGGTGCTAGGGGTAACAACGTCTTGTGTATAAAAGTGCTCTAGAGGGGCCGGCCCAGTGGCACAGCGGTTAAGTGCACACGTTCTGCTTCTCAGCGGCCCTGGGTTCACCAGTTCAGATCCCGGGTGTGGACATGGCACCTGCTTGGCACACCATGCTGTGATAGGCGTCCCACGTATAAAATAGAGGAAGATGGGCACAGATGTTAGCTCAGGGCCAGGCTTCGTCAGCAAAAAAAAAAAGAGAGGAGGACTGGCAGTAGTTAGCTCGGGGCTAATCTTCCTCAAAAAAAATAAAATAAAATAAAAAAATAAAAGTGCTCTAGGTAACAAAGCTATGAAGCTAACTTTACCCTGAAGTTACAAATGCTCTGAGTGATAGCTCAGTGCTCCCAGAGTCCCTGCAGGACTAAATACAATAAGTTATTGTAATGCTCTGATGACACTCATACCATGGATGAGCAACACTATTGGGATGAGAATGTTCAGGATGCCATTGTCCTCCAAGGGTAGTCTCCTCTTGATATAACACTACATACAGTGCACTGGGACCTACATATTATCCAGGGCTCCCAGAGCCCCTGGGCTGCGGATGCACAACAACGTTCTGTGTGTATCAACACTCTGGTGTACCAGCACTCAGATTGACTCAAAGCTTCAACGTGTCACTTCTCTGAATGTAACTATTCCATGGGGAACAATAGGTGTTACATTGCTCTGGGTACCACCCCAGGTACCCCCAGTCCCCTGTGGCACTGACGGTAATAATATTCTCAAGGAGGAGGTGTGGCCCCCTTGGACATGTTCCTCCAAAGCGTACAGCAATGTAGTTCAGTCAGAACCTTCAAAAAGAGGCTAGTCCCTTCCTTTTCTAAATCGCCGACACTGAGAAATTGGCTGCATTAATTTGATCAAGACTCAAAATTCATGAAATCAGAAATTCCCAACACAAGTGATTATAGGGGCAAGTGGGTAAAATAAGTGAGTACAATGGCTGGGTGAGTAATAGAGAGTGCTGGGGATTGTCGCAAATGCCAGAGGCATGCCCTGCCTAAAAGGAGCAGTCGTGACTCAGCTCCAGTGAAATGTGGCCATGTAGGAATGCAGCTCTAGGGTTGCCTGACTTTCTGACATTTTAAGAAATGCAAGAAACTTGGATATTTTAATGTACAATTTCCAACTTTCAAAACATTTGTACCAAACAAGATACATTCATGAGCCTCATTTGGCCTGTGGCTGCTACTTTGCAATCTCTGCCCAGAAGCCAGAGTTGCAGAATTGAGACGGATGGGCTTCAGCCCCACCAAGCAGATATCTCAAGGTTCAATCTGCTAAGCCAGAGGGTGGCCAGCTCACCTCCATGAGCCCTGGCTCAGTCTGTATTTCATGTTTGAAACGACATTTTTCTTCTCCTCTCTAGCCTGCCCTTAGCTGCCTCTCTCAGTAGAGAAAGAAGTCACTTTCCACCTTAACCCTAGAGTAAAGCCCCTACCGAGTGCCTGGTGAAAGCGCAGGGGACCCCACAGCCTAGCCAGTTATCGTTCCGACAGTCTGCTCGGGTACCGGGAGCCAGACTGGGGTCTCCAGGTGGCTGCCGAGGAGACAGGCTGCGGGGAATTGTATTGGCAGCATCCCTGGGGAGAGTCAGATTCTTCCAGGCGTGTGGGCACCTTGCTGACAGCTAAGTGGAAACAATGCCAAAACCACTGGGCACTTGATTCGATTCTGCCCAACTGACTATTATAATTGGATGACAGACTGATATTTCCCTCTCCTTTTCAACTGGTGCTGGAGGGTGAGGGGATGTGGCTCATGATTCACTCTTCTGGGTAGTTACCCAATGGAGAAGATTATCTTCTTTCACAGACAGAACTGTGCCTGCCTTTTGGCTGCCTAAAGAGCAAAACCAGGTCCAACCAAAGTCAAATGCCAGGAAATTTCAGAACTTCCTCCCATTCCATATTGCATTGTCTACAAACGTCTTTGAAATTTTCCCTGCTCTAATGCTCAGAGGGGGTACGTAGTTGACAAATAAAATAGAACAGAAGCAACCACAATAGGGAATAAAAAGAGAGGAAAGAAAGACAGAGATAGTGCAAAGTGACAGGACTTCTCATTGGTAGAGCTTGTAGCAAACAACTGGGAATAAGGAGAATACTTTAGTTTGGTTTTGATGAGTTGCTACACTGAAGTTCTTTAAAATATGAGCTGTGGAGTCAGAATTTTGTAACACTGTGGATGGAGCCCTCTGCTGGAGAAATTCTTCAACAGGTATTAAAACAAGATCAAAACACACAGAAATGGACACACACAAATACGAGATACTGGTGGCTATTTAGACGATATGACTGTCATTCAGACGTGCCTTGAGTCCATAGTTTGTCCTTTTCTTTACGTTCCACTAAACAGAAATTAACTGGACTCCCCAGCAACTGTCTTTTTGGAAGGAAGGAAAGAAAGAAGGATGAATTTCCTAGCTGCACTTTCACCGAAACAGTGAACTTCACGCTGAGACTCAATGTACGCATCCAAATGCTGGTGCTTTTAGATTATACAGTGATGGGGGCCACTGGTTTGTGGGGCAATTTCACTGTAACATATAGAGGAGACTTCTAGAAGGAAATAGATTTTACTTAATTTAAAACCCAAGGGCTAAAGATAGAAAGGGGAGAGGGGAGGGGAACAGAGTACGAAAGATTAGCTGAAATGACTGTTGGGGCTTTTAACACAGACAGTGGCATTACATAAATTCCAGAACACATACTCAGGCTTGCATTTATTAAATCTCTTTGGGACTTGGTAAAATAATTGTTCAGAGGCACGAACTCTACCACTTGGATTCCTTTCACCACTTATATCTCTGTGTCCCTTGTGCTTGTGAAATCTTCAGGCTGTTACGTGTTGAACCCATCTTATGGCAGGTGGTAATCTCTGCCACTCTCAGTCTCTCCTCCTCATCAAAGAGTTTCTGCGAATAAACGCTGCCCTTACAATACAATACGCAAAGTTTCAGGGGCACTAGGAGACGCTGATTCTCATTTAAAATCCTGAAAATCAAGATTCTGACTCCAGAAAGAACTCCCCATTTTAAATCAACATCTGAGAATTCCCTGGAACATTTTTAGTCACTCCCAAGCGACTGTTCTCCAAACCTGAACCGCTCCCTAAAATCCTAATTCTTGGTGGATTACTCATTCATTGTTAGAACTTTTGGCCAGTTGTAAGTGATACCCAAATGGGGGGGGGGGGATCATATTTATAGCGGAATTTACAGCTCATGCCTCTCTTGGTCTGTTTCACATTCATTATTTATGGTAGCCAAATTCCAGAGGCCACTTCTTGGACAGCCTTTCCCAAAACGCCCCAGGGGAGAAGAGAGGTGACTGTTCCTCAGCTTTGCCAGCTTCCAGCCATTGTTGCTTAGAATTCCTCTTCCCCCTTACGAGATGCCTAAAACAGCAATCCAGCCAATAAACACACAGAGATTGATGGAGTCCGAAGCCAGACCCTTCGTATCACGACTGCGGTGGAAAAACTCACACATGCTGGCCTCAACACCACCAGGCCCGAGTGACTAATTTGCTTTATTACATTGTTTTTCCCTTCCTTCTGTGTACCCTCTGCCTCAGGAAAGTTTTGTTTTGCTTGTTGACTCAAAGGCTCCAAGACTTTCCCCACTTTTCGCCCCGGCACACAGATCTCTGCACTGCAACCTCTTGCCAGTTAACTGAACTGCACCAAAATGATTTCTCTGCGAGGCGCTGGTGCTACCAGGGTGTCAATTACTGCCCTAATGTGGACAATTGCTCCGATTATGCATAACAATCTAAGAGAGAAATAAGTCTCTCAGGGCAGGCAATTCAATTCATTGGAAAACCTCTGTTCCCCATTCTAAAGAAACAGAGTGAGCTGACAGCCTTCAGAACGTACCTGGGCCAGCGGGGCCCTGGGCAAGGAGACACACCAGTTGCTTTCTAAAAGACATCCTGTGAGAAGCCCCTAGTGCATAGGGTTGCTGGGCTCTGTCGTGAGGTTTGTCTTGCTTGAAGGGAAGCATAACTTTGGGTGAGCCCTGGAATCTGAACCAAGGTCAAAGCATGCCCACAGGAGAAAAGGACTGTAAAGTCGTAGGTGAGGCAGTGGTAAACGCTCCCAGACACTGATAGCTCCCAGGGGGCCAGGCCTCATGGTGAGTGCACTACCTAGGACCTCCTGTTGAATACAATCCAATCTGCCTTAGCAATCCTACAAAGGCGCTAAGATTATTTCATAGTGGAGAACCCGGAAACTCAGAGAGGTTAAGCAACATGCCCAGGTGGTACCACTAACATATGGCAGAGAGGATCTGTCTGAATCAGAGGCATCTTTTGACCAACCCTGCTGAATTGGGATACACATAGGCATACACAGCCTCAGGGATAGTTCGAGTCCAGAAAGTCTGGAAAACTGGTTCACAAACAGGCATAGGATTTGTGGCAGAACTTAAGACTACAGGGACCCCAAGAGAGTGAGCCAGCAAAGCCCTGGTAGAAGAGTAATATAACTGGGCAGCCTTGAATGGGGGCTGTGTATCCAGGGAAGAAGGAAGTGGCAAGTGTGCGGGAGATGGCACTGCAGCCAGGCACCTCTGCCTCCAGGCACTATCATCCAGCCCCGACTCCCCACTCTGAGTCATTTCCATGGTCACTGCATCCCTGGGACGCTGGCCCGTTTCCAAAGTCTAACCCCAACACTGACCCAGCAGCCGTCTCCCCTTAGACGGCTGTGGTGCATCTCTGCGTCCCAGCTAGCCCCTGCCTGGGACCCCAGCTGCCCCACTGTCCCTCTTGCCCACAAGCTCACACACATGCTTCTTCCCTTGGCACCCAGGAGTCCTGGCCAGGAACTCAACACCCATTCCTAGCACCCCCAGGCACTCCGTGTCTCCTTCCCGCCTCTGTCTGGCCCTGCCCTGATCTTACCCACCCACTTGTAGGCTGCTAGCTCATCCCGAGTCCCATAGCTGCCAAAGAGGCCTCAGCGGACTGGGTGGCAGTGCTCTCAGAAACCACAGGCCCCTGAGGAGGGCTGGGCGTGCCCCTCAGCCGCCAGCGCCTCGGGTCTGGCCTCCTCGGAGCGCTGCTTTCCTGAACGCAAACTTCCCGAGATCTCCGAGATGCAGAGGTGGTTGCCGGAGGACCACGTTTTGCGTCGCCCGCCTCTCCTGGGTCGCCTGGCCCTTGCCTCGCGCCGCAGCGCTCCGAGGGTTAACAGGCAGCTGCAGCCCGGGTGGGCAAGGCTTGAACTTTTCTCTGCGCTCCGCGCCCGCCCGAGAAGGCAGCAGAGGCGGCAGTCGGGGCTCGGGGCTGGAGCTCCAGCTGGCTGGACAAAGGGGGCGCGGGGGCTGGGGCCTGCGCCCTGGCTGGGGGACGCGCTCCGGCCCTTCCCGGCTCGAGGTCGGAGAGGGAAAGGACCCCGATGCGGGCGCGGCCGGCGCCGGCGCCCATGAGCGACAGCGGCAGCCGGGCTGCGGCGCTCGGCTGGCCCGAGGCACCTTCCAGCGCGCCACCGGGCTGAGCGAGGGGGCCCGGGCGCCCCGGGAAGTCGGCGGCGCTAGGCCGGCCTCTCCAGCCCGGCAGCCCGCGATCCGGACCCGAGCTGCGTTGCCCTCGCTCGGCGCTGCGCTGGGGGAAACCACGACTCCTTGGAGTCGCCTCCAACTCGGTCTTTCTCCAATGCATGAGCCTCCGGGGGAGGCGAATCAAAGTTACCCCACTTGATGTGGGCGAGAATGTCCTCCCGAGTGCAAAATAAAAGGAGTCGGGAGCTCTCCCTCCTTCCCCGAACGTACACACACACACACGTACGCACACACAGACACACTCAAAGCCCAGCCGGAGTGGGAAACCAGGGACCCCCAGGATCTCCGGGGCTGAGAATGCCCTCTTTCCGATCCCCGGGCTGTCTCCGCCGCCGCGCCTGGAGTCCCCTGACCCCCGAAAGCTCCTTCGCCGTGCCCGCGCCAGGCGATCGGAATGCAGAAACGGGGCGCGGGGCGCGCCCGGCAGCCCCTCTTCCCTACCTGGGACAGGAGAACGCACAGGAGCGGAGTTCTCGGCTGCATTTTGCCCGACTAGAAGCGCCCGGCGGCGTTTTCATTCATGCACGCGGCTGCACTGAGCATATTTTCCGTGGGAGCCAGGCTTTGAGGAGAGGCTCTGCCTCGCCAGCCAGCCAACTTCCCAAATAGATCAGCGGCAGCATCACGAAAGCATTGGGTAGAGGCTGATGACCAGGACCAATGGCTTTACAAGACGGATTCCTTCATAAGACTCCCTCGTTTTGCATGGCAGATACAGGGCGAGCACCTCGCGCAGAGCGAGCCCCTCAGAGGAGGCAGCCCGTTTGCTTTTTTGGACTGGTGGGGCTCAGCCTCACAAATCACGCTGGGCAACTCCAGCCGATTCCACTTTTCCAGGGAATGCAATCGCACCGGCGACTGGCAGCCACTTCCAGCCCAGTGCAAAAAATTTCTCTTTATTAAAATGTTAATAAGATCCACTTTATTTCCAATAAATCAAACAAAATGACCCCAACAGTTCCAACCCTTTCTACGCCTGAAAAGACTTGGCGGTGGAATTTTTTCTTCTTTCCTTCTTTTTTTTTTTCCCCCAAAGTGGCCCAAGCCACGATGGTGTTTGGTGTTTCCCTGCCATCTCACAAATCACAAAGACGACAGATCAATTCTAGCTTGCAGAAAAAATCCATCAAGGGGCAATAGATTTTATTAACTGCTCAGGTGAGAGTCTGACTGGCTGCCTGCTCCACAAATGTGCATCTGGTACCAAAGTTAGGGGCCACGAGGAGAGGAAACTTTTTTTCTATAAGGATGTGATCTTTCAGAAGCTCCTAGCTATCCCTAGGGACTCAGAACCGTAGTAGCCACCACTCAAGGAATTTTATAAGTGGGACACTATGGGAATGAGGGTAAAATGGATAACTAGGTCTACTTTTTACAGTAGGAATCTAAGAATATGCAGTAAAGAACTTACTTTGTCATTTCTATGCTGCCTTCTTCTGAAAAGGACTTAAGATGTTTTATATTAAAGGATATTTGTGCCAAAGAATTGATGCAACCAAAATAGAAAAGTTGGATCAGGAGGAAAAGTTTGGAAAACTGAAATGCAAAACCCAAACTGTGATATATCTGCTCTGATTTGGATCTGAGCTTCCTGGTGGCCAAAGCAATAAGAGAAACATGGAAATTCCATAGATCTTCTTATAGAAACATGTATACAAATATCTTCTGATATAACATCCCCTGATGCTAAGTAATGGAATAAATGTATTACGTGACATCTAATATAGCAGGACACTGAGCAACCGACCCTGCTGAGATCCACGGATTGGATGGAATTCTCAGCATCGGGCACAGGGCCCGGAACGTGGAGACAGTCAGTGTGTGTTAAATAGATGTCTAGACTTAATCAAGAAGTAGCAGAGGATGAAGTGGGGCAAATAGCCTGGAGCTACATTGCCTAAACTTAACCCCCAGCTCTGCCGCTGACCTGTAAGTCACTCAAACTCTCTGTGCCTCTGCTTGTCCACTGGTTAAGTGAAAATATAAATTGTACTCAACTCATAAAGTTGTGGTGAGGATTAATGGACAAAATAACCATTCAATAAATGTAAACTGATGCACTTTTAAAAACCCCTTCATTGTCAGCTCTTTGGTCACAAGGTCATCTCACATGGTCCCAAGGTCACTGATGAAGATGTGATGCCATCTGACCACCTGGCTGCTTTAGCCAGCACTGGCCCAATAGACGGCCATGTTGGCCAAACAGCCCCCAGAAAAGCGCAGGAAAGGCGGATGTTGCTGCTGCTTCCAGTCTCCTGGGCTTTCCACTGTCCTCTTGCCTGAGTAGGCATCCGCCCCTGAGCCCCTGAGAAGTGCAGTGACAGTATGTGACAGGTGATGTGATTGTCTCAACTTGGAGCCATGTGTGTGGAGACCATACCCATGTTCCCCACCAATAAGAGTAAAACAGAGCACTTTGGAGTCAGACAGGCTTCAAATCAAGGCATGCTGAGATATCCTGAGCTTCCTCCATTCCAGGGCAGGAGTCATCTTGTCAATCAGGGGCCAGCTGAGCTGAGCCCATGGCTTCAGCAGACACAATAACAGGAAGAGAGAGCAGAGGACAGCCCAGGAGATGCTAAACCGCAATCAGGGGTAGAGACGGCAGAAAGATGATGCTCCAGCACGTTTCCACAAGCAGCTGCTCAGTCGGGGAAGCGCTCTTAAGGGCAGGGTGTGTCCACGGCTGCACTTGTCCAAGGCACAAAGCAGCATGATTGATTTTGTAGTTCTGCCGGTCCTTTCTATGGTCTCTGTTCCATCATCCTTACTGCCTCTCACCAAATGGGTCCAGTTTTCCTCATGCTGGCACACAGCAGGGTTGCACTTGCCAGCCCCCTTGTGGTTAGCGCGGGGCCGTGTGACTTGTTCCAGCCAATGAGTTGTGAGCAAAAGTGACAGGTGTCACTTCAAGGCTGGAACATTGAATGGCCTGTGTGAGACAGGCTGGTTTCCCTGGAATAGGTGCTGAGACGGAGATGCGTGCAGGCGGCGTATTGGAGAGTGTTGTTCCCAGGAGCAGCAGCTGCGGGAAGGAGGGAAAGAAGGTCGGCAGAGGGAGACAGGAAAGGAGGTGCAGTTGCAGTAAAGGCCTCAGCCAGCCCTGGGGAGCTCTGAGGCAGGAAGGGCCCTTCAGAGATGACCCTGATAGAGTCAGGAGCTCTGCCTTCGTGCCCTCAGTGGGCCAGTTGTTGGCTATTCCCCCAAGGAGCGGAACCATCCGGGGCGAGGCGGCTCCGTTCAGCCAAGGGCAATATTCCAGTCTGACTTCGGCTTCATCATCTATAAATAAAACTAAGGCGTGGAGCCACAACAGAACCAGAGGCTCTGACTCCCAGGCTGCGGATGACCTCGTGCGTCTGATGGAGCCAGTGGACACAGATGTAGAATCGCCCGGCCAGAATCCTGCTGACTCCGTCTCCAGGCAGGACCTATGCAAGCGTTCACCAAGGTCCTGGGCTTTTGTCCTCAGCTGTTGCCCCATCCCTTCCCACCTCAGTCCCCACAGCCTGGATTTTAGAGGCCGGGAGGAGTCCACTTAGAGAGTCTTCTCAGGCCTTGGGGCTCACCTCTAGAAACCCATGGAGATGAGGAAGGTGGAAAAAGATTTGTCTGCAAACTCAACCTGGATTGAGATCTCTGGACTTCGCTGATATTGGGCAAGTTGCTTTTACTCCTCAAGCCTCAGTTTCTTCAATAACAGAATGAGACTAATAACATAATAACACTCCAAGGATTGTTTTCAAAACCGATGTTATTTTTCCCCTCCATCTCCTACTCTAGAACATGCATTTCGCCAAAAACGCTATATCAGGTTTTGCTGAACAAAGACAGGAGAACAATATTTCACTCCAATGATAAAAGTGCTCTAAAGAAGAAATCCATTTTTGTTTGTTTTGCCTGGTTTTCCCTTCAGCTCCCTAATGGGGGTCTTTTGGCTGATGGATAGATTGACAGTGACAAGTAAATACTGAAGCTGAATACCACCCACGACCTACCGCCGCTCTACCTCCCCCGATGCCAGCCCCGCACCAAGCCCCAGCAGCTTTAGCCCCATGGGCTCCCCAGAAGCTGTGTCTGCCTTCAGAGACATTCCAGGTTCACACTCCTTTTCCCGGCGCATCAGCCTGGCTTTGGAGCTGATGGAAGCATCTAACAGTTAGCAGCTGTCTCCAGAGGTGCGAGAGATTCAGACCATTTCCTCTCATTGACTGATGTGGATGAAGACATCACTTCTGAGTGTGTGGAGGTGGCCATGTGGGTGTGTGCAGTGCTTGTGTGTTGTGTGTACAAGCGCATGGACGTGTGTGTGTGGAGAGGGGGCAACTGTTGTATTGGCCAGCAGAGATAATTTATTCAAATTTTGGTACCCTTTGAATGTGCTGCTGTGATGAGGCATGGAATAGAACACTGATAAGCCAGATAGATGTCCTTATGAGACCCAACAGTTATGAGGTAGGCCAGGAGACCTTGATAATCAGGATGTACCTGGAGAGCGGGGACAGAAGCCCATACTGTACATCATTACAACACAGCATAATGCCAAAGCTACCCCCCTCCCAATGGGATAGCCTGCTAAAAACACCAGAGATTGTGACAATACACCATCCCACAACACCCAGCCACCCAAAAGTAGCATCCCTGATTGCTCTTGAGCCAGGAACCTGCTTTATGTTTCTTCATAGCCCTTTATGTTGCTTGACCTTATACTATAAGTGGTCACTTGCGTTATTATCTCAATTCTTCACTCCAACCTGCATCTACACTTTTGCCCCTTGACTCTGGGTTTGGCCACGTGAGCTTAGTGTGGCCAGTGGGATGAGGCAGAAGTGATGGGGTGCTAGTTATAAGCCAGGGCCCCAAGAGGCCCTGTGCATTTCAGCTTGCTTTCACTAGGGCCTCTCCCAAGGCCTTGAAAGGAACATTTGTTGGTTAGTCACTGGTTGTAGGAGGAGAGATGGGCAGCCCCGTGGGTCCAGAGATGCTTGAGCAAGCCCAGCAGGGTCCCACCCAGATCAGCTGACCCGCAGGTATGTGAGCTGAAAATAAATAATTGCTCTAAATTTGGGGGTGGTTTGTTATGCAGCGATAGCTAACCAATAATTACATTTTTTTTCGTTGTTGGTCTAACTCTTTGGACTATAAGTCCCACATCTGTCCTTTTTGCTGCTGTGCGCTCAGCTTCTAGAACAGTGTCTGGCATACAGGAGGTGCTCAAGTGATTTTTGTTGAAAAGATGAATTAAATGGTTTCTGTCATGAAAAATGTATGATGCTGATATGAAACCCCCTACATGTGCTGCCCTACCAGAAATACTTCCTGATGGTGACAGTTCAGTCCTCCCACGTGGAAAGCACGCCATGACCTTGACAGCCTGCACTCCCACCTGGCCACCTCATTTAGCCTCCAACAAGGCACAGTCTTCTCGCAATAGCTTAGACCACGCTTAGACATAGTAAGGAATATTCCACAGGGGCGAGCGTGAGCATGTAGGTGCTTGGGGATCTTTGGCGAAGGACACTTGCGGTGTGACATCCTTTTTCATTTCCTCAGTGTATGAAGAGCCCAGACATCTAAGAATAAGACAGAAAATACTCCTTTGGATTTTGAGGGCCTGCACTAATACAGCGTCCTCTGTGATTATGTTTGATACAGTCATGACTTCCACACGAGCCCGAACAGAAAGCTAGGAGTGACTTTCAGGTTTTCTCAGTGAATTGGCCTGTCTTTAGGACTCAGTCCTTCCTTAGTAGCAAAATTGGGCATTCAGACATCAATTTCCTCCTGTGAACAAGAAGCCATTAAAACCCCCCTCTAGGTGTCTCCCTTACCCAAAATTAGTGACTGGGGTTACTTCTACAGAGAATCATCTCAGCAACAATTTGGTAGAGCAGAGGTTTTCAAAGTGTGGCCCCTCGACCAGCAGCATCGGCACTACCTGGGAACTTGTTAGAAATGCAGATTCTCAGGTCTCACCCCAGACCCGCTGATTCAGAAGCTAGCCATCTGTGTTTTACAAGCTCTTCATACGCATAGTCTAAGAACCACCACTCCAGAGAATTCTCCACTACTCACTCACATATATTCATTCATTCATTCGAGAAACATTCATACACACTATCGCATATTAGCCACTGAGCTAGCTAGGCAACAGGGAAAGAAATGAAAAGGCATGGTTTGTGTGCTTCAGAAAATCTGACTCCCATCATTCTATTACAATGTGCTACAGGAGGTGCTAAGAGAGTGAAGGTAGCCAGAGCTATGGGGGATCAGGATGTGTCTAAGAAGGGGCAAGGGGTCCAGTGTGGTTGGTTTCCATTCTATGTCAAAAACCACTGTGGACCTCTACGTGACAGAAATTGTACTTTTTATATGAGAAACTAAATAATACCAAAAGGCAGCTCAATCTCAACACCTCCTTCTAACTGAATTTGAAGTTTGTTCTTTACGATCTCATCTAGGTAAAGTTGCGAATGGCAGTGCCCACATGTATATGGGGGGGAGGATGATTTGTAGTTGACAGATAATGTTTAGTGTGCATTTAGAAGATCTCTTACAATGATACCAGGGCCCCCATGGCCCTACCTCCTGCCTGGTCCCACGTGGGGAACCACTGAGTTAGAACAAAGGGGAAATGAGGGAGAAGAGACACTTGAGGGAGGGGCTGGTGACCAGAGGGATGGCAGAAGACAAGTCTGGGCAGTTTGGGGTCCAGCGTAGGATCAGCTCAAGTGTCAACAACTGGAACTTGATCTTTATCCTACCAGGAAAGGGGAATCATACAAACCATTTAACCAGGGAAGTTTCAATATCTCATTTACATTTTAGGAAATCACTCTGGCCACATTGAAGGATGGATTGCATTGAGGGCCATAACTAAGAAAGAGAGACTTCTTAGAAGACTATTGTACAGACCGTTTAAAAGATAACAAGGGCAAGAACTCTTTCTTAGATCTCTAACCAGTGAGTGGTGTAGGAATATCACAGGGCCATCTCTCCTGCTGCCTAGCAGGGTCTGGCACATCACATAAGCTTGTACAACAATAGATGAATGAAACATGCTTACTAAATTACGAGAGATTAACTTTGAGCCCCAATTCATCTCCTCTTCCTGCATCTAACCCTTGCCTCGTTAATGGTGGAGCGAACTTCCTCATCTTTGACTTTGGGCTTGACCATATGGCTTGCTTGGACTAACAAGATGAGGTGAAGGTGACAGTGTGCAGTTCTGAGCCCAGTTCTTAAGAGGTCTCACGTGTTTCTCTTTGCTCTCTTACACCTCTTCCATCTCCCTGAAAAGAACATGCCCTGGCTATCCAAATGGTCCAAGGAGGATGAGAAACATGTGAAGTTGAGCCACCAGTGCCCATCCACAGATCTGCAGTGAGAAGCAGAGTCTGGCCTGGATTAACCAAACCCCAGCCAACCTCTGAGTCCACAGGAATGAATGCCACAGGCATTGTTGTGGTTGGCTGTTATCTAGCAATAGCTGACTAATACACAAACAAATCCCCTTCTTGGGACTATATAAAGCTCAGGCAATGGGCTGAAAGCTACATACTTAAATCTAGCATAGAGATTCACCTGGGCATGACCAATGGTTAATGTTTACCACAAATCCAAGCCGTTAATAATTTCTCAACTCACCAAATAGTCCTCTCCTTCCACCCACCTAACCAAAGCTGGCTATCTCCTTGCAAATCTCTAGGTTCTTTCTTGAGTATTTACCACAAAGCTACTGAATCTGTCTTGGGTTGTTTTTCCTCTGCCAACATAATTGTGAAGCCATCACTTAACAATTACTTGAGAAAATTTATTTACGATGCAAGGCAGATCCACGAATGTTTGTAGTGGATAAACTTATTTACAATGTAATCCAAATCTGCCAATGCTTCTAGTAGATAAAATTGTGCTGCTCCTATAAGAAGCAACCCACCCCACTAATGGTATCTGTGGTCCTTTATGAATAGGCCAAGGTCAGGGCCACGATAATGAGTTGGAGAAAGTTAATCTGTGGAAGCAAGTTAAGCACAGAAAACTATATTTTAATGATTCTGAATGGGTGACAACTGCCAGAATTTAACCAAATGAGAGCCAGAAAAGGCAAATCCAAGACTCTTTTGTTTCTTAAGCTGAGCTTTTATGGAGTTAAAATGGCTGGTGTGCAATTTCCATGAGGTCAGGGATGACATTTGTCTTTCTCTCCCTTGCATATCCCTTGCCCATACATTGCCTGGCACCAAGTACACATTCAATAGATGAGTGAGATGCTTCAATACAAGAGTGCAGGTGTGTAGGAAAGCTCCTGCTTAGCCCTGCGTGTCTGCTGTCTGTCATGCTTATATTTACTGCAGCAAAATGAGCTATCAAACAATACACCTCTAGTATCAGCAACCAACTCCTAGAGCAGTGACTTGCAAAGTGTTGTCCTACTGTGTGTCCCCGTTCAGTCCCAACATTCCGTGGAAATGTTAATTGTCTATACCGGTCCTGTTTCTATTGTATAAAACTCAAAAGTGAATGTGTCTTGAATCACAAAATTCTCTCCTAGCACATGACGGAAAAAGGAAGGCCCATGAGGCCTTGCAAAGCTGTCTCCTGCCTCGCTCTCCAAGTTCATTCCATTTCCACTTGCTCCTTGCTCACTGTGCTGTGGTCTTCCCTCAATTGTCCGACATGCCAAGCTCTTCCCTATGCCAGGTCCTTTGCACATTCTAGTCACTTTGACTGGAATTCTCTTTTCTCCACGTCCAGGTTATTCTCATCCTTGCAGAATCTGCTTATATGTCACCTCTTCAGAGGAGGAGCTGTCCCTTACCAGCTCATCCTTCATTAGCTCATTTCTTATTTTTTTCCTTCATGGCATTTTTCTATCATTTGTCATTACTTTAGCTACTTTAGTTATTGTTTGCTTCTTTCTACGTTTGTTTCCTTCATTTGACTATGAGTTTCAAATAGCATCTAAATATCTGTTTATTGATCATTCTACTCCAGGACCTAGAACCATGCCTGGTCCATGATAGGTACTCAATAATACATACTTTCTAAAAGAAATTAATGAATAGATGATCTTATGGCCAATGAGAGTAGACGGGCCGGTGGCCCTCTAGATACATTAATCTCATTAGAAACACCACGTAGTGATCCTATGGCTGATAACTGCAGAACATTGCCAGGGAACCGCTGTGCAAAATATGGCCAGGGTTAAGTGTGCATACGTCAAAGACTTCTGTGGTATAAAACATAAGACTGAGGGTCCAGGGGCCCTATGAGTGAGCCAAGCAAACTAAAGTCTGTTGTTTTTGCCAAGACCAAGCTCACCTAGGCTGTGGGGCATGCCATAGGTGAACTGGGGACTCGGTTTTCCCAGGGTGAATGAGGAGAGGCTGAGGTGAGCTGGGGCACACCTGAGCAAAATGTGGTAGAGTATTTTCAACACTATTTTCTCTTACTTGACAGGTCCGGAATTCGTCTAAAGCCTTTCCAAAGTGCCAGGTTCTCATTTATGTAATGAATCTGTGGATTCACTTGTTGTCCCCAGGAGACTCTGAAGACCACAGGATGTCAAGAGAGAAGACAAAGAATTCTCGTTGCTTGTCATGGAGGCTCACACGTGAAGAGACAGGTGCCAGCATATTCCCAGAAGATGTTCATGACCCAGTTATTATTCTTTGGGGGTTAAACGGTTATTTATTTGAGGACTTACCTACTTTACTGCTCTCTGCTAACATGCCTTCTATGCTCATAAATCATTCCTCTCTTAAACAAAGTAGAACAACTTATTTCTTTCGTCATTCATTCATTCCTTTTATCTTGATAACAAGCAGCAAAATATCATAAAGAAGAAGTATTTTTCTGGAATCAAGCTAAGCTATTGATCTCTAGATTGCCAGTCTTCTCTAACTCCCCAGTCTGACCTCCATATTGTTGCCAGAGCAACTTTTAATTCAAACAATAAGTATCAAGCTTCTACTATGATCTAGGCATTATGATACTCAACAGTGAATAACAGGACTTTTCCTGGCCTTTGTTCCTGTATTTGTTTTTGGTCTATATATAACCTTCAATGGTTCCCCATTGTCTTTAAGTTTAAGTCCAAATCCCTAACCTGGCATTCAATATCATACATAAAGATTCTACACAGCTGTTCTGCTTTATCTCCCCAAACAAAGTTCCAGTACCAGCCACACAGAACATTCTACCATTCACCCCAACTCATGCAGAGCTATTTCATTCCACAGGACCTTTGCACATGCTGCTTTTCTTGGATTTCTCTTGTACAAGGCTAGGTCCACTGGGTGGGCCGTAGCTCATTGTTAAGGATCAACCACCTCAAATGCCACTTCCTCCAGGAAGCCACCCCTGATCCACCCAGGCCGGGTTAATTACAATTAGAACATGTCAATATTCATTTACTGAATCTCTCACTGGACTATCAGCTGCTTGAGGTCAGGAACCAAGTCTTATTCTTATCTGCATCCTCAAAAAGCCCAGTGCCAAGCACAAGTAGGACTTCAAAATAACATCCATGCACTGATACATGCATACATGATAAATAAACACGAGAGCAAGCACTGATATTTATCAAGAGTTGGGCACTTTTCCAAGTTCTTCAAACCCATGTTTGTCTCATTGAAACATGACCCAGCTCCATATGGAATATGATTATCCCCTTGTACTGGTGATGAATGATAGGCAAACCTGCCCTGGGGCGAAAGAGGAGAAATCATTGACCTGGGAGTCCAAGCACCTGGGTCCTAGGCTAGTCTTCACTGCCTATTTGTGCCGTAACGGAGAACAGATCGGTATTCTCAAGGCCTCTGTTTCCCTTCTTGTTAATAAGCACAGCCTTTGGAGTCAGACCGCCAAGGTGTAAGTTCCACTCTGCCACTTACTAGAACAGGCATAGGTGAGCTATTTAACTCGTAACCACTGAGCACCTGCCATCGGCCGAGTACCGAGTCACACAGTGGGAAAAATTACAGAAATAACAACTAACATTAATTGCAAATTGTTTTATTATTTTTACACTTACTATTTTATTATCTATTTGAAATATTATATCTTATTTTATTATTTAACTCATTTTTTTTTAAAGATTGGCAGCACCTGGGCTAACAACTGTTGCCAATCTTTTTTTTTTTCTGCTTTATCTCCCCAAACCCCCGCCCTGTACACAGTTGTATATCTTAGTTGCAGGTACTTCTAGTTGTGGGATGTGGGACGCCGCCTCAACGTGACCTGAAGAGCGGTGCCATTTCCGCCCCCAGGATCCAAACCCTGGGCCGCTGCAGCGGAGCGCGCAAACTTAACCACTCGGCCACAGAGCCGGCCCCTAATTCTTTATTATATTAATTAATAGCCAACTTTCATTGCTCATAGTGGTAATTCACTGATGTAAGCACATCTTATGTGTCAAATTGTTTAATACTTATGACAATTTTAAGAGCTTTGTTCTATTTCCAGCCCCACTTTAAAATGAGTAAACTGAGACATACAAATAGTGGAGAAAGGGCTTGAATCCACACCTCTCAGCTGTAGAACATAAACTCTTGACCAGCCCACCATGCTGCCTTCTTTGTATGTTAATAAAAAGACAGAACCTGCCTCTAAGCTTGTAGAATTGCTAACTCCTCTCTGGGTCTCAGATGCCCCTTCAGTAAAAGGGACCACTGACAGTTTCTACATTATAGATTGCTGTACAAATTAAATGACTCAACTCATGTAAAATACCTTCTGACCTCTATTATGAGTGGGTTGGACTAGCTGTTGCACAGATCCCTTCCAAGCCTCATTGTATAGAATCAGCCAGAACCCAAGGGCCCCAAACGCCACCCAGGAGTTTAAGAGGGAGAAGAGAGTGGTCACCAAGGGTTTGGAATCAGCCCTCGGGTAGCAGAACTGGGCACCTGCACAGTTTATGGGAGACTGTCCACTGAACCAGTTTCTAAATATTTCCATCTCAGCCAATTCTGTCACATCTAAGACTGAGTGTATATGAACAGTGGTACCCTGTGATAAGATGGCAAAATTCTCGCTGATTCCAGAGAGCCATCACCAGGGAGCTATGGCCCCAGGGCCTGGCCACATGGTTTCACTGCCCTTGAGACAGAAAGAATCAAAGAACCAGATCATATAGTCTTAGTTGGATCCACCTGTCTCTCTGTTATATCAATCACAGATTCCTCACCACAGTCCAAAACCTTTATGGACACCCAGGTGTCTTGAAGGAGGGGGAACACCAAACAGCACAATGATGTCACTAACAGGGAACGTAATTGGGCACTTAGCCTGGGTATCTTACAGATACAATGCTCCTCAATCCTCAGAAAGTGGATATCACTATTATTATCATAAAACACCGTCTCTATGCTCACAATATCTGAAAGGTTCGGTGGGCAGCCCATTGTCACTCACAGCTAATCAAGAGCACAATTAACATCCACAGGGTAATAACTCATTCATTCTTTCATTTATCTGTTCATTCAATCAATCATGAAGAAGTATTGATTGTGTTCTTTCCTGTGTCAAGCACTGTTCCAGGAAGCAGGACTGGGAATGCAGTGGTGACAAAACAGACAGAAGTCCTAGACTTCAAGGAACTTGACTTCTAGCGGAGCAGGGCAGGGGGAGCAATAAACAACATGAAAACCGTGAGATAAGATAAAATGGTGCCAAGTGTTCTGATGAAACAGACAGGAAAAGAGAGAATGCATGAGCAGAGACTTAGAATTCCATAATGGCTAATGTTTATTTGTGATTACTCTGTGCTGGGCATTGTTCTAAGCATTTTCCATGGATGCACTCATTGAATCCTTCCAGCCACCCTAGGAGGTAAGTCCTATTATTAGGATCTCGTTATGGATGAGACAGGGGGGCACAGAGAGGTTAGATGCCTTGTCCAGGGTCCTGAAGCTAACACGGAGCAGAGCCAGGACTTGACCCCAAGCGGTCTGGTTCCTGAAGGTACCCCCTTAGCCAACCAAGGTGCACAGTAGCCTCAGTCCAGGATAGCTTAGCTGGTCTAAACTCCTTTGTATGCAAGCCCCCTTCTCTTGTTTCTGCTCCCTTCTTCTTTTACTTTACCCCTGTTTCTTCCTCCCAGGCTTTCAGCTTCATCCAGTTAGTCAAGGCCCATGATTCCCACCCCCAACCCCCACCCCACGTCCTGCAGAGCGAGCCTGCCCTTGGATCTTCACTCCAGAGTGGGACACCTACAAACCAACCAGTGTCCTTTACAGCTGTTGACCCTTGTCAGTCCATAACTGATGGGGTGCTAAGTTAAATGTCCCCTCTCCACAAGGGCTGAGAATGAGGGTGAATGGAGAGGGTTAGAATGGCAGAGAAACTCATCCTGACACCATCCCCATTTTTCAGATTAAAAAACTGACTGTAAAATCAAGTAAAGCAGTTGAGTTGGGATTTGAATTCAGGCTTGTTTGATTCTAAAGCTTTTAACCTCTTGATTTTACCATTAATTTCAAAGAGCAGCTCTCTGCCGGGCAGAAAATAGGTGCTTAATTAAATGCTGGATTGAAGAATGAAGGGACGGATGGATTAGTAAATAAAAGCCCCAAAGAAATGGGCAGATGTGGACAGTCATGTGAGCTAAATAAAACAGTAAAGGCAGCATGTGCATGAAAGCGAAATAGGGACCAGCACAGTCTGTGTGATAAGCAGCTTTAGAAACACCCAGGACCAAACAGTCTTCACAAATATTGCTGTCAACATAAGCTTTAGATCTTGTAGCTGAGGAGATTCACCTTGTTTCTCAAATGCAGTGTTGTAAGGGTCTCTTGTAGGCTTTTTTCCTTTCATAGACAAGGAGAAGTCTGCCTAGGAGACATAATTTGGGGGAGGCACCTGGTCATGCTGAGCCCAGTGCCTGGGGAGGGAAGAATGCATCCTTGGGAGAAGCAGAAATGCAGAGGTGATGGGAGAGCGAATTGTGTTGCTAATCCCTCACCCCATGACTTTACCAGCTTCTAATCGCCTAATAGCAGGGCACATAATTGGCAGAAAAGACTGCCCTGCCCTTTACACATGTGTCTGCAATTACTTTTCAAACTGGGGCGATAAGTGGCATGATTGGTTTCCTTCTGCAGGTGCGGCCGTTCCTGGGAGACTGAGGGCCTTTCTCCTGAAGCTGTGGTCGGCGCTATGGGTCACGAGTGGAACTGCCCCCAGCGAACGTCTTTCCATCACTGAGGAATAAATCCCCAACTCCTTGCTAGGGTCTGACTTCATCTCCTTCCTCCCTCCTTTGCACATTCTGCTTCACACCAGCCTCCTCACTGGGCTCCATCACTCCCTGCTTGTTCTGGTCCAAGTGTTTACATCTGCTCCATGCTCTGCTGGCAACTTCTCATGCTTTCTTTAGGTCTCAGCTCACGTCACCTCCTCAGATAAGCCTTCCATGAACACCCTTATTGAAAATGTCTCTCTTCTACTCCCTAGCCCGAGTCACACCTCTTGGTCCTCTGTTTAACTCTCTTTATATCACATACCATGGTATGATGCCAAGACTCGCCTGTGTCCATTTGTTTACTTGCTTATTGTCTATTTCCTAACTGGGATGGAATCCTTACGAGGGAGGCCTTTGTTTTGATCATCACTGCATCCTCAGCCCCAGAAGGAAGCCTGAAACAGTGTGAACATGCAACAAATGTTAGTGAAACGAGTGTTTTGCCTACTGAACCATACCTGGACAGAGTGTGGATCCAACACTGCAAACATTACCGGGACCACGCGACGAATACAACAAAAGGCACTTGAGTGAAAGTTGACAGCACACACTCTGGAGACCCAAGGGCCTGGGTTTACATTCCAGTTCTGTCTTTTAGAAGCTCTGTGTCCCTGGGCCACTCTTGTCCCAACTTGAGCCCCAGTTTCATCATCAATAAATTGGGAATGAAAATAGTAGCTCTCTCATGCGATTCTTGCTTGAATTAAATGAGACAATGCTGTACAGTGCATTATCCTGTAGCTAACACATAAACAATAACAGCTACTCAATAAATCCAAAAGATACTGGTGCTTCTGTTCATACAGTTAGGATGAGAAGAGGAGGGGGCTTACGTATTTGTTGAGTACCTGCTACATGGCTAGCATCCTGCTAGATATTTTTACCTCCATGAACTTACTCCCTACAGAAATCTTCTGAAATAGGCATGAATTTCCATGGCTTCTAGATGAGGAAAGAGAGGCACCTTGGAACCAAATGGCTTGCTGAAGATCACCCAGTTCCTAAGTGACAGATCCAACCCTCAAAGCCAGTTTCTCTGCTTTTTCATCATACTAGGCTGCTTCTCTTGAAAATGAAAACAGACCACAGAAAACAAACAGGACGTGGACACAAGCATCCCTGGGGCAGGGGAAATTTAGTTTGAGACTCAGTTTAAATTCTCCCAAGTCCTTCTCTTTGACAGCTCCAATAGAGAAGGATAACCCTTGGGCAGGGTTGCCAGAAAAAATACAGGATGCCCAGTTAAATCTGCATTTCAGAGGAACAAGAAATAATTTTTTACTATATCACAATTATTGCATACTTATGATAACTTCTTTCTCATTCTCTCTCTCCCTCCATCCCTCCCTCCCTTCCTTTTTTCCTTCCTTTCTGTCTTTTTTTGTTAAATCTGGCAACTTTGTTTATTTATTTGTATTTCTTACAGCTCCTCAATGTGTGCAGGGTTGCAAGCTAACCAGTGCTGCCCACCAGGGTAGAAGTTGGTAGAAGACATTTTGGAGTGTCCGTCCAACTCATGGCCCTCCTATCTGATAACGCCCCTACTCCACACACAAGGGTGGGCCCCCACCACCAAGCTGTGCTACCCTGCCTGCCTTGGAAGGAAGCTGAACCACTCTTGCCAATCCAATTCTCTCTCTCTTGAGAATCTGAATCAAGAAACATAAAGAGTGGAAGACGGGAGCTAAGTCAAGTCAACATCCCATGGAACGGTCCAATAAATTTCCTTCTTTCCTTTATTTTTTCGTTTCTTGGTTCTGGTTTTGGTTTTGCTTTGGTTTGCTTGTTCTGTTTCAAGTGGGATTTTGGCTCTTGCAACCAAATCACTGTTGACTAGGCCATACCTCTCTGGGGGTCATTTTGTTTACCCATGAGAGGTGTAAAAATGACCCATATTTTTGAGTGCCTGGTTGAAGGTATTATTGCCTTTAAAAATTCTCTAATGTTATTTATTTCTTCAATTGGTTGTGTTTTATTTCAAATCAGAAGAAATTACTATTGAGAGGTCCATCTTACGGAAAAAGTGACATGACTTAATGTCTTGAAAATAACAGTAATTCCAAGTGTCATCAGCTTTGATGGGCACCCTCAATCCAGTCTTCCCGCACCATCTGGATGACACAGGCACATACATGGGGAGGAGGAAATAACTGCCTTCTCTTAAGGAAAGTGAAAACCCCACACCAGGCTGCCTGTATAGTGTGGATCTCCCGTGCAAGGGCCGCATTCCTTCTCTACCTGACACCCTGGCCTCATCCTGGCCCAGTCAGTGGATTTCTTTATATACCCCAGGAGTAGGGAACACTAACAGAGCCCTATTATCACCTGAATTTTGGAAAATAAGTCCTAAGAATTCCAGATGGAGTAGGGAATTGCTTATCCCAGTGATAGAGGTTTAATAGTCCCTCTAAAAATATCTGAGCAGCCATGTCTGTAACAACTGTCAAGTCCTTCTCACTTGGCCCCCAGCCCTGGCCCTGGCCACGCCAGCTCTGCCCAGCTCCTGATCCTTATGGTCTGGCTTTTATTTCTGTCCTCATGCTGATGACAATCCACAGTCAACTGAATTTCATGTCACATATTCCAAAACTGAAAAATCTCAACTAACAAGAGAGCTGGAGTGTTTTACTCTGCTCAACCCACCCCATGACCCCTTTATAGATCTTCAAAGCTTTACTCTCCTGGAAAAAAGCTAGAACCCATTTAGAGACCCTGCCTGTTTTACTGGACAAATATAGTGACTTCTTTCAAAGATATGTTATCCATATGCTTTTCAAAAAAGCCTTTTTGCAGTTTGCTAACTTATAGCAAGGACCACCTTCCCCTCCTCTGCTGAGAATCAGTGGGGCTCCATGTTCTTCCCTCGAATGTGATGATGGGTGACCCCTCTCCTGATGACCCCAAGGCAATGTCCACATGGGCTTTCTATTGTATTCTTGGATTTTTTTAAGGCTGTAACTTGACGTTTTAAGGATCTGGGGTGTAGTAGTCTCAGGTCTACTCCTTTCTTCCTGCAATACAGTTCTCTTTTAAAAAAAAGGGGGGGGGGGAGTGTCATTTTTTTTCTGCAAAAACTTTTACTCTATAGATTAAAAGCAAAAACTGGCTTCTTTAGTTTTGACCTTCAGCTCTCCCTGGCACCGAGCTTGTACCCACTGTATTAGTTACCCAGTGCTGCCCCAAAACTCAGTGGCTTAAAACAGCAGTAAACATTTATTATCACTCAGAGTTCCTGTGGGTTAAGCATTCGGGAACAGCTTAGCTGGCAATTCTGACTTGAAGATCTCTAGTGGGGACAAGATTTTGACCAGGACTACAGTCATCTGGAGGTTTGACTGGGGTTGTAGAATCTTCTTTCACAGTGGTTGGCAAATTGGTGCTGGCTCTTGGCAGGAGGCCCCAGTTCTTCTTCACCTGGCCTCTCCACAGGGCTGCTTGAGCTTCCTCGTGTCATGGTGACTGGCTTCCCTCAAAGTGAGAGATCCAAGAGGCTAGGATGGAAGTTGCAATGCCTCTTGTGACCTAGCCTCAGAAGTCACAAACTGTCACTAGCCCCACTTGATTTGCTCTCTGAGTCATTGTGGGAGGAGATTACACAAGGGTGTGAGTACCAGGAGCCCAGGATCACCTGGGGCCATCAAGGATGCTGGCTCCCACGTTTACCATCTGACCCTTCCCTCCTCTCACTGTTTCTGGTCACCAATTTCGCCATCTCCTTTTAAGCCCCTGGACACTCAAACAAGAATTTGTCCACCTGGCTGAACCCCACTGTCATGCCTACTTAAGCTGCCAAAATCTTAAATTGTTAAAAGTGTCATCGTTTATCGGAGTAAAGCTCTTCTCTTACTGTGCGTATAGTGGAGAATCAGTGAGAGCCACATCGGCACCAGCTTATGAGAGAAAAGATGGGAGCTGCATTGGTTGACCATAAGCTCAGACTCTCTGAAGGGAAAGACGACTGACAAAAACAACCAGACGAAAAAACGGCCATTGCAATTCAAGGTTATAATAATAGATGTAGAGTATATTTGTTAAAGAAGGTGATAATCTTACTGATGACTGACGCAGTTAGGGCAGACTGGAACTTTGTGCTGAAGTCTTGTATCATGCCAAGAGGGACTTTGACAGCAAGAGTAGTTCAGAGATGAGAGAGCAGGGCTGAAACCCAAACTGAAAGCATAATAAGGATGCCAAGCACTTTACCATCATTCCTGTGTTCAGAAAGTTTTTGCCCCAATCCCTAAATTCATTTGTTAAATCTTAACACCCAAGGTGATAGTTTTGGGAGGTGGGGCCTTTGGGAGATGACTAGGTCATGAGGGTGAAGCCCTCACGAATGGGATTAGTGCCCTCATAAAAAAAACTCCATGGAGCTCCCTCACCGCTTCCACCACATGAGGACACAACAAGAAGTCTGTGACCTAGAAGAGGGCTCTCACCCAACCATGTTGGTACCCTGATCTCAGACTTCCAGCCTCCAGAGCTGTGAGAAATACATTTCTGTTGTTTCTAAGCCCCTCAGTCTGTGGTATTTTGTAAAAGCAGCCTGAACAGTCTAAGACAATCATTATGTCCAGCACATGGTCTGACATGTTTTCCTACCATCTATCACTTCCCTCAGTCTTCCCTTCCTATGTTGTTGGGCTTTTCTCCCACCTTAGCTTCCCCAATCAATCCTTCTCTTCAGCCCTACAGAACCTTGATAGCTTCCTTCACTTTTTCTCTCTCAACACCCCATGATGGGCCTGCTCCTGCCCCAGGATAATGGCAATGCCAATACTGCGCTTGGGAACAGCACTTTACAGTTTACAAAGTGCTGGCACATCTGTCTATTATCCCATCAAGTCAGGTTAGCCCTGTTTTCTGGAGCCCCACAAGAAAGCAACCAATGGTAGGCACTTTGGGGGACACAGAAGGAGCTACATATTTCCTTCGTAATCCAAGGAAGACTATCTTAATATATGTCATCATGCAACTTTATGAAGCAGGGAGAGCAAGTTTACTGGTTCACTCTACACAGAAGGAAACCAGAGCCCAGAAAGCTTCAGCCACGTGGCCACAGTTCCACAGCATGTTGGTGGCAAAGCCAGTCACGCAAATACTGGGACTCCTAGTGCTTTTGCCCCATCACAAAAAGTCCTCCTTTGAATTGAGGTGGAGGACATGGGAGGACAGGAAGGAAAGTGCCGCCTCCTGTCACACTGCAGCGTGGGAGCTCCAGTGGTGGCACCTCTTGAAAGCTCCCAAGAGCTGAACGCAATCATGGTTTGCACTTATCAGTCCCCATTCATCTCCCTGTCCCCCTGTGACATTCATTATAGAGAACACGGGCACCAGGGAAGGGCAGCAGCTAGAATCAGAAGAACGCACAGGCGCCCTTTGCTTTCTTTTCCATTTCTAATAAACTCTGTTAGCAGCTTTCTTTTCCATTTCTAATAAACTCTGTTAAAAGCTTGTGCTGGGAAGAGTAAAAAAGTGGAGCACGAGGAACAAAGGCAAACATCTATTTTATTTGCGTGACAAAGGCTCATGGGAGAAGCTGGCTTTGGCATAACAACGCGGCTCTTCTGGATGTTACATGAGCAAGAGAATTCAAAAGAGCTTATGGGAAAGACACAGGGGATTATTTGGAGCCTGGAAAGGTTTAGGGAGCAGAATCTGACAGGCACTACTATAGCAGGGTGTCGAAAGGGGTAGCAAGGGGTCTCCAAATTCGAGCAAAGCGAATCACAGCTCCCTTACCCCCAGAGACTTCAGACAGGGAAAAGAGCAAGGGGAGGTTGCTGGAGGAACCAGCTTACTGAAAATGACCCTAAGTGCTTGGCCCCCCAGTAAAAACCAGAAGTGGCTTTGTCCTTCCCTGCCCCCACGACTCCAAGCAGAAACTTCCCACCTCTTAACACACAATCGCAGAGGGCTGACAACTGGGGGCCAGCAGTAAATGAGGTCTCTTCTACAAACTTGGAGGAGGAGAAAGTGGGAAGGTCACCGAGAGTTGTTTGCTGGATCATTGGGTCCTCAGACCCCAGGGCATCCCCAAGAAAAGGCCTCCTGAAGATAGGGGTGTCTACTTCTGGTCACCAAATGCCCTCTCCTCAAGCATGCCAAGAAGATCGCAGGTGGACAGAGCCGTGGGAGAGACCTAGGCCTCAGTCAGGATAAAGAAGTCAGCCCTTCTCAAAGTTCAATGAGCCACTTGGGAATTGGACCAAAACGCAGGTTCAGTGGGTCCAGGGACGGGCCTGAGATTCTGCATTTCCAGCAAGCTCCCAGGTGATACTGATGCTGCCGGCCCACAGACCATAAGCTTCAGTTTCCTCTGCTGTAAAATGGATTTGGTTGATAATGGTTGATACGTTATACTACCATCCTCACCCTCTCATCTTCAGAAGGAACTAAAACACTCGTTCTAAAACCAAATTGTATCTTGTAAAGCACCCTACACAGGTAATTAATAGTCCTCAGAGCATCACCCAAACACACCTGAAATCCAGAAAAATATCCTCTAGAGAAGCGATGGCCAGAGAGAAGGTGGGCCAGTAGAATGTGCAGATGACGTTTCTCTCCCATAGTTAGGGGTGGCAGGGAGGAAATTCATTTCTACAGTCTCGTGTCCAAATCCATTTCTCTTTCGGCCTCTTACTCTAATTGTGATAGGACCAAAATTATGCACCTGTAGGCATTTGTCAGCTTTCCCCTTCCCTGACTCACACAGAGCTTTCAGGTATCAGAGACGAAAGAACAGGGATGCTATGGGTGAGGGAGGGAGTCTTGGGCTGGAAGAGGTAGAGTCCGCTGGCTGCGTGTTTCAGACACTGGGAGAATAAACAGAGTTTAATCACAGTTGCCCTGGATTTTGTATTTGGGTAAGATACCCCGTGCCCTCCAGAGCAGACTCCATGCCCCCACCAATCACCGCTCCATGCATGCTGGCAAATTCTGACTGCAGCAAACTGCAAGAGCTACTCTGCCCAACGGCGTCCCCTGGTGTGGAGAACTCACTTCTGTGGTGCACAGAGCCCGCCAGGGAGTTGAGGCCCCCAGGAGTAGCCACCAAACAATGACTAAAAGATTTGGTGAATAAATACTCCAGGTTCCTTGCCCCTCAGGGGAGGCAACTGCGAGGCGTGGCCTCAGCCCTCAGGGAAGCCCCCAGTGGGACTGAGCCCCAGGTGCCCTCAGAGAAAACCAGTTTATTAACATACCCTGAATAACATCCTTCCTTCCCTGTTGCATGAGTTTCCCAGGTCTGCTGTAACAAATTATCATAAACATGGTGGGTTAAAACAACAGAAATTTATTCTCTCACTGATCTGATGGCCAGAAGTCCAGGATCAAGCAGGGCCGTGCTCCTTCCAGAGGCTCTGCTCTATAGGAGAATCTTTGCAGCTTCTGGAGGCTGCAGGATTCCTTGGTTTGTGGTCACATCACTCCAGTCTCTGCCTCTGTGGTCACATTGCCTTCTCCTCCATGTGCATCAAATCTCCCCGTGCCTCCTTCTTATAAGGATCTACATGATTGCATTGAAGGCCTCCCCAGATAATCCGGGATCATCTGCCCATCTCAAGATCTTTAACAATCACATCTGCAAAGACTTTGCCACATAACTTTACAGCCACAGCTTCCAGGCATCAGCACATGGAAATCTGTTGGGTGCCATTTTTCAGCCTACCACGCCTGTCTCTCTTCCCTAGCCACCTCGTGGAATTCCTGGCATCATTTCCCTAATAGAATGCTTGCACTTAAATCCTAGCCTCAGGGTGTGCTTCTGGGGAGACCCAAATCAAGACAATCCTCTTAATTATTTGAATACATGAAGAAAGATTGGAATTTCTGTCTGAATTAGACTTTCTAAAATGCAAACTCACCATGGGAATAGACTACACAGGCCAGGGCTTTATAAGAGTTCTTGCAAAGGAAGAGGAGTCTTTCCTCATAGCAAAGGTCAGTCCCTCTGGTGCCACTGTGGATTCCGGTTCCTTCTACCTTCCCAGGATCTAAGCTGTAGTGGTGATGTCCCCACTGCCTTGGAGGTCAGCCTCTCCCTCTTCATTGCCTCTGCTTCATCTACAGTAATATACTTTCCAGCCTTTCCCATCTTAGAAAGAAGGTACCACTTCCAGATGGGAAGCAGATGGACACAGGCAGTCGAGGTTGAATGGGACCAGCTGATAACTCACTCACTGGGAAAAACACATCAACCTCATTTCTCACCCTTCAGCTCCAGATAGACTCTCACCAGCAGAGAGAAATAAGGAGGATAGCTCAAAGGGTTACTCTTGCCTCCCCCTCTGAACCCCAGCCCCAAAGTATGACCACAGGAACACCAATGGATTTCTCCATAATTTTCTTACAGGGCCCTATTGTTTTCTTGAAAATTATTGTTGACCAAAAAAGCTGTGCTCAGGAGAGAGTGGCCTGAACAGACATCATAAAATCTAATACTCTACTAAACACTTTCTCTGCCTATTGCATAGGTCCTCACCTTTGGAGCAGTATTATTTCTAAAATCTTCATTGTACGCATAAGAAAACTGAGTCTTGCAGAGATTAAGAGGTTAACTTGTGGTCTCGCAACTAGGCAGTGACGGAGCAAACATTCCAAGCAAGGCAATGGACTTCTGACCACTCCTTGACACACTGCCTCAATTATAACTGTAGGATCAGCTCCAGGCTCAGCCCACGGCCACCTGGGGGAATGCTGAGGAGTCCAGGCTCAGCCGGACCGGTCAGGAGCCCTGTTCCCTGCTCACTGCCATCCCGCCCTCTCACCCCAGTTCACCTCCCAGGGCCTCGCTGGTTCCCTGAGCTGCCTTAGACTGTTTCCTGGAAACTGACACCAAGATTGAGTGACAGTGACAGGAGCTCAGACCACTGCCAGAAAGAGAAAAAGGAGGCCTGATTCCAGTACGGGAGTGTCTATGGCCTCCTTGGCGAGAGTCTGCTAGCCAGCACCTTATTATGCTGTGAGAGTACACGCAGGCCTCTTCAAGCCCATTCATCATTGTTCCAGAACGTCCACTCTTTGACTCAGTAGCCTTGATGGCGTTTTTCCCCCTGCTCCCAGCTTCAGCAATCTGGAAAGCAAAGCGATGGGTAATCAGTCTCTCCGTCATTAGGGCAAATAGGAGAGATTCTCCTGTGGACGCAGCCTCCCAGTGTGGGTGAGCGAAAGGGCAGGCCAAGGTTTTTTAATGAAAGGGGGTTCTTGGGGGCCAGTCTCTAAACAGCGGCAGAATGAAGATGAATGGTGTTGCAGCATGCAGCGCAGGAAGCATCCTTCTGCTGGGATCTGGGGAGAGTCAGGGATGGGCCGGGGCTGGGCCACGTGTGAAGAGCTTAGTCACTTGAGAGAGTTGAGAAAGTAGCCACTGGTTTCCAGAGGTGGCCCTGAGAGGCAGGAGTCTGAGGCTGCCTGGAGAAAGGGCTGCCAGCAGGGGTAACGATCAGCTCAGCTGGCTGGGAACTCAGCACAGCGGTTAGGCACACAAGCTCTAGAGTCCCCTAACCTGGGCTCCATTCCTGACTTCCCTACTTTTCTAACTGTGCCATCTTGGGCACATTACTAACCTACTCTGAACCTAGATTTCCTCACCAGTGAAATGGACATGGTAAACATCAGTGGATTTTTAAGGTTAAAATGGGATAAAATGCCTGGCACATAGAAAGTCTTTAATAAACGTTAACCGTCATCAGCCTCATCTTCAACAGAATGTGAGGCTCAATAATGCGGACACTTGGTCAGCTTTAGAGATGGGAAGGATATGTTTGGGTCTTCAAATGGTCCACCATGTCCAAACAAGGCCTTGGAAAGTGAGAGACTTTTATTAGGAGACTAAAACAATAATGAACCATACTAATTGGTATAACTCTAACTGTCTACCAAATAAACCCCAAAATACCAGTGGCTCAACAAAATGGAAGTTTACTTTTCACTCATGTAACTGGCCATGGTAGGTGCTCCTGGTTGGAGGGTAGCTCTGCCATGTGTAACCTTTGGCCCCAACATTGCCCTGTGTGAGGACATCCAGCTGCTGGGAAGGGAGGCAGCATGTGAGAGGTTTGCATCAAGCAGGCCTGGGAGTGGTGCAGGTCACAGCCCAGGTTCGAGTGGCTAGAACTCAGTCACATGACCCCATCAAGCTGCAAGGAAGGCTGGGAAATATCTGTCTGTGTGCTCAGCAGAAAAAGGAAATCTGTTTTGGTGAATACATTTCATGAACAAAAATGAACAATTAGAGTGCCTCTTCTGAAGAGGCCAGGCCCATTCTTGGAGCTATGTCTTCAGGACTTTGGAAGAATTCTGTGTGCAAAGGCACTGCAGAGCTCCTGTGTCCTGGCATGCATCACAGTCACGTGACTGCCAGCCAAGTCATTTTTGTCTTTTGGCCTGCCTTTAGATTCCAAGTCCATGCACATGGCAGGAAAAATAATGTGGGGCATGTCCTTTCTTGAAAGAGAAGCACTGCCAACACATGACATCAAAGAGAAGTGGGAGAAGCTGACCTTGGTTTTTCTTAAGGATGAAGGAAGAAAGAAGGATCCAGTGTCAAAGACTGAGCTTTGATAAACTCTCGTAGGCACAAAGAATCCTCAGTCTTCACTGTGAGGCCACAAGGTGACACATGCCCCCATTATTTTGGGCAAGCTCACCAAACCAGACTGGCTGTGAGAACACCCCACTCCTGGACTCTCAGTTATCTTGACAGCTGGGAAATATGAATCAATCCTTGAACGATTGATTATGTTTGCCACATTGTCATAACTTCAAGCCAAATATGGTCATGGTTTGATCTCCAGGGAATAAGGGTTTTAACTAACAGCTTACTGACTTTGGAAAGAGAAAATATTAAAAACTGAGTCATGCAATCCAATCATAAGTCATTATCCAAATTATCTGAGGGTCATTCTGATCAAATGTCAACTACCTGACCAGGTCACTACATGGTCAGTGACACCCAGGCATGGATAGTAGGAGAGTGACTCTAGTCTCTTCTAGAAAATAATTATATCTGGTAACCAAGTACATGGAGATGCAAAAAACAGCCTAGTGAATAACAATTTTGGTAATCAATATAAAATTCTTTCTCTGTGTTTCAGCTGAGAACCATTGTATAGATATGGCATTGATCTCTCTGTGTTTCAGTTTTCCCATCTAAAAAATAGAAATATTAGTATTCTTCTCTGTATAGATTAGCTTATCAGCTGGTAAATATTTATTGTCTTACCCCAACCTTCATGGGAGGAGTACATTTCCCTGTCCTACTAATATTGGACTTGGTCATGTGACTTGCTTTGGCCAGTGAAATGTGGATGGAAGCTGAAATTCACCATTTCTGAACCTACGCCTTAACAGACATTGTGTCATTCCACTCATTGCTCTGAGAGTGTCCAATCTTTACCATGAGAAGACCTCCCCCCAGATAGTTGCTACCCCTTCATCTTGAGCCTGAGAATGAAAATATGTGGAACAGACCCACCTGAGCCAACCTCAGCTGCCCCAAAGATATGTGGGCAAGAAATAAATAGTTATTGTTATATGCCACCAAGTTTGGGGATCGCTTGTTACACAGCATTATGATGGCAATAGCTAACTGATACACTCTCCATACAGCAAGAATATAGCAGCATGACCAGTTTGTAATAAAGGGCATCTTACATAGAAAATAACCCAGCAATTTTCATGAGTTTATTAGAGGCCTTAATACTAGACCAAGGCTTTGAAATAGAGCTCTTGTCAGAGCACATCTATGGGTCGACTACCAAGAAACTTGCTCTCCTTCCCCCAGACAGTTCTGCATGTGGCTCCATCCTCATTTATGCAACAAGTGGAGTGGGAACTTGGAGCTCATTCTGTTCTTGGAAAGTTTATCATTTAATATCTTTGAAGTCAGGTTGGACACACAACTCCTGTTTTTGATAGTGCAAATTTCCTCCTTTCCAAGGAAGGCACAGATAACGACTCTGGCACAGATGGAGGAAAATTCTTCAGGGAAGGAAAGCAGCATTTAGGTTGGTTAATGCCTTCCCTGGTGAGCCATTGTATTCTTGTTTGGGGTTTCTGGGCTCTCATTTTGGATACAGCGAGACTCTTCAACTGAGATTTACAGCATAGAAACAGTCAACAAGAGCAAATGAATCAATCTGGGACGCCATCTTGCCCTCCACATAGTACACTTCCTTCTGCTTCCCTCAAGTATTTACCCTTTTCTTACAATCATTATTTATCCGATGAACCCAAATTAAAGCACTTTCATGGGTATACTCAGCCAAAGGGTGTCATAGTACACATGTTGATATGATTGCTGTCTTTGCTTAAATATGTGATTTTATTTATCTGTTTAAGAAAGCACCATATCCATTATGAATAAGTGCTAGGAAATATCAGTTTGGGTCTAGTCATGTTCTACATTGTGGAGGGCAAGGAGTAACTAAGAAATCTCCTTCGTTTTTATTCCCCACCCCAACATTAAAGTGGAGTTCTCTTTTCCAGCCCAAGTTCCAGACAAGAGGGAGTATTGCTAACATAGGGAAGTTCTACTTGGAATGCTGCCACTTGCCCTCCCCAGCCTGTGCTCTCCTCAATCTACACTTCCTTCCTAGGCAATCTCATCCATTCCCATGGCTTTAAGCATCATCTTTACACTGACAACTCTTACACTTAGACCTCCAGCCCAGAACGCTCCCCAAACTCCAAATTCATAAAAAAAAAACTGCCTATTTGACACCTCCACTTTGATGGTTTACAGACATTTCAAACATAATATGTCCAAATGGAATTCTTGATCCACTCTCTCCCCCCATATATTGACACCAAACCTCCAAAACTGGTTTTCTTCCAACCATTCTCAATTAATAACATTTTCATCTTCTCAGTGACTTAAGTTAAGAATCTGAGCGTCATCCATGCCCCTATGTTTCTCTCAGCCCCTACAACCAATCTCTTCCATACTGAGTGCTATGGAGTCTATTTTCAAAGCACATGGAGATTCCATCACTTCTCTCCACCATTACCACCTCAGGCCAGGCATCGTTCTCTCTTTTTTGGACTCTTGCAAACTCTTCTAGTTAGCCTTTCTCATTCTCTTCTCCACATTATCAGCTGGTGATTTTTTTAAAAAAATATACATCAGGCCACACCATAGTTACCTTCAAAACACTCTAGTGACTTCCTGCTGTAAAAAATTACCACAAACTTAGTAGCTTAAAGCAACAAAAATTGATTATCTTACAATTCTGGAGGTCAGAAGTTTGAAATTTGTCTTACAGGCTAAAATTAAGGATCGATTCCTTGCCTTTTCTGGCTTCTAGAGGTCACCCACATTTCTTGGCTTATGGTCCCCCATCACTTCAGCCTCTGCTTTGTCATCCTATCTCCTTCTCTGACCCTGACCTTTCTGCCTCTGTCTTATAAAGACCTGTGTGATGACATTGGCCCCACTCTGATAACCCAGGATAATCTCCCCATTTTAAGATTCTTAACTTAATCACATCTGTAAAGTCTCTTTTACCATGTGAAGTAACATACTCAGAGGTTCTGGGGTTAGGACATGGCCATCTTTGGGGTCCATATTCTGCCTACCACACTTACTATCCCACTTACAACAAAGTTAAAAGTTGTCTCCCAGGCCTACAAGACCCGACACAATTGAAAGTCCTGCTGTCTCTCTGATTTCACCCCCCACCACTCTCTCCCTGTTCAATGAAACCCCACTGGCTTCCTCGCTATTCTTCAAAAAACCCAAGCCTGCTCCACGCGCTGTAACTTCTCTCTAGGAAGCTCTCCCTCAAATGGCCACATAGCCCACTCCCTCACATGGTCCACCTCTCTGTGCAAATGCAACTTAAAGAAAGGGCTTCCTTGACCAGCTGTCTGACATAGACCCCAACCACACACACACACACACACACACACACTATACACCATCATTGTCTGTTCTTTATCCAATCTTATTTTTCTTCATAGCTTCTGACATAGTATATATTTATTTGGTTATTTATTCCTTATGGAACCCTCCCTTCCAAATGCAAGCTCCATGAGAGTGGGGACCTTGCTTTTGTTCAAAGCCTGAACTCAATGCCTGAACAGTGCCTGGCACACAGGAAGCATTAAATACATATTTGGTGAACAGATGAATGAAAGCAGAATAAGAAGTCTATTGTATAAGTGCAATGGGTCATACACAGGGGTTTGGCTGATTATAGCTGTTCAAGGAAGCCTTACTAGAGAAGGAAACAGGCAAAATTTTGAGGGATAAATAGACATTGAGCAAGTGGACAAAACACCTACCAAGCCTTCCCAGATCTGACGTTCCCTGGGTGAATGGAGTAAATTGAATTTGTGGACCAAGAAATCCGAAAACTCTCTCACCTCGAGGAAGGTAACCAGCGGGCTCCTCATCTCGAGCCATGTCTACTGCTCAGATTCTTGTTCGTTGACAATTCAATTTTCTCCAGTTCACCCAGGGCTGTCTGTCAGTGTCAAGCGAGGCAGGCAAAAGAACGCAGGCATGACTGAGGCAAAAATCCACACTGAGTGAGCAGCAAGGGCCTTTCTGGTGGGAGATTTGGGGCAATAATAAAACTGAGTTTAATTATGCTGTGTCTTAGAATGCAGAATTTGACTTTTTCTACTGCATCATGCTCTGTCCCCACTATGTTACAGGCATGGAGGACGCAATTTTGGCCTGTTCTCCTGAGGTGCCAATGGTCTCATGACCCTATTCATGCCAGTACCCCAACCAGAGGTGGGGGTCCCAAGGGGTAAGATCTCATCCCTCCAGGAAAGGGAGGGAAACTGAGTAGAGCAATGTCAGTCATTCTGACTCAGGCCAGTTGGACCTCAGTTAGACTGAGTAAATGAATATGGTCAGCGGACAGTCTACAGAATAGGGAGTTGCGCCTATACTGATTGCGTTGAGACCCTAATTTTCCATGCCTCCTGATCTAAGTCCTTAGTAGAGCCTCTCACTCTCTTCTGACTTGCTTTGGCTAATGGGGCCAGAGGCCTGATAAAGTACTTGAGCAATTCTGTTTCCTGTCTTGGACCCATGCCACTGCCGTGAGAACGTGCCCAGGCTCACCTATAGGAGGGGTGGGAGAGATACTTGGGAAAAAGCTGACTTATCCCAGCAAAGATCTTCCTAGACTAACTAGACTCAAGCAGACCTGCTAACTGACCACAGATGTACTAGTGAGCCCTGTCCAGATCAGCTGCATCTGACCTAGATCAGCAGAACCACCTAGTCACCAGTTACTTATGCAAAGTAGTATAACGGTTGTTGCTTAAGCTGTTAAATTTGGGGATGGTTTGTTACATGGCAATAGCTAACTGATACAGGGTAGAGACAGATGGCTTATCCTTTGAAGGGGGTCAACACAGAGAGGTAGGGAATGCTGTGCCTCAGAGGACCCACAGTTATGTTGACCATTGCTGGGCCCACTAGACATCAGGCTCATTGGCCATAGATTCACATCTAAGAACTTCAAAGGGTGAGACATTTTGCCTGCCTGAGTATGATCAGCTTAGGCACTAAGGTAATTCTGTTCCTGACGCGATGTTCAGACTGATAAGTAATTTTATTTTAGCCATCTCGAAAAACAAGTCTGGGCTGATGCTGATGGAGCTGTGCAAGGCTCAGGAAAAGAGACAAGAACAAGAAGCTTTCTCTCCACTCATGAAAAGTATCCTCTTTGGTACCCAAGGGCAGGATGTTATGCTCAACAGCTCCTTCCCCTGCAGATTCAGCCACCCAGAGACCTTGAAAAAGCAGCATTGACCGAAAAGAAGCACGATTTCAAACCATTCCCTCTAAAGTTTTACCAGCGTTTGACGGACACAGATAGATATTCCTAAAACAGCAGAGATTGCTCTCTCAGATTCGCCCTCTCTTTGGAATAAAATCAGCTGGACAGAAATTTTCTCTCCCAGTGTAAAACATTGTTTCCAAACAAAAGAAGTAAGATGTTTTCTACAGCTGCTCCACATCCATTATGCTTTGCAAAAGCATTGTTCATGAGGTTTTTATGATGCAAAAAAAAAATAATTAAGATGAGAGACGCTTCTTGTCTCTGAATCTTTTTTGTTTAAACATGTTTTGCAAATGGCCAATATCTCCTGTTACTTAGGTTAGCATCCAGAAAATGTTAGCACTTGATTATAAAATCAGCAGCTAATATGCTTAATGACTTTCCATTATACCCAACAATAGCTGCAGTGTGCTTTAAAAATGTATTTGCATTCATGTTCCTTTGACTTAGCTATCAGAACCTCAGGGCAACCATGCTCTAACCATTTACTAATAATAGCCCTGGTTAACCTGGGGACCCTCAATATGGCATGGTGTACCCACAGAGGGAAGGAAATGCCTTCTGGAGGGAATAGCAGAGTCTTGGCTTGCAACTCACTTTGTTTTTCAAGAGCTCAGAGCCCATATGTTTAGTATTCAATAGGCTTGGTCTCCCCAGGAGCTAGCGGACCTCAGGTCTCAGTGGGGAGGGTCATATGGGAAAAGGCCCATAACGGGTGGCTAAGAGAGCCTAGTAGAGATGGATGGGAGACCTTGATGTTGAGGAGTACCTGGGAGCAGAAGCCAATGCACTGAATTGTGGCCCCCTCCCCCGCAAATTCACATGTTGAAGTCCTAACTCCCAGCACCTCAGAATATAGCTGTATTCGGAGACAGGGTCTTTAGAGAGGTAATTAAGTTAAAATGAGGTCATATGGGTGAGCCCCAATCCACTATGACTGGTGTCCTTGTAAGAAAAGGATATTAGGACACACAAATACTGAGGGAAGATCTGTGACGACGGGGAGAAGAGGGCCATGTGCAAGCCAAGGAGACAGGCCTCAGAAGAAACCAACCCTGCTGACACTTTGATCCTGGACTTCTGGCCTATAAAACTATAAGAAAATAAATTTCTGTCTCTTCAGCCACCCAGTCTGTGGTACTTTGTAATGGCAGCCCTAGCAAACTAACACAGGCAGGCTGTCGTATAGCATCCACATCCTGAGTCCAGGAGACACAGCACTAGACAGAGTGGTCTCTGACGGTCACAAATGTGTGTGTTCACCATTGTGGTTCCTTTGGAAGTCTTCCTATCCACCTCACACAATGAGCCACATGCAAAGGGAACTCGAGTCCTCCTTAGGTCTTCATGATCTGAGGAACCACCGGCCCCATCCCATTTTTGACATCAGGTCCCTCCTGTCCTCTCTCCTCCTGGCTCTCCCAGGACTCCTCCCTCATTTCCTTTCCTCCCTTGCCTTCTAGATCTCTGTATTGCGCTAGTGTTCAGGTTTTTCTCCCGCAGACCATACTCTCCCTGTTGGATCCAAACTTGGGATCTCCTGCTTTGAAGGGCAACTCTCCCATCAGAAACCCTGCGGACACTTAAGCCAGAGAAGTTTGGCTCCGGCCCAGTGCTTCTCAAACTTTGATTTGTATACAAATCACCTGGGCATCTTGTTAAAAGGTCAGTTATCACTCAAGTAGGTCTGGGTATAGCCTGAGATTCTGCATTTCCAACAAGCTCCTGGGTGTTTCTGACGCTGCTGATGAAAGGATAATCTTTGAGTGGCTGGGCTCTAGCCCAGAGTTTCCCAACCTTGGCACTGTTGACATTTGGGGACAGATAATTCCTTGTGGTTGGGGTTGTCCTGAGCATTATAGGATGTTTAGCAGCATCTCTGGCCTCAACCCACCAGTTGCCAGTAGGATTCCCCAGTTGTGACAACTGAAAATGTCTCCAGGTGTTGCTAACTATCTCCAAGAGTAAGGGGAGTGGTGCAAAATCACCCCAGTTGAGAACCACTTCCGGAGTCTATTGCTTAACCTAGAGCATTGCTTCCACTTCCTGAAGTCTTTTGGGCCACAGCATATAGCAAAAAGAAAAACAAACAACGGGCCCAAGGTATACGTGTTGATGGAGGAGGCAGTCTGCTGTGGCAGGAACATCAACTATCCCAGGCCCATGTTAGCCACCAGGACCAGCTACGTAATTTAGAAGACCCACTGATAAATGAAAATGTGGGATCCCTTATTCAGAAATTATTAAGAATTTCAAGATGGCAACAGCAGAGCAGTAACTTAAATACCCTGTGACTACACCAGTGGCACATCCACGAAGCTGGCACTGCCAGCTGAGAACCCTCACTGAAAGATTCTTGCTGGTTGGGAAGATCTACCCTAAAGGGTACTCTACCTGTTATCTCCCCTACTTCTGCTAGGATCACCAATGGCCCAGTGCAAGTTTGATGAGCTGAACATTGGAAGAACAACTGTTGCCAAACCGTTCTGTTTTGTTCAATTTTTTGTTCAATATATTTTCCACCAAGTAGGTGAAGGACTGGATCCCTTTTTAAAGGCACTGATTAGTAACAAAGGACCAAAGAAGGTAGAGACGCTGAAGAACTTGCTCTTGGTAAAGCTCTTTGGTGCAACGACAGAGGGGCCAATGTGGTGAACTGAGGATTGAGTTAATTGCCATATGGTGATAAAGTTCCCAAGTAAATTCCTCCCGAATAGAAGGAGCTTGCCTTGGAGGACTCAGGCTACCAGCAGAGGCAGAGAGCCTCTGTTATCTTCTCACTTCGCTTTATCCAAGATGAATGTAGAGTTGGAGCTGGGAGTTAGATACGTGGCAACAAAAACGATGATGCAGAACAGTCAGACCCCTCTAGAAGAGATGGTCTGCAGGAGAGAGCTGAGGTAAGCACGGCTTACAAGAGGCCCACGTGCTTCCTGGCGCGAGCTAGCGCAAGCCATCAGCAGGCAGGAGCCACGAATAAGCTCCAGTGAAGTAAGCTTTACGCGAAAGAAAATCATAAATGGGTCATGAATGGGGGAAAAAGAACTGCTCTAAATAGAGAGAGGAGACGGCTGAGTTTAGAGCAAAGGCAACCAGCCTTCTCTAGATATTCTCGTATTTCTACCTTAGACTAGAATAACACTTCCTCATTTCATTCTTCTGGTAACTGTATTCATTTCCCAGGGCTGCTGTAACAAATAACCACAGACTGGATGGTTTAACACGGCAGAAATTTATTCCCTCACAGTTCCTGAGGCCGGAAGTCTGAAATCAGCAAGGCTATGCTCCCTCTGGAGGCTTCAGGGGAGGGTCCTTCCTGCCTCTTCCAGCTTCTGCTGGGTCCAGGTGCTCCTTAGCTTGTGGCCGCATCCCTCCAATCTCTGCCTCCATCTTCACGTGGCCTTCTCTGTGTCTTCTGTCTGTTATAAGGACACTCGTCATTGGATTTAGGACCCATCTGGCTGATCCAGAATAATCTCATCTTAAAATCTTTAATTTAACTACATTTGCAAAGACCTTTTTCCACATAAGATGACATTTACAGGGAACAGATATTAGGATATGTCCTACTATTCAACCCCATAACATTTTTCTTTACAACGGTAAATAAAAATTAATATCAATATATTTGGAAAGTCTCTAATTTTAAGGAAGATATTTGGCAGGCCAGATCATGTGCTGTGTTGGGGGAGACTCAATTCCCATCCCTGCATGTTTCCATGAGGGCATTTCTGTCCCATTCCCCAGGACAGAGTGGGACTAGAGTTCTTCTGCCCCCTTTGCACCTCCTCACTCACTCATTCTATGAGAGGGTCACAGACTAATTTTTCTGTGGAGACTGGGAAAGGTTTGACATCCTTTGGGCCACTCACCGAGATAGATAAGCAGGCAGCGTAACTCTCTTCCCTCACAAATGATGGGTCATTGGGCAGCCGGAAAGCCTCTACTGGCTGGGATCTTGCTAAGAATGATCACTGAAAACCCAGCTTCACTTCAGATAGGTCCACGGTCTGGACTTAACAGTTATCTGCAAAAATGCTCACTCTGAGGTCAAGTCCAAGCTTGTTCTGCAGCATAGTTCATCAAAGACCCTGAATTTGAAGGATTTGGAGCTAGGCTTGCTCGTTAATACATCTGAGGTTTCCCTTGATAATCACTTGGTTCTTCAGGCCTATTTCCAAGTGGATGAGAGTCCACAGGGAGGGAGAAGCGAGGATGAGGAGTCTCGAATCTCCAACGTGCCACTTTTCTATTTTCTCAGGTGTATGCATCCCTAACCATCACTCACATATCCAAGTCAGGGTCATCACTACGGTTTCCTGGCTCTTAGCTATGGAAACTGAAGGTGTGTTGTCTGGAAAAACTATGGTTATCGCCTTGTAAACTAAAAAGTTGAAAGTGATCATGTATATTATATAATTCAAGGGGTGAATTGCATAATAAAAGTTCTGAACTTGACAGCAAAATGTCAACATAAAATCTTAAATATTTGCTTAGCCATATGTTGACTGTAAAATCTCAAGCATTCCCTAGAATGAAAGAAAAAAGAATTACCCTCATAATAGTGAAAAACAAGGAACCATCTAAATGTCTATCAGTAGAGGATGGTGAATGCTGGTACCTCCATACTCTAGGGTAGTGTATAGCCACCAAGAAAAAAAGAATGTACGTTACATAAGTAGCAGAAGTTGCAGAATAATACATAGTGTAAGACCATTTCGGAAACAAGAAAGAAATCATATATTTCTATGTGTTCCTATATATGGCAATGCCAGAAAAAAGGCTGCAAAGATTCACATTGGGCTGATAGCAGTGGTCACCTTTGGTAAGGATAGATGGCTCGGAGGCAGTGGGGGACAAGTGAATGGGGAGTATTGCATTTGGGGAATTGTTTTGATTTTTGATAAATAGGATGTATTCTTTTGCTACTCAAACAATTTAAGTAATCATATCAATTAATTATTTTATTTTTTAACAGGCAAGGGGTAACTACTGGATTTTTTTAGAGACTGTAAAGGGAAAGTTAGGTTTTAAAAAATAATAGACACTCTTTAAAAATTTAATAACCCAAACATCTATCTATCCGTCTATCTATCTATCTATCACTCCATCTATCTATTCATACACATACGCTTATGTATACATACACATGAATGTGTGTATACATACATATGGAATCATATGTACATAGTATGAATTTATTGACAACTATCTAATTTTATTTTACGGAATATATTGGGAAACTTGTGATTCTTTTTCAAAATCTTCTTTTTTTCTTTCTTATTTATTCTTTCTGGCTTCCAAACAAGTACAAGTTGCATTTAACAAAAGAGGAATGCCCTTCTCCCCGCCTTCCACCTCCCACCTCCCACCCTGACTCCTGAGGGTTACCCCTGGATGTGGGTTGAAGTGACCAGCCCTGTAGTCTGAGAGGTCACAGCAGCAAGACTTTGTTCATGTGATTAGTGTAGGTGGGGCAATCTCTGCTCATGACCGTGGCATTGAAAGAAAAGGCCACATGATATGGTAGAAACAGCAAGGCTTTGGGAGTCAGATCGACCTAGTTTAGAATTCTGGCTCTGCCAACTTATAATTAAATGGCCTGGCAGAATAATTCAATCTCACCTGTAAAATGAGGGACAAAAATAAATAGTTCAGAGGGTTAAAGTGAGGATTCAAAGAGGTGACATGTAGCAAACATCCAGCAGGAACTGGGCCTGGCATGGAATATGACAGAGCGAGTGAAGACCCTTGCCATCCATGCTCCGCCTTTGGAGGATAGGGGAAGTCTGGGTTGGTCTTTCATGAGGGAGGGGCTCTGTGCTCTGAGTCAACCAAAGGCCCTAGAGAGCAGCAGGAATGGCTTGCCTACCAACTTTATGCCGTGTCCCTTGACCAGAGACAGGCTTGAGTATAAATTCTGTTACCAGAAATTCCCAAGCCACCAGTAAACACACACTACCTTCACATCTTTCTCATTTCAAGGCTTTTGTGTTAGAGCAATTGCCTCCCAACCCACTTAAGCTTGATTCTTTATTTAGTCCAATTAAAGTACACTTTCTTTCCTCTTCTTTTTGGGGCAAGGCCAATTGCATGAAATAAGTTTCAGGAATTCCTTAAAGGAGAATACCACTTTTTCCATTCCTATTGGCATTTGACTAGTTTAGAATCATGGCCCTTATTAGTAAGGCTCCAGCATCTTTCTTTTTGTTCCCTTCCCCCGCCCTCACTGACGTCTTCAACAACTGGTCATACCTTCCTTAGTATTCACAGTTTCTGAATGCCGGGGACAGTGCTCCAAATTTCCCCGGATGAATCAGATGCTAAAAATAGGGCGTCCACTCTTCTCTTATAAAACCCAAACCCTGTCCACCCTCTCATCTCCATAATGTGCTCACTTGCAGCCAGTCACTGCCAGCACCCTCCTTTGCCATCTCAAGCTTCCTACCCACCCAACAGATTACGAGAAAGGTCTGTGAAGTGGAAGTGAGCACTCAAGTGCCAGGCAGACTTTGTTACACTCATACCAGCAAAAATTAGACACTGAAAGGGCGGGTGAAGATTGGCCAGGCTTGCTGTGAGCGTTAAATTGCGTAATGTACTAAAGTGCCCAAGATAGCACCTGGCACCTAGTGGTGGTGGTGATGATGACAACATGACCCCCTTCCCCTCCTCCTCCTCCCAACTTTTCCACCCACCCCCACCCTCCTCCTTTTTCTTATTATTTTAACATTAATAGCATTTATCATTTCTGGAGCCCTTATGAAGTATCAGCCCTAAGCTAAGGGTTCACCCACAACATTGCATTTAATCCTTAAAATGATTATCTTCAAGGTGGACATTATTGAACACGCCTGACTGTAGCAAAGGCAATAATTAACAGGAAGACATTGGGCTGTTGGGTCCAAACACCTGGGTTTGAATCACCACCTGGCACTTATTAACTGTTGGCCCCTGAGCAAGCAATTTCCTCTCCAGGAGCCTCATCTTTAAGATGGTAAAATAAATATAGTAGCTACCATTTGGGGCTGCCAAGAGGTTTAAGGTCCGGGTACAGTGCTGGCGCATGGTAGGGCTCTCCTTGTAGACGCCTTCTCTCCCTCGTCCTCTTCTACTGCTCCTGATTCTATAGGATAAAACTGTCCAGGAGACCAATGGACGCTTCAAATTTTGCATGCAAGCCACAGAGACAACAAAATTTTCTAGTGGCCACATTAAAAAAGAAAGGCAAAAAGAAACAAATGAAATTAACTCTAACAATCCATTTTAGCCAATCTAATATGTCCAAAATATTATCATTTCAACATGTCAACAAGTAATCAACATAAAAATCATTGGTGAAATAGCGTATGCTCTTTTTCTAATACTAAGCATTTGTCATTGGTGGGGACTTTACATTGCAGTACCCCTCAGGTCACACGGCCATATTTTGGAGGCTGGATACCCGCATGTGGTATTGTGGCCACGGTATTGAAAATGGGGCAGGGACAGACAAAGAAGATGGGTAAATCATCTGTCCCAGCCCACATGGCTTGGAAGTGGATCGACCAGGATTCAAACCATATCTCTCCAGCTCCAAAGCCGATTTTGTGACAGTCACACAAGCTATTGGATAATCGCTCAAGGGCCTAGCATTATTTCTTCTAGGCCTCCATGGGGAATGATGATCATGTTCTAAGGGTGACTGGAAACCCACCCCTTTAGGCTGGCAGATTGTCCTCCATCTCTCTAACCAGCTGCTGTCACACTAATATGCAGCATCTTCTTGTGTGTTGAGGGGGGACCCTCTCTCTCTCGTTCTGTTAAGAAATAAATACAGCTGAGCTCCTTGCCTCCCTTCCTCCCAGAGGTAACCTCTTTCCAGAGGTTGATGTGTTCTTTCTACTTAAGACCAGACCTTGGCAAGTCTACGACATCCTCAGGGAGTGGCATGACTAATTGGTGCTGGTCTCTGGGGACAGTACACCATTTGCTTATTCACTACAGTGAAGGACACATAAGCCTCAGTAATCTCTTCAAATCACTTTGAATTGTTTGGCTCAAATCCATGCACCTCTATCCCAATCCTCATGTTCCCCAATCCTTGAGCCATTTTGGAAAGCATGTCTGCCTGAGGTGACCTTTAGAAGAGCAGCACTGATGGTCTCTCTTCGTCCTCCTATTCCATCCTTTCGAAGGAGGTCACTCAGGAGCCCTGAGTTATTCTGAAAGGGGAAGGCTTCCTGCTGTCTCTGCCAACAGTTCCCAAGAGCTGGTTGGAGATAAAATTTTCACCTGTTCTTGACAAATAGGCAGCATTTTAAGTTTTGCCATAGAGCTAATTTATTCAACTTAGAGGTCGATTTTTTTTGGTGTTCCAGCCACACTCTGTATAAGCATTGTGACCAATATTGGTTAGGGATGGGTGCCTCAGATGGTACAATCTATGTACCTTGGGTGAAAACTCTAATTAACTCCTATTGCGTCAGAACTGGAGTCCCAGAAGCATGCATCCCAAACACAGAGCTGACCATTCAAGTTAAAGAGAAACGCGAAATCCACATCCCTGTATATATTTTAATTTCGTCTATGAAATGGTGGTGAGAGTAGATGGTGGTGTGCACTTGTCTTTGAACGTCCTTACTTGGCATGATAAGATGTTGATGATCCCATTTAAATCCCCTAGAGTTATATATACGTAAGTGCTTACACACAATATTGTATTTAGTCCTTAAAACTATTCTGCAATGTAGATATTATATAGATCTAGAAAATCTCCTTATCTGGGAATTACAGATCTGGCACTTGTCTAATGACATGAGATCTGGAAACCCTTGAAAACTAAGAAGAAAAATACAGATGGACACCCTGTTTAGGGGCAGCGAGAGAGGAGTGTAACTCAGCTCTGCCGCTTCCTTGGGCTAATCTTTTGGTTCCTTTTCTGAAATAGGTGGACCAACGTCTTTCCATCATGACACTGTCACTAAAACAGCAGCTGACGTTAATTGTGCCAGGCATTGTGCAAAGACCTGCATGCCCTACCAACTTTAATTCTTACAGTAACTCTCTTGGATGGGGATAAGCATTCCTGCACTGGGGATAAGAAAATCAAGAGGCAACTTATCCAAAGTTGCTGAGCTAGTGAGTGGCATGGATGGGATTCAAACCCAGGTCAGTCTGATTCCAAAGCTTGTGTTCATAACTGCTGTGCTATATTTATAGCTATGTGGAGGCAAATGGAACGTTTTGGGTGTGAAATTATATACAGCATTGTGGATTTTCTCTTTAACTTGGATGGTTTGGGATAGATTTTTCTTTAGCTCCAGTGTTTGGGATATGTAATTTAGGGATGCCAAGATTTCCAGTTCTGATGTGGTAGAAAGTAATTAGATTTCTCACACAGGGGACTCAGGCGGTATCAGCCTGGGCACACACATGACACTTCCACCATGGAAGTACATAGAGAGTGTGACTGGTGCAGGGCAAATGCATCTTAACCTTTGGCTTCAATACTCAAAGCACACCCTCCATTGCAGAAGGTAATTCATTGCCTCACATTTCTCCAATCTCTCCCTCTGTCTGGCGTGCACTCTACTAGGTGTGATGTACAAGGATTTTCTGTGTACTGATCATTTCATCACCCATGTTTCCATGTTTCATTCCTGTGAGAGGAGTTATAATTACATTAAAAGATCTAAATGAGGTGGAGTTCAAGTGGAGCCTAAATTTGTCAGAAGTCCTTACTCTTGTTTCCATCGTAACTTCTCCATGCCACTGCACAACCACAAAAGACAAAGTGAGCAGATTTAGAGCACCATCCTATGGAAGCTATGACTGCACTTGGCTGTGAAAAGGGAACTAAAGTGAACTCAGTCGATAAACGTGGCGAGCCACATTGCACACAGCTCTGATTTAGACAATCATTCAGCAGCTCTGGGCATGACTTGAGTCCTGCATTGTAACACAAGAAAATAGACTTGGCTTCTGTCACCCTGGAACCGATCTTGGCCTGCTGTGGATCAAAAGCAAGAGAACTGTATATTCTCATCTGCACAACCTTTCTGGGTATCTATCTACGGTTTGGTTCAGGTCCAGGCACCAACTTGAATTAAAGGTTGAAATTGATGACTCAGAGTTTAGCTAGAAATGCAGGCGAGAAAATGGAGCTGTGAACTGGGAGGAAAATGTGTCTGAGGATGAGAGGGAGAGATGGAAGGGCCAGATGCTCAGACCTACATCCCACCAGTCTGCCCCAGGAGCTCCCATTAAGCTGCTGTGCTGTGGGCAGCAGAGGGCGCTATTAATACATTTGGAAGTGAAGAGCACACTTGAAGACACAGTAGGTTTAGAATCAGATTGAGTGTGGCATTTGGGCGGGAGAAGGTCACAGGATTATGGTTAGCACCTTTACTTTTTCCTTTCTCAAACTCACAGATTAACAAAATTCTAAAGTAAAGAGTAGCTAAAGGATGAAACTGACTTCCACATGGAACTTCAAGCTTTTAGGATCTAAAGTAGAAACACACACACACACACACATTCATGGTAAATAGAGTGATTTTTACAGTCCAGCTTCATGGTGGCAAATAATTTACATGCGTTATCCTATTTAATCTTCAACTCCAGGTGAGTAGGCCCTTTTTCCATTTCCGCTTTACAGATGAGGAAAATGAGGCTTGAGGAGGTCAAGTGACTTGCTGCAAGTTACCAACTAGTAAGTGACAGAGCTGGGATCTGAGCCAACTTCAGAGGCCAAAGCCCAAACTTGTAACCACCATGCTATTCCTCATGGTAGATATCTTTTCCATAATGTGAGAAGAAAACACCAACTCCTTAACCACCAGTAAGAATGGAAAGTGTTGTGAATTCAGTGTGGCTGTATCTATGCCCCAGAAGTTGTGAAAAGTAAGGGTGCTTAAATCCTGCTGTAGCCTCTCTTCCTCCGCCAGCCAGCTCCTGACCTTGTTCCAACAAAAATCCTGGGTTAAAAAGTGCACGGCTCTGTTAGAAGCTAAATCTTGAATGTCTGCATGCAGCCCAAGGGTTTTAATCTCAACACCAATCCTCAAGGTAACCCAGTTTCTCAGGAAGCCATAAAGCTAGGACTTGTTCATCCTTTGATCCATCTCCATCTAGAAGATCTAGCACAGACCTTAGCCCAAAGTAAATGCCCAATAAGTGATGAATTCACACATTAATCAGCCAATATAAACCAATGATTCAACAACAAGCAAATGGAATCAAGAACGGGGCTGGCCCCGTGGCCGAGTGGTTAAGTTCGCGCGCTCCGCTGCAGGCGGCCCAGTGTTTCGTCGGTTCGAATCCTGGGTGTGGATATGGCACTGCTCATCAAACCACGCTGAGGCGGCGTCCCACATGCCACAACTAGAAGGACCCACAACTAAGAATATGCAACTATGTACCGGGGGGCTTTGGGGAGAAAAAGGAAAAAAAAATAAAAATCTTTATAAAAAAAAAAAAATGGAATCAAGAAAACTAACAGACCCCATAGGTAGTTGACTTTCTAGGAATAACAACAATGTGGAATCTATAATCTTATCATCTCTGAAACAGTCCACTTTGGAACTCCTATGATACTCAACTTTTGGATTCTCCCAGAAGCACTGCACTGGCTAATAGTGCTCATCATGTTCCTGTAAACTAATCTGATAGGGATACAGAGGCTGTTCCTCTTAGAATTCCCAGTGTTTGAAGTTCATTACAGATCGAGTAGCTCAATTCTTTTTCCAGGGATGATAAATACATGGCGTGTGTGCCTCTACCCTCCCTACTCTCCATGCGCAGGACAGACCTTGTTAATAGATCATGACACTCTTCCCATTGAGCCCAGATGGCCAGTAGCTATCTATCAGATTGGGTCCACAAGGTAAAACCTACTTATTTTCCTGACTCAAGGCTTTTGGAATGACTGCTTCAGCATCACAGCCAAATGATGACCCCGCTCATGTCTGAACACTTCCAAAGACCAGAAATACATTCTCATAAAGGCAGCATATTCCATCTTCAGAATTCTGTTAAAAAACCTTTCTTAGGGACACTTCTGGGTGAACATAGAGACAGAACACCTGTGTTTGTTATGCCTGCCTCTTTCCAAATTTTTATTAAAATACGCTTGAAGGTACAAACAACAGACTGCAGCTGGCCCTTGCAGGAAAAAATATGACAAAAATCCAAGGGGAATTTTCTCTAACTGCATTGATGATAGGGAATGATGGAAAAGCACATTTTGGAAGACATGCCATATGTCCTACCCTTTAATTCATAACAGCATAAATGCCCCCAAAGAAAGTAGGAAACATACCAACCCCTTACTCCATTAAATTTCACTTCTTGCCCTTATTTCTACAATGCCCAGGAAATAAATGGAAGGCATTCCCCAGGAATATCTTTCTGAGATACCCAGAACTAGGTCATAGAAGGGCCCGTCTCTCCTCATCAATGGCTCCTCCTTATCTCCACTCGTTCTAAGACTACAACATTGTCTTTTGTTGTGGCGAGAATTAGCTTTGATTCTGAGAAGCTTGGCTACATAAGGAAAACCCTGTGACTAGCAATGTGGTCCTCCATGCCCACGTTATACTGCAAAGAAGTGCAAATAGTGTCTGAGAAGCCAAGTTGGGTAAGAAGGGCCCCTCCCTCATTCCGGTAGGCCTGTACTAAAGAGTCACATGCCTGCAGAGCCTAAAACGTTGAGCTCATGCATGTGCACAACACTGAGATCTGATCAGAAAGAAAAGTCAACACTCAAGGGTGTGCTGCCCAGTCTATTGATAAGACACCCCTTACCCTCTAAGGAAATGCTAATAGGATTGAGGAAATATCATACCAGAGCAAAGAGGCCACTAACAAAATAATGTGTTGAGCAAATGAATAAGTAAATGGCTAAATGAATGAGTGATAAAATGAACAAACTTAAAGGGGTAGTAGACATAGGGGAAAAGAAAATGTTTCTAGAAATTATGTTCTTCAAAAAATAGGCAGAGCATAGATTTTTGCAGAGCCAGGCCAGGAGCCACAGGGACAAACAAATGGGGAGGATGAGAAAGACACCAGGCTGAGAGTTCTCTGCTGAGGCTCACCAGGAATCCAGATATTCAGTAGCCAAACCCAAGTCTCCTTGGAGGCAGTGAAGAGCAGAAGCGACAAGGTGGAAATTAAATCAGGTATGTGCCTTTGAGACCTGAGAAACTCCTGGATGGATGAGGGAGCTGGGACTGTTTCTCCAGGGTTCTCTCTCTCTTATCACTTAGGTCACTTCCTTAGAGATGCCTTCCCTGACAATCTAAAACAGAGCCTGGCCTCTGCTCACTAATTACTCACTGTGTTGTGCTCTCTTCAATTTATTCGTATGCACGTTTATTGTCTCTGGAAGACTGGAACTCACACGGGGACAGGGTCCTTACCTGCCCACTGCTGAGCCCTTACCCCTAAAGGAGTGCTGGGCATGTAGGAGGCATTTAATGAGTATTTAATATAAGGATGCATCAATAAATCATGGGAAGAAAAATTTACTACAACCAAACTTAGTTTATTCTTTCAGATCAAGGGTAGTTTAATAATAGGAAATCTATAATACAATGCATCATATTGATAGGTAAATTTTAAAGGTAAATTGAAAAATAAATCAATAAAATGTAACACAGTCATAATTAAAAGCAAAAAATTTTTTATAATATTGGTAAAAAATGAAGTTGACAATGTGACACGAAAACTAGGTTAAATCAACTGTCATTATATTTAAGGGTGAAGTACTAACAACATTCCTCCTAAAATCTGAAATTAGCTAAGAGTACATAATAACCAAAATTATTTTTAAGAATTTTCTGCAAGTTCTAGTCCATTGAATAAGTTCCAGATGGAATAAAGAGTTAAATGAATACATAGGACACTCTTTCAAAATGTTTTAAAAATTATTTTATTGAGGTCATATTGGCTTATAATGCTGTGTAAATTTCAGGTGTATATTACCGTATGTCAGTTTCTGTATAGACTGCATCGTGTTCACCACCAATAGTCTAGTTTTTATCCATTACCGTTCATATATGCCTCTTAAGGGGGTCGAGGGAGGGCAAAAAGGATTAAGTTTTTAAAAAGCTAAAAATTAGCTGGTTTTGCTCAAAGTGTCCAGGCATCAAAGCAATGAAAAATCATAAGGAAAAAGACAGATAGATTTGTCTCCACAAAGATTAAAGTTTAAAAAAAATTTTTAAAGTAACAAACTGTAGGGAAAATTGCTTTAAAATCCATACAAAGTATGTGTGTGGATGTGTGTATGCACGTGTTTGTGTATAATTAATTATACTTCAGTTCCAGTTTCAAAAGTATAACAAAGTGATAATGCCTGGTGTGAGATATTGATAACGGGGGAGGCTGTGCCTGTGTAGGGGCAGAGGACAATGGGAAATCTCTGTACATTCCTCTTAATTTTGCTGCAAACCTAAAACTGCTCTGAAAAACAAAATCTTAAAAAAACCACACACAATAGATTAGGAATAAAAATGTGTCCTCAGGCATCAGGATGCGTCTGGCAGAGAATGCTCACCAAAGAGCCATGTGCTCCCCTGCATTTCCCAGCTTCCCTTGCAGTTAGGTTGGGCATGTGGGACTGGATCTAACCAAAGAGCTCTGAGAGGAAGTGAAGCATGGCTCTAAGGCTGAGGCAATTAAGACTTAGCGTGCCTCAATATCCCTCTCTCCCCGAGGAAGCCACGCGTTCCAAACAACATAACTAGAAAGATATAAGAAGGCATGTCACACGAGAGAAATAAAGCTTCACTGTCTTAAACCTCTGAGGTTTCACGGTTATTACAGCAGCATTGTGTTGCCCACGCTGACTAATAAATGGTAACAGAGAGCACTCAGAATTCTTGGCAAAATAAGAACAACAAAGAAACAGCAGAAGCAGGATTCAGAGGACAAGTTACTGTCCAGAAACTATAAATTCTATGAATAGTAATGCCGATTTTTGTGCCTCACCCTGCTGGAGAGAGGAGGCATTTTAAAATAATTGTCGTCCAGGTTCATAATAGCAGATAATTAGGAAGGGTAATCTCCATTCTGTTATCCTACAGTTTGCTTCTAAAGAAAAGTTTTCCCGCACTAAACGCCATCTTGCTTCTTTCCTTCACAAACAGCTTTAGGCCAATTACATTATATAAGTGGAGATTATAAAACCTGCATTAGCAATGATTCCTCTGGCAGCCCCATGTCCCTGGAGCTGTCACTTGGCAATTGTTTAATGGAACAGATGTAGACCTTTGGTATTGGGGGTAATGTGGAAAATAGACATTTATGGCTACAGCTTATCAGATAGTACTCCCTTTTGCTAAAGGTAACTCCTGACTGTGATGGCTGCTAAGTCCCAGCAGTTCTCTGCTCTTCCCCAGCTCAGAGAGTCAGTGGCCAGTTGGACTCCATTAGCTAAGACCCACTGCATCTCTTGCTAAAAAGGTGCATTTTTTCAGTAAGTGTTTAGAGAATGCCTTTCCTCCCAGATATGTGAGCCATGTAGAGATTTCTCTGCAGGAACATCTCTGGTCTCCTGTCCCAGGGTGTCCAGGACATAGCCCAGATGTCTACTGCTATGTCCCTGCCCCTAGAAGATGCAGGAAAATGTGAAATGTATTTCCGAATTTCATGGCCTGGTGAGAGGTCCAAAGCCTTCAGCGTAGCATACTACAGTGTGGTGCTGGGGAGCGACCTTGGGGCCAGACCGCCCAGATGTGAATCCTGGTTATGCTGCGTGCTAGCTCTGAGACTGGAAACTGTTATTCTCCCTGTACCTCTGCATCGTAGACACAAAACGGTGATGCCTAAATTCCCTTGGATTCCCTTGACTGATTTGATGTGTTCATCTCCCCACTTTGACATGCTTTATTCCTTTCATTCTATGATCTTCAGAAGACCATGGACTTCCAAAGCCACTTCACTCAAACAAACCAAGATAGCCAGAAGTGCCTGGGAGTTTCCAATGCCTGGGGTGGCTACAGTCAATGACTGGTCCAGAGTGTCAGAGTCCAATGACTTTGATTGCATGCAGGACAAACTCAGCTGTGTAATTCACCCCCAGAGCTCCTGCACCGGATCAGGCTGAGACTGAAATCTAACCCTCCAGTACCTCTTTCCCTGCCCTACCCTGTTTCTCCCATTCCCATCCCAATGCCTCCAGGGAACACTTTTTTCTTATAATAAACTTTTCATTTTAGAGTAGTTTTTGATTTACAGAAAATTTGCACAGCTGGTACAATATACTATACGTCCCATATGTGGGGTTCCCACATACCCCATACCCAGTTAGCCTATTATTAACATCTTCCATTGCTATGTACATTTGTCCTTATCACTGAATCAATACTGATACACACTTATTAAGTAAAGTTCACACTTTATTCAGATTTACTTAGTTTTTACCTAATTTCCTTTTTCTCTGCCAGAATCCCATATTACGTTTAGTCATTAGTCTCCTTAGGCTCCTCTGGGCTGTGACAGTTTCTCAGACTTTCCCTGTCTTTGATGACGTTGACAGTGTCGAAGAGCAGTGTCAGGTGTTTTGTAGAACGTTCCTCAGTTGGGATTTGTCTGATGTTTTTCTCATGATTACACTGTGGTTATGGGTTTCAGGGAGGAAGATCACAGAGGTAAAGTGCTATTTCCATCTCATCGTATCCAGGGTCCATACTATCAACATGGGTTGTTCACCTTGGTCATCTGGCTGAGGTTTGTCAGGTTTCCCCTCTGTAAAGTCGCTTTCCCCCATGCCCCCTCTGCTGTAGTCTTTGGAGGAAGTCACTACATGCAGCCCACACCTAAGGATTGGGGAGTTATGCTCCACCTCCTTGAGACGGGAGTATCCATATCAAGTGCACCCTTCCCCCAGCTGCTATGAGCTTTGGCTGCTAATAGCTCACAGCTGCCCCCTTTTCCAGACTACAGCCCTTAGAGGACCTGAAATGCCTAATCCAGAAGGGTACACCATTACCCAGGGGCACCTCACAGCCAATGACTGGCTGATATGGGTGAGCAAGAGACCGATCCTATTGCTTCAAGTCAGAGGACAACTTTACAGGGCAGTTTATGCCCCAGAGGCCCCCATGGATCAGGCCAAGGCTAGACTTTACCTAAGGTTGCGTCCTTGCTCAGCTTTTTCCCTTCCCTGTCCTGCTGCCTTTTCTACCTCACGGGTTTTTTTCTTAAGAGCAATCCCTCAGTAAATCACATGTACATAAATCCCTGGTCAGACTTGACCTCCAGGAAACCAAACCTAAGGCAGCTGGCAAACAGGAGTGGTCCCGAGGAAAAAGGAGAGTCTAATGTTGAATCATTTGCCGGCTGTTGGGCAATACAGATGACCATCGTTAGAACTCTGTGGAGCACCAATCACCCCCGATGTGGGCACAATGCGATTGCAAAGACTTTCACCTGGGATGAACTGGAACTGGCTACAGGTGGGAGGGGATACGCTGCCTCATGTATTCTCTCTGGCATTTGAGAAGTATGGGGTGGGGGAGATATAATTACAAGGACTGTGGAATTGAGGAGTTGTTGCTGAAAACAACATTGATTGATGCTTTGAGGAAAGGAAATGACAGAGAGAAAATGAGTTTTCAAATTCCAGGAAAACATAACCTAAAGTGTAGGAGAAGGCATCCCTGAGATTCCCATCCTATCAGTTGATGCTCCAGGAAACCGCGCCACCTAAGTGGGTTTCCCCAAATAAGCCTCTGGCCTATATACGTATAATATCAAAATTTCTAGCTACTCAGCCAAACATAGTGAAACAGAAAATCAGTCAAACTGGTTATTCAGGCTTCCGGACCAAAGCAAAGAGGAGACTAAGGAATCTTAGACTTTGCAGCGTGTGAATTTTGTCAGAGATAGTTCCTCTGTCACAGGGCTTACAGCTTTTCCCATTTCAATTAATTAGAATCTCACAGAAAAGCAAATGATGTAAAATAAAAGACTCAAACATCTGGGAGCCCAAGCACGATCCAGCAGAAAGCACTAATATGATGCAGTCACAGCTTGTGGATGGGAATTTTGAGAGCCTTTATTTCTGAGAACCACCGCTCAGAGAGAGTGTGGCTTCTTTTTACAGCTGGCGCACAAGGCAGGTTAGACGATGCTCTTCCTTAGAATGCGATTTAGTGAGGCTTCTCCAATGCATTCATTGAGGCAAAATATATTAATTGAGTGTCTCTTTGGGGTCAGCCATGATGTTAGGGTATAATGGTGAGCAAAGCAGACACAGGTCATGCCTGTCCTCACAGAGCTTAGGGTCTAACTCCATTTAAAATCTCCTAGCCCAGCAGGAGAGAATTATGGGGAGAAGGTGGCCCCGACAGGACACGTGACCTTCAGTCAAGGGACACAGCCAGACTGAGGCAACTTCAATCTTCCTCTTCTCTCTTAGAGCTTTCCATTGGCCAACCCAACCAGAATCCAGAGGGCCAAGGAGCCCCACTGTTGGAGTCCACGCAGATGAGTCACTGCAGGACCCTGAGCAGGAGGAGAAGGGAGCAGAGTGGCCCTGGGGGGACAATGGGAGATATTCAGCACATCATCATGACCCATCGATGAGGAGTAACTATTGTGTCAGCCAACTACTCCCCCCGGCCGGCTCCGTGCAGCCTCCGGGATACTCTCGTCCTGTCACTTGTATATAATTTTTCTGTCCTTTAATTCTGAATCAAATAATCTGCTCTCATCTATGCGACTGCTTCATGTCTTCCCATATAGGAAGTTTTTATCTTCCTGTATAGCTTCTTGACGTATAATATTCACTCCTCGCCTTCTATGTGGCCTATGTTTTTGGAGGAAATTATTCCCTTTGAGAACTCTGGAATTCCTAAAAGATCATATTTAGCCTTCCGGTATGAAAATATTGATGGAGATAAAACCTGTAAAATCCCAATTTGATGGCCAATTTGTGCTCAGAGCCACTTTCAAATGAGAGCTCATGAAATTGTTGAAGAAAAGGCAATCTGAAAATGGTAAATATAGGCCTAAGGGGTAACGATGTATGATCAGAATTGTTACTATTAAACGCTCACTCAGTACCACCCCGGAGAAGAGTTTCAAAGCAAAGAATGACCTTGAAAGCAATGCAGCCTGATGCTGAGGAGGATGTTGATGCTAATATGATGTAATGATATTAACAAAAATAGCAACGTTGGTACATATCATTTTTCCAGTGCCTACTAAGTGTCTAACATTATATCACCCCTTTATACCCGTTAATTTCACTGAATAGTCTATTAATCAGATTAATATTCATTTTACACACATCTCATCTAATACTCAAATTGATATTTTTATTACAGGACTTTTATATATTTTATCTCACTCAAAACTTAAATTGATATTAATCTAGCATTTTAATACATATTACTGTATACCTTGCATACATTTAATCTCATTTAATATTCAAATAGATATTACGTTGCCATTTATACACAGATAATTTTATGTACTCTTGTACCTTTTATCTCACTTAATACTAAAATTGATATTATCGTTCCAGGATTTTTATACATATTGTTATGCATTTTTAATATCTTTTATCTCATTTAATACTGAACTTGATATCATCATTCCAGCTTTACAGAACAGGGTCCTGACACACAGGGAGTATGAGTTACCCCTCAGAATCACGAAGCTAGTAAGTGCCAGAGCGAGGCTGAAATGCAGGTCTGTCTTGCCCAGTGCCCTTCCTCTCTCCACCACAAATAAAAAGCCTCCCCCAACAGTAATAGCTGACGTGTGAAGGCCCCACTGCAGGCCAGGTGCTGTGCTAACTATTTTTGGGTGCACTTTTTGCATTTGATCTTCACAACGACCCTATGAGGGTGCTTCTATTTTCAATCGCTATTTTGCAGAGCTCAAAAATGGCACCCAGACAAGTTGTAGTAATTAAGGGAAACTTGTAGTATCCAGACATCTGCTGGGAATATGGCTAAACATAGAGGGTCTGGCAAATCGCTGCATGGGGACTGTTTCATCCTTTCAGTGAAGATGAAGCCATGAAGCGACCTATGACTGAGGGCTTAGCCTGGGTTAAGGAAGAAAGATGAGTTAGTGACGATGAGGTGGCAGAAGGTCACAGGAAAGTAAGTGTGTTTTTCCTGAGGTTCTTAATCACACAGAAAGAGGAAAAACAGCACTGGCAGGTACAAACTCTGAATTCTTGGGATTTTTTTAACTTGGTTTATCCGAGTTCTGTCACTGTGAGCAACAGAAAGTGACTCCAGCTACTTGAGCAAACAACAACTATGAAGAAGATAAAAGTACAGCTGTCTACTTTATACAGAGAAAACATGGGCATGAGTCTTGTAGGCTAAATAGTTACATGACTTAAAACGAATGGAAGATTCTAAAGAAAGACTGCCACGATGAAATCCCAAAATTGCTCCAGTGAGAAAGAAAAGGGGTGTAGCTGGCAAGGAGGCACTGTGGCTCTCCGAAGGCATCGGGTCTTAAAAGGCCTGGTAACAATAGCAGAGCACTCGATCAGGAAGAGACAGAGATGCGACATGCGTATGGAGCTGGAGGAATGCTTTGGGGAAGGGTAAAGCTCAAAATTAACAGGCAAAGAGAGAAGACCAGGGATGCACAGAGAAGGGAACTAACATTCATTGACCTTAGTTGTTACAAGCTTGGGCTCCGGAGTCTGATGGAGCCGAGTTGGAATCCTGGCCGTGCCTAGTGACCTTGGACAGGCCCTTCTCTCAGATGTTCACAGAGCTAATGTCCTTGTTTCCTTCAAGTCCTGGTTCACAAGGTCACCTTCTCAGTGAGCCTGCCATGCCCACCCTATTTAAACCACCTCCCCTTCTCCCCCGCCCACTCGAGCACTTTCACTCTCTTTCCCTGTTGTACCCTTTATCATGCTAAGTGTTTGTTATTATTATGTGTAGTGTATTGTTTATTGTACATCTCAACCAGCCACATACACTAGGGCAAAGATGTTTGTTAATTTTGTCCAAGGATGTATCCTGGGTGCCTGGACTAGTACCTGGCACACTGTAGAGCTTAACAAATACTTGGTCAATGAATTAATGAAGTTCCGTAATCTCTCTTTCTCATCTGTAAGATGGGGACAATGTTCACTGGGTTTTATGAGGATTAAATGACATGATGGATGCAAAAACCACTCAGCACACTGCCTGGCAAAGAGTACTCAGTAGATGTAGGTAACTAGAGTGCTTTACATGTCCATTAATTTTCTCATTTGATTCTCAAATTAACTCTGAAAAATACTATCTTACAGATGAGGAAAATGTGACCCATATGGAGATAAAGCCAGTTGTCGGCTTGATCTAGGACCACAGAGGCTTCATTTGTGGGAATGGCACAAAGAGAAGGAGGTTGCAGGAGAGGGAGAGATTCACTCCCCATTTTGTTCAAGCCTTTTCTAGCAAAGGATGGTTGGCCCCACACTCACTACCACAGGGAGAGAACTCCCAAAACAGTGATGAGAAACATGTTCAGTGAACGTTTGTCTCCTAAAATGGTGATCACTAGAAATTATGTTGGTTCACTAGGAGGTGTTTGTACTGCATAATTGTATTTCCTGCCTTGGTATGTTACTGTGACAACAGAGGGAAGCTGTAGGCAAAGCACGATGCATCTTGATTTTAATAGGGCATGTGACAAGACCCTCTTTAGACCTTATGCACAAGATGGTGACATCTGGGTTCACTTGTTGTTGGATTTATCACCTAGGCCAAAGATCAGCAAAACTTTTCTGTAAATGGCCAGACAGTATTTTAAACTTGGTTTGCAGGCCATATAGTCTCTGTTGTAACGATTCAATTTTGCCATTGTCATGTGAAAGCAGCCACAGACAATATGTAAATGAATAAGTGTGCCCATGTTCCAATAAACCTGTATTTATAGACAGAAGCTGCCAGCTGGATTTGGCACACGGGTGGTAGTTTGCCAACTCCTGGCTTAGATGATTGAATGACTGGACCTCTAAGTGTGCCACGGACTGAACAGGCAAAGAGTCTCCATTGCAGTGATATGAAAATAAGTTGACTACATTTATGAGTGACACAAATCTAGAAGAAATATCCAACATGATGGAGGACAAAGTTAAGATTTAAAATTAGGCTGAGAAGCTAAAACTATCAGCCCAAATTAACATGACGTACATTAATGCCTAAAAAGTATACTGTTCTCTGAAAACATCATCAACAACAAAACCAAGCTACATTCTGCCAACACAATGAAGGGAAAACTGGGTTTGACAGTAATTGCTCAAAAATGATCTGGGGTTGGTCACATGCTTCATTCACTCATTATCCACTCACTCATTCGTTCATTTAGTCACGTGTTTAGTTTTCGGCAAAAAGCCCCACTAAGGCCTGTTTACTAGTGCTGCAGTGGTTTTGATGATAAAGAAAACAACCTCAGCCCTTAAGGACACATAACATAATCTATTAGACAGGAAAGATGTCTCTTTATTAATTCATTCATTTATTCATTCATTTTTTTTTCAATAACTAAATATTGCAGCCAACAGTGTGGCAGGGCCAGATCAGGGTGGGGGGATGACAAAGGCTAACAAGACTTATTCTTTGCCTTTGAGGAACTCTGAATGTAATCTTGGAGACGTATTATGTAAACAGATCAATTACAATACAGCACGGTATATGCTGTTTCAGAAATATGAATCAAATGCTGTGAGAGCAGAGAGAATGGAATAGCTAATTCACCCTAGAGGATTCCACGAAACTCTAACATTTGAGCCGTTTCTAGAAAGTGGATTAGGAGATTTACTCTCAGATGTTGATATATTCTTTAATGTCTGAGGGACGTTTGTGCCTGGTTACAAACAGCCACAAATACTTGTGCTTTGCTTAATGCTCTATTTACTAAAATCATCTATTAGATCATAGGCAGATTTTTCAACATCTCTTTTGATAATGTAAATATCACTTACAAATTCGACCAACCTCCTTTAAAGAAATTAAACTGCAATTGCCAGTGTAGTCTCTTAGTCGGGTTTTCTGCAGAAGCATTCCCTGATCAAGGTTTGAGGATGCACAATTATGTTTGGGAGCCATAGGGACGCCAGGAGGAAATTGGAGAATTAGTCCAAGTAAGAAGTCAACCCCGAAAGTGTATGTTGTCAAGCCAGCTACCGCAGCTGGTGACTGAACCTTAACCTTCAGAGGAAGGTCTGGAAAGGATGTAAAGCCATGCCTTGAAATTATCTTGGCCAAGGGGTGAGGGAACTGAGGTATCCTTACTCCCACACCTGTCAGTCATTGAGTAAGGGCTGTTGCAGAGTGGTGACGGAGGCAGTTAATCCAAGGTACTTCCAGTCTACCTCGTGCACATGTGCCGGTGAGTTCTGGAAGCCTGCAGGCAACCTGCTGACAAAGATGCTGTGCAGGCTGTCAGGAGTTGGGCTGGAGTGCATGACAATGGGGCTCTGAGGGCACATGGGTGGAATTCCAGCAGCAGCTGCTACATACGCTATGTATGAGTCTTGAAAATTTCAGGCACCTTCAAGAGCAGACAAAACATACAGACATATAATGCTTACAAATGGGCTAACACCTATTCTAAAATAGCAACACAGAGCATTCCATTCATGGCTTCATTATATTTGTCCTTGTACTTCTAACTTCCCAGGGTTATTGCCATGCAGCTTTTATTTCTTCCAGGGTTTTCATTGTAATGTGTGACAGCCTTCCTGGTTGCAGTTATTACACCATACCTCAAGAAAAAGGATAACTTCTCAGACTAGCGGAGGTTAAATATCCCCTAAGGTAATGCGCGCCTGGTCATAAGGCTGAGGAAAGCCCAGTCAATACATCCTCAAGATGTAACTTTCTGCAGCCACTCTTTCACGTAGGTTTGACTTTTTGGCAGCCTGGGGGTAGCCCCACAAACTGTGTACTTTGAATGTCTTGTTTGGCTGACATTACATCTCTTTGCCTCTTATGCTGTCATTCTAATTTACTGATCTTATCTGTTAGCATTATTAAAAATGTACAAATTTCTGTTTCTATCTTATCATAATTTCTACAGCTTTCTAGAGGTTTCATCTCCTAGGAGATGAGCGACTGGGGCTGTGTACTTAGCATGCCTCTCGAGGACTTTGGGCTAATTAATCATTTTGGAACGCTGAGATGACCCCTCCATCTTCTTGGCCATTATGCATGACCATCGATGCTGATCTGTCCTGCCTGAACTTTGAACATAATCTTCCTTGTTATTTTTGGAATCACTTGACTTATGCACACTTGTCTAGTTTATTCTTTCTCAATTGCCTGAATAGAAGCAAGTACAGATTTCTATTTCATATACAAATATTTAAAGAATATCAAAATGTTTGTTTATGTGGGAAATGGCATAGCTTTGTGATAAGAGCACAGACCCTGAAGCCAAATGGCCTAGATTCAAATTTAGGGTCCCCACTCACCAGCCGTCTGACCTTGGAGAGGTCACTTGGTGCTGGGTGACACTGTGTCAGTTGCTGTCGCTGATGAGTCATTTTTAGCAATGACAGAACTATGTTATTTTAAAATAGTGAGTTCACACTTATACCCCTCAATATAATAAATTTCTTGTGATATACCACTTTTCAGCCAGTATGGGGTTTCTTGATTATGAAGATTTTATTTTATCTTGACAGCAGAAAGGACAATGGAGATGGGAGGACATGGAAGGCAAAGAAAATATCACGCGGAAAGGCAGAGTAGGAGAGAGCAGGCCACGAGCTAGAGCATCATAAGAATGAGGGTCCTGGTGGGGAATCTATTATTGTGTGATCTTTGGAGCTGCTTCCTCTTACCTCCCTGACCAAGGTAAGCCCATTTCACTACACTTTTATAACACCATGCAGCTCTCCTTATAGCATTTATCAATGTTGCAATTTTACATTTGCTTGTGTGGTCAGATGTCAGTGCCTCCCATTAGACTATAAACTCCAGAGGGCAGGGATGTATTAGTTAGAGAGAGTAATGAACAAATTCCAAATCCAAGATGGATTAATCCACTATAAGGTTTTCTTTTCTTTCAGCTAAAATGTAGTTGAATGTTTGGAAGGCAGCCTTGCACACAGTGAACCCAGGCTTCTTCCATTTAGTGGTTCTACCAACCCTGGAGGCTTTAGCAACCTTCTCCAGATCCACTGAATTTGCCCAGAAACTGAAGGGAGAGAGAGAGTGGAGGATCACGCATGGAGAGTTTTAATGGGCTAGCCCTGGTGGTAGTGTTGATCATGTCGACCCATTCTAATGTGGCTGAAATCATACATTACTTTGCGTTTTTGTGACTGGCTTATTTCACTTTGTATGCTGTCCTCAAGGTCCATCCATGTTGCAGCATATGACAGAATTTTCTTCCTTTTTAAGGCTGAATAGTATTCCATGCATGTATGTACTGCATTATTTTAAATTCATTCATTCATTGAGGGACATTTGGGTTCCTTCCACCTCTTGGAATATACTTAACACTACCGAACTATACACTTAAAAATGGTTAAGATGGTTTAAGAGAAAAAGGTGATGTGTCTGGGCAGCCTCTAATAATCCGCCCCATCCTGATGGAACCTGAAATGGAACGACCTCTTGGACTAACAGTGGATAGAGACCTGATCCAGCCGGGCTCCATCTTTCTTACTCCTCTGTTATGGGCAATAATAGTTTTAAAACGCTGCTTCCAAAACATCCAAAGTTCTTATGTGTCTGATGGTCTCCTTCCGTTGAGAGCCCTACAACATGAGCTGTCATGCACTCTGGATTGGGGATGTAAGTGGCCCAAATGCCCGCATTACAACTCTCCCAGAATTTCTAAGAGCTCCATTTCTAAATCTCCATTCTCTTCCCCTGGGACGTTTCTCATTTGTGAATATGGAATACAACTTGTGATTATAAGTTCTGGCACTGAGATCAAACAGCCCGAGATCTGCAGACTGGCTCCTGCACTCACAATCTGCGCGTGTTTCAGGAACTTAATTAAGTTGCTTGAGCCTCAGTTTCCTTGGCAGTGAATTAAGACTAAAGTAAGTTCTCTCTTGGATGTTTTCTCCAGATCCGCTCTTTATACATCTGCACCCTGCTCTCTGCCTGGGAGACCAACCTATATGGACTATACTGGCATTCTCAACTGGGACGATTTTGCCTCCTCAAGGGACATTTGGAAATACAGAGACATTTTTGGGTATCACAGCTGAAAAAGTTGCTCTTGGCATCTACTGAGTAGAGGCCAAGGATGCTGTTAAACACACTACAGTGCACAGGAGGATTCCTTACAACAAAGAATCATCCAGCTCCAAATATCAGTAGTGCAGAGGTCGAGAGACCCTGGGTTACACCAACAGGTTCTTGGCCCCCCTGGCTTCTGGTTGGCATTGGCCAATGGGGAGCCCTAGCAGGAATCAGGAAAGGAAGGAGTAGGAGGTCAGGCTGTTCATTCCCTTTGCTTCCACCCCAAGGGGTTGCTTTAGGCTGGCTGTGTCCCTCCCCTAAAGGCCCCTATTCCACTCAAGGCAGGCTTTTCTCCTCCTGGGATCTGGCAACTGCTGCCTGTCCTCATCTCTTTGGCATAATAGTGGTAACAGTTCTGCTGATACAGGCCCCAGGGTACCACACTTCCTCTTCAGATTCCTTTGTACCTTCTTACACCTTTGTAAATAGTTCCCTTTCAAATAAATCCTCTTCAAGCTATCCTGATTTGTTGATCCGTTTCCTGTTGGGATTCTGAGTGATATCAGTGACAACCTCATAAGACTGTTGTAAGGTTTCAGTGACATAATAGACAGAAACGTTTGGCACAGTGTGAGGTATGTTGTGCCTGTTCCTTCAATCACAGCCTGCTCACAGTCCCACTTTGGGCGTCGCTGTTAGCCCCAGGTCCTCCGGACAGATGACCCTTCCCTCACATGAGCCGCCTGAATGTTTTCTCCCGTTTTAATTTGCAGCGTACTTGGATCTTAAGAGTCTATCAAGTTTTTCTTTTTACAGCTATACTTCCGTGTCTAGAGATAACTGTTCTTCCACAGAGCTCAAATAGGACATTAAAATATGTTGTGAATTGGAAAACCCTTGCAGAAATTCCAGGCCTGTCTCTGCTCTTGGAATGCAAGACATTACTTGTGTCCCTGTCACATAAATTTGGAATCAGTGTCCACGCTGGCCTTTTTCTCTCCAGGTTTCCTGACTCAGTTGTAAGAATGGATGAGCCCAATTTTTATTCCTAGTGGCAGGAGGAGAAAGGTGAGGCTACAGCCTCTGCAGATATGGCTAGGCGAGATTCAAACAAGGTGAGGGACGTCACCATGCCCCTGCCCAAGAGAGCATGGGGTCTTGGTCAGCTTCTCTGTGGATAAAACGCAAGACCAGAGTCCAGCCATAGAGAGTGTTTGAAGAGAGTGTGGGAACCAATGGGGCAACTCATTTATTTGTTCATTCATTCACTCATTCACTCCGGTAGGTATTGATATTTGAGAGTAGCTCTGATTCTTTTTCACTTAAGTCATTCTGTGCCGTCACCTCCAGTATATAGAACAATAATCATTACAGAGAATATTCACATTTTCATCCACTGTCTCATCCAGATCTTTCAAGTTCTATAAAGCGGGTGTTCCCATTGGCCCATTTTAAGGATGAGGACACTGAGGCTTAGAGAGAAGAGGTCCTTTGGCCAAGCCATGCTGCATGAACTAGGATCCTTGTACAGGCAGTTGGATTCTGGAATCACACCAGCCTGAGCGGAGGGAAGTCACTTTGCCTTGCCCACCCTCTGTCCTCTGTCACACCAGGATCACGGTACTCACCTCACTTCCTGGTCCATGGCCAGTACTGAGAGCTGACAGCATATTATTAAGGAGTAAGGAACTTTCAGTCTGGCATCCCTAAGTTCCAGTCGTGCTGTGCCTCTAAAAGCTATGTTCCTTGGGCAAGTCATTTCACCTGCCTGGGCTCAGTCTGCCCATCTGTGAAGTGGAGGATAACAATGTCTGTCTTACAGGGCTGTGGTGAGAACTCTGACAAACACAGAGGTCTCTGAAGTGGAGTGTGCACCCCAAGGTGAGGTACAGGAACAGAGTGTCAGAGTTTCGATTTGTAATTTATTTAACTCATCTCAAAATAAAAAACGAAATTCAGCTTTATTCATATTTAATGTATGTATAGACAGTTGACACCTGTTTTTGCCCTGTATGTCAGCTCTTGTCTTTCTTCTGCAGCACAGAGTAGCTGGTAAAACCCCCACATTCATTCATTTGCTTTTGGCAAATTGCCTTATATGGCACTTTATGTGTGCCCAGGTAAATGGATTTAGGGATTATAAGAATCCATTTTCAAGCAGACAAACTCACAAAATGGATAAGTGATGTAAAAAAATTCCTGCTAAGAATCTATTAAAATAATATTAACAAAGTAAGTATAAGTGTGCAACCAGAAAATGGCAGAGCTCAGCTTTCTCCCACTTCTCTTAGGGTTTCTCATGGGCCCCCCACAAGGTAGGGAAAACTAGGATATAATCTGAGCTGACAAAATGCTGCCCCCCACGCAGCCAAAGGAAATTATCATAAGATGGTTTGGAATATGGATTTACACCCACTATCACTAATGACAAATTTTTCTCTATGTGTGACCTGTGCCTGGAGAGATTATCTAATGATAGTACAAAGCCACTACAAGTAGCAAGACATTAAATATTATTTATTCCAAGTTAATTTCATCCTTTTAGAATTTCTCATTTTGTGTATGTTTTATACGGTGCTCAAAAAGCACCATTTGACAGTGTGTAAGTAACTCATCAAATGTAAGCATATTGGTAATATGTGCTTGAAATTGTTTTTGTTGATGGAGTGTATAATTTGCTGGTGGAGACCCCTGAGCGAACATGTATAATGAAGTAATTGACTCAAAAACTACCATGTAGTAGATGCTCACTAAAAAGCAATTGTTATTATTAACAATTTCCCATTTATTGAGCATTTACTGCATGTGATTTTTTTTTCACAAGTCTTAAATTTTATTATGGAAAATTTCAAATACCCAAAACATAGAATAGTTCTGGGAACCTTTTATCTTTACCTGGCTTCAACAATTATCATTTTGCCAATCTTTTTTTCATCTCGTCCCCCACTTATTTTTCTGGACTACATTAAAGCAAATTGTATATCATTTCATCTGCAAATAGCTCAGTATGAACCTTTAACTGATAAGGACTTTTTGTTTAACCATTTTGCCATTATCACACTCAAAGCAATTATCAGTAATTCTTTTAATATCACCTACCATGCTACTATTATTATCATCATTATTATTAGTATCTTTTGAAAAGACGAACGTGGTTGGATCCCTCCAGCAGTGCCCCCTCTCCTTCAAGACCACGTCCAAACCCCTCGCAGAGGCCAAAGCGCACTGCACAATCTGCCTTGCTGCCCTCTCCTTTTTGCCCACCACACTTCTCCCAGTTCCTTAAACAGCCGCCTGGGTTCCTCCTGACTCAGTGCCCTCGCACCAGCTCTTCCATCTACCTGGATCACTCCTCTCCCTGAGGCTCCCTCTCAGCCTTCAGGTCTCAGCTCTAAGGTCATCTCTGCCCTAAGTAGGCCCCAGTTACCTGCTTTGCTCCTCCACTAAATAACATTCGCATGTTTCAGATCGCTCATCACAAAGTTAGGTCGGGTCCTTGCTTACTACCTGTCTCCTCCATTTGACTGGGAGGAACCCAGTGTTTTTATTCACCAGGCTTGTTCTGGAGTTGAGCTCAGTGCTGGGCAGAAAGTAGAGGCCAACACGTAGCACTGAAACACTGAAAGGAGGAGTGAAGCCAGGATCTCACCCTGCCTCCTTTTCCACTCCTGCCTTCTCTTCCAGTGTTTGCTTTTTATGCTCCTTCAACCTGCAAGGTCTTCCTGTTCCCTCTCAAGCCCCTCACCTCTCCTTCCACAACACAACCTACCCAGCCTTCAAGTTGACATAAGATGTGACCTCCTCTGAGAAGCCCAGACTGCTTCTGTGCTCGGTTTCTGTGCTCACTTCCATCACCAAGTTCATTGTATCATTCATTCATCATATCAATTCCAGAATAGATTAGCTTTTGAATTGGTAGACTGAGTACAGATCACTCTCACCAATGAGGTTGGCATCATTCAATCTATTGAGGGCCCAAATAGAACAAAAAGGGCAATTTGCTCTCTCTACTTGAGCTGAAACATCCATCTCCTCCAGGCTTTGGAGGTGGGCTCTTCTAGTTTCTAGGCCTTAGAGTTTGGACTGGAACTACACCACCAGCTTTCCTGGGCCTCCAGCTTGCAGATGGTAAATCTTGAGTCTTCTCAGACTCCAAAACTGCATGAGCCAATCTCTCATAATAATCTCTTTCTATATGTCTATATATCCTATTGTTTCTGTTTCTCTGGAGAGCCCTAATATGAGAAATAAGACCCTGTCCTGCTCATCTTTGTAGTCCTGCACAATGCCTGGACCTTGCAGCCTGGGACATCTCCGTTAAGGTTTCAGGACTGGATAAATGAATCAGCCAGGAATGGGGAGGTAGAGTTAAGCCTGAAGGGCAAGGAAACGGAGTACAAGTAATATAAAGAGAGTTAGTGGAGCCCAAGGACATAACAGGATGTCACATCAGGAAGGGTTGGCTCAGTGGATGAGATCTGAGACCCTGAGCAAGTGAGAAGGTCCAGGGTTTCCATTTAAGGAGGTGCTAGGTGTGATCTCAGGGTGGTGACAACCCTTTAAGTAGATCTAGAATAATCAGAATATGAGCTCTACTAGGAAAAAGCTTCTCTAGCGGAAGGATTTTTATCTGTATCATTCACTACCATATGTACACTGCCTGGTATGTAGTAGATACTCAATGAAGATTTCTTGGATGGATAAATGAATGGATAAGTGAATTCAAGGCTGGTTGAAGAAAAGGCAGAGATGTGAACCGGATATGAGTAGAGACAGGAAAGTAGCTGTTTCCTCACTACCCTTCGGAACCACCTAACGGAAAAGACCCAAGCCCACCAACACTGTGACAATCAATACCGCGCCTATCTCATTTAATCTTATCTTTCCAATGCCCAGCAGAGCCTGGTATCTAATAGTGCTCAACAAATCGTGGAACAAATGATTCTCTCTGTGAGATGGAAGCTAACGTTACTTAGCTTGAAATGAATTAGAATTCTCATCGCTCTTCATGTCTTCAGTGAAAATTCCATATTAGTTCATCTCTAAGTGTTTTTTTAGCCCTGTTTTTAAGAGTGTTGAATCAATCCCAACTTATCAATCAAGGTCAGATCTGTCTTCAGAGCATCTGCTTGCTAACTTGAGTGTGTCTACGTTTTGTTGAGCTTTCTATTTTTACTAGCCTGACATGCTAGTACATGCCAGGCCCTCTCCAGATCATGAGATTGTCGTGAATGGGGCAGCAGTGCCTTAGGAGCTGCTGACAGGTTGTCTCTGGGAAAAAAGGAGAGGTTTTGAAGACACATGGATTAGGCAAATTCCACATTAAACAGAGCGTTCTTCACTGCAAAATTGGAGAGACTTTGTTTTGCTAATATGAAATTGAGAGCCGCCTAAGAGAGGGTGTCAAAAGATGGTATTCCCCAAATTCTGTATTGGTTAAAACCTATTTTTTTAGGTGTTTGATGGAATCCCTTTTAACAACCCAGAGTTTGCCTGTTCTGAGAACACAGTTTTAGAAATGCTGTTTTCAGGAATACCAAATCATGAGGATTTTTGCCTTTTCTTAACCACTTAGTTTGCTAAAATGACTGGTCTGCCCTAATGGAGGAAGGCACGTGCTCATTCACACTCACTCCTCTAACAGCAGAAGCACCAGAGTCAACGAGATTGGGCTTTGCTGTGAGCTCGCTAGGTATAAGTCAGCTCAGATACTTACCGGCTGTGTAACATTCTGCAGACTAGTTATCTCCTGGCCACAGTTTTCTCATCCATAGAAATGAGAACAATGACACTGTAGAGGGACTACATAACCATGAGAGTAGAGTCTGTGTCTGAAAGGGCAGGCGAAGTTCTGACACGTAGTAGGTAATATTTCATTCATAGAGTGTCGGGCACTGATAGAGAACCTGCAGATGGAGCCGTAAACAAAACAGACAAAAGACCTTGCCTTTGGGAGATTCTAGCCCAGCAGAGGAAGATAAACGTCTGTAGAGTCCAGCTCCCCAGGTGATTCCAAGGGGCAGCCAGAGTGGGCACCAGAACTCCAGAGCAACAGTTGGCGCCATTCATGGAAAATCTGTTGCCACGTTCCTGGTGAAAGGCAAGGAAGCTGTGAGTTGTCCTGTTACCGAGACCCACCTGAACATTGCTTCTACACTGTGCTTCAGCATGCCCAACAGGAGAGGATGCCCTGACCCTCCTACACCCCAGTGTGACAGAAGCACATAGCAGCGGAATATCTGTCAGCCAAAGGAGTGCCTTTGGACCCATGCTCCTGGAAGCCCCATAGTGAAAGCCAAAGACACAAAATGAGACCAGTCAGTCAAACCTGCATCCTCACCTGAGTCATAAGATGAGGTCTCCATGTTTGATGCTGGAGGCTGATGCCACCCGTGGGTAGCACAGCGCAGCTGAAGGCCTGGAAACCCATTCATTCTGAAGAGACTCATATAACTTTTGTAAACTGATGGCATATGCCTTCATGAGCAGCTGCTCAGTGCCCTGCTTTGTACTTCTGTCTCCCTATGATGGGCCCAAATGGTCCACTGAGCTGCCTGCATCTTCTCCATCACCTGCCTCCCTGGGAGATGGAGAAGTTTGCCTCTAATCGTGCTTGCTTTTCTCCCGCTGCTTGCCTCCCTCCCACTGCAGCCCTCTTACAGGCATTAGGCATTTAATTGTGCAAGCCATAATTCATGGTGCCTGGGGCTTAAGCAGGGTCTGCCAGCTCTAGCTTCTTCACTCTGTAAACTGAGTACTCACCAACTTCTGTCTTGTCCGCTTCATGAAGCGTAGTTCAATAAGTTCTCATAATTATCTCATGTTTTAGACTTGAGAGGGAGATCCTAGCAAGCTCAAGAGGCGTAATATTTAGTTTGTACCAAATGAAGAATACAACTGTGTGCACTTCCTTTCTATATCAATTAGTGGCATATGGTGAGAGCCAAATACACTAATAAAGTTATAAAGAAATATCAGGGTTAGGGAGACTGTCTCTTCCTCATTGGTGCAGGCAGGAGTGCACGCTGCTAACATTGCAATTTCTAAACAGATTGTCTGAACACCTGCGGACATTCAAGGACCCTCCTATTCTCAAGTGCTCTCCTTTGTGTCTTTTTCTACAAGATCATCTTAATTCAGCGAGAGGTATGGTGTTCAGATTGGAGAGGCTGTGTGACAAACATGTTTTATCTCACATGCCAACCCCAAGAAACCAGGGCTGCCTGGAGTGCTGTGTTGAGAAGGATTCTGAGGCTGACTTGGGCTCAGTGGGAATGAAGACTGATTAGTTACAGGGGTTACTTTGAGTAGAGCGTGGGGCAGGGAAGATGTCTGTGCAGACATTTGACATTTCTGCTAGTGAAAAGAGCCTTAACTGAGGAACAGAAAACCCTGTGGTCCTGCGGGGAAGTCATTCACTGTCCTCAGCCTCAGTTTGCTGATCTGTAAAATTGAGATGGTGATAATATTTTCTTTATAGGGTCAAGGTGAAGATCAAATACAGCAAGTCAGTAAAACTGCTTTGGGAACCATAATGCATTATATAAACCCAAGTAATGTAGTTGTAAAGAATCTACACTCAGGGCCAGCCCTGATGGTCTAGTGGTTAGAGTTCGGTGCTCTCACTGTTTTGGCAGCCTGGGTTTGCTTCCCAGTCATGGAAGCACACCACCTATCTGTCAGTTGCCATGCTGTGGCAGTGGCTCACATAGAAGAACTAGAAGGACTTACAACTAGAATATACAACCATGTACCAGGGCTTTGAGGAGGGGAAAAAACAAAAAGAGGAAGATTGGCAACAGATGTTAGCTCAGGGCAAATCCTTCCCTTAAAAAAAAATCTAGACTCAGATAATTGTATGTGTGTGTGTGTGTATGTCTGTATGTCTTTGCTTTTCTAATACTCTAGGGAAGGGTTTTCCAACCTCAGCACTGTTGACGTTTTGTACTGGATTGTTCTTTGTTGTGGGGGCTGTTCTGTGCATTGTAGGATGTTTAGCAGCATCTCTGGTCTCTACAGACCAGATGCCAGTAGTACCTCCCCAAAATTCAAAATGTCAGTCAAAAATGCCTCCAGACATTGCCAAATGTCTGCTGGGGGCAAAATTACCCCTGGTCTTGAAAACCACTGGTCTGGGTCAGTAGTTGTCCCTGCCTGTTGCATGTTAGACTCACCTGGGGAGGGCGTCTTTCAAAACTCTATCAATGCCAGCTTCCAAGCCCCAGCCAAGAGGTTTTTATTTAATTGGTCAGGAGTGGGTGGGGCGCCAGAGTCTACTCCCCCGTGATTCTACTACACATTCCAGAGTTGAGAACCTTTCACAATGTTGTATGGAATCCTTTCCGAGAGAACACGCAGTCTCCTCTCCTGCAAGTGACAGCCCCCATGGCTCCCCGGGCCTGGGCCATGTGCTCTTTCGGAGAAAGGCCAAGGGTCCTTCCAGGGGGAACTCGGGCAAAAGGTTCTACACACCCCAACTCAATATGCAATTTCCTTCCTCCATTCAGTCACAAAAATTCCATGTTTTAATGAGTATGTGAACATTTAGCCTTTAACAGACGATTGAGGGAACATGATGAAGGAGATAATTAAACGTGATGGATACCCACGCACATCCATCTTAAGCAAATTTCCAAAGACAATGAAAGCTCTAAGATCCCTTTGATGAAACAGAGCTAGACAGAAACATAGCAGGTAACATATGACTGGGTACAAATGGTAAAATTAAAGGCAAACATTGTTGATGAGCTCACTAGAGCCTGAAGGATTGAAGCACAATATTAGCCTTGGTGGAAAATAGCTTCATTGAAATATGTCCTTCCTGCTACATGGCTTTCCTAAGGCTCTGAAAGCATTTTGTCTCTCTCAGCATCTCACTCTCTGTCACCAGGCATTTTCAACAGAATGAACAGAGAAGAGAGTTTGGGAATGAAAGTGAAGGATGATTGAAGTCTTGCCTTGATCTATTGTTACAACTGAATAGGCAGAGAGACAAACACTGGGTCCTTGCGTAGACCCTCCCAGAAGCCCTTCAGCTCCTGGGGCTAGCATCACGGCCAGTCAATCAGCAAACACTTACTGAACACCCACCATAAATAAGTCACTGCGCTAAGCTCTCTGGGGCATACAAAGATGGATAAGACACAGATCCTACCCTCTAGGTGTTTGTGGTCTAGTTAGGGACCTGTAAAAATATAATCAATAATACTAAATGGTCTGAGTTAACTTCTAATGAATGACTCCAAAGTGAGACACTGAGCCGGGGGGATTTAGGTGAAATTAAGTGAAATTGGACATGGAGGCCGAGCAATCCAATCGGCCCCCAGGCATCCCTTCTTATGAACTGATGTGCAGGAGGGCTGTTGGTCTCCTGAATGAAGGAGGGGTTCACCTGGTGGAGACTCAGGTGACTGAGAAAGGCATGACAGGATGCTCACCTCCTCCGGGAACTCAACAATCAGCAGTGTCCCCGCATAATGGACGGGGCACAGGCAGAAGTAAAGGGATGAGGCAGAGGATTGAAGGGAAGGTCGTCTCCCCATCTCCGCGTGGAGAACAGTGGAGGGACCAGCGGGGAACTGGGGGCTATGCAGAGAAGGGGAAGTCCTTGCCCTTCACCCTGGGACAGAAACACCCTCCAGGGCAGAGCTGTTTTCCTGCAGAGGAAAACAGGATCTCAGGGTAGGGCAAGGATGTGACAAGGATGCTGAGCTCCCGGCAGAGCGGCGTAAGATGGTGCACGTACAGCCCGGGTGGGCCACCCTTTCGGGCCTCCTAGACACACTCAGGGTATCTTGTAGGAATCCATCAGCAGATATCTTCATTCTCAGCTTGGGGGATGGGGAGCCCTGTGATACCAGTAGGAGAACAGAAGGAGTGGCAACTAAGCAGAAATCACGCAGACTCGAACATCAGGAGAAGAGCCGGCTTTGAATACATCTATTTGTAGAAGCGCGTGTGAGGTGAGCAGTGCTATAAATAGTCAGCACCACAGGTGCTGAGACCAACGTGTCACCATGGCCAAGTGCCTGAGATCTCTCTCAGCCAAGGAGGGTGTTCTTGAAGCAACATTTAGCCCTAGGAGCCTCAAAGAGCCTGAACCAGCAGCTTGTGTCCCCATTGAGGCCTCCCTGGGCCACGTGAAGCATGGGGTGGGACACTGGAATTGCTGCTGTCAACCCACCGTCCAGTCCGAGCCCTTCTCTTCACTACGTCCTAACAACTGGTCTGCTTGCCCCGAGAGCATGTGCTCCACACGGCAGCAGGGCGAGTCTTACAAAGCTCCCATTAGACCCTGGCACGGTCCTTCCCCGCTCACTTGTGGAAAAATCCAAACTTCCTCCCATGCCCCCTGGCCTGAAAGGACCCACCCTTCCTGCTCCCCACACTCACTCCCCAACTTTCTTTGTCTTGCTCCCTTTGCTTCAGTGACAGAGGCTTTGCCCTAAACCTGGAACGATCATCCCTAACCCATCACATGCCCCAGGGCCTTTGCCCTTGCTTCCGAGAGATACCATTCTCCATATATCCTCATGGTTATTCCATTGCCTCATTCAGGTCTCTGCTCAAATATTATGCCCCAAGAGAGCTCTTACCTGTCCATGCTCCCTAACAGAGCCCCATCACCTTCTATCCACTCATCCTATTGAATGTTTCTTTGTAGTACTTATATCATAATATCCATGTAAATTTACTTGAGTGTTTGTTTATTGTCTCTATCTCACATTAGAATATAAACTCCAGGAGGACAATCTATCCCCAATGCCTAGAATAGTACCTGCCATTTAGCGCACAATAAATACGTCTTAAATGAAACAATGAACAACTCCTTCCCAAACTATCAGGCAAACTGCTGAGAGCTCCACCCCCCTTAGGAGACCTGGCTGTGGCCACCATTAACAGGCATTGAGCTTCATGATTACAAAAGTCCCCAGGACTGACTCAACGGACCTCCTCTGCTTGTCGCCATCGCGTCACCTGATCTACCTGTCCCCATTCCATCCCAGCACGCATCAACACTGGTACTTACTATCTATTTTTGTTCACTTAGCTTTGCCTCTCTCAGCCCGCATGAATATCAGCTTTATGAGACAAGGATTGTGCCTGATTTGTTGATTTCTATAACCCTAATGTCAGGCAAAAAATATGTGTTCACTAAATATTCATCGGATATCCATCCAGCTAAGCCAGGATTCTCTTGCACCTACATTTTGTCGGTTAATTATTTTACACCCCAGATTTTAGGAAATCTTACATTTACTAAACTTATTAAATCTCACTGCATTAGATTCAACTCCTCATTCTAGTCCACTGAGAACTTGTTGATCCTGATTCTGTCATTCAGCATAACACTGTCCCCGCCTGTGTGTGGAAAGTTCACAAAGCTGCCACCCACATCATTTCCAAGGCAGAGAGGGGGGTGGTGGACAAGTGGGCGAGCCCCTCCTTCTCCTGGCCTCTTTGCTCTCATTGCTGACCAAGGCGGGAAAGTCAGGGTACAGCCTCAGCTCCCTCCTGTACATGCCCACCTTCCCCTACCCCACTCCCCAAAAGGAGGAGGTACGGAACAGACCAAGGGCTTGGGAACAGGCGAGATCACGGTTCGAATCCCACCTCCTCCACTTACTTGCTTTGTAAATTTTGGCAATGCTGATTCTCTTCGCCTCCCTGCATCTGAGCTGTTTTTCTCTGATACGTGGAGACAATAATTCCTACCTCTAGAATAGGGGAGGACTGAACGGAGTGACAAAGCACCCAATACCACTCCAGGCATTTGATGAATGTGTCATTTATGTGTGTCTACAAGAAAACGAACAACTCTGGCAGGCCAAATTTGGACGTGAGAGAGGAGCAGAACCCAGATATTTCACTGAGTCTTTTTAAGTCTGTGGAAAAAAATCAGTATATCTACAAATTAGTTCCCAATCAGAGGTCATGTGGACCTTGGTTTAACGTGCCCTTTAAAGTCCACGTGCGTCCATGAACTTGAAGACACAGGTGCACGCAGCTGTTCAGGGCAGCAGGGAGCTGCACAGGCACACAGGTAGCTGTGTAGACCCCCACGGCGGACTGGCAGGCCTGTGGCTCCCACTCTCCACACCACCTTCCTTACAGTGCCCATGCAGTCTGCTCATCCAGCTGGCATTTTTGCATCTACCTCACACTCATTTAAATAATGGAGCAAACTGTAAAGATGGGGCGGTAATCATAAAAAGCTCAGGGAAGGTATGCAAATAGAAAACCCCACAAACTCAGAGGAGGCTGGGAGAACAAAGATAATCAAGAGCATTATCAACACACCCCAGGTGTGCAGGCGCTGGGAGCCTGAAGGGGAGCACGTGCCGGAGGGGAGGGGGGCAGCCCCCGATGCTCCGGGTCGGGGACTCATTTTTATTTATGAACTTGCTCTTTCTCGAATGCCAGAGAATCCTGGAAGACGGAGTCAAGCACATTCAAGAGCGGAGGAAAGTGGAAGTCAGCTGTTTCCCATGATGTCTATTCTCAACCCTGTTCCCTTAATACGTTCATCCTGATATGGCAGCCACAGAGATGCGTTAAAAACGATGTCAGCACCATCACCCCTTTGCTCAAAACCCTCAGCGGCCTTCACCTCGATCAGACGAAAGCCGAAACCCCTGTTGGAGGCCTCCAAAGGCGTCCCCCACCCCTCTGACTTCAGCCTCCGCCTCCTTCCCTCAGTCCACCGAGCCACACCCTGCTTCCTGCAGATCCTTGAACACCCCTGCGGGCTCTCATTTCAGGCCTTTGCTCATCCGTCCCTCCCATCTTTCAGCCTTGGCTCAAAGGTCTCATCTCATGGGGCCTTTCTCTGTCTAGCAAACAGCAAACCCTCCTCCTTGACTCTCCCTCTGCCTGTGTGGCCTTCGTTAGCACATATCACCATCGGATTATAGCTTATATCTCGCTTCTTTCTTTGATTGATGATCTCTTTCTCCTAACTAGAGCGTAAGCCCAGTGACAACAAGGCTTTTGCGTCTGTGTCCATTGGTATCTCCCCAGCATTGTCCACTTTACCTGGCACGCTGTAGGGGCTCAATATATATTTGTTGAATGATTTTTTTCTTGTTAACTAAAACTACACACGTGTTTATTTTGACTCCCTTTCTCTTCCCCTTTTTCTATCTCATAGGTTGTTGGGAAGACTAAAGGAGCTAATTCCTGATGCAAAGTCTACTGCATTGCACCTGGTTCAGGATACATACCTAATGAAGGTGGGATGCCCTTATTAGTGGGCAAGTCTCACCTCAATATAAAGTGAGCGTTAGTAGCAGAGCCTTCCTCATTGTGGCTCTCAAGGAGAAATTGTGTGAACATAGTGGTAAGATTTGGGTCTATTCTCACAAGAAAGGAGGAACTGGGAGCAGGGCCGATCCCGTAGGTGGGAGCCTCAGAGCCAGGCAGAAAGAGCTGGAATGGCAGAGGTGGAGAAGTCACTGAGGGGCTGGCTCACCCCTACCCAGCGGCCCTTCGAACAACACCAGCAGCGATGCCTGCAGACGTGTGCATCTCCGTTACAGCCAACTATGGATGTCTCTGCCTCCTGCCCCCCAAGGAAAATCATTTCCATATCACCCAAGCAACCAAGGCCCAGAGCCAAGTCAGCTTCCTAGAGGGATTCCTGCTGTAGCCAAGCAGCCAGGATTGACATGCATGTCCAATGAGTTGGGCCATATTTGCCAAAGGGCGGCCAAGTGCAGGCTCTAAGAGCTGAGGACTGCAGAGGCGGCCCATAAGTGGCCACCAGCCCCATTACCAACACCAGCATTATCAACAGAGCCTTCAAGGGTCTGCTCGGGCTCTGCATGGACTGGCCCCCACTCACCTCACCAGCCTCATGCTGCACGGCGCTCCCCTGTTCTCAGGGCTTCGGTCATCACCAGTGTCTCCAGTTCCTTGAGGTCCTTCTGCCTGGACACTCTTTCCCATCTGTGTGATCTGGTGACCTCAGGCTCTTCTTTAGATCATATGTCCAGTGTTCCCCCTGGCGGAGGCTGTTTCTTACCTCCTGAAGTTGTCTCCTGGCTGCACCACCTTCCCTCCAGACCCAAATGAGGGTAATAGCTTCACGTTAATTGCTGTCTCACTAGTCCTGCAAGAGAAGGCCCGAGTCTGGTTTCACTCACTATTGTTTTCTATGGTGTGGACACATCGTACACAGTGTGTGTGTGTGTAGTACTTTTAGTTAATGAGACTCTCACTCTCCTTGGGATCCCTCTACATCTGAGTCTGACTGAGAGACAACTTTCCCCTCCTTGTCTTTCTCTCTCTGATGAGCATTACCTCCCAGCTGGCCTTCCAAGCACTTCCACTTTAATCTTCCACTGGCCCCGAGCACAGCACTCCCCAGAAACAAGCCCAGCTCCTCTCAGCATCATTATCTTCAATTCTTCATAATCCTTTCTCTCTGCTTCCAGGACCCCCGTCAAGGACAACACTGGGTTTCACCAATCACCCCCACAACAAGCTGTCTAGGACTCTGCAAGACTGCTTTCTGGCCTTGCCCGAGTGCCCAATGGCTCCTTCAGAACTCAGCTCAAAAGGGTCTCTCCAGAGAGACCTCCCCTGAGCACCGTGTCTGCACAGCATGTCCCTCCTCTGTCACTTTGTCCCTGCAGCCTCATAATCTTGCCAATCCTCACAGTGTGGTCCCTGGATGAGGAGCAAGAGCATTACCTGGGAACTCGTTGGAAATGCAGAATCTTAGCCTCACCCCAGGCCTGCTGAATGAGAATTTGCATTTTCACAGGATTTCCCTACCATCTATGAAAGTTTGAGAAGCACGTGAAAGTTTGAGAAACACTGCTTTAGAGCACTTCTTGCAGCCTCTAATTGTCTAATTTATTTATTTAGTAATCATCTATCTCACTCCCAACTAAAAGGTAAGATCCAAGAGGGCAGGGACCTTGTCTGTCCTGTTTATCATTGTATCTCCAGTGCCTAGCGGCTGATACAAGGTAGGTGTTAAATAAATACAAAATAATAAGTAAATGAACGAATGAACGATTTTCCAAAGTTTCTTCAAACTAATGTTTTATGATCAGTGGTCTTCTCTTTCTACTTCATTTCCTTCTCTTAGGTCCAAGTGGAGCTCACCTGCCTCCTTCGAGCATTTACTCAGCACCTTCTGGGTAGAATCCTCTATGCTGAGGCCTGAAAATAGTTAAAAGGCAGTGTCTGCCCCCAAAGATCACACAGTTTAAAAGGTGGGCCCACAAGAAGCAACTTCTGTCTTTCATCTGATTACATCTTCCGTTTCTAAACCCCCATCAACCTAACACTAAGCAGTAGGTACATTTTTCCATCCTTAGTGGCAAAGAATTGTCTGCTGTTTCTCCCCATGGCCTTGTATTTTTCTGACTAGACACCTGGCTCTTTTGTTTAAACCGTCCTTGGAGCATTTCCTGCTTCTCCATTACTAATGAGCTTTTGCCCAGTGCCTGGAAATGCCACATCCTGCTCTGGCTCCAGCAGAAAACATTCCCTTGACCACTGCACTGGCACGTGCAGTGGCCACCTTTGGTCCCGGAGCCTTCAGCCTTCACAGCCTGAGTGTTCTCGTTTGCTCACTTGGCACAGCATAGCCTGCCCTTCAGACCCTGGAGAGCTTTGCTAATGTCTAGCTTTAACCATAACTTCCTTGTTTTCCCTTAGTTAATAGTTTTTCCCCCTTTGTCTGATATGCTCTTCTCTTTCCCTGCAAAGGGACTCATCTTCATCCTTAGAGACTCAATTTGTGGTATAAGAAAATTTATTCCCACAATTCATTATACTAACAGTAAAGGAGGAACCTCTGTGATCATATTAACAGGCTGAAAAGTCATTTGATAAACTGTCGCAGCCATTCCTAATACACACTTTAAGTAAAATAGAAACCAAAATGGGGCAGTGAGCATAGAATTTTTTCTGCTTGTGTTTCCTCATCTATAAAATAGTGATAATAAAACTAACATCAAAGTGTTGTTCTGAGGATTAAATTAGTTAATATGTGTAATATGTAGCCTTAAATTAATGACTGATATGTGGTAGGGTCTATATAAGTGTTTGCAGAGGAACTAAAAATAAAATTTAATTTTCACAGCAAAAAAAAAAGGAACCAAAAGGAAATGTTTAAATACGATAAATACTTTTTAACAGAAGTTAATAAGTTTTAAAATAAGAAAAAATTTTCATAAAAATCAGAAACTGGATAGAGATACCTGCCAACACTAATAAATTGTTCAGCATGGTCTAAATGGTTCTAGCCAGAGCAATAAGATAAGAATATTAAATACTGGACCTAAACCCAAAAAGAAGAGGTAAAACTCTATTTTTCTGGCTGATGATTTGATTGCATGTCTATAATGCCCACATAAAGTAGCTAATTTTTTAAATTCTCTAATTAATAAGAGTATTTGATAAGGGTCAAATATATGAGAAGAATTTCAGGGGAAAATAGATTCTCTATATACTACCAATATGTACCTAAAAATGGAAATAGTAAAAAAAAAATTTACAATAGTGAAAAAAAATTAACAAGAAAGCCATAGGACCTATATGAATAAAACTATAAAATCTTATTGGATGACATAAAATAGATTTTTAACAAATGGAAAGAGAAACTAGGTTCTTCATTAGGGAGCTCTAATATCATAAAAGTGTCAAAATTATACATATAAATATATAAAATTTAATGATACTTTTATTAAAACATGAATAGCATTTTTCCTTCCTTTTTATTGAAAGTAAAATAATCTTCAGTCCATATAGATGAAAAAACACTCAAGAATGCTAAAATTTATATACATATATATAAAGACTAAAGATGGGGGATTTGCCTTACCAGACACCAAAACACACTACAAATCCACTCTAAACAATTCAGTATAAAATTAGCATCATAAGAAGAGAAAAATTAATCAGTGGGATGAGTAGAGGATCCAGAAATAGATCCCAGTAAATATAAGATTTTAAAATATGGTAAAAGAGGTATCTACATTCAATGAGGAAAAGATGGCTTATTTAGTAAATAGTCATGCACAAATATCTATCCAATTAAGAGAATGTGGAGTTGGACTATTTCATACCATATAAAAAATAAGATACATGGATTAAATAAAAACCAAAAATAATTACATGGATTAAAGAAAGGTCTAGATATAAAAAGTTACACAAAAATATCACAAGCAAATGTATATCTATTTATATTCTAGGGTAGAAGAATGTCATCCCCACAGGGGCATCCTATGTTTAAAGGAAAAAACAAAGTGTTTGTGTTTATTCTATACAAACGTTAACTACAAACCATATATTCTATAACTATAAACCATAAAGTATCTAAACAAAGCTAAAGGTAACATTTTGCAAGTTGACAGAGAAAACAAAGACTTGGAAAAATATTTGCAATGCAGATGATAGATAACAGGTTAATATCTGTGCTATACAAAGAGCTCTTACAAATTGACAAAGAGAAACAACCCCGCAAAAAAATAAACAAAGGATAGGAATAAGCAATTCACAGAAGAGCCAACTCAAACTGCCAATAAACATGTGAAAAGTTAGTCAAGCTCACTGGTAGTCAGAGAAATGCAAATTAAAGTAACAATGAGTTATTACTTTATACTCCTGTCTCAGGCAAAAATTAAAAAGAGAGTTAAGACCTACGGCTGGTGGCGATGATAGAAAAGTTCTCTCACTTGTTACTGGTGGAAATGTGAAGTGTTTCTGGAAACCATCTGGATATATCTATTAAAATTAAAAATACATATGCCCTTCAACACAGAAACCCTATTCATGCAATTCTGCCCTACAAAAATAAAAGCTTCAGTATCTAAAGATAGCTGTTCAAGGGCATTATCACAGCATTCTTCAAAGAGGAGCAAAAGACTGAAAACAGTCAGTGTCCATCAGTAGGGGAATGTGTATTAAATTAATACATTTATACCATGAAATATTATATGATACTATGCAGCCAGGTAAATGAAGAATGAGATTTACAACAATTATTGAGATCAGAACTATCAGAGTGCAAGATGCAAGGAAGTATTCATATGACAATACCATGTTTTAATAAACAAAACATTTTTAAGCAAATCCTATGTATATGTGTCTGTGTATTTGTGTATAGTTATAAACAGTTATATAAGAATAGAGAAAAGTATGAAAAATATGCAACAGACTATTAACATGGGTTTGTGACGTGGGGGAGGGTCATTAGGGTAGAGTGGTAGAGTTGGTTAAAGTGGAGTTGGGGAGAGAGATGGCAAAGCAAAGCAAGCCCAAAGAAACAAGTCTACACTAACAACATCAACAAACCAGTGTGTGTGACATGACTTTTTTTGTAAGTACATGTGCGTTTTGGAAAATAAAAGGTAAAACTTAATCTAAGCTACTTCTTAGAGCTCCATCTCTGACATAGTCACATTTATGGTATGATATTACTCAGTCAGCAGAGACACAACCAACCCTTCTACAGTCTTGTATATGCTGTGCATATGCTTACACCTGTTTGTCGGTGTTAAGGAAGGGTGTGGAAACCAGTGGGATAGGATGGGAGGGCAAAGGGAAGGGAGTACCGGTTGGGGGGCAATGATTACCTCTTATGGTTGTATCTAGTGTTCCCCTACTGACTTTCAATTGTCAAATAATCAGGAATCTTGAACGACGGTTGTTAAACCTAACCATTATTAAAATTAAATTATGCAAACTTATAATTAAATAAATTATCTTTCTAAAAGGTAATAAATAGACAACACATCACTTCTTAATTATTCTACCATTTTTACTATTATCTCTGCTCTTGCGGCTGGTTACACCTGTAGGATCTGTATGGTAGTTGCTACATAATGGGGTGAGACTGTACTTCTCGTCCCAACTCCACGTTCAGTGACATCACATTGGCACTTTGAAATCAGCCATGGTGGGAGCATGTACACACAGAAATTCGCAACCACTACAAGCCGGGGCTGGATTTATGGTTTTGATGATTGTCTAGATTTGAGACATTGATGAAGGAAATGTCAATAATGCACATTAAACTTAAAAGTGGATGTGTCTACAGCCATCATATTGTCTCTCATGCAAACCATGGAGAAAATATTCTTCATCATATTGTCTCTCATGCAAACCATGGAGAAAATATTCTTCAAGTTACCACAAATTATTATCCAATTCAGCAAACATGTGCCTCACATCATTGATAAACTAGTGAATGTCTGACATATGTTTTCATTGTTTCACTTTTTTCTTACATCACATTATATTACTACTTTATTTCTTTGTTGACATCAATGAAAATATTAACTAGTTTTAGGTTAGAAGTGTACTCATTTGTTAACTACAACCATGGGTTGGCTAAGGATCTAAGAGTTTGGCAAAAATCATTGAAAGCATTCTGTGAAATTGGCCATATACATGACATTTACAGTAAAGAATATTGTGTATTTTATGGTTCTTTGTAAATCGTATGCTACATATCCTTTATATCAGTAACACTTAAAATAAGTGTATGTATATGTTTACGTATATATGTATACACATATTTCTTCTCCCAGAGAACTGTTTGTCAAGCATTTACCAGCACACCACCGGTTGTATCATTTATTATAATAAGCACATGCATTTCGAAAAACATAAACAAAAGAAAAACGTTAAATGATTAAATGGCACCTCCTCTGGGAAGCCTTCCCGGATTCTCTCAGTTTCTCCCTGCTCAGTGTTCCCACAGTGTCCTTCAGGTACCCCTCTCTTGGTAGCAGTTGTCACACTGCCCTGCAAAGCGTCTGGTTCCTCGTCAATCTTCCCCCCGCAGCCTGTGAATTCCTTGGTGCAGGGACTATGTTGAATCTTTTCTCTCCCTCTGCCACCTTGCACAGGGTAGCTGCTCAGCACATGAATGAATCCATCAGCTGGAGAATCAGAATGAGGAAGGAGACCAGAATAAAGGCCCAGCCCAGATTCACACAGAGAAATGTGGACAGGGCCTTCCTCAAAATGCTTGCCCGGGAACCCGGGAGATCAGCAGCAACTGAATCTCCTAAGACTTGATTGTAATTCCGTGGGCTGAGCTCTCTTACGGATTAGTATCATCCACAAAATTCTCAGCCCGTGGATTGTGAATATGCACAGAGATGTTGGCACTCTCTTTGTTCTATCTGCTTTCTTTTTTTAACTCTCACTTTGAGCGTCTAAAAGTTACTCCATAAATGAAGATATAATCTCATATTCTTGACAGGAAAAGGTCCTGGCCCCCTGGTAGGATTTTCTTATTTCTTGTTGATGGGTAAACTAAAAAACCCAGTAGGAATGCTCATCTTGCCCTCTGAGAGGCTGGGTGCAGCAGCCGATCTGGATAACCGTGACAGAGAGTGGAGATAGGCTGAGAAATACATTCTTATAGTGAAAAAATAAATGTCTTCATTTTTGCAAGTGAGGGCCTCGCTCTCAGCGTGGGATGCAGTGTTGCACGAGGACTTTGAGCATGGAGCTGTCAGACCGATCTGGCTTCCAATGCTAGCCCTGTTTCTGATTAACCACAGGCCTTGGGCAGGGTACAGACCTTAGTGCACCTCAGTTTCCTCATCTACAAAATGGGGATTATAATAGTTCTAGGCCATTTGTTTGTGGCACGGATTAAACATGGGCTATGAAATGAAAGCATTTGTACACAGATGTTCATAACAGCTTTATGTATAATAGTCAAATACCGGAAACAATCCAAATATTCACCAACATGTGAATAGCTAAGCAAATTGTGTTATATTCGCATAACGGAATACGACTCAGCAACAGAAAGAAAGAAACTGCTGACATACATGCCTACATGGATGAATCTCAGTGTGAATTATATTAGGTGAAAGAAGCCAAACAAAACAAAGTACACACTGTATGATTTCATTTTATAACTTTCCAGAAAATGCAAATCTAGTAACAGAAAGCATATTGGCAGTTGTGTGGGGACAGACTGAGGGCTGAGAGAGAGGATTAGGGTAGGAGTAAAGAGGGGCCTAAGGAAACGTTTTGGGGTGATGGATGTGTTCACTGTCTTCCTGTGGTGATGGTTCATGGGCATATTCACATGTTAAAACTTATCAAATTGTACACCTTAAATATGCGTAATTTGTTAAATGTCAATTATAACTCTGTAAAGCCATTAAGAACTATATGGGATGACAGACGTAAAGTGCTTAGAGCAGTCTCTGGTATATAGTAAAAGGTCAATAAATGGTAGCTTTTATGAGGAAGTTGATGACGAAGATGAAGAAGCTGATGATGATGATAGTGACAACCTTCCTGCTGCTGTCCCTCTTGGGGAGGAATGTTGCTTCTTGCTTACATCCTTGAAATGCCCACACTCCCTTCTCTTCCTCCTATTAATCACTTTGACCATCTAAGGCCCAGAATGGTTCTAACCTCCTCAATACCCACAATAGCCATTCCCTTCTCGGACTTCCAATATCCTTTGTAGCTCAGAACCTTTCCCTTCCCTATATAACAACAGAGAATCTTGACTTTGGGTTCAAGAAGACATAGATTGACATTTGCTTTCTTACTTCCTAACTTGATCAAGCCTCAGTTTTTTCATCTGTAAACTGGGGATGGTAATAACAGAGATATTGTTGGCACACTCAGAGGAGATAGTGTGAGTAAAGCACTGCAACTCAGAGAATAAACATCCAATTCATGGCACTTTGTTATCTTACAGTGCAACTCATATTGGTTGAGTTGTTCAGGGGCTACTCTTCTTTTCCTGAGTTCTGAAACAATTGAGACATGAGATGAGAGAGTAGCAGATGGAAGCCACTAAAGCTCCTTTATTCCCAAACAAGCCTGAATTGGAAGATGTCTCTTAAGGTAAAAGCAAACCTGATTCTTAATACTAAACCTCGAAATTTAATAGAGTTATTCACAGAGTAATGGCACCACCGAACTCAGGCAGCCTCCCAACATGAGAACGTGGTCAGAGTATTCCGTGCCTAGAAAAAGAGGAATTATGCTTTCTGGGGGAGCTCACTCCTAAGAGAATGAAGGGGATCTCTGAGCTGAGAATGTCAAGTTTATTATTCCTAATTGTTTAGCACATAAGTCTTCTTCTCTCACACTTCAACGCTGTGGAAAGAACAGAGGGGCAGAGAGAGGCCAGGGGTGTCACACTAATGGAATTCCCTCCAAACAAAGGGAAACATCAGAAGTGAGGAATGAACATTCTTCCTTTAAAATACCATTTTAATTCATTATTTCCTGAGCAGAAGTATCATCTTCCTAACTAAATTGTATCATAATGGCTGAGCACACTGAAAAACTCAGTAAATACTTCTGGCGATAGTAAAGAAATCATGATTTTAGAATTCAACACGGGGAAAAGGACCTCCTTGGAGCAGCTGCCCTCTCTGTCACCTCTGTCTATGCTCCTCCAGAGTCGTGGAGGTTACCACATCTCAAATCAGTTCACTATCCAGATTGCCATCACTGGTCCAACAGATCTATGCCTATTACCCTTGACTTCTGGATCAGTATTAAATAAGACTGTGTCATCTTCCATATGTAATCCCTTCAAGTGACTGAAGACAGTTATCCATACCACCCCTAAGTCTTCTTGGTCATGGGTTACATGTGCTCCAGTTTTTAATCCTTTCCCACATATCATGGTTTAACAAAACTCTTACTCTCCTAATTCTTCATCAGTTGACACACTCTAAACTACCAATGACCTTCTTAAAATGTGCCACCAGAAAACAAGAGCTTCAGGTGCAATTACTCAATCAACCAATCTATTAATCACAGCTGAATGAAATCGGATGCCCTGAATGGCACAGCCTGTGGACAGAACCACATGTCTCCCTGCAGAGGAATCGAGGCTTTACTTGCATGTTCCTGGCAGCACCCTTTCTCTGTTGACTCCTACTGAACTTGTGGTCAGCAAAAGTACTAGGCATTTATTCACATAAATTGCTGGCAAGTCAGGGTTTCCCACTCTTCTACTTGCACTGCTGACTTTTCAACTTGGAATTCCACTTCTATTTCACCTTATTACAACTCATCTTTTTCAAGAGATAGACAGCATGAAAGAATTAAGAGCACAAGCAGTCATCAGGCAGACCTGGGTATAAGTGTTGGGTAAAGATTCTCTGAGCTTCTGTTTTCTCAACTATAAAATGGTAATAATGACACCCATGTCTTGAGATTGCCGTGAGAATAAAATGAGACCATGCATGTAAATGGCTTAGCACAATGCCTGACACAAAGAAGCAAATAAATAAACATTAGCTTCCATTATTACTATGTTGAATGCTATTATGAGAGGATATGAGTAAGAAATATGTGACACCAGGTGCAATCATGATTTGAGAGAAATTCATTTTAATCACTCTAGAAATTACTTTAGAACTGTATATATAAAACCATCGATATTCAGCACTTTTACTTATTCTAACTGCATTTTAGGAGAGTATTGTATACTCCGGTGTACCTGTGAATTGAGAAATTTGCAGATGTCTTAGAGAGATATTCCTCTCAAATGTCAAAGGTCAACTATTTAAAACCAACCTACCTTCTTTGAAAGGTCCCTGCCTTCTTCTTCTCTATCATTCTTCCATGTGCCTCACAATCACTGTCAGCAGTCCTACAGTCAAGTCCTTCAATGGCCTGGGATGGAATTCCCCTAGGACTACAAATTTGGGCTCTATAGGGAGCTTACTGCCGCCTCACCTGAATTATCTCTTATTCATATTTGTGCTACCCTTTCCTTTCCAGCGTAAAGACATTCTTCCTAACTAGAGAAAATAGAATCCCAAAAGCAGCTGGGTGGCTGAGCCATCTCCAAGTCATGAATCTCTCTCCTCCCTTTTCTTCTTTTGCTGAATATTTCTATAAAGAACTTTCTTTTTTCAGATTTGACTTGATTGTGAAGCCCCAGCACTTTCTGGAGTTTAGCTTTTGTAGTATATTAATGTATTAATCAATTATCATTAGTCATACCTCTTGATACCCACACCATTGACTATGCAACTTTGCAGGTCAGTGCAAAGGAAGGCGCAAGGGAGGCACCTTCTGCCTGACTTCTTAACTCTGGGTTCAGCCACATGATGTGTTTTGGTTGATGGGATATTAGCCAGCACCATGCAAGCTCTTATAACTCTGCCACTGCCACAAGCACGTTTCCCAGCTAGCCCCGTGGATGATGAAAGTCATCTCGGTTATGCCAGCCAAGACCATCCTTGATCAACCAACAGCCATGCAACTTCCAGAAGGTGAGCAAGCCTAGCCGAGATCAGAGGAACCAATAGCCAAACTGCAGCCAACTCTAAATGCACATGACACCCAAAATCAGTTGGTCCAGCTGAGATCAGCTAAACCCTACAGAGTTCTAGGCTAAATAGATGTTATTGTCATATGCCAATGATGCATTATGGTTGTTTGTTACTTGGCATTATTGTGGCAATAGATAACTAAAACAGCCTGTCCAACATGAACCTTACATGAGTTGCATCTGGAAGACTTGAGAATGAAAGAGGTAGGGGAGTCTTTCTGTATTCTCATCAGCCACCCATCATGTAAGCTTAGGCAGTAAAGAAAGCTTGGTAAGTGACACCCATGGCTCCCTCTAAATGGTTTACATCATGGTCAAGAATGCCACAACCTAAGCCCCACGACGAGTGGAAGCTTGATGATTTACTTGAATATAAAAAATTATCCAATTCCACCAATAGACACAATCACCAGCCACAAAGTCAACACTCAATTTGACACTAATACTCTCAAAATGGATGGCTTGTCTACTCTCTGTCACCCAGAACAATTTTACCATCACAAGCCGGCTCTTGAAATATGAAATCTTGGGAGAGTTACAACTTTCTTGGCAGCTTGGATTCTTTCTCCTTTGCAGAGAGCTATTTTAAATGCCCCCCAAACTTGTGTGGGAGTGCTGATCGGCCACATTTAATTGGTCAGACTGTGAGCCTAGCGATGCATCACTCTTCAGAAAATTAAACATAGCCATGATTGTTACTTTGCTCTGTTATGGTGGCTACAGAATGGCAAACCAATCTGTTGAAACTAAGAAATCCAGCAGCTCAATTATCTGTCAGGCCTACACAGCTAAACACTCCATAAGCCGATCTTTGTTCCTAGTTAGCTGAGGCGTATTTTGATTGAATATATTGCTTGCTTGGCATTTTGGATGGCCAAGACTCAAGGTGCTGCTAACAACCTGTCAGCTCCTTAGGAATAGGTGTTCTTACAAATATAGACATTCATTCATTCGTTTGTTCACTTCACCTCTAAGCATTTGTCCCATATCTACTCTGTACCAGAAACTGTTAAGTGCTGGAGATAAGGAAAAGTTAAGTAACAATTAGTTAAATAAACAACTAGTAAGAGGGCAAGGCAGGAATAGAAGCTGGGTTTCTGACTCTAAAGCAATGCTTCTCAACTGGGGGCAATTTTGTCCTCTCTAATCTGGGGATATTTGTCAATATCTGGAGACATTTTTGGTAATCATGACTGGAAGGGCAGGTGCTACTGGAATCTAGTGGGTAGAAGCTAGGAACACTGCTAATCATATTATAACACACACAACAGCCCTCACAACAAAGGATTATCCAGCCCAAAATGTTAACAGTGTGGAGATTGAAAAACCCTACTGTAAAGCCACGCACTGGACTAATTTCTTAGAGAGCAAAGTTTCTGTGTAATCCATCGTACACCATCTGCCCTTGCACAGGGCCAAGCACAAGTATGTGCCCCACAAATGCTTACTGGCTGGCAGGATGGATAGATAGATGGATGGTAGATGAACCTCACATCTATAGATGGTATCAATAGATGTATATAATGAGCATTGATTGATTGTTTAGGCCATAAAACATTTAACAGATGGTTTAATTTTCCAACCTAGAGTTTAGGTGGTTCCAAGATGGGAAATAATCTGACAGTTTTGACACAAATTGCACCGGACCTGGTGGATTGTGCTCTAGAAAACCCCACAGCTCTCTCCTCAGCCTCTTTCCCAGCTTCTCCTTTAACTCAGATAAGATGTGCTGGGCTGTTCCTTTAAAGCGTCCTGGCCTGACATGAAGATAATCTGTCTTCTTTTATTTCTTAACCCCTGGAAATGAGAGTGAATTCGTCATATCCAACATTCTGTAGATTCATTTGGCCAATTATTCTACTTTGGGTCCAAATTCATCCCTAGTAATGTACAATCTGTTTTAGATGTTAATTTTTAATGGTGTGATTCTGGCTTGTCCTTCAAATGAGTTGAGTAGAAACACTGATTTATTTTTATCCCTTTCATCAATGCCAGGGAACAGAATAAATTACTCAAGAACATGTTCCCTGCCTTTGCTTCTCCCCCATAAGAGATTATGAAGATAAATGTCCAAGGGTTGATTTTATTTCTAACAGACTGGCTATGCATCCCTGTTAGGAATGAAGTACTGTGTTGGTGCTGTGGAATGAGATGTCCCAAGGCCAGGAGGACCCTGTCCCTGCCTTTTGGGAAGCCACAGGAAGGAAGGGTTCTGTCATATGGGTGAGATGCTGGCAGCTCTGCCTCGCGTCAGGATAAAAGCTCAGGTAGAACCCTGAAAATTGTTGACATGAATAAGTCTCCCATTGGATTGTGTGATCCTTGGGACAGAGGCTAGGACTTTCATGAGTGAGCTTCTCCTACACACCTTAAATTTGGTTCCTCATCCGAAATCTTCCAAGGAGAATCACATATTGGAGCAAGTGTTTGGTAACCTCTTCCTCTTAAAGATATAGATGAACTTTGTGAGTTTTGCTAACACAGGTCTGGCCAGCCAAGTTCAGCTGTGCAATTGCCTGCCTGGTCCCCTAAGACTGCGTGCTGTACTGAAATAGTACAGTGTTTGGAAACATACCAAACAACTGTCATTAGAACTGCTCTGATGAGCCAGACAGACTTGGCCTAAGTTAAAAGGGGTGAAAAGAAAGATTCCTTTGTTTTCTCAACAAACACCTACTATGCCAGGCATGACGCCAGGTACAGATGACAGCAAGCACCAGGCATACACATTATTGCTTTCAAGTTGCTTCCAGTCCACTGTGGGAGACGAGTACAGGTTTGTTTTGGTTTGAGGCCCCACTTCCTTTCTATATTTCTTTAATATCCAAAGAGAGATGCAGACCTCTTTAATTATTTTGTCCTTTCTTCTCATTTTGGCTGCTTTTGCATTTCCTATCCCTTTATCCAAACTTCTGGTACCATCCTTGCAAAGGCACCAATAAGACGTCTGGATGCAAGATGCTGCCAATGTCGGTTCATAGGTCACTATCAATCAAGGTCAGTATCTGCTGAGATTCTTTTAATCTTTGTTCTTATGCTCATTGCCTCATGTTACAAAACAGCTGCAGGAACTCCAGGCATCATCTCTACAGGATACAGGAAGAAAAGAGAGAGGCAAAGGCTGATGGTCCTTTCCAACTGAATCTGACTCTTTCATAAAGAATGGAAAAGCTTTCTGGAAAGCTCTACCTTACAGGTTTTGCCTTATATCTAGTTGTCCAGAACACTGGCACATGGCTACCTCTGGCTGGAAGGTAGCATAAAGGAAAGGGTTGTGGATAGTGTCAGTCAGCCAAGCAAAAGGGCCTGTCAAACAGCCCATCTGGAAAATATCACTGAAGAAACAGATGCTTGTGAAGAAATTCTTTATGCAATTTAGGTGCTATGAATATATAAGAAGTTCTTGCTCAGAATCTCGGGAAACTACAAAGGAGTTCTACTGCCTTGAATACTTTCCATATATCATCAGAATTAATCATTTCATCAACTCTATGGAATAAATTCAATTATTGGCACCATTTCATAGATAAAGAAGCTGGGGTACAAAGAGGGACAGTGACTAGTCCAAGGTCATACAGCCAGGAAGGGCAGAGTCAGAGCCTTACCCCAGATCTTTAAAAACATTTATTCAACTAGTTCTCTTTCTTCACTCTGCCCTTGAGCACAAATGTGCAAAATAAAACTCAGTGAAGCATGAAGTGTGTATACACACCAACCATTGGTGGGAAATTGCAGTAGACACATTTCCAGAGCAAGTAAGTTTTAAAACAAGAATTCCAGGATAGTTGGAAGGCCAATTCATCCATTTACTCATTCAAAAACCTGTGGCACACCTGCTGGATTCCAGCCCTGGGCTGAGGATGTAAATGAGAAAGACACAGCTCCTTTTTACAGATGCGGCAGAAGCAGCAGAGCCCGGAGGGATATGGGGCCATAAACCAAGGAATGCAGGCAGCCTCTAGAAGCTGAGAAAGGCGAGGAAATGGATTCTTCCCAGGTCCTCCAGAAGGAACGCAGCCCTGACAACTCATTTTCTATTTATGACCTCCAGATCTGTAAGGGAATAAATTGGCATTCCTTTAAGCCACTAGGTTTGTGGTAATTTGTTACAGCAGCAACAGAAATCCAATACACAGGTCTCTTAGCAGGTATGTTCACTTGGAACCCAAGAGTTTTCTAGAAGGACTTTATGGAGGGGACTTCACAGAGAGGGAAAATGAACAGGAAAATATCTCTCTGGTTGCTTCTGAGTGTCTCTCATTCCCTGTTCATCAAAGTTCACCTCATAGGGTGCTACCATCCCCACCTTTCCAGTTTTCACCTTCCAGCCCCTTGGCAGCTCCTAGGAGTCTGTCTCCCAAGCGGCACCAGAGCTCATGCTCATCGACGTGGGCAAGGTGCTGACTAAGAGGAAGAAAACAAAAAGAAGTAGTCCGGGGAATCTGGGAAGTGCCAAGGTTGTGTCCAATACTGAGGGTGACTTGGGGAGAAAATCATCCAAATACTTATCCAGCTCCTTCTGTAGACTGACATCATTTCTAGGGAGCAGTTTTTGCCTCTGCCTGCCTGGCATCCAATCCTCAGCTCTCTGAGTAACTATTTCCTTGGCAAACTACCCTTCCTAACCCCATCCATGTCCCAAAGTGGACTGACTCCCACATTTATTCCAGAAGGAGCCAGGGCCTGGACTTGACCAATTGGAGCATAGAATTCCCTCGTCATTGCACAGCAATTTTGCTCAGGAACAGGCATGGCTTCATGCCTAGCCAGTCAGTTTACTGCATCTCCCTGGGCACAGCGATTCGTTCAGGGCAGTACCTGTGACCCAGTCAGTTCAGTGGCTCTCAGATCTGAAACATGTTAGAACTATTGGGAATACATCATCTTTTTTGTCCCATAGGTCTGCAATTGAGAGCACGTGAGCCTGGAATTTCCAAGGGCCACCATGTGGGCATGATGCCAGCATGAAGTGGAGAAAAGGAGACACCTTAGGACAACAGCTGGCCTTCTGTATCCAACCATACCTGAACTTGGATGGATTTTACATGTACGTAATCCATTACATTTCTCTTTTTAACTTAAACCAGCTTGGGGGGGGGTTGTCTTTTGAAAGATTCCCAATACAGTACTTCCTTAGGGACACATTTTCACTTGCTGCCAACAGGAAGCCCTCTTGTGGATTTAGATGCTTCGAGAGACTGGAGTAGTTAGGAAAGCCAGAGGCAGGTTAGAGAGATAGTGACCCCAAACTTCTTGAGGACCTACAAGTCCTAAAGGAGAATCACAGCTGTACCTGACACAGTGTCTGCTGTGCCTGGACCCTTTCCCTAAGGGTACTGAATGTGCCCCCTCTAGGCACCACAGCTCTGGCCCTGGCCACCTCAATAGGCATCCTTAAGAAACGGTTCTTTCTTCACTCACACCCCTTCTTATACAACAGGAAAGCCGCATAAAATCCATTTCTTGGAGTGTGAACAACTCGACTGCAAATGAAAGGGATGCCCGACCTATTTGCACTATCCATCCTGCACCCAGTACCTTGATTCTAGTGATTAGACATGGCCGATTCCAGCCTCCGTGAAATAGAAAATTGCTGCAATTGTCAACGATAGGTCTGGCCCAGGCTGAACTCAACATGCCTACCGTCCCGAGCATGAAGGCATCTTCCGACCCCCACGGCTCCTGTTCTGAAACCAGGACATACCTCTCAGGAATGAAGAAAAGGCCATTTTCAAGGCAGTAATTGCATAATATACAGAATGTAACAAAAGGGGGACCCTCGAGCTCCATTACTTTGAAGGGTCTGTCAGCGTTTTCATTATAGTCCATTTTCTGCCGTGATTTATCTTCAGCCGTGAAGCTGGGCTGACAGCTGGGGCTTAGCACCCACAGGCCCAGCCCAGGAGAACCATGTGGAGTTTAATTTAGTTGGAATTGTTTGGCCAGCTCCATGCTGAGGACTTGCAAACTATGAATTAAACGCAAGTTTGGGTCCTCTGGCACTTTCGTGGCAGTTCTTGTTCGGAGCATCCTCGGTAGCTTGCCTGCAAATTGTGCTTTCCTGACAGGCTGAGCCATTCGAGGCCAGGAAGGAAAGCAAGAAAGTCATTTCTTATCCTCTTCAAGGGTCTATTTCTTGGGGCAGAGGGGACGGGATTTATAGTTGAAGTCCATGAATATAATTTATGCTTCTTTTCAAGTGAAAAAAGATTATCATTTAAACTCAGATAATCATTTACATCTTCTCTCTATATATGATCCTCACGCGACCCTTGTTTCCAGCCTCAGGCGCTGGGTCCCTCCTGGGGGAAATCTGCAGTGCATCCAGTCCCAACGTAGGTCATCTTTGTCTTTGGACAGACAGGCCCAGAGCCAGGGCCTTGGAACAGCAAAGCTAAGTCGTAGAAGTTAAGGCCAGAATGAACCCCAAGAACAGCTCACAGGCTGGCCAATGCCCGGTCTGGAACCTGGTGTTCAATGTGTATCTGGATTCCAGCTGGAAGTCTAGAATCTAACCCACAACCCAGAAGTCTCTCTCTAGGGTCAGACGAGGTTGGGGGCGAGGTGTGGAAAATCAGCCCAAAAAAGGTCTTTCCTCTGTACTTGTCTCCCTGAGCTTCCTGGGTGGTAATAGCTGAACAACCTAGGAACTTTCTACATAGATTGTCTTCTATAAGCCGTAGACCTGTCCCCAAGCCCCTGGAGTTCTCAAGTCATTGTCTTCATCTTTGCCATAATTCCCACCATCAACGACATCCACCAGTATCAATTCCACCATCATCAGCACCATCATCAATCTCATCAAGAATATTATTGAGAACTTTCCTCAAGGCAGGCCCTGTACCATGTGACACACATGTGATCTCAGTCAGTCCCTACTATAAGCCTGTGTAGGAGTTCATATCCTCATTTTATGATCAAGGAGACTGAGTCTTGAGGAGGTAAGGCAACATGCCCGAAGTTACCAAGTTGGGAAGCCAGGACAGACTGACCCAATGCTCAGGTTCTGGAATACTATGGAAGGCCACCTATCAACATGGCATGGGTTCCCCAGGAAGCCAACTCCGAGATGGTGTTTGGAGGTCAACGTGTGTCTTAGGGGCTGTCCTTGGGATCAACACCTGCGGAAAGGAGGGGAAGGAAGCAGGAGTGGGCAGAAGGGAAGTCAGGCTCTGATGCAGCACCAATCACAACCCTGGATCACCCCACGGGCACTCTGGAGCTAGAATGTTCTGCCTGTGGCGTTGCTCTGTCTTGGCCTGGGATGGATGGGCCTTTATACCCTGTACAGGTTTTCTATGGTTGCAGTAACAAATTATCACAAACTTAGTTGCTTGAAACAACACACATTTATTCTTACGTAGTTCTGGAGGTCAGAAGTCTGAAATGGGTTGTAAGGAGCTAAGATCAAGATGTTGGCACAGTTGCCTTCCTTCTGGAGGCTCTAGTGGATAATCTGTTTCCTTACCTTCCCAAGCTTCTAGAGGCTACCCTCATTCGTTGGCTTGTGGCCCTTCCTACATCTTCAAAATGTTTCACTCCAACCTTTGCTTCTGTCATCACATCTCCTGTCTCCCTCTGCCTCCATCATCACATTTCCTTCTCTGACACTGACCCTCCTGCCTCCTCTTACAAGGACCCTTGTGGTTACACTTAGGGCCCACCTGGATAATCCAGGATAATCTCCCCATCCACGGTCCCTAATTTAATCACATCTGCAAAGTCCCTTTTGCCATGTCAGGTTACAGATTCCAAATGTGGACGTCTTGGGGACCATTACTCAGCTGCCACCTTCCCCCTCAATCACTCATTGTCTGTGGGTCTTCCCACTGAGGCAGTCCCTGAGGAGGCTGACAGCTAAGGCTACCTGCCGACCACACAAATGGGCCCACAAGTCCTTCCTGAAGGGAGACCTGGGGCGGGCATCTCCGTGTCCATCTCTCATTCCTAGAGAATTCAGGTTCAACCCAGCCCAGCCATCTCTCCTCTTGTTTTAAAGACCTGCATTTCCCAGCTTTGAACCTCAGCTCTAAACTCCATCTCAGACTCCCTTACCAGGTCTGCTTTCATCTTCCTCTCCTGCGAATCATAATACTCTGATTTTATATTTATGACCAACTGTTTAAAGAACCTCTTGAGTGTCTGACCACGGCTCAATTGTCCATGACTATAATAATCATCTGTCTCTTCATATTCAGAAAGCGACACAGATTAGGAAATGCAAAGGCTGCCTTTGGCATTGAGCAGTTGTGTTTGGGGGGGCGTTTCTCCCCCTGCTGTAAATGTGTTACACTGAAGCATATTTCTATCCATCTGCAGGCCTGCCATATTGCAGGTAACTGTGAATAAAACAAGCAATAACTGCAAGGGCCTGCTGCCTTTTCCTGTCCCTGCATCGACTCTCAGTTACCTGTGCTAATGGCATAGGCTCCTCTTTTTAAGCATATTCCTTCCTCCCAAGCAGCACCTGCGATCTGGAAGCCCATAGGAAAGCCAAGAAGGGACTTAAGAAACAGCCAAGAGGAACCTTTTAAAGAGAGTCATAAACTCAGACTCTCTCCTCTGATCCCGCCTTCTGAATGATTCCCCTCTTAGGAAGTGCTTCTTGCAGAATGAATGATAAAAACCAACCTACTCATTAGAGTGGACGCCGAGGTGCCAACTCATCAGTCTATCTGATTCTGGAGGGGCTGTCCATAGAGAGACCCCTACCTCCCCTACTTCAGTGGGGGATTTTGACTGCCAGAGGTCTGAGAGTCTGAAAGCTGTTGATAGAGCCACCAAATCATTCTTCTCGCTTTCTCCCACTCCCACCTGCAAGTTGCTAAGCTGCTAGCGTGTAAGTTTGGGGTTTCTGGTGGCCATGTCTGTCTGCTCAGGAGATGGAGAGGATTGGAGCCCTGATGTCTTTATTAAACCCCTGGATCCAATCATGCCTGAAGGCAGCATCTGATCCTTCTCAGTTATATGAGCCAATATATGCTTCTTTAAATATGCTATTTTTAACGGGTTTCTACCATGTGATATTGAAAATGACTTTTACATTTTTTGCATCTCCCTCTAGATGTTCCTCAGTAGCCTCCAACTCAACATGCTCCAAAATAAACTCAGCATCTTGCTGTCCCTACACCCATATCTCATAACTTTGCTATTTTTTCCCAATATACTTTCATCTTCTATGTTCCCCAGCCCCTGCATACTCTTGAAACCCCGCCTTCCTCCGGTCACTCACCCGTCTCATTGCCTTCCTTTTGTTCTGGTCTGGATGACTCTCCCCATGGCACTGCAGTAGCCTCCTGCATCTAACCCTGCTCCCTGATGCCTCTCCCAAACGCTGATTTCACCAGGCCCATCTCTTATGAGGACGCTCCCTCTGGTCCCATGGAGTACAAGACAGGACCCAGCTGTCCTAGCTTGCCATCAAAGTGACAACGTAGCACACACAAGCTTAGATTTTAGCACCAGATTAAGATTCAAGTCTTAGCTCTGCCCCACCTTAGCTGCGTGACTTTTATTGAGTTACTACACCTCTCTGACCCTAGTATCCTCAGCTGTAAAATGGAGAGAACAGTACCTACCTTTGTGGTTATGGTGAAAATTAAAAAAAATTACTATATATTAAATGCTTAGCACAGAGCACTCAACAATTAATTCAACAGCCATGGAGCACCCAACAATTAATTCAGCAAGTATTTATTGAACACCTGCCATGTGCCAGGTACTGTTCTTGTGACTCAATACACACACACACACCACACATGTGTGTGCATGCAGGCACACGCACAAACACACATATGTAAGCAGAGTTTTGGCTTCAACCCTCATCTAATCAATGCCTGCCTTCATTAATTCAGCAAACCTGGGCTAGTACTTCCTGCACGCAGTGCAGTGCTGCACGCTGAGACAGAGTAACTAACAAGATGTGGCCCCTGACTTCAAGGCACTCCCGTTCAGTGGGGGAGACAAATGGCAGATATGTAAACAGACCATTTCAAATACCATCAGACTTCTATCCTACCACCAGCCATAACTGGAGCTTCTAAGAACCTTTGCGTCTAAAATTCTGTGATATGGTAAAAACTAATTTTTCTTCTCTAGCAATAGAAAGAAGAAACGCAGTGGAATAAAGTTGGGAGGGAAGAGTAAATTCCCCCTCCAATACCTGAGTCCCACTTAGACAATATCCTTCCAGCATCCTGCCCAATGAGAGAAAGTCGAAACCCAACCCCCAGGGGTCGGTGCCTATCACCACAACGGCAATGACTTCCTAGTGGGAGAGAAGCCGAACCGAACCTGCAGAACAACCTTCAGGAGGGCGGCTTGCTGTTACAGTCCCCTCATAGTCCCCTTCACCAGGATCTGTTCCTCCAAGGCTCCAGAGATTCTCTCCAGAGACCCACAGTCAAGACCCAGGCAAACCTCCGCCCTCCCAATCATTTCCAGCACAGCTTCCCCCACGCCAGGCCACCGTGGGCCGGGAATTTCCGTGGGAAGGTGACCAGAAAGGAAGCTCTAGGAAGTGGGGCTCTGGGAGGAGAAAATGGAAAAATAAGACCAGGAAGCTTCTAGAAGCATGGGGAGCTGGGATGGTAACTTTAAAGCAGAGTTTCTCAACTTTGGCAATTGATGTTTGAGGCCACATCATTCTCAGCTATGGGGACTGTAGGGTGTTTGGCAGAATCCCTGGCCTCAACCCACCAGATGCCGTAGCACCCTTCTCCCACTTATGGCAACAAAAAATGTGCCCAGTCATTGCCTGGGAGGCAAATGTCCTAGGCGATGGGTGTCCAATTACCGCTGATTGAGAACCTAGTCTGGAGCCAATGCCTCCTGGAGGGGAAGGAGTAGGCTGAACTACAGAAAAGGCTCAAAACAGAGAGATTTGGGAGCAAAGGACATTCTACAGTACAGCCAGCAGTGTGAGAAGAGCAAAGGCAGATGCAAACCTCAGCTCTGGGTCCAAAGACCTTGGAATCGTGGGCTTCGCTGAATGAATGGCATGTTCTCTTCAGTGACTCAGAATCTACGGACAGAGAATAAATCTCACACACTTAGGATCCGGGCTTGAAACATCACCCTGATTCACATCTGATTCAAGAGACAATGTGTGGCTTTGAGCCAGTCACTTTCACTCTAGGCTGCAGACCTCATTCTTTGCCAAATGAAGGAGTTGGACTGCTCCAGGGATGGAAAATAGTTGTTATGCATTCCTCCCCTCCCAACCACGGTGCCTGTGACAGACATCACTAATCAATCACCGCACACATTCCCCTTGAGCCTGAGTAAAGCCTCTGAATTCTCCTCCGCCCAGTGATTCCAGAAGCTACTGCAGCTCCACTAATAGGCTGTTGCTGCCAAGTTATGTCGGCACTGTTTACTATTCTTATAGGCGTCAGTGATTTTCAAATTAGTTTCTGGGGGCTTCTAGAGACGCTCCTCAGAGCGACTTTCCAGAAAAGGGAGCAGGGCAAGTAAGTCAAACCCTACTTCATCCAGAGCTTTCGTCTGCTTTACCTAATGGACTTCTCAACGAATTTCATTTGAACAAAGTAATCCCTCAGCTAACACACCAAAATTTGCTACGGCTGCTGTGACAAAGTATCGCAGACTGAGTGGCTTCTACAATAGAAATGTATTGTCTCACACTGCCGGAGGCTGGAGGCCCGAGATCAAGGTGTTGGCAGGGCTGAGTCCTTCTGAAGGCTGGGAGGAAGGATCAGTTCCAAGTCTCTCCCCCAGCCTCTGGGGTTTCTTGGCTTGTAGAAGCATCGCCTCAATCTCCACCTTCATCTTCACGTGGTGTTCTCCCTGCGTACAGTTTCTCTGTATCTAAATTCCCTCATTTTATACGAACACCGGTCAGATCAGATTAGGGCCCCCACCATGACCTCACTTTAATGTGATCACCTCTGTAAAGACCCTATCTCCAAAGAAGGTCGCACTCTGAGGTATTGGAGGTCAGGATTTCAACATGCGAATTTAGGGGGGATACTATCTAACCCACAACATTCTGCCCTCTGGTCCCTCAAATTCGTGTCCTTCTTATGCACAAAATGCATTCACCCCAGGCCAGCATTCCTCAAATTACTAACCCAGTCCAGCAGCAACTCTAAGTCCAAAATGTCATCTAAATCAGGGTGAGACTCAGGGTATGATTCATCCTGGAGCAAAATTCCTCTCCATCTGTGAACCTGGGAAACCAGACAATGGGTTATTTTAAGCTTCTTAAACACAATGGTGGCAGGCATAGGATACACATAGTGTCCTGGGCAAGGTCAAGTTTTCTCCCTGGAGTCTGCGTATCCTGATATATACCTTTATCAGGGCCTTCCTGTGAGTGGTTTCCTAATAGGATCACGCCTCTGCTGGGTGCACCATCAAACATCACTGTTCCAGGAAACCCAGGCTCATAGGTCTGCTTCCCACAGGTCAGACTAGAGGTCACATCTTCCCTAATGTCCTGAGGCATTAGAGATCTTGATAGTCAAATATGTGGCAGATGGTGAAGCACAGAACATCGTTCTTGATACCTTGGTAACTGGCTTCTCACTCCTTCCTTGCTTTTAGATTTCTGTCTGGGAAAAAGCAGCAAAAGAGACAAATCCTGAATGTTTTTCTTCCATGCTGGCTGTATGAAGATCAAATATCCGATGCAATATTCCCATTCTATACAAGTTGACATGAAGATGTCCCTATGAGTTTCTATGGTCATGCTGGTCTCCCCATGGATCCAATGGTCCCAGAACTCATTGTCTTCGAGTGCAGTGTGAGGACAAAAGTTCTTGAAGATCAATGACGTTCAACAATCAGAAACTCAGGAGCCTTTTACTCCAGTTGGATAATGTACTTAGGATTTTAATCAACCTTAACATGTGGATTTTATACATTATTCAAGACCTCCACAAGCTAGCTCCGCATAGATCCTTCTGTTGACAAACACCCCATTAGAAGCCTGGGTTGTCTCGGCACAGCGCCGGGACCCTGTTGGTATGCACAGCAGCGGCTCCCAGAAGGACTGAAGTCAACACTTATTTGTGCTGGAGCCAGATCTTTGGAAATTGGACATTTTCTGTTCTAAAGAAAACTCCCCCAGTTGCTCTCTGTGCTTCAGAATTAATTTCAGTCTCTATGTAAATGTTGACTTTTATGGTGATTGAGAAGGATGTGTATGAGGAAATAGCTCTGGGCAGGTGTAAGGAAATGCCCCAGGGGGCCCATTGCTCCCATGGCTCTGTGGGACAGGAGCCCAGTGAGATGGGGACTGAGTCAGAAGTACTGATCCCTGTCTAAGACAGTGGCATGCTAATGAGCTCTAATTGACAGCTGGCTCTCAGCCTCCCTCGGCTCTTTCAGGCTCCCAGGCTGCAGGGTGCATTTACCGTCAAAGATGGGCAAAGACAGCACAGCCTACGATGTCTACCAGAGACCAACTCAGCAAGGCTCGGAAGGCATTGAATTAGGAGTTCAGGCTTTGGCAGACCCAGGGTGTTCTAGTTTCACCCATTAATAACAGTATTATTGTGGACAGATCACTTCACTTCCCCCAGTCTCATTTTCTTTGTATGTAAATTGGGGGCAGTAGTGGTACCTACCCCCTGGCTTCGGTTTGGGGATCAAATATGACAACGTGCCCAAGGCACTTGGCCCTGTGCATGTTGTGTAGGATAGGCTCAATCAACATAGACCTTCTGGGGTCCAAGAAATCTTAGGGAATCACCACGGTGAATGCCCCAAGTCTGGAGCCATAATAACAGAAATTTCAGTAGTAATTATCATAACCACTCCCAGCAAGCACAGAAAATGCATTTCTCAGAAATAATGATAATCCTAATGAAAATGACAATTATGATGAAACAGCTAACGTGTGTTGATCCAGACCCTATACTAAGCACTTTACAAGCCTTACCTCATCTAAAGCTCACAACTATAAAATGAGTACTTACAGATGGAGAAACTGAGGCCCAGAGAGGTGAAGTAACATGCACAAAGTCACAAAATCAGATTTGGATGTGAATCCAAGCCCCTCTGGCACCAGCATCCATGCACCATATTACACAAGAGATAAGTGGCACATTATTTAACTTCTCTACACCTCAGCTTTAATTGAAGATGATAATTCCTGTTTCTGAGGTGATCATGGGTATAAAATTGGTTATGCATTTTGTAATATGCTCTGGTTGCACAAAGATCTGGGTAGGATCTTTTTTTAGGGTGTTTGTTGCCAAACCCTCTACCATAAACGTTCTATGTATCCACTGGGGACATTGTGATCCCACAGCCAAGAAACTCATGGCAGCTATTAGGAAGAGTCTATCCTGCAGAGAGGAAGAAAAGAAGCCAGAGGATCCACATCCTAGATCAGCACGCAGGTGTCAGTTCCAAGCAATCTCACTTCCTTACTAACCCAGAAAGGTGATGTGAGAGGTACAATGGCCGCCCAAAGATATTCAAGTCCTAACTTCCTGTGATCATGTTATCTTACAGGGCAAACGGGACTTGGCAAATGTGATTAAATTAAGGCTCTTCAGATGGAGAGACTGTCTCGGATTATCTAGGTGAGTCCAATATCATCACAAGGTCCTTACAAGAGGGAAAAAGGAGGCTAAGATTCAGAGAAAGGGATGAGATGACAGAAGCTGAAGTTAGAGAGAGAGAATGATTTGAAGATGCTACAGTACTGGCTCTGAAGGTGGAGAAAGGGAGCCGTGAGCCAAGGAATGGAGCCAACCTTTAAAAGCTGAGAAGAGAAGGAAAAGAATTTTTCCCTAGAATCTCCAGAAGGAACATAGTCTTGCCAGCCCACCTTAGACTTCTGACTTCCAGAACCGTAAGAATAAATTTGTGTTTTTCTAAGCCACCAAGTCTTTGGTAATTTGTTACAGCAGCAATGGGAAACTCATACACTCAGGATCTCCTGCAGAGCTGAACACACTTCAAACAAAGCTCCAACCAGCAGAGGGAGAGAGAAGGACAAATCCCCTTCTACATTGTGCCATTGTGAGAAATCACTGTACAGCTGGGCTTGAAAACAAATTCTGTTTTGTTCAAATCTTGTTGTTAAATATTCAAAAGGAAAAGAGACATGGCTCCATGCAGAAAAGAATGCCAGCATTTTGCATTTTCTGAAAGCCAGACTCTAAAACAGGATGATATGTAATCTCTTTGTAAAATTTGAAGTGATAGACACACGTATATATTGAATTATTATTATCGATGTGAATTTTTAAAGTGCAGAAGCAAGTTCCCCTGGTAGCACTCTGCAGGCTGTTCCAGCGCCCACCTATCTTCGGGAGCAGAAAGAGCACAGGAAACCCGGCACCTGGGGCAGGGAGAAGACCTGGCCCTTCCGAGAACTGGGAATAGTTGGGATTGTCTCAAAACCAGTCACACTGGATGATGAAGCGTGAATCACTGAACAAATGTGCAATAGGGAAAAACCACAAAATAAGCCTAGAGACAGAATGCTAATAGTTAGGCAAATAAGAGGAGAAAAGTGTTTGAATATTCATGAGCCTTTAATCAGGAGCTTTGGACGAATACAGAAATGGTCCCATTGGTAATAACGTGCTCCATGGGAAGGAGAATCCCGCCCAAGGAAGCGCGAAGTAGAAGGGTGGACCAAACCTGTCCCTCTGCCCGGGACTCCCAGAACATCGACCTGGGTCTGCACATCCTGGTCCCACAATCAGTATTCTTCCTTCTTCTGTCAGTCACACTACACTGCATTTGGTCTTTTCTTGACGTAAAAGGTTTCCACTTTTAGAAATGGAAAGGGGAAGCTGGGGAGAACACTAATATGCTTGGAACATCTTCCAAAGTGCCAGGCTTGGGTTACATGCTCTGTATATATCTCATGTCACTCTCATAACCTTCCTTTCATGAGGATGTAATTATCCCATTTATAGATGAGGAAACTGAAACTCAAGGAAATGATTTCCCGCAGGCAGCAGAAAGCTAGTCAATGGCAGAGCTTAGATTTGAACAGCTTGTCTGTATCACAGCAAAGCCTATATTCGCTCCCCTCCATCACTCGGGGTTCCCAGGATTCACTCTAGACTCACATCCTCATAAACGTACAGAAGCCTCTGACTCTATTTAGGCTAAAATGTCGTATGTGGGGAGAGGACTGGTGGAAGTCTGGGGAACAAGGCTAAGCTACACTGAGAAGGGAGTGGCTTGGAGAGGAACTGGGATGAAGCATCCTGTCCGCAGTGAGGTCGAGGAAGACCAGCTGTCTGGATATGGGGCAATCCCACAAGAGGTTTCCTCCAAATCAGCTGGTGTGCCCAGAGTGGGAGGACAGATCTCAAGCAATCCAACAAGGGTTGGGCCATGCGTGCACCCACGTGCATTGTACACACATGTGGACTGAGCTCCTGCTCAGGCTTTCCCACTGTGCTGGCACTGGGATCAGCAGTAAATAAAACCAAAATGGCAGCTGGTCTCGAGGCATCCGACCCAAGAGGCTACAGGGGAAACGTGGACAAACTAAACAACCAAAGAGAACTTTAGTTACAGGCCGTGAAAGTGCTGGGAAAGAAATGAACAGGGTCTCAGAGAGGAGCAAGAGAGGAAGAAGAACTCATCTAAGTAGTCAGGAGAGGCTTCTCGGAGGTGGTAGCCTTCGAGCTGAGACCTGAAGGATGAGCAAGCCTTGTAAGAATGAATAGAAAAATTCTTCTAGAAAAAACACTGGGTGAAAGAAGTGATCCAGGCAGCAGTCAATATTCAGACATCACATGGCAGCAGTGAGCATTAAGACCCAGCCATGGCAAGACATGAGCCAACCCCAAGAAGAAGATGAGCAGGAGCTCAGTAAGATTCCAGCTAACAGGCTGAGGTTCAAGACAAGAATATGTTCCTGATGGGGAAGAAAGAGCCGGACTACTTAGCAGGGAGATGATCTGAAACCCAGGGCTATTACCATCAGACATCTACTGGGCAACTGTGTTGCATGCTCTGTACAAAATTATAGCAGTTATTTCTCATAATCTTTCTCTGAGGTAGATGTTATTATGTCTGTAATCAGTTTCTACTGTTATTTTTATTACTACAAATTTAGTGGCTTAACACAACACCTTTCTTATCACACAGTTTCCGTGGGTCAGGAGTCGGTCATGTTTTTACTGGGTCCTCTGCTCAGGGTCTCACAAAACTAAAATCAAGAAATCAGCTAGGCTGTGTTCTCATCTGGTGGCTTGACTAGGGACAGATCGCTTCCAAGTCCCCTCAGGTTGTGAGCAGAATTAATTTCTTTGTGGATGTAGGACTGATGTAGGACTGTCTTGCTGGCTATTGGCTGTGGACCACTCTTGGCAACTAGAGGTTGCTCTCAGGTCCTGGCCTCATGGCCGCCTCCATTGACTCACTCACATTTATAACGTCTCTGGTTTTAGGAGAGGTCCAGTCCCATTTAAGGACTCATCAATTAAGACAGGCCTACCTAGATAATCTCCTTCTGGATTAACTCAGTCATAACCCATCATATTCACTGGTTCTGCCCTCACTCAAGGGTAGACGATTATACCAGTGTGCACCCAGGGAGAAGAGGGGAAGGCAGTCATCATGGGGCATCTTAGAATTCATAACTGACAATTTAACAGCCATCATCCTTCCAGCACCTACTATGTGCCAGGCACTCTTAAGTGACTTGATATGCAACTGAATAATTGTCACCTTGTCTGTAAAAAGTCTCGATTTTAAAGATGATGATACAGAGGTGACAGAGCTTAATAACAACTTGGCATAGGACACATGACTATGGTGGGGAGAAGTCACCTTTGAACCCAAGTCTAAGCCTCTTCAAAGCCCAGCCTGCCCCAAATGGCCCCTGTGGCACACCTTAGCGCACCTGCCCAAGGTCTTACTCTCTCCAAATAGCTAGGTCCCAGAGGCACCCAGAGGGAGCCTCTCTGCTTCCTGTGAGCCTTGAAGGGAGATCCCAGAACTGTGTGAGAAGAGCTGCTTGGAGGGACCAGGAAGTGCCCGTTGTACTGGGTCACACAGGGATCCTGGCTACGGCAGCCCGCCCTGCAGAACGCCAGTCCTGGAGCAGAAGGCACTGGCATCCAGGCTGTCTCCAACAGGACCAGAGTGCTCCATGTGTCTAGGGGGTCTCAGAAACCCCCAGAGTGCACAGAGCGGTGTCAGGATGCTTGTCCCGGCCTGTCGGAGACACCAGTGATGTGGGCATCTACTCACAGCCCCGTGGAGCCAAGGCTGCACTTCTCAGCCCGCTCGCCAAGTGGCCTGGCCCCAGCCGCTCCCCCCGAAGCAGAGCCCGAGCAGATGGTTCAGAGTCACTCCAGTGGAAATTAATGGAGTCAGACTGTCCACACACTTCTTTTCAACTGTAGAGAAATATTTTCTAGGAGTCAAACAGCAGATGTATTTTGTTTATGGGGTAATTTAGCACTTGGGATAAGACACTAAAATGGGAGAAGAGTTGTGTGTGCAGTTCAGGCAGAGCCCAAGCACCTTCCAGCAGCATGCAGTAAAACTTCAGGGCATCGTTTCTGACATGGAGCCTGGCCCTTGAAGGCAACACTTCGGTACTTTCCCAGAGAGAAGATGCGTGACATCTGCAAGCAACTCCGTGTCCTTCCCCTGGGGTTCAGTTTGTGCCCACGCCGGCTGAATTAATTGGCCAGAGCCCTAGAGATACGGGAGAGGGGGAAGGGGAAGGAGGGGCAGTACCACTAAAGGACTGAAAAGTTTCTTTCGGAGTTCACGAACAACCAGAAATTAACTTAAATTGGCCTCCACTGGGACCACCTTTTTCTCTTCTTTTAAATAGTCACAAAATTCTCTAAACCAGCGGTTATCAAGTGTGGCCCGAGGGTCAGCAATATCGGCATCAAAGGGGAAAATTTGTGAGAAGCGCAGATCCTTGGGTCTTTCCCAAGACCCACTGAATCGCAGACTGCAGGGGTGGGCCCAGCAATTTGTGTTTTAAACACACTCTCCGGGGGAGTCTGATAGTCCTGGAGTTTGGGAGGCAACCTCTGCGCTACACTAACACCAGCAGTATACTTTTACTTTCTGTCTAGCTGTACAGTTTTACCTAAATTAGTTAATCTCTCTGTGACTCAGTTTTCTCATCTATAAAATGGAGTAATGGTAGTACTCCTCTCCCATTTAATTTATTATGAAAATTAAATGAGAGAATTCATTTAAAGTATTTAGAACTGGAACAAGTGTACATCATCCACAGACATTTGCTGCGATCACCGTTATTATTTGCAATCCACTGTGACAATAGTGGTGACATTCACAGGCATCATACTCTGTGCACCTGTTACGTGCCAGGCACTGTTCACGTGACTTGATAGGCAAATGGATGATTATCACATTGAGGTGTAAAAAGTCATTTTTGCAATACTCGTTAGCTCCATTCATTCATTCACTCATCCAACAAACATTAACAGCCCTATTATGTTCTAGGCACTGTTAGAGGCACATGGGTGCCACAGGGAACAACATAGATGAATGAATAAAGCCTGCATTCAAATCACATGTGCCCATGACACATATAGCCCAAAGTCCCCTTCTAAGGTCTCCTTGAGTCTGGTTTCTCCAGGGAGCCCCAGGGCCATCCTCAGCTCCTGCCCAGGCTGCCCCTCTCTGCTCCGAGTCTGTCTCAGCCTCCTGCCTCCTCCGAATCCTCGGCTCAGCCTCCACGCCCGCCCTTTGCAGCTTTCACCCTCAGAGCACAAAGAGCTCTTGTTTCAGGCTTCGGCTGACAATACTCACTTCCCCGCCTCGTGCTGCTGCGAAGGGCCTCTGAGTCCCTTCCTGAGAGGGGCCCCCACATGGTTTTGTCTGACCCCGGAGTAACAGGACTACTCTTTGATTTTCTAAAAAATAGTTTCAGCCATGTCAGTGCCAGGAGGGTGGCGAGGCCAGGGCAGATTCAATTAGTTAATGAGTATTCAGGGTAAGAAGATATTATGTTGACAATTACGAGGGTAAGCTACACATGCACGTGGGAAAACTTTGGAACTCCCAGCCTCGTTCACTCTCCGGGGTGTCGTGATCCTAAGGCCTAATGTCTTGAATGTCCAAACACCTGCATAGACTTGTATTTATCCACTTCTTCAGCTACTTTGGATATGTTAATGCCTGTAGCCAAAGGGTTTCAGTTATGTAAGACTTAGGCCATGTGGAATCTGCAAATTGAGGTGTCGACCTTGTCTCCAGACCCCCACTCATGCACCCAGTAGAACAAGGATTGAATACTGCAGCCCACAGGCCACATACAGCCCACTGAGTGTTTTCGTAAATAAAATTGCATGGGAACACAGCCACACCCTTTCATTTATAGTCTGTCTGGCTGCTTTTGCACTGCAGGGGCAGAGGTAAAGAGTTCTGAGAGAGACCATCTGGCCCACGAAACCTAAAATAATTATTATCTGGCCCTTTAAGAAGTAAGTTTGCCAACTCCTGGTCTAAAAGGCAAGGCTTATTATACAGCCTGTCTTAGAACAAATCCGGTTTAGCCTTTTTAACTGAACTGGTGAACTGATGAAGCTGTGGGAAAGCTGTCAGCCATCCCATGTCCTATCCCCCTTTAGGCTATCTGGGCTGAGACTGGGCTCTAGGCGTCAACTAATGCACAGACACAATTGCAACCAATTAACGTAACAATTAGATAATTAGTTAATAAATAAGCTGCTTAATAAAAGCACATCACAGCCTCAATCAACATGAAAGAAGTGCAAATTCCTTTAACGCAAATGCAAAATGAGGAGATTCCATTTTTTACCTGATTCACTAATGGATATCAACAAGTTTGTTAATACACAGGAGGTGAATGCAAGGAGGTGGACACGCAGATCCTTCCACACTGCGGGTGGAGAGTACAATTGGCACAACCTCTGTGGCAGGCACTTGGCTAAGGTCTCTGAGAGCTGTAAATACACCTACCTCCCAACTTGGAAATTCCACTTCTAGCACTTTGTCCTACAGATGTGCTCTTGAATAAATTCAATGCCACTTGTCTAAATATGTTAATTGCAGTTTTGTTTATAATAGCAAAAACCAGTGGCGAGGGTAGATGTTATCCAACAATAAAGAATAAGTAAATTAGGTCTGTCCACACAATGGAATACTATACAACCATGAAAAAGAATAAACTAGACATACTTCACCTAATGAGATGAATAAAGAATAAGCTAGATCTAACAGAAATGATACAGACTATTCTCTAAGCTATTGAGGAGCCCAAAAGGATATGGTGTGTGTGTATACAGTAAGCACCCATTGGTATCAGTGAAGGATATGTAGATACACACCCACATGCACACACAAACACAGATATAGTTGCAAATGGGTAGAAACAGTTTGAAATTTTAAAGATAGGAAACTGTCACAACCCTGGTAGCCCCTGGAAGAAGACCCTGAGAGTCTAAAGTAGAAGGGACACAGGGACACTTCATTTTGACTATGTACCCTCTGGTTCTGCTTTTTTTTAACCACATGCAGATTTGGTCAGTTTAATTTTAAAAGATGTTTTTATAAAATAAAACTGTCACTCTATGACAATGATGCTCCCTCAAGACCAGGATCCTGGTGGGGAGGGGAGCAGTACTGTGAGTCTGAAAGACTGTCCCCAAAACCCAAGAAAATAACAACAGTGCCCAGGAGCGGTCCAGCATGCTACAACCAACTCCCTAACTTGCAACCTCTTGGGCCACTGTGTACGAGAAGCCAGTATTATTGAAAGAGAAGAAAAATCAATAGTCCATTACAGAGAGGGCTTTGGAGTCAGAGGAGAAGGCTCTGGATTCTGGTGACCCCCAGCAGCTGTGAGACCCCCAGAGGAGTAGTAAATATCAAAAAGCCCCTTGAGCTTCCGTTTCCTCAGCAGTGAGAGTGGGGATCACATGGCCCTACTCGGGGTGTAGGGGGGACAGGGCTAGCATTTGTACAGCACATGTCTGTGCCAAGCTCTGTGCCAAGCACGTCACAGGTCCTACTGCATTTAGTTATTAAGGGAGCCGAACCATTGTCCCTGTTTCTCAGATAGGGAAACTGAGGCTGATGGAGCCATAAATCAATACCCAAAGTCACCGAGTTATTAAGTAGCAGTAGGCTGGAAACCCAGGGCATCTTCCTGGTCTTGCAACAACTGTTACATTTTGCCTTTTGATTAAGTGAGGTAAGATGAGTCGTCTGTCTGAAATTGCCTCTTAGATAATAGCCGCTCAACACAGTCACTCATTTTGGTGCCAGGATGGAAGTCTCCAAGGGTCCGTACCCAGGCCCAGCTTCCACATAGCCCTGTGTACTGTCCCCTGCTGGTGTGGTTGGCCACAGCAGCTCAGTGGCCTGCCAATTTGGCAGACCAGTCCCTCCCTAGCTGAGCATCCTCTGCCGAGGAACCTGAGCACTGCAGTGATGCCCCGGAGCTCCTTCCTGACAGGACCACTGCTCAGGGCTCTTCTTCCAGCATCAGAGGCCTCAGCTTTAGCAACCAGGCACAGCTCAGGAACTTCTTCCCCTGGGACGCACCCTTTCTGTATAGAGCTCCGCAGCCTCTTTCTGTCCCCCTCTCTTTCTCTCTGTCCCTCTCTCCTGTCTCTCGCTATCTGTGTCTCTCTCTGCCTCTGTCTCTGTCTTTCACTGTCTCTCTCTGTGCCTCTCTCTGTCTTTCTCTCTTACATAAACACACACACACCCTCCCCAGAATTGGAAAAGAGATCTCTGTCACCTCACTGAACCCTACTCGGCCTTCCCCTCACCTGCTCGGGCCTATGGGAGAGTCCCCAGCCCAGCTTCTGTTCACACACAGGAGTCTGGGCGCCCTCTCTTACCCCTGCGTCCATTCTGTTTTATTCCTTTCTGTATCTAAGAGCTCACATCATCCTAAGCCACAGCTGCTTTTCTGTAAAGCAGGGACAGTAATGTCTCTTTCATAGTGTGGCTGGGAGGAAAGGAAGGCCTGGCCCAAAGCAGGGATGGGCAAGGGGCAGCTCCTGGTATTGATTAAACTGCACAAATCACGAGAATAGGGGCAATGCCTGCCTCACCCCTGATGTACCAATTGTGCCTAATGCAGGTCACGGCACAGAACACGCGTTCAATAGAAATTCACTGAGCCCACGCAGGAAGGAACTCAAATATATACTGGGCACCTGCTATCAGTTATGTGCTGTACCAGGTGCAAGAAACAAGACCATCTTCATGGGCGCCATTGGGCCCAGGGAGGCACATCCAACGCAAAGCAAGCAGGGAGAGAAATCAGAGGAGCAGGGGCCTCGACCAAGCCCATCCCATCTGTCAGGAGCCCCACAATAACACTTCATATGGTTTTTCTCGTCTAATAATTACAATACGCCTGCCAGGCAAGTCTTCGCATCCTCATTTTACCAAGAAGGAAACTGAGTCAAAGAGACACTAGGGACATGCCCCCAGCTGCACAGTGAGGGGGGGAGGCAGGCAGGGCTGGGCTTGCACCTAGACTGGCAGCCGTCAAAGCTTGGTGCTCCCCTCCTCCTGCGCTCCTCTGGAAGGGCAGTGGGGCCTCTGCTCAGCCGCAGGCCTGTCCAGCACTGCAGTCCCCCAAAGGGACTCGGTCTCCCGGGCACAGGAGTCCTTTCTGTCTCTCATGCAAAAGCTCCAATGATGAGGTCTGTTGAGACCTGGACCACCAGGGGCCTCTCCCCTCCTCTCACCTCCCAAACAGTGCTCCCCACTGGACCCTCTGCAGAGAGGGTCCACTCTCCAAGACTCTCAGACCGTTAGGCTTGGCCTCACCCCAAGGGAGCTCCTGTTCTCAGCTGCATGCTGCAGAGACAATTTTCTTCTCTATAAGAGAAACTGGGAGGGGAAGGCTGGGACCTCAGTGAGGGGTTCATTCTGCTGGGCTGTCCATGCATGGAGATCCAGCAAGCAGTTACATAATGGAAACTGTCAAATGCACCAAAGACTTGGAAACACCAAGGAGGAAACAGGACTTAACAAAGAAAACATGGCCTAGTCCTTTTGCTTTGGGAAAATGCACAACCTCTGTTTCATACTGCAAGAGGCTGGAGGAGAGTTCAGCCATCAGTTCCCTCTTTCCTGCCTCCACACCCAGGAAGCCTCAGGGGTTCTTCTAGAAACTCCCTGAAGAGTTCAACCAAAAACGTTTTTCAGCTTCCACAGACTTCACCAGTCCATTCTGCACCTCCAGCTCAGCCTTCAACACAGTCTCATAAATTGGTGCTGTCAGTTGTACTAGAAAAGCCTATTGTTTCTTCTGCTCTTTATGCTGCTTGATCCCACACCACCTGAAAGAAGCTTCTCCCCTGTTCCTGCTGAGCATGGAACAGATCACATGATGCTAACCCTCTGACCACAGCTGCCAGGACCAGAATGGATGCCTCTCAAAGGACCAGCATGTACATCATGACCAACTCAATTAGCTCTGAGTTAACGCTTCCCTGGAAGGCATTTGCAGTTAGGATGTTTGGGCCGAAAGTGACATAAGCCCAACTCAAACATATTTTTAAAAATTTTCTTAGTAACATTATTTGAACAAAATAAAACTTACCCCACCAGTTCTCTCTAGTAGGCAATTGGCAGAGAGGGTGTCCCCAAGGCTCTCAGAAACTTGAGCTAGGCCCCAGCTCATCCCAAGGGAAAATTTGTTCTCAGCTCTCTGCCCCAGGGAGTGTTTGCCTTTCCATCAAGTAAATTTAGAATGAGAAAAGTGAGGATTTAGAATAGGGGCCCAAAATCTGCTGGGCTTACTAAAAAGGAAAAGCTGGAGGAGAAGAGGGAGAAATACTTTGGCTCATGCAACTGAGCATACTACTTCAGGTAAGGCTGGATCCAGGGCCTCAAACAATTTTACCAGGACTTTGTTTCTCTCTCCCTGTTGTGTATGAATTCCTCTGTGTTGACTTCATTCTCACACAGCAAAATAGATGATGGAAGCCCCGGAAACAGACTGACAGCTTAGCCATCCTTTTCCTAATAGTTCCAGTAAAAGTTAGAATTAAGTCTCATTGGATCAATTTGAGTCCCAAACCCAACCCTGAATTGGTTATTGTGGCTAGTGAATAGAATATGCTGATTAGCTGGGCCTGGAGCCAAAGGAAAATGGAAAGCCTATTGCTAGAAAAAGGCAATTAGAACACTGTCTGGGTAAAAATGAGAGACGGTCACAAGAATTCTGTAGGGCATGGGTCTGAGGCTCCTGTTCATCCATTCCTTCACTTAGCAGATACTTATTTAGCAACTCCTGTGTGCCAGGCACCAGAGGAGGCTCTGAAGCTGAGTAAACCAGAGAGATACAGTACCTGCTGTCATGAAGCCAGGGTCCAGAGGGAAAGATGAATGCACACACCAGAAAACACATAGATAAACGAGGTGGGTATGAAGAGTGAAAATGCTAGGAAGGAAGAGAGCAGGGAATAATGGTGTCAGGGGAGGTCGAATCACACCATTTGGGTGCCCATGTGCAATATGGAAGCAGAAAGAACTGGCTCAAAGTGAAAAATCAGACAGTTGGGGCAGATTCGCAAAGCCAAGAGGCCACATGCCCCCAGAGAGAAGTGGAGGGAAAAAAGGAGGAGACAGACAGACAGACAGGGCTGTCAAGGGCTTACAGCTAGTTTTCTCCTTTTAGTCTCATACTCTCATTTCTTATCATGAACCCCCTTTACGCAAGTTTGGTCAAACGGTTTCTCTGTCTTTAAGAAATCACCCTTGGCTATGGAACTAATTTAGAAATGCAAGATTCCCAACCTCATTAGTTGCCTTTGAGACAAAATTTTGTGGGCTTGTCCATTTTTAAATGATATAAAATACACAAAACTTTACTGAGTTATGGCTAAAAAGTACACACACTTTTAAAAACTAATACTATATATTATATATATATATATATATATATATATATATATATATTCTCACATATATAATGTACTTAAGTGTACTTAAAGATACATGGGAACTGAGGCAGCCAGTTCTGTTGCTCATTTAAAAATCAAAGCACTAGGTCCATTTCTTGAGCTCCCCTCTGGAGAGCTGCAGGCCTATGAGGGTACAAAGAATGATTCATAGCTAGTTCTGGAAGGCGCCTCATTCCTCAAAGATGCCCAAACCAAAGTGCACCCATGTGCACACACACATACATGTGCACAATGCACACACAGAGTAACACACAGACACAAATAACATCCATGCACATGCATTCACATACACACACGCAAAGTATATATATACACACAAATTGCACACATGCACATAAACATACACACAAAGCACACACAGTAAACACACACACGCAGATGATGAAAAGCACTCGCACTGATTTTTGACTGCCATTCATCAAGGTCCTACTCAATGCACCAGGCGCTGTGGTTGACGGTGTTTTCATACCTGCCATAACAGCAACAAAACAACGAGTGCTCATCGCTCTTCCCAGCACCCCTAGAAGGCACAGTCTCATCAACATTCCCCTTTCTAGTAGGAAATGACTTGCCCTGGGCCACACCTCCAGGATATGGTGAAGCCAGCTGTCAACTGTTTGTTGGACGACCCCTCTTTGCTCAGCCCCACGCTGCTCTCTAAATGAGCATGTACGTGCCCCCAGCTCCTGCCACATTATTGAATCCACGTATGTGCGTCTCTCTGTGATGCAGACCTCAGCACATTACACACCTCAGGGTGTAAAATGGCGCTCCCTATACTCTAGACCGCTGACGCCATTCCAGATTTATTACATTTATTTAAAAACAACAAACATTCTCAATTATTTCCACACTGCTCAGGACCATAATTTACTCAGAGGTATGAGCTATCAAGTTTCTCAGAGATTGCTTCAGAAATGTCAGATCTAAAAGATGACTCCCGTGTTAGTGAATATGAAACACCCATTTATATTTTTCATTTTTACTTTGATTTAATTTTCAGACAATTCAACTTTCTCCCCATGCCTGAGTGCTTAAATTCATTTCACTTGTCAAAAGAGACAAATTTTCATAATTACAAAATAAAACATGGTGGCCCTTCTTTGGTGACCACATATTTCACATCATTTTTTTTCCAGATGAAAATGCCTTTCCTAGTCTAGTTGGCTAACTTCTGACCTATTTTTATTCAGTCTCTGCTGAGAACAGACAAGAGTACAGGCTAAACGTTCACTAATGTTTTGTTACGTTAATGAACATCTGTAAAAAGGGAGATGAAATTTCGCGACCCAGCCGGTGATGCTCATATCTTCTTTTCTGTAATTTGCACTGAAAAAAAGTCAATGTTCTGAGATTACAAAAAGTAGCATGAAATATGCCCTACCGTCTAATGGTTCTTTCTGCCTTGACCAAAAAGCCCTCGAGTTCTAGCACGAGGCTCCATCACGGTGTTCATTTCAGAGAGGTCAGAAGCATTTAGGGTTTCCCTCTGCAGCTGCCAAGAACATGCACAGGAAGTAGTGAGAGGGTTTTCTTAATAAAACATCTACTTTTTTTTTTCATTTTCAAGAGTAATATATGTTCTTTATTTAGATATTTTGGAGGAAAAAAAGAAACAGAAACAGTAAAAACCAGAAAAAGACGACCTATAACACGACCATCCAAAGCAAAACACAGCCAACATATTGGTGCAACTTCAGCTCATTCTTTTAAAAATAAAATTCACTTTTGACTTGGTTGAGCTCTTGAGTGCTTAAAAATGGATTGTTTATCACCAGGAATCTAGTCTATTAGTTGCAAAGGAGTCAAAGAAGAAAATGGGAAGAAAGCATTTAATTCTTTGAAACTGTCCATCTGAGCTGCAAAGTTCAGACTCAAAGACTGTTGAAATGCCCAGTCTGGTCATCAGAACCACTCTCCCTCCCTCTGCCCCACACCTGGACACACAGACCATTCCTGAAAGAAGGTGACAGAATTTAAAATGCAGTGGCCAGTAAATGCTGACAAGAGTAGAGAATGACAAGAAACTGTGGAACGCAGAGAACATACAGGGCATGGCGGGATATCAGAGGGGGTGGTCATTTTCAGGAGAAGCCTTGAAGAAACAGAGCAATGCCCGTCCACATTCACACACTTTTATACAGATGTGGCCATTGTCACAGATCAGGGCCCTGGCAAGCAGACTCTGAGGTGGACATGAGCATACAGTAGGTTTCTTAGGCAATGCTTATGGAATTGCCACCTGTGCAAGAGAAAGGATGGAAGCAGGATTGGGCATAGGAGGAAGCTGAGCTGAGATGCTCAACAAGGCCTCAGGTGACCCCATGGGGAGCTGTGAAGCCAGGATAGTTCTTCAGAGTTGTCTCAAGACCAGGTGAGAGGCCAGGCCTTTATTCCTCCTTCATCAACCAGTCATTGGATGTGGACTGCGCTGGGCGAGGTGATGCTTGTCAGACAAGACAATTCCTGAAGCAGGCTGATGTCTGGGGCTGCGTGGCAGCAGTGCTCCCAGCAGTCCTTGAGGGGGATCTGGGTGGCTCCTGGCAGCAGCCACTACACTAGTGTCTCACTGTAGCAACGCCTTCTCCCCCAGATGAAAAGGTATACACGTAACCAGACCCTTCAAGACATTGCTGCTGGGATACACCCAGAGTCAGAGGCAGAAGTCAATAATGGTGGAGAGATCCAAATGCTTGTACTCACAAGCCGCTGACCCAGTGCAAAAAGGAAGGACAGGGAAGGAAGAAAAAGAAAGAAGAGAGGCAAAGGCCACTAAATACAGCCTCATATGCTAATCAACAGGGCAGTGTGGACAGTGCGGACAGCCACGCCTTGAGATTCCATATGACTAAACTTACCAGGAATTCCCATTTTAGCTGCCATCAGAGCTACATTCCCAGATCTTTGGGGATAAAACTCAATATTTCTAAAAAATAACGACCAAGAAAACAGACCTTTCAACCCCTTTGTTTCAGCAGATGTGTCAGCGCCCTGAGCAGGGTTCACAGCTCCCACCCTGAGCTCACCACGCTGATTACCAGAGGTCTAGGGATGTCAGGCCAAGGAAGTGCTTTCCATAGCAGGCCCCACATGCTGCCGCCAGAGGTCACACAGCACTCTCCTCTCTCACTCTGCACCTAAATGCCTTCCCACCTGACAAGGCATGCACTGTCACCTTTGGTACCAATTTCACCTCACCTCTGTGGGACTCTGACTCACATTCAGAGGAGCTCTGAGGAGGGGCCCACAGGTGGGCCTTGTACCCACAATCCATCTCTTCTTCAGAGGGTTCCTTCCTGTTTGCTGTTGCAGATTTAAAACAAAACTGAAGTTGAGCGTTCAACAGCATAAGCTTTATTCAATGACCAAAGAGTGGAGAAGTGGGAACTAAGGTCACAAATCAACTTCTCAGCTCCTGGGGCGATTAAGCAGCTGTTATAAGGGGTGTAGGTAATGAAGGGGAGGAATATTCACAATTGTTTGGGGAAGTGGGCAGGCTTTTCTGGGGAGCAAGGGTGTTCCTCTTTTCTTTTCTTATTTGGTTATATCCCGCTATTGCCATGGCAGCTGAAAACTGTCGTGGTACCAGTGGGTGTGTTATGTAGCATGGTAATGTATTAAAATAAGTGTAAAATGAGCTGCAGCGTCTGTGTCCGGTCAAGTCAGACTGTCATGTTGCCTTCGTCCAGTTTTAACTGGATGTGACCTATGTCTCAGCCATCTTCCCCTTCCTCTCTTTGTGGATTCTTCCAAGCTAAAGACAACACATTAGGCAAGTTCTGAGCAGGGTTGTGGTTAAAGTCTTATGGCAACAGGGGCAAGGGTAACATTTTCATTTTACAAATGAGGAAACAGAGGCTCAACATCTTGTTCAAGATCACCTAGAGAACATGCGGCATAAGAATTTGCACCCCATTTGGGGGCCCCAACTTTGGGTTTATTCCATAATGCATGGCTGCCTCGGCCTGTTGGTATGACCATTATAGGTCATATTTACACCCCTATTGCCAATGGTGATACTTTTCTGTTGTCTGAGCTGAAGCCTTATTTTATTACTGTCCTTATTGTCTATTACAGAGGCACGTGACTCTCCCCACTAGTGGTGAGCCGTAAGTCTGCGGTACCCTAGCTGGGAGAATCAGTCAATCTCTGCAGAATGACGATGCACAGCAAGACACGGCATCTCACATCAGCTTCAGGAAGACAAAGCTGAGCATCTTCTCTTTGAGAGAATGATTTCCGTCATCATTTTTCTAGCATCCTAACCACGAGGAGGGAAAGATGGCCTTAAACTCATTTCTTTTGCCTTTTTCGAGCTGAATGCGCCCCATCAAACCTAAAGAATGGGTCTTTCAACAGAATTCTGCAGCAAAGATAAAATTCATAATCATAAATAATAAATTCATAATAAAACCCCACAACAATTCTGTTAGCCTAGATGCCACTCACCTTGTGTGGCCAGACACAGACTGTAGCAGGGCGCAATATGATCCATATTTTAAGAAGGTCAGAAAAACACAATATAAGTACTGGTTCTTCATCAAATTACTTCACCAGCCTGAGCCTGTGTTTCCCCATCCGCAAAATGTAAGAGATGGGCCAGGTCATTTTTAAGATTCCTTCCAGTTCTAGCATTTCACAATCAGAGTCCACAGACCCCATCTTTGTTGTGTTTGCTGTGGAAAATATGTAAAACTATCATATCACTCCCCAAAACAACAACAACAAGAAGCTTCCTTACAGTGTTTGGTGCCCCATAATAGGACACAGTTAGAAAATGCTTATGTCACAAGTTTTTAAAAAAAAATGTTCTTGCTTTACCACAGATGCGCTAATAGAAACATTAGCAGACAAAGACCCAAAGCAAGCTGCAGGACCCCCCCAAAGCTCTTTGCAATGTTTAGGCTATAAATTGAAATTAGAATTACACAAATGACACTCTGGAAATTATTTTTAAAAGTTAAAGCATCTTTAAAAAAATCGAAATGGCATTCTGACTCAGTGGTTCCGCAGGCGCCCCCCAAGATAGAATGTCTCAATTACGGCAACATCGCCCTTGCCCTCTCAACCGAAACTGCATGTGAGAGCTGTGTGGTTTACATTTGCCATTTATAAAATAAATTAGGCAGAAAAGAACCTCATAATCTCAAACACATTTAGTTTACCAGATTCCACAAAGGTAAATGGACGAAGTATGAGATCCTTGAAACAGCAAATAATGATACTAACAATTCATTACTGTGTTCATTAGGAGAAATTTGATAAATGCATAGATATTCTCTTCCAGACAGCTCTCAGGCAACAGATCAGCAAAACTCTCCAAGACAGGCTCCCTCCCACACTCTGAATCCTACTGTCAATTTCATGGCCTTGGATAGGAGCGCTCAAGGGAAGACTGACAGCTGAGCAGCTGGGGTTTCTAACCTGCTACTTTTCAATGCTATCCACGCTGGCTTCATTAGGAAGTCAGTGCATTATGTTTAGGATAACAGAGAACAGGTATAAGTGGATCACCAATCCCCCCTGGCCTAGCAGCCAGCATCTCCTGCCTCGATTACTGCAGTGGCTTCCCAGCTGGTCTCCCTGCTCCCACCCTTACCCTGCCTCCGTCTTCTCTCCACTGAGCAGCCAGGGGGATGCCTTAAAAATGTAAGTCAGTGCATGCAACTTCTCGACTCAATTCCACTCGGATAGAACAGCAAAGTCCTCAAGTTCTTACGTGATGGGGGCCCATCTCATCTGTCTATATCCTCCCCACCTTATTCATTTTTCTCCAGCTACACAGCCCTCTTTGCTATTCCTGGAACTTTCCAGGCAAGCTCCTACCTCAGGGCTTTTGTGGTTGTGATTCTCTCTGCTCTTCTGCATGGTGACCTCTCTCTCCTCCTGGAAGGCTTCATTCACACCTTACCTGCCCTGACCATTCTCCTTAATGTCATCATCTGCCCCTTCCCTCATGCACTCTCACACTCTATTACCCTGGGTGGCTTTTTCTTTTCCCAATAAAATGAACAGCTTCTAACATACTATTTAATTTACTTATTTTTATGTCTGTTGTTTAGTATCTGTAAGCTCTAGGGGGGCAGAAATCTTTGTATTGTGATGCTGTATCCTAAGGGGCTGAGAAGAGTAGACAGAATAAACATGGGAAGAAAGGGAGGGAAGGCGAGATGGAGGGAGGGAGGGAGGGTGGGAGGGAGAGAGGAAGGAAGAAAGGAAGGGAGAGAGGGAGGGAGGAGGGGAGGTAGGAAGAGAGGGAGGGAGGGAGGGAAGAAAGGTAGGAGGAAAAGATGGAAGGAAAGAAGGAAGGAAGGAGTGAAGGAGGAAGGAGGGAAGGAATGGAGGGGGAGCAAAAGGAAGGGAAGGAGGGAAGGGAATATGTAACAATAAAAATAACTCATATTAGGATGGTTGATTATCCTTTTTTTCATTTCTAACATTTCACGCTATTATTATTATTAAATCATACAGTAATTCAATTTCAAAACATCTATATAGCAAATTTCTGGCATTCTCAGGTGGTATGTCTTGGAAGTGTTTTTTGGTTTCAAATCAGTGGCTCAACTTGAGTATCGTTGAGAATTGTAAATAAGAATCCTAAATTATAGTAAACCCTTGTGATGCTCGGTTTCATAAAAATATAAGTCAGGAAATTCTGCAAATAGTGTACAATTCCAGAAACAAGGGAGGGAGGTTCTGGGGGAGTATATACACACTCCCAAGTATTGCCCCCATTCCCTTTTCTCTCCTCATTCTTGTTGCTCAATCAGTTTGGGACAGTGGATGAGGACACTCATGGACCCAGGACCAGACATGTTAGAAAGATCCCCACCTGGGCCTGCCATCCCTCTATGTTCTGCCACGTCAAGTCAACCACTCAATCCATCTTCCTAGCCCTGCTTTGCAGTCCTGCTGCTCATGAATTATTTCTTACACTTTTCTAAGTATTTCTGGACTTTATAGTTCAGTTCCCAGGGTCTAGTATCACAGAGTCATTTTACACAAATTCAAATATAGGCACTTGACCAAGGAGGAGGGAGCGGAGAAGGGAGGAAGGGATGGAGGAATAGTGGGGACAGGGAGTGGTGAGAGAGAGACAGACCCTGGAGGAACACTGACCAGAGGTGGCTTGTTGGGAAACATCAAGTCAGTTCCCAATGTGCTCAAAGGAAGTGACAGATGCAGAACTTTGTGAGTAGTTCAAAGGATTGTCCAGGGTCATTTAAACTCCGTGTGATGTTTGTTTCATGCTCTGATTTTAGACCCAAAGCCTGAAGTTGGATCTGGCTTCGTTATCTATTTTGTTTCCCAAGCACACCCTTGCCTTGGATTTGCATTTTGGCTTTTGCACTAAACCCACCCCCTCACATCAGTGTCCCACACCCAGTCCTTAGTGAGGACCCAGTCCACTCTACACACAAACACACTAGCTTGCCACCAGTCTGAAATGGGTGAGATGTCATGTACATTACAGATGATGAGGAAGAAAGAGGACTGGTGGGGAGGTACTGGCTGGGCAGCAATTGGTCAGGGAATCCTTGGTGTACTTAGAATAGAAGCACGTAAATAGAAGAACTTATTCAATGAACATCTTGAAGAAGCACCAACTCAGTGCCAAAGCTGTTGAGTGAGTAGAACTAATAAGCAAAGGATAAATAAATGAACAATCAACAAACGTTGAACAGAGTGTGCTAAACAAGATGAGTTCTATGTTTTCAAGCCAGTTCTAGTTCATTCAATTGAATTCTAGAACCTCCAGCCAACTACAGTGGCTTTGGAGACCCAACAGTATCCACCAAGTTCCTTGAAAAAGCCAGAGTCAGTGTCTGCAGCCCTCATCAAGTCCCAGAAGAGTGACTCACATATTTCTTTGTCTATTTATTCATGTATGTATTCTATTCAGTACAAAATTATAATTTAAACTCCAACCGATGGAACACTATTTTGATGAGCTGATTTACTCAATACATATCAACAGAGCAGCAAGTTCATATCAAGGGCTTGTGCCAGAACTTCTTTTCTGTGCACCAATCCAGGCAGTTTCTTCTACAGAGATCAACAGTCTGGTGATGAGCGTATCAAGAGATGCGAGAGTAAATCCAAATTCTGATGCTCATTTTTGCATTTCTACACTATGTCCTTTTGTCCCTCTAAAAAAGGGGGAAACATCCTCTTTAGAACAGAAGCATCAAGGGGCCACTACCTAAATACGTAAATTCTGTTGTTTCACTATTTCCTTCTCTGTCCTCCTGCATTTTTGGTTTCTATTTATAAGAACTCAAATTAAAATTTCAAGGTCAAAATGATACCTGACAGAAACATAAAAATTCTTAACTAGCTGTGTGGAAATGGTACTTATGAAATACCCAGAGGACGTGTTGTATATTTTTAACTTGCTCTTAAGACCTCTGAATTCAAATGTGAGGGCTTGCATACAGAGGATAAAGACAAATTATGTTATACGAAAGAAGAAAGGTTTTTTTTTTGCAAGAGATGAAAGATGCTTCCCTCCTCTAATGAGTCATGAATGACTCATCTACTCTTGGGAAAATCTGAAGTGGCCAGTGATTTGATTGCTTTTTCTGCTGTAAACACATCTAAGAAGTGAAGCCTAAGAGATAATAAAGGATCTTGTGAAATTCAAATAATTTTGTTTCTTTCCCAAATGACACCACCCTGAAAATGGCTTTTAATGCAAAACACGAGCTCTCTTTCTTATTGGCAATATTTAAGTGCAGCCACTGAGCCAACTGATTTTGACTGAGTTCAATTTGGGGGGAGGGGTCCTTCTTATCCATTAATGGGATTTGCCATCATATTGATCCAATTCAATCATTTTATAAATGAAAGTCACAGGATGACTTTCCTCTTTTCTTATGTCTTGTCGTTAAGACACCATTCTATCTTTAATTCTGTTTCTTTTTCTCTCCAGGCTCTCTAACTATTTTGATAACTTACAAAGCTAAGAAATGTTCAATGTTGAGGAAAAACACCAGAGAACTTTTTGAAATTCATTGTACCCCAAAGGCTGACAGTAAGAATATACTTTCTGGTACATAAGAAAGAAAAATGTATTTGGTATGACTGGCTGTTAATATGTCATCAAGATAAATCATAAGTCTTATTCTTGGGAATCTTAATAAAAGAAGTCACTTGAGACGTGAAAGTACAAAAATACTCATGGAGAGGCTCTATATTTGACTAGAACCTGGGGAAATTTTGAAAGTGTTCATTCATAGAGACACTTAAAAAGACATTGCCCAAATTTATCATTGCCATAAATTCTTGCTGACTAAAAAGTTTCCATAGAGTAATTTACAATGTCCATCGTAAAATACTTCATCAAAAGGAAACACTTAGATTTAATACAAAACCGTAAACTCCCAAGGACTTGGGGACAATGGTCTCAGCAGGTCTCCAGAGAAGAGGGAGTCATCTATGATTCCTATATGCCTCAAGACGTGGTCTTGCTTTCCTCTGATGCTCCTACCTTTTGGGTTGTCACAAAACTCTGGTGTGTTTGTCTCCCTCTGGGACTCCGGAAAGAGACGTGCTTTGAAATAACACTCTGGTTCTTCATCATCTATCACAGGGGAGGAGGACAGAAAGGATGCTACCATCTGGACATATGCATTGGGTGGTCAGAAGTAAAGCAAACTGATTAGTAAAGCAAACACCTTGAGTTCATGCTCTAGACTCATGGTGGAGGGAGGTTATTCAACACTGGATGTTTCTGGATGCCTCAATCACTCTATCTAGGCAATTCGTTTCACTTTGTCTTTAGGCCAGGAAAGCTGTTAGTTAGCAAATGGGTCTCTTGCAAGATAAAAGAAGTCTACACACTGAAAAGCAACAGAATCATCAGCTTTCTATCTTTCTGCTGTTCTTCCCTACAAGCTCTTAATGCGATTAATCCAAACTCTGGCACCCGCTCTGCTCTAGCCCCACAGTTCCCACTGTAGCTGGACTCTTCCCTCTAGAAGCTTTTCTTGACACTTTTAATTCCTTTCTCTAAAGTGAAACTCAACACCTTCCTCCAAAACTGGCTGTTCTGTCAGGGTCTCACTACCTCTCCATTTACTTGTATTCAAAACCTCCTTCAACCTCAACATCCAATTCATATGCATCTGGCTTCCTGAACACCCTCATGCTCTTCTCTCCTACATAGCTGACTGCTAACCAGCCAGACATCTCACTCTCCTCCTGAGAGCCTTTGGTCTACTTTTGGTCTCTCTGTGAAATAAATTCTACACAACATTGCCAAAAAATCTGCCTAAAGCACAGCTCTGCTGATGTCACTCTAACGTTAAGAACCTTTCATCGGTTCCCTATCTCCTATCAAATGTAGTGTATACTTCTTCCCTAACTTTCCCCTTCACTGAGATAACCAGCTATCTCACCTCACTTTCCACTTCAAGCTACGTGTGGATGCATGATATGTCTCAACATTATGCTGGGACATTGCATCTGCTTCTTCTGCCTGGAAAGATCCGTCTCCTCTGCCACCTATTGAAATCCTACCCTTCCTTCCAGGTCAAGCTAAAATACCATATCCTGTACCAAAGATTCCTTTCCGCATTACCCCCATCAGAAAAGCTTTTTTGTTTTTCCATAAAACCTTGATAATACGACACTGGTTGAATTTTGATTCACTCTCTAATTTTTGTACATATACTTTATCTCCTATGTTGGGATATGAGTTTATTGAAGGCAGGATTCACCCTTGCTGTGATTCAGGTTTGTATCACTTAATTAACATTTTGTTGTTGGATGGATGGATAAGAGGATGGATAAAACTCATATTCTATCCTTGTAGAGTTGACATACAAAACCATGGAGCACAGAGGTCTCTATTATCAAACATTCAGCCCCGGGTAAACAGTACTCCCTCTTCTCTCCATACCTGTGAGTCCTGGATAACCTCTAAATTGGAATGTTGGCAGTTAAAGGAGATGCTGAAACAACAGCAAAGCCAAGAATAAAAAGACTGAATGCAGCATGATGACATATGACTATTTTCCACACAAATCTGAAGACCTGGTAATCTTGGAGGAGGATGTTAAGCAGGGGAAGACCTGGACTGTGGTGGGCTGTAGGAGTCAGCTACGTCAAGAAAGGGAATGAAAAGAAGAGATTTACAGACAGAGAAAAACAGCCTATACATGTGCTCAGAGGTTTTGAGCATGGAATGTTCGGGGAAATGACATATTTGTAGCATAGATTTCAAAGAAGATAGTAATGGGAAATAAGACAGAAGATGTGGAGAGGGCCATTCATTAAATATTGGTAACTTTCTAGAAGCTACTCCCTTGAACAACTTCCCACCTTCTGCCTGAGTCTGGGTTGTTCCTCTCAAAGATCAGTTATTCAGGGGTCTCCGAAAGGCCAGAGCTGATGAGTATTGGCGTCAGCAAGTGAGAACAATCAAACTGAACCAAGGACACAGCACACTCATTGAGGTGTTGCAGCTGGTGTTGGAATCAGAATGATTTTAGGGTTTTACTACAATATCATAACAAGAGGTGTGGTGCAGGGAAGGTGCCAAAAGAAAGTCAGTGAAGGAATAGGTGTGCAGAAGCTGCTGTCAGGCAATCAGAATCACTAATTGCATTCTGAGCGTCACTTTCCCATAAGAAAAATGGAACTAGCAATAGTGACAACTACACAACAGACACTGCTCAGGTGTCAGGCACGGTGCTAAGCACATGCTATGAGATTTTCTCCTCACAACTGTATTCAGTAGGTACGACTATCCATATTTTACAGATGAAGAAACTGAGGTGTGTAGGGATTAAGAAACTTTTCCAAGTTCATGAGGGAGTTCGTGTCTGAGCTGAGTTTCAAACCAAAGCAGAGGCACGCCCAGGGCCTCACAGCATTTATTCCCCTCCTTCCTCTGCTCATCTGGCCTCTACTTCCAAGTTACACAAGGCTGGTCTGGGCCATGGCAAGAATTGAAAAATCAGGTTCATTGGGAAAAGAGAAATTAAAAGGCTATAGCTGCCCAGGCCCTAATTATATACGATCAGGAAAAAGAATCAGCTCAGAGGGCCAGCAAGTTATCCACAGCCCCAGAGTCCTATCTGAAGCTAACAATGGGGACGGATAGAACCGTAAATAAGTTCTCGAAAGGACTACAGTCATTATATTGTTCTTTAATAATAATGAGAAATCAATGAATTACAGCAAGGCAGCAACGCATTCTCCATAACCCTGCAACTCAGAGACCCCAGGGAGAAACTTCTGGGCTGCAGTACCCAGGCAGCAGGCCCAGCAGTGTTGAGGCAGGAGAGTGGGGCTGAGGATCAGATGTCAAGGTCTCTTGGAAGAAGCGAATTTTGATGTGTTTTTTTAAGGCAGTGGCAAACGTAGTGTAGTATAAGGCGTCAAAGCATTGCACAGAAGGAGTGAAGAACGCGGATGGAGTGACAGCAATCTCTATCCAGTAATGATGACCACAGAAACTGCAGACAGCCCAGAGGCAGAGCTGCAGCCCACCCCTCCCACATTCACAGACCCTCTGCACTGTGATGGACATGAGACCAGATGCCCAGGTCTCCTGCGAGGCTGGATTCATGTTTCCAGCTGCTGGGAGAGCTGTCAGTGGGCAGCCTTCAGCTGTCAGCTCTCTCAGGAAGTGCCTCACACAAAGTCATACATCAATGTCACGTGGAGGCAGGGGGATAAAGGCCGAGCCATTTGAGCCCAAAGGAGGACCAGTCCGATGGGAGATACAGGCTCTGGAGCTCCCATGTCACCATGTGGCTTTCCCTCTGCCCATCCTGCTTCCTCCCTCTCCCTCCCACAGGTGGATCCACACTGCTGGTCAGCTCTGTCTCAGAGACTGATTCCGAGGGCAGCCAGCCTGCCACAAGCACATGGCCAGTGTTTTAACCATATCCCTGATTCCTCCTATTTCCTTCCCTTAATTTTATCTAGGCCCTATACATCCTTCTGTATTAGACCAAGTTCAGGGATCTTCTGTGATAAAAGGGGAACTAAAGGGGTGATGGGGAAGACAGAGAGAGAAGCTAAATGACCTACATTATAAAGGGCTGGGAGGGAAGAGGGGATGCGTATGAACAAATCCTGCGCAGACTGGGAGTTGGGGAAAGTTTTCAAGGATTGACGGATGAGAGTATCTGGGCAAAAGAGGATTGTATTGGTGATAAAATAGGTTTTGAAAGGAGTTACTAAAAATATGAATTGTGTCCTGTTTGGTGTTTTTCAAGGGACACAAGTAAATATTGGAATCACTTTTTAATTACTCCTGAGTGCTGGACTGTGTGTTTAACATACAATTCCAAACAGAGTTTGAGGCCCAGACTTTCATTGGGTGTATTAGTCAGGGTAATTAACGCTAGCTGCTTTAACAAACAACCTCAAATCTCAGTGGCTTAATGTAATAAAGGTTTATTTCTCACTCATGTCATAGTTGATTTGGGGTTTGGTGGCTCATTTTGACAACTCGCCTCCAAATAGTCCATCTTGTGATGCTGCCATTTTAAACATTGTCACTCAATTCTGCGTCCCTCTGATGCCCAGATAGCTTCTGATTTACCCCCAACTCCCCCCAAAAATCTTTCATCTACTTTTCTCCATCTTGCTTTCTGCCCTGAGAGGCTGATCTGTACAGATTACAGATCACAGGGACCCTCTCCCTTCTGATTGCCAGTTGGGTTTGGCCAATGGGGGTCCAAGCATGAGATCAGTGAAAAGAGAAAGAGGAGGAGGTTTATTTCTCCAGATACCCTCCCGTTGGGCTGCCATGGAAAGGCTGATCGCTTGACAAAAGGCCACAGCTCTCTCTAGCGGTTCTCACTGTCTACCCCTCACCGTCTCCAGGCCCCGTATCTGGGCTTGCACTTGCCCAGTGAGGCCTCAGAATAGTAACAGCCCCATTGTCCTTCATGGCAGGGCACTGCAATATCCCTGGTGGTTCCCCTAAATCCCACCCACACCTTTATCAATAGCGCTTAATTAAACTTCCTTGGATGATGTTAATTTGAATGTATCTTTTGTTTCCTGCTGCAACCAGGACTACCATGCCAGGAAAGAGAGCGGGGAGGCAGAGGATTCTGAGTGCCCAGGAGAGAGGCATCTGGCCTGGGGCTGAGCATTTTTCTGTCACCCTCTTTTAAGAGTTTTGGCTTTTGTTTTGATTTTGGGGGTTTTTTTGGAGGAGCAAATACTGTTTACAAGTAGAGATAGCTTTCTTAGTCTTTTCTTTATATTTTACACTGTAATTATACATGAAATTTTTTATCCTGCTTTATTTACTCATTTTCATTCGGTTCAACATACACTTTTATTCCCCCTGAGACGTCCTCTCTGACCCACAGATTATTTAGAACAGCTTGTTTAGTTTCCACGTGTTCGGAGATTTTCCCATTATCTTTCTGTTATCGATTTCTGGTTTGATTCCATGTGGTCAGAGGATACCCACCATGTGATTTCAAGTCTTTTCAATTTGTTGAGGTTTGTTTTATGGCCCAGGAGATGGTCTATTTTGGCAAATGTCCCCTGGGCACTTGAAAAGCGTCTGTACTCTGCTGTTCTTGGTGGAGTGTTCTGTGTCAATTGGATCCTCTTTGTTGATAGTGCTGACTTCTTCTACGTCCTTGCTGATTTTCTAATTGTTGTATTGATTGTTGAAGGGAGGGAGGTTGAAGTCTCCAACCCTAATTGTGGATTTGTCTATTTCTCCTTTCAGTTCTATCAATTTTTGTTTTGCATGTTTTGTAGCTCTTTTGTTAGGTGCATACACATTTAGGATTGCTATGTCTTCTTGGTGGACCAACCCTTTTAACATTATGTAAGGTCTCTCTCTGTTCCTGGTAATTTTCTTTGCTCTGAAGTCTCATTTATCTGTTATTCATATAGCCACCCCTGCTCTGCTTTCTTTTGATTGCTGATATATCATTTTTCCATCCTTTGACTTTCATCCTTTACTTTTCCTACATGTAGTGTTATACTTGAAGTAAATTCTTATGGACAGCATGTAGTTTTGTCATGTTTATTTATCCATGACCAATCTCTATATTTTAATCAGTGCATTTAGACCATTACATTCAAGGCATTTTTTGACACTTTAGAACGTACATCTGCCATTTTATTTTTTGTTTTTTCCCTCTGTTTTTCATTTTTGTTTCCTTTTTCCTGCCTTCATCTGGGTTACCCGAACATTTTTTTAGAATTTCACTTTGACTTATCTATAGTGTTGTTTTGTTTCTCCCCAAAGCCCCAGTACGTGGTCGTATATCCTAGTTGTAAGTCATTCTAGTTCTTCTGTGTGGGACGCCACCACAGCGTGGTTTGATGAGCAGTGCGTAGGTCCATGCCTAGGATCCGAACTGGCGAACCTCGGGCCGCCGAAGCAGAGTGCACAAACTTAACCACTTGGCCACCGGGCTGGCCCCCTGTCGATAGTGTTTTTGAGTGTATCCCTTTGTATAGATTTTTTCAGTCACTGCTCTAAGTAATACATTATACATACATAACTTATCACAGTCTACTGGTATTGACATTTTGCCAGTTCCCATGACATGTAGAAATCTTACCTCCCCTTATGCCCCATTACCCTCTCATTTGTAATATTAAATATTTCCTCTATATACATTGAAAACCACAACAGTGTTATAACTTTTGCATCAACCACAGACATAATCTAGAAAACTCAACAGAAGGAAAGCCCATCGCATTTACTCACATTTTTATTCTTCTTCTTGTTCTTTCTTCCATCTTAAAGTTCCACAGTTCCTTCTTTCATCATTTCTTCTCTGTTTAGGGAATTTTCTCTACTCATTCTTCTAGGGCAGGTCTGCTGGTGAGAAGGTCTTTTAGTTTTCCTTCATCTTAGAATGCCTTGATTCCCTAAAGGATATTTCACTGGATATAAAGTTCTGGGTTAACATCTTTTCTTTCAGCTTTTGAAAAATACTGTTCCATTTCCTTCTGACTTCTGTGGTTCCTGATAAGAAATCTGTTATTATCCAAACTGTTCTTCCCCTGTAGGTAAGGTATGACCTCTCTCTGATTATTTTCAGGAATGTTTCTTTGTCTTTAGTTTTCAGAAGTTTGGCCACGATATGTCTTAGCGTGGATTTCTTGGGATTATGCTGCTCGGGGTTTGCTCAACTTCTTGAATCTGAGGTTTATGTCTTTTGCCAAATTGGGAAATTTTCAGCCATTATTCTTTCAAATACTTTTTCAGCTCCACTCTTTATCTTCTGTGACTGTGATATGATCTCCTATTAGAGTCTCACAGGTCTCTGAGATTTTATTCATTTTTCTTAGTCTATTTTCTCTGTTGTTCAGATTAATTTTTATTGTTCTATCTTCAAATTCACTGATTCTTTCCTCTCTTCCCTCCATGCTGCTGCTGACCTATGCACTGAGGGATGTTTTTATTTTTAAGTTCTGTTATTGTATATTACAGTTCTGAAATTTCCATTTGGTTCTTCTTTATAACTTTTTCTTTTTTTGCTGAAACAGTCTATTTCTTTGCTGAGGTTTCCTATTTATTTTTTTCATTTGTTTCAAGCATGTTCCTAATTGCTCATGGAAGCATTTCTATGTTGGGTGCTTTAAAATCCTTGTCAGATGATTCTAACATCCATGTCATCTGGATGTTGGCATCTGTCAATCGTCTTCTCTCCTTCACAGTGAGATTTTCCTGGTTCTTGGTATGACTGTTGACTTCCCCTTGTATCCTGAACACTTTTCTATTATGTTATGAGACTCTGGGTCTTATTTAAGTCTCCTTTTTTAACAGCCTCCTCTGACTCCATGCCACCTCATTACTGCCAAGTGGAGATGCAAGTCCAAGCTCCCCACTCAGCCTCTATTTCAGGGGGAGGGACGGGGTGTTCCTGCTGGAGGGTGGGACTCCAGGCTCCCCATTAGGCCTCCACTGCTACCACCATGGCTGGTGAGGGAGGGGCACCTCACCTCATTACTGTCCCCCCTTGGTGAGGGTGGATATCTCTCCACCTGGCCTTTGATGATGGGGGCATGGGGAGGAGGGGTCACATATTATTTTCTGGCATTTGGATGATCCGTCTTGCTATGCTGCCCCTTTCCACGTCCTTTGGCTAGAGAGAGCAGGCTTTTCTTAGGGATTTATTTTGTCTGAAGCCTTTGGCATTCCCAGATTTTCTGGCTTCTCCAAAACCCAGTCCAGGATATATGAGGCCAAAAAAAAGAAAAAACCCAAAGAGAGGCCAGCCCTGTGGCCTAGTGGTTAAGTTGGCATGCTCTCCTTCGGTGGCCCAGGTTTAGCTCCCAGGTGCAGACTTACACCATTGTCAGCAGCCATGCTGAGGCGGTGGCTCACATACAAAATAGAAGAAGACTAGCACAGATGTGAGCTCAGGGTGAATCTTCCTTACCAAAAATAAAACCAAAAACCCAAGGAACGTATCACCATGTCTCAGGTCTCAAGATCCCTTGCTGGCCTGCTTTCTCCTCTCCACCTTTCAGTCTTCTTATATTTTTTTACAGATAACATCCAAACCTTTGTGCTGTATGTCGTGGGAGGAGTTGGTAGAAGTGGTCTACATATATATATGAATGTGAAGTGTGCGTATATACATATTCACTTTACCACTAGGCTAATATATACCACGCATATTGTAAAACATACACACAACATAAAAAGGATGAAATTTTCTAAAAGTTGTTTAAAACAACATTCTATGGATCACCTTGTGCACCATACTGGAAACCGCTCTTAGATTCCATTGGAAGAGCAGAGAGATGAGGGCCTCCCTCCTGCCACCAGCCCATGGGCTCTGCTGTGTTCCACACCCTGCAGGAGCCTGTCCACATGCTGTTCAGATGTGTGGTCCTTCAGTGGCTCCTGAGCACATCATGAAGAGAAGCTGATGGGCTGACCCTCCACCCTGCAGGGCAGCTCAGGGCGGATGGATGGTCTGGCTCTGTTGAGGCCTAACGTACCCCTGAGGAGACAAGCCAGTTATGTTGATAAACAAGACCCTGAGAGGGACACAAATCAATCACAGAAGACTTTATGTGGTGACTCTGTCTACATAATGCCCCATGGGTGGCTGTAGTTTTACCCACTTAAAAAAATCAGAAAATCTATTCCCAAGCTTGGATCCTGCTGAGTTTCCATGGCCTCCAGCCGCTCAGCCTATTCCTCAAGGGTGGTACTGGTGACAGCTGCAACATTTTGCATCTCTGAATGGCCTTCAGTGAAGGCAAGGGAGGCTGCCATCTATGGAGTAGGATTTCAAATCAAATTGGAAGTTGCTGTGGTCTCAAACTGCTGTCTTCACTCTACTTCAGAGGCCTGAAAAACTCGCCTTCCTTCCCCTGTACGTTCGCTGGTCTGTCAGTACGTACCTACATTTGGCAACTGTTTGTTGAGCTTCTACTCTCTATGAGGCAAAAGGCTGAGCATGGCATTGAGAGAGATCACCAAACCAGACGTGATCCTATTATGACCTAGTGAGAAAGGGATTCTTCTGCTGAAGCTTTATTGCTTTGAATGAATGACACACACATGGTACCTCTGCTACCCTGCTCCTCACCCACAGCAGACAACACTGAGCAATCATGTCATGATGCGCCACTGACCTTGATTTGGCCTCAGATTCCTTCTCAACATGCTTTCTCCTGTCATCACTACCAGTCAATGACAGCTGGCCCACAAGATGAGCCATATTTGCCATCTCCAGATGAAGACTTGGTTCTCCACTCCAGCTCTGTTCTCATTTAGATCCTTTGGATGATGCACGGAGAATAAAGAGCATCCACGTTGCTGAGATTTGACGCTTATGATCTGCAAATGCTCTGATTGGTGTGCAGTTGATTACACTTGCTGTGAATCGGCCTTATAAATGGATATCTTTTTAAATCGTAGAAGCAGAACTTCTGTAATCCAGTGTCGTCCCTTCTTCCTCCAACACGTTATCATGAAGTAAACTACAAACTTAAGAACAAAGTTGACATTTAATGAATGTTTTAAAAAAAACTGGCTAAATGCACAGTTGCAGGCTCCCTTGGGAAAGCCTTACTTTATCCTAAGCTACAAGCTCTCAGGGATAACTCAGCAAGTGAGAAATAAGCCATCACGTGTCTTACACATGTACGTTCCCTCTGTCCTGGGCTGGCTTGCTGTATCTGAAAGCACGGCTGTAGAATGGCACTAATCTTCCAAAAGCCAATTCCAGCCACACCCTCTCTGGAGAAAGTATGTCTTTGTGGTCTGCGAATGTGACATGGAACTGCAGGAAACACACATTTGAAGCAAACATGTGAAATGCATTTCTCTCACTCCTCTTAGGAACACAGTTGGTTCTCACTACCCATGGTCCTTATGTTCTGTAAAATCACCGTGAATACTGAATAAGCGAATCCTGGACCAGTGATCCTGGGAGAAATATGGAGTTAGGCTCCTGGGAGCCTCTGGTCACAACGTTTTCATCAACCGATCAATTCATAACCTTGTTTTATGTGTGTTTCTGTTTACAGGCACCTTCTTTAACATATATTGTTGGTTCATTAACACTGAGTGCACGACCAACAGCACTTGAACTCACACCTGAAGGAAACTGATCTAACACACGTTTTCTGCATAAGGCATATGACAGCCTTCTTGCAATTAGGAACACAGTACTTTAGCTCTAAAGTACTTTAGTACTTTAGACAGTACTTTAGCTCTGGTGGGCCATTGTAAATAGTGAAATCACCAAAAAAGCACAAAAATATCAAAAACAAAGCGCTAAGTAGATTGTAAAAAGGACAGTTGTTTGCAGCATGAGAGTTGAAATGAGAAGGCAGACTGCCCTGCTGCGCCAACCTAAGTTTTCTGCGCCTTTGCCCATGAGTGCAAATAGCCATAAAAGTGCCACGAGTATTGATTGGGGATTACAAATAAATTTGAGCAAGAAGGCAGATGAACAAACACGAAATCCGTGAAAAATGAGGATCGACTGCTCCATGTTATGGCCACGATTCAGTTTAAGCTGTGTGTTGTGTGTTACATCAGGGAGTCGGGATAATCCCCAAAGATGTTAGTGTGAAGAAACTGTTTTCAAATATTTGTTGCAAATCCAGACAAAATGCGGAATTCTACCACTCTAACCTGCTGTGGACTTTTGTGTCTCCATAAACAACCCCACTCTCTGCTTCCAATATATTCCTAGGTTTATAGTGTATTTGTAGCAAACGCCAACTTAGGAATACTCTGGGGATTGTTTCAACTTTTCTTCCTTCCTCCCTCCCTCCCTTTCTTCCTTCCTCCCTTTTCTTTCTTTCCTCCCAGCCTTCCCTCTCTCTTTCTCTGCCATTTTAGCATTCCTGTAGCACCCATCACCATTTGAATTTATTTGCTTACGTTGAACAGTTTTGCTAACTCAAAGTGGTGAAGCAGAGGCCATAGAACAATGGCATCAGCACTTTAAACTGTTCGCGCAGACATGCACGGGCGGATGTTTGGGAAGAAACCCAAATGTGCAGACTGCCGTCCTTTTCCTTCATCAGCCCCTGTCCCCATCCTCTTCCTCTCACACTTACTAGGATTGGTACAATATCCATGTTGTCTTCTGAGATGAAGCATTGGCGTATGGGAGGGAGTAAGTTTCCTATTAAGTGCCTCCTGGAAATGCAGAAATGCGCTGTGGGATTTTTCCTGTCTGAGAAACACTTAAGCTAAGCTATTCCCCATTTTCCACATTGATCCCATCTGGTTAGCGACCTCTGCTTCCAGCTTTGTGTGATTCTCTTTGCAGCTGCACAAAGCAGACTTTTTGCAACGTCGAATGAGTGAGTTCACCTGGCTAGGCTGTCGTGGGTTTTGTTTTTACCTTCTTATTAAACTTTTTGGTAACATAATATTGTATTTATGGTTTTGAAAATGAAAAGAACTCTAATACATCTTAAAAGTCCCTTCATGTATGAGATTTCTCCAGTATAATGGCTTAACAAATTAATTAGGTGTTCCATTCTGTATTCTGCTTGCATTTGTCATTTTATTTTTATCGTATCATTTGGCACACAAAGTGAGTTAGTAGCACAGTGTTTATGTTACTTTACATACTAAAAATGCATGTTTCCTGCACCATTCAGTCACTGCGATTCCAGCTCATGCATGTGGCGCCACAGTTAAGTTTGCACGTTCCATTTCAGCAGCCCAGGGTTCGCCGGTTCAGATCCGAGTGCAGACATGGCACTGCTCATCAAGCCATGCTGTGGTAGGCGTCCCACGTATAAAGTAGAGGAAGATGGGCATGGATGTTAGCTCAGGGCCAGTCTTCCTCAGCAAAAAAAGAGGAGGACTGATGGCAGATATTAGCTCAGTACTAATCTTCCTCAAAAAAAAGAAAAATGATATGGCTAAAAGTTCCTAGTTGGGAATTATGACCAAATGACCTTGAGAACATAAACCAGGCAAGCAACAAGCGTCGTGTGAGTTTACCTGCACAGAGTCAGCAGAGAGATGGACTTATTTACGTTGGTAGGTAGTCTACTCGCATTTTCATCATCTAACAATTTTCTACGAAAATAGCAATTAATTTGTAAACAGTGCCAGAATATTTTCTAGCTGGCTTGTGATTTGTGAGAGTGTATTTGTTTTCATATCTGGCTGTGGTGGTGGTTTTCATTTCTGTTTTAAGTGCAGACCTGTACCTAGAGTTGCAGTAGATAAAGATTTGCCTTTCTAGAAAAAGAAGTAAGAACAAAGTGTGTGCATGACAACTGGTGTATGTGAGAGGAGAAATTTGAAGAAGATGCTTTAGAGAGAAAGTCGGGGAACAGTCATCAGGTTGTGAGAATTTCTTTTTTCCTATGAAGTACAGGATTTTCAATAAGGAATTATTTCTCCCCAAATTGGGAATAGGCAAAGTATTAATAAGTTTAGCTTTGTGTTGTATGCTCTTTAAAAAAGAAAATACATAATATAATACATAATATAATATAATATAATATAAAAGAGAAGAAAGCTTTTATGATGAGTTTTATAAATGGATTTCTTACGGGATGACTTGTTCTCTAGCTGTGATCTTACTGCTTCAAATAGATGTAATTTGAACAAACAAATTTCATATGGGGAAGAATCAACAAAAATGATTTTTTGAGGAAAAAAACAAGTCTGAAGTCAGGCAGTCCAGCGTTGGTATGAGGACTCCCATGGTTATCAAAGACCCAGCCTCTACCAATGTACAGCTTCACCTCATTGTCTAATAATGGCTGTTCAAGCTCCAGCCATCATGCCCACATCCCCAGTAATGGGAAGGTCACAAGTGCCTTCCTCTAGTGCAGTCATATCCCATCAGACAGCCTTCCCTATAAAGCTATAAAACAATACCTTATAGCCAGAACTTCCTCACCTGGCCCCATGTAGCTGCAAGAGAGACTGAGAAATGTATCTTTCAACTGGGCATGTTGCTGCTCAGGGAGAATTCACTGCTCAGTTATTAGGGTAGGAAGGATGAGTGAATATTGGGAAGTAGCTAGAAGTCTTGAACTTTGCGCTAAGAAGGAGGAAAAATGAGACACGATCTGCCTGCCCACACTGGGCTCACAGGAGAGACAGACATTAATAAAAGACCCATGCCAATTCAGGTGAAGTCACAGCTGGGGTCAGTTAGATGCGGGCCTGTAGTAACGGCATTGGGAACTGAGCTGAGGTCTAACTGCAGAGCTGGGGGAGTTGTTAGGGGGCTGAAGGAAGGAGAAGGAAGAGCTTCCCAGGAGCAGAGGGAGACAGGGAGGCAGGGGCCACCTGAGGCCGTGCAGGAGAAAGGCGCTGAGTTCCTGGCTCCTTCTAGGAGCCTTCCAGAGCATTTGCCTGAGTGGGGACAGGGGTTCCACAGGGGATGCTCCCTTAGGAAACATTCTGGCTGGTGATGGGATGTGAGCAGGGGCTTTCAGGGGTGGGGGGGTTTATTGCAAAAATCCATGCGGTACATGGTTGCTCAGATTAGGGAGTGACAGTGAAAGTGAAGGAAAGCCAGTGGTTTCCACAAAGAGTCAGCCTGCCCTGACACACTCAGGGCACAAAGCAAGAGCTTCCTCCTCTCGGGAGAACCACGCCGTGGGACGCTTCCTTCAGGCGAGAGAAACAATCGGTTTCTGCTCTGGAGCTCCAGCTACCTAGTGGTGGGTGGCCAGGCACGTTTCTGAGGACATCAGGCAGCATTTAGAGACGCGGGCTCCCTGTGGTCTGTAACATCCTCTAATGATGGGTCTGAGGGCCGCCTTGGGAGGGAAACCAGCCTGCGTCGACCAGCAGCTTATGATTTTTCCCTTCATGGCTTTTCGTGGCCCCCAGCTGGGTTTCTGATGTGCAGGAGCAGACTCAGCTCAGGTGGGCACACAGAGCCTCGCAGGGGTCTGCTGGGACCGTGGCATCTCCACCCAGTGGGAGGTGACGGGGTGGTGGGACTGAAATGAAGGGGTGCTCACTGTTTTACCTGCAGCAACTGCCTGGCCCAAAGCAGGCCCTCGACGTGTTTAATATTTATTGAAGGGAAGGATTATACATGGACTGTTCTGTCATCAGACTGGAGATACAGTAGCGGAAAAAGGAAGGGAAGTGATGTGGCCCCTCAGGTGGGAGAGAATAAGTCAGCAAGAAAGGTTGAAATCCGCACGGGAGCTTTTGCATCAAGTCTCCTGTGGGACACCCCCATCGTGTGCGTGCAACAGCTTCCCCTTCTGGTTCACACCCACCTCTGCCTTCGTGGGCACCACTATCCGCCTGCGGTGTCCTCTCTGGCTTCGCCGCTTCCGTGAAGTTCCCACACACAATGCCTTCTTTGAGAAGTCTGCCCACTCTCCCCTCATCCCAGCTTCTCACATCTCCCTCCAGCTCGGTCCCTCAAGTGCAGGGAATGCCTTCACGAAGATAGATGCCTTTGGTCCAGGCTCTAGCAGCGATATCTCACCTTGGGCTCTGGACTCAAGCAGACTTGTTGGGGTTTGGATTCCAGCTCATATGTCTACAAAATTGGAGGTAATCATAGAGCCTGGCTCACCCGGTTATGATAGTTTATTAAGAGGATCCACGAGAACACTCAGTGCCATGCCTAGTTCCTAGCGGTCACTCGGTAAATTAACCATTACGGTTACTCCACAGGATGTGTTGCCAGTCCCTCCCTCCCTCACCGTCCTTCTTAACTTTGAGGCTGGTGGCTCTTTTAGCACAACCCACAACCCCTTAAGTTAGACTATGAAAATGGTTAACTCATTTCGTACAGACAGCCTTGTGAGAAAAGTTTCATTATTATTATCCCCATTTTACCCAGGCAGAAAATGAGGCACAGAGAGGTGAGGTAACTTGCCCAAGGACAGACAGCTGAGGGTGGCAGAGCCAGAATTTAAACCTAGGCAGTTTGGGTAGAGCCCACACAATTAACCCCTATACACACACCAGAAAGACAGTCATCCTTAGCTCTTAAGGAAAGAGTGTTGTTTTGTCAGTTCTCCATAAAGAATCTGAAAAGCTAAGCTTCTCTTCTGCTCCACCTTGCCCGAGAAATCTGAAGCTCCTCGGCTACCCTCCTCCCAAGACGAAGCTTCAAATGCCGATGTGCAAGGCTCCAAGTCCGTGGGCCATAGCAGGGACCTGATCCTGGGGAGGGTAGAGGAGGAGATCAGGAGGGAAGGAAGATGGAGACAGGATGCTCAGGCACCATCCAGAGAAAATCTGAGCGTCCTGAAAGGCAACCAGCTGGAGAAAAGGAAAGAAATGTTTGCACTATTCATTCATTCATGCATTCATTCATTCATTCAGTATTCGTTGTATTATTTACTGCAAGCACATAAACAAGAGAAAGCTCTTATTCTCACGAGCTTACATTCTGGGGCAGAAGTACACTGTATTTGAAGACAGCCAGTATTCAAATCAGAAAAGGAGCAAACGTATATACAAGAGGGCGTTAAGTGCCTGGCAGAGAATTAAAGTAAGGTGATGTGATAGACCGGGGATTCTCCACCTCGACAGCACGTTAGAACCACCTGGGTTGATTTTGAAACTCCAGATGCCCAGGCTGATCGCCAAATCAATTAAATCAGAACCCATGGTGGGTAGGACCTGGGCATTAGTATTTTTCAAGCTCCCAGGTTACTCCAATGTATAGCCAGGGCTGCAAACCTCCTTGATGGAGAAGGGTGGGGTGGCTGACTTGGGCAGGCTGGTTATAGGTCATCTCTGAGACCGCAGCATTTAACAAAGACCTGAATGTCCAGGAGGAGCAAGACACACTAAGATCTGATGGACGACTCCTCCTGGCAGAGGGAACTGCTAGTTCCTAAGCCCTAATGCCAAGACTTCCTGCATTCTTATAATCAACGGCCACTAAGCCTATGTTCTCCTAGCTAATAAACAGTGTTTAAGAGTTCTAAGTTGCAAGCAACAGAAACCAGATTTTGCTATGTTAAGCAGAGAAGAAATTTAGAAAAGGAAATTGGCGTTCATACAATGGATGGGAAGATGGAGGACCCAAGTTGGAAAATGGGCATGAACAAGTCAGTCTTTGAGGACCAAGAGGCAGTATCTTTTGGTAAATCAGCCTCACAAAGATGCTACCACCAAGCTAATAGATTCAACTGCAGCTGCCACTGGTGCCCTATACCTGGCCCCATCCAATGCCTAGGGCATATGTCCTCTCTGTGCTTGCAGAGAACCACTCTGCTGTAACTTCCATAGTAGGAGGCAGGGTACTAAGTACCACCAATACCACGCATTCTGGAGAAGGAGCTGGATGCAGGACAGCCAGGAAGTGAGAACTGTCCACCACAGACAACATCAGCAGGCCCTTCCCAGAGTGTGGTGCATAGGGTGTGATTATATCAGTATTCGTGCAATGAAAGCAAGAGTATTGCTTTTGTTTCTTTGTCTTATCATCTTCTTGCCCCATACTCATTGCATACTATTTCTCTTTGCAAACTGCATATTCTGAGTAAATATTTGTTGAATGAATAAGATTGTTTTCATCTGTCATCTTGCAAATGTGTTCAGAGAAAATTTTTAAAAGAAAGTCTAGGTTGCTTTATGACTCCATTGCTTCCTTTTCCTCCCCTCATTTGCCCTCCCAGTTTATCTTCCTTAAGGTTTAAGCCCTTTCCTGAGCATCACCCCATCAGCCTTCACTCCCAGGCTGGAGTGAAGGTCGCAGGATGGAAGGACAGTGCCACGGGCCCCTCTCTCCCCATTTTCTTCCCAGCTCCAAGATGCAATTGCACCAACAAGCAATTTATCCTCTTTGCGTACAATGTCTGAATAACTTGCCTTTTGAATGGTTCTGATTAAAGGATGAAAAAATTGCATTCTAAAATGTGCAAATTTGTAATATTCTCCAAGAAATGAACCTTGTGGAGATAAAGTTCCATTTAAAAATATACTCTGAAAGACCTACAAGTTACAAGGCCGATTTTGAAAGACAGCTTCTACTGCCTTTGGCATTTCAGTAATGACCCCAGAACTGCCATTGACCTGCCGGCACGCTTCGTAAAGTGACAGTCTGCTGGATTTCTTCCCTTATTAAAATGTGGTGGGAGCAAGTGGGAGGGAATGGAGAGAGAGAAGGCAGGCAGGAAGGTGAGAGCGAGGGGGAGGAAAGGAAGCAAGCTTTGGAAGACAGAATAATGGCTCCCAAAGATACCCACATCCAAATCCTCAGAGCCTGTGCAGATGTTGTTACGTGGCAAAAGCCAGTGAAGGTTGCAGATGGAATTAAGGTTACTAATCAGCTGGCCTTAAAATAAGGAGAGTATCCTGGATTATGCAGGCGGGCCCACTGTAAGCATAAGGGTCCTTAAAAGTGGAAGAGAGAGGCTGGACAGAGAGAGTCAGCGGAGACATGGCTCTGGAAGCTGTGTCTGAGAGGTGCAATGTCGCTGGATTTGAAGATGCAGGAAGGGGCTATGACTCAAGGAATGGAAGTGGCTTCCAGAGGGTGGGCAAAGCAAGGAAATGGATTCTCTCTCCTGGAGACTCTAGAAGGCATGCCGCCCTGCCGATGCCTTGATTGTAGCCCAGTGAGACCTCCTATTGGATTTCATAACTCTAAGGAAATAAATTTGTGTTGTTTTAAGCCACCAAGTTTGTGGGAATTGGTGACAGCAGCAATAGGAAAATAATGGACAAGCCGAGGAAAAGAAGGAAGGAAGCATTCCCTGATAACACCTGTGAGCCAGGCACTGGGCTGGGGGAACTCTAATGAGCTACTTTTTGGGGCATTTGTGGTTCATTTGGGACATTTGAAGAAAATTCTCTCCTAAGCATCTGAGCTCGCTTGGACTTCACGGAAGGAATGGCCATCCATGGGCAGAAAGGTAAAGCAAAGGTTAGGGTGGGTATTCAGATGGAAAAAGGACACCATGGATGGCAAATGAAAACTCTTGTTTTTATGAGTCAGGAGATGAGATGGAGCATCACTGGGAACAGCAAATATGGAAAACTATCGCCTTCAACTAACCCACGTGGCGTGTGAGCACTTACCATGAGCTGGGCACTGGGCGAGATGTGGGAGAGATGGTGCCAGACAAAGGAGACATGGGAACTGCCTGCATGGAAACTCAAACTTCAAGAGATGCTAAACTCCAAGCAGGCCGTAGCAAGATACCACTCCACACCCACTAGGATGACTATAACCCAAAAGATAGACAACAACAAGTGTCAGCAAGGATGTGGAGAAACTGGACCCCTCATACATTGCTGATGGGATTGTAAAATGGTGCAGCCATCTTAGAAAACAGTCTATCAGGTCCTCTGAAAGAAAAACAGAGTTACCATATGACCTAGCAATTCCACTCCCAGGCATACACCCAAGAGAAATGAAAACGTATATCCACAGAAAAACTTATGCATGAATATTCATAGTGGTATTATTCATAATAACCCAAAGGTAGAAACAACCCTAATGTCCACCCACCAGTGAGTGAATAAATAAAATCTGGTATACCCATAAAGTGGAATATTATTCAGCCATAAAAAAGAATGAAGTATTGATAAATGCCACCGCATAGATGAACCTGGAGAACATTATGCTGAGCAAAAGGAGCCAACACATAAGGCCACATATTGTATGATTCCATTTGTATGAAATGTCCAAATAGGCAAGTCTTTGGAGGCAGAAAGTCGATTAGTTGTTCCCTAGCACCGGGGGAGGGATGAAAGTATTAGAGGGTGACAGCTAAGGGTAAGGGATTCATTTCGGCGGGGATGAAAATGTTCTAAAACTAATTGTGGGGATGGTTGCACAACTCTGTGAATAAACAAAAAAAAGACTTTGAATTGTACACTTTGAATGGGTAAATTGTATGATAAGTGAATTATATCTCAATAAAGCTGTTACCGAAAAAAAATGCAAGCAGGACCAGCATAAATCACCTGAGCGAGGATCAAGGCCAAGTAGAGGCAAACACAGGTTGATGGTGGATGCTGCAAAGGGTTGTCTGGGGTGATTCTGCTCCCAGGGGTTGCTGATCCTCACCAAGGCTGACAGCCAAACCCCAGCAGGCTGACCTGCGCCTGCCTTAGTCTGAGGCATCTGACAAAGCTGAAGTTAGCGGCTCAAAGACACTCAGACGCATGGTCTTCTTTGGGGACCCAGGTTTCTGTCCATTCTGGGACCACAGGAGGTTGCTGTAGTGGCTTCAAATAGAAGTACCCAAATGCACTCTGTCACATGGTCGCCTTACACCTCGCCGGCAATGAGCTGCTCAGTCTCTCTGCTATTCAAGAATTGGGGCTGCGGACTCTTTGTTGGAATGGGGTTGGGCTTAAAGTACTCACAGAAAAAGGCATCCTAGTGGCCCCTTTTCTGGCTACTTTTGAAAGTTCCAAAATCTTTGGATGACAAAAGAAGAAAAAGGGGCTGGGGAGAAGCAGGCAAAGGGGGGTAACTTGTTATCACACACACTTGAGAGGTGGTTTTGTCACCGTTTGAGGCCGCACGGGCCTAAAAGGCCCATGCCCACATGCTCACTGCTCTGCCCCGGCTCCCCCAGCACCTGGCACATGTATGCTCTCAATAAATACTGACTGATTCGAGCAAGGGAGTACAGAGTGGCAGATACTGTAGAATTCCAGTCCTTTTCTTCTCCTACTGCCTCTAGTCTCCGTATAGAAATTTATTTTCCAATATGACTTATCACCACACCCCCAGGCAAAAGAGGCAACAGACACTCGGGGTTTAAGATTACATGTGTTATTTTTACCTTGGTGTCCTTATGAGCACTCTGTCCCAGGAAGGACAGCTGAGAACTGGATGCACTGAGCGTCCCTGGGTTGCAGTGGAACCCTCTGAGCCCAGAGAGAGAGCAGGAAGGCCAGTGCAAGACCTCAGTTCTCTTAGCAACTGAGCCTTGGAGAAGAGAAAGCATCAGAAATTGGGGTGTATGTACGTCAGTATCAAGGTATCTTAGTTGGGGTTGCTCTATTTGGTGGTTTTAATGTATGTGTTCAGTCTTCCCTTCAAAAAGAGGAGCCCAATTTCATTCCTTGGATGTGTGCTGGGCCTAGTGACTCATTTCTAACTCATGTGGAAGAGATGACAGCGTGTGGCCTCTGAGGGTAGGTTGCGGTTGGCTGAATACTGGTCCTCAAAGATGCCCACATCCTAATTCCTAGAAACTGGGGATATCACTCTAAATGGCAAAAGGGACTTTACAGACATGATTAAGTTGAGAGTCTCGAGATGGGGGGTAAGCCTGCAATATCCAGGTGGACCCTAAACGTAATCACAAGATCTGTGTAAGGGGGGAACAGAGAGGATTCGACCACCCAGGAGGAAGAAGCTGATGGAAAGTAACCACGAGCCAAGGAATGAGAAAGACCTCTAGAAGCTGGAAAAGTCAAGGAAATAGTCACCCCTGGAACCTTGGGAGGGAGCACAGCCCTGCCCACACCTTGCTTTTAGCCTAGTGAGACTGATATTGGACTTCTGACCTACAGAGAACTACAGGAGAGTAAATTTGCATTGTTTTAAACCAAGAGCTTTTTGGTCCTTTGCTACAGCTTCCATAGGAAACACACAGGTGAGAGAAGACATCGCTGCTTCCAGCTTGCTCTCTTGGATCGTCCGAACACCAGCTGCCATGATGGAAAGATGCTCAAGATCAATAAAGGCTATGTTTGCAGGCCAGCTACCACCGCAGGCAACGGAAGCTGTTCCCATCAGGAAAGCCTGGTGTTCAGCGTAGAATGTGCGCTTCAGTGTCCCCCCACCTGAGGCTGACAGAGCTATGGTGTATATACCAAGTCCCATCATTTATTCGGGGAGGGCTGTCCCTGGCATGGGGGTTGGGGAGGACGTTAATTCCTCGAAACTGCCAGTCCGGTGGAGTGGGTTCTCCTGGCCAGGGAAAGCTGGGGAAGAAATGTGGGTTCTGGCAATTGGAAGTCAGAAGGGCTTCCACTGAGATGGTAAGGGCAAGGGGATGTGGGCAGGGTTCTGGCAACTTCTGCTACACCAAGCGATCAAGGGTAAAGAGCACAGCAGAAGAATACTGCCCAAATCAGAGGCTGCAGAAGGATGAGCTGACGGCAAGAAACCCCAATGTGGATGTATGCTACCATTATTGCATTCCAGCTGTGGGCCAGGAGTTAATATGCAGAATCCCTAATTCTTCAACAGCCCTGCAGGATCGGGGGCTGGTGGAGGGGGGGGGGGTTGTCATACCATTCCCATTTTGAAGATGGAAACGTTGAGGCTCAGAGAGTTTAAGAGGCTTATCCAAGGTCTAGGCCAGTGAGCCCAAATGGGAGAGCAGCTCATTTCTGAGTGCTCTTTCCTGCCTCTGTGGCAGCTGCAAGGGAACTGTCTTGAAAGCAATAACAGCTTGCTCCTGTCTCCCGACAGCCAGTGCCCTTTCGGACTGCATGCCCCATGCTTGGCAGTGTCACGCTACCTTACTTCCAAATGTCACCCACCACTCCACCTGCTTCTGATCGCATGTGCACACGTGTGTGGGTGCATGTGTGCAAAAGCACACGCAGCCTGTTGTGTCACTGACATCACAGAAAGGCCCCTCCAGGCGGCAGGCCACACGTGGCGCTTGTCTTTAGGAGTTTAACCAGCTTATATGGAAGCAAATGTTTGAAGTTTACCAAACATAAACCAAGGAAAACCTCAGTCAATCAAAAGTGACTAAACATCGTTTTAGTCCAAATACATGTTTCTAAAAGGTCACAGCTGGTGTAATTATCCATGCTAGACTTAGCATGCATTCAGCTGTGTGCTTAAGACTGCCAAGGACTGGAATACATTCAGAATCCTTAAATAAGAGTCACCTTGTTTTCAGAAAATGCTTGGTTAAGGCAGGCTGGGGGTGGGGGTGTCAGTAGGGGAAGCTTATTAGAGTTTAATGACACTTTGAGAAAATGTGTAGGGAAACTTATTGGAAAAGGAATGGAAATACATATCAGAGCCAATTTCTCATCATATGTGGGTTGAGCCCTTTTTCTTCAAAGAAAATAAGTCCTGACAAGTGCAACAACCACAACCACAGAACACAATGACAAAATGAGCAGCCCGGGAAGGCAGTCAACAGGAGGGAAAAACAAATAAAGAAATGCAGGCTCACACAGTGGCCTCAGAAAACTGTGACCTGGGTCAGGGGGTCGGGAAGGAGTGAGCGGCAGTCACCAGCTTCCCCCTATCCTTTGGCATTTCAACAGGCAAGAGCCCCAACCCAAAGCGCCCATCTCTCTGAGCATGCGACTTATGCAGAAGTGGCTGTTAAACTGTGTTCTGTGGCACCCTAGGGTGCCATGCTGGAGCCTTGGGAATTGCCACAGAAAATGATGGGCTGAGCAAGAGTGGAGGTTCCCAGCTCTCCTGCCTCATTTGTACCTGAGCAATTGCTCTCTCATGTGCTTAAAAGCTTAGATTTCCACCTACTTTTTTGCTTTAAGATGAGGTTGTCCTACTAAATAGATGTCTAATTTGAAAACCTCAGGTTTATATATGCTCGACTGAGGCTCATGTCTGCCCTCATGCTCAGAGAGGAATTTGTACCCTGAATGTCTTTCTGGAGAAGTGGAGGTTCTCCAGGCTGGTGGTTAGGCTGCAGAGCATAGAGCTTGGAAAAACCTAGAAAACAGCAGGGGACCAGAGGAGTAAGGGGAGTAGGAGTGTAAGTGCTTGGGAGGACAGGGATTTTTGTCTGTCTTGTTCACTCACTGCGGCATCCCCAGGGCCTAGGAGAGTACCTGGCACATAGTGGGTGTTCAAGAAATGTTTGTTAGTAAATGAATCAATAAATGAATGAGTGATGCACCCAGTACAGGGAACCAACTGAAAGGCCATATCCAAGGATGAAGCAAAGGGGCCAGCAGCCTGGGATGGTTAAATGGAGGCAGCCAATGGGGAGGAATGGATGGGAGTGATTGGAGCTTGGACAGACAACCCACGGCACTGAAACTGAGACGTGGGACAGGGATTGTTGCATTCTCTAGGACACCTGAGACTGTCTCTGGGGGAGAGAAGGGAGCTGAGGGAGGCATCTATCTTTGAACCAAAGTCTGGCTATTTTCTCCGTGGTCAGAGGGAAAAATGACCAACTCACAGGAAATGGTTAAGGCAGTTCCATGGTTCCAGGACCCAAATGAGATCCTGAAAGCTTTCCGCCTAGAATTCAATCAACTCCAGGAGTGTCAATACCGGCATAAGTGGAAGTTGAGATCAGGGATGGGGTACAGACAGGACTTCGAATGAATCTGTAATGTTTTATCTTCTTTTTTAAAAAAAAAAGAAAGATGTAAAATCTCTGGGGGCAGCTTACTGTGGTGGTGAAGAGCACAGATTCCCTGAAGCCAGGCTCCCTGAGCTCAAATCTAGGATCCCGCTTTGCAAGCTAGGGGCCTGTGGGTGAGTGACTTTAAACCTCTCTAGGCCTCAGTGTCTTCCTCCGTAAAATGGGGACAATAACAGTCTCTCTCATACAGTTATGTTAGAAGTAAATAAGTTACACCACGTAACTCACCTATGCGAGCGATAGCTGTTTTCATGGATATGGCAAACTGCTAGTATTTGTTAAATACGGGAGTTGTAGGAGTTGACCCAGCGGCATTCATTAGAATTTTCTTATGTTTGAAATGATTATAGTTAAAAAAAATTCCCCCAACCAAAGGCATATTCTTCTGGTTATATCCCCAACTCACATGGAAATTAATCCTCCTAACCACCAAAGAAACATGAGAAAGACAGGGTAAATATATGCCAGCCATTCTCAGAGTGGGGTCCTAGGGCCAGCAGCACCTGGGAATTTGTTAGGAATGCAAATTTTCAGGCCCTGCCCCCGACCCACTGAATCAGGAACTCTGGGCCTGAGGCCAGCTGTCTGTGTTTTGACATGCCTTCCAGGGGATTCTGATGGCTGCTAGAGACCATCGCCTAGGAACAAATGAAGAAGCAAATGGGTTACTTTGGCTGGAGGTCCCACAGCAACCCATGCATCTGATTGTCTCTGATATTGATGCTGCTACTGGCTGGGGCCTCTTTATTGCATCGTTGGGGAATCCCCTCTCCCTACTAACCCTACTAACCACCCCCAGGGAGAGCTGGCAGAAGTAGGTCAGCAGTATGCCCAGGAGAAACTACAATCCCCCTTTTCTCAGCCCTACCTGGGGGGGTGGACTGGGCTTGGCTAAGGTGATGGGGACGTCACTTGTGAATTTCTCTTAGTAGGACAGTAACTGACCACAACCCCAGAATATTTCTTTGTTCGTTCACAGAGATCTTAATCTCTCAAGTTCTCTCAGTGACCCTGAAACCCCAACTCTCCCCCGCCCCCAGCCACTGCCAGGGTATGCTACACAGATGCCAGCACTAACCCTTGATCCTTAATGCAGCTCAGGGCCGTAGCGTTTGTCCTACCTGTCCCCACCCCGGTATTCCCACACAGGGAATTTCTAACAGCGGCTGTTGGAAATATGAGAGGACTATCAAATACTATAAAAGCATCTTTGTAAATTGTAAAATAGATAAAACAAAAATTATGGGGTTTGTTCTACAGTGCCATATACACCACAAGTTTATTGCCAGGAGAGGAGTTAAAAACAAAGATAAATTGCGGGCATATCCTCCCGGGCAATGTTGTACGGGGTTAGGAGTCGAAGAAGACGACGGTCTGGGATGACTTACCGCCCTTATCATTGAATACGGGAGATATGCCCAACAAATGCTGTTGAAAGAATCAATAAAACGGGCCATTCACAGTACACACCTGTGTCTCATCACACACACACACACACACACACGCACGCAACACCCACATGCACGCAACACACACAGACTTTAACAAGACTCCACCAACCTATCTACGCCTGGACACGAGGTCACGGCCTTTCCTATAAAGGTGGACATTTTTAGAAGTCAGTCTTAGCCCTTTCAGTTGCTACAAAAATTTTAGAAACAAAAATTAAAAAATAAAAATGATGCCAAGATAGGAAAGCCAACCCTCAGAACAAGTAGAGGGAAAAGACGAGCGTAAAATTCAAGCGGTGCTCATTGAGCACTGAGGAAACCTGACTCATTCTAATAAAATGAATGGTGATGAACTTCTGATCTAGCGAATGGGGCCGCTTGTGCCCAGTGCAAGGACTCGCAGGGTGGAATCTCAAATGTCAGCAAAGTTAACTACAAAGAAGGACCTTAAGTGAATCAATCGAGGTTGAACTACTAGATAGAAGAATTAAGTGGCTAATAAAAGGGATGTTCTACTGACCTCTAACACAGGAGGGAGGAGATAATGAGGTAAGTAAAGCTCGTGAGGATAATAAGACTGTAATTATGGCCGGGTTCAAACTACTGAACGTACATTAGAGAACTCTCTAGATAACGTGGAGAGAGAGGAAAATCTGGCCTCCGGAAGTTAATGCTGCTTCCAGTGCTTCAGATGCTCCGGGCTGCATCTCCCTCAGACGGGTGTGAAAATAAAACCAGCACAATGGAGGGTTCAGACGCAAGAAGGTGGTGCTTGTGGTCCAATCTGCTGAAAAAGGAATGCTCTCATCACCAGGAGAAGCCATTGTGCTCAGAAGTCAAGCCACACTAATTATTTTAGACAATAACTGTTGTGGCCACCATCCCTGGGCACCTAGTGAGCCTCTGCTCTGTATAGGTGGTGAGGTGGCCATTGTGCATCCTGGGATGTTTAGGAAATACACACAAACACACACACTCATAACACACATGCAGTGAGTTCCCTGGGCCAGAAGATAAAATGTGGCAAATTTACAAGTTGATTTTTTCAGAATGTGGCAATTCAGGATGTGGCGATAAAGCAGCAAAAAATAAATGTATTAAAGGAAGAGCATTTGGTTAGAGACGAGCAGCAGTCTCCCTTTGCAGCTGGAGCATTTGGGTTTTTCTGCAGAATGCTTTATATAATTGTTCACTTAATCTCTTGGGTGAAATAAACGTATGGCAGCTTTACTACACTATTGATTCAAATTATTACTGTAATGACAGAGCTATCCAGGGAGTTGTCACTGGGTTTCTCGAGATGTCCTGATGGCTGTCACGTAAATTATTAAAGAGTACTCCAAAAAGGAAGCTTCTCCCTGCACGTCCTGAGACAGAATCCTTTGTGTCATCGCCAGGCCTGATGCTCAAGACCCTGGACACGGGCTTGGTTGTCAGGAGCCAAAAGGGAGGCTTTTGATGGGTTTGCCATTGTAGGGTCAATGTGCCCAGTGGAGTGACCCTAAGGGACTCAGCTTCCTTGTTTTGGACCTGCAGTCCTGAAGATGTGATAAAGACAGGTAGGAACACAGTTTATAGGACAGGGTCTCTGCAGGAAACAGAAAATCCTGAGAGGAATTTAAGGAAGGGGCTGTGTACAGGTGAGAGCAGGGTTAAGGGGACTTGCAGGGGATTATCAGGCACCCAGGAGTAGCATCAGCAGGAAGCCCTTACCACCTCGAGGACTGAAGGGCTGGGGTGTGGGGAGGAAACCACGCTCCAAGAGCCCATTGGGAGCTGGAGCATGGAGGGCGCAGGAGCAGAAGTACTCTGCTCTCTCCCCTCCAGCCCTCCTACCCCTGCCAGTGCTCCACAATGGCCGAACCCTGATGGAAGCCTGAGGAAGTCCACAGGGGCCTGATTCCTGGGACTCAGCACAGAGGATGTGGGCAGAGAGTGGATCTGGGAGTGGGGCAGATGAGTAATAACCAGCCCCACAGCTCAAGGGCTCAGTATACAAGAGGAGAGGGTGAGGGAAGGCCTGAGGGGTCATGACAGACATGCGCACTACAAGGTCAATCACAGCATCGCACTGATGTCCCACTGAGGTCCTGAAGCCAACAGGAAGGAGTCTGGGGTTTACGGTCATGCCGACCTGGGATGCTCCTGGTTCAGCCTTGCTCTGGCCATCTAACCTTGGGCAAACTAGATAACATCCTCAGGCTCAGTTTGTACTTCTGGAAAAGGAGCATCCTATAGGATTATTTGAAATCAGATAATGCTTGTAAAGAACTTAGTCCATTTCCTGGCTTATAGTAAACGTTCCAAGATGGTAGTTGTTTATGCAAATTAGGAAATCAGAATCCCACGGAAGCTGCTGAGAAAAAGAGGAGTTCACTATAAGGATGAGGGATGTCTGGTAGAACTCAAGGGCAGGGGTGTGGACTATCTTCAGAGAGAGACACAGGCAGGACCCCAGGCAGTGCCCTTTCCCCATCTCCTGGTTGCGCTTCTTCCTGCACATTTTCATCCTCCTTCCTTCTCTGAGCACTGTCCCTGTTTTACTGTCCACACAGTGGACTGTGACAACCCAGTATGGTTGCTGAATACAGCATAATCATAATAATTTCCAGTCACCTAGCCGCACTCTCTGGGTGATTCTCAGACCCAGCTCTAAGTCCCTGGTGGAGAGACTTCACTGGGCTAATCAAGGTCAGGACTCCACCCTGGTGCTGTCTCCCTTGGTGTGCTGGCTTTCTTCCCTGGGCCCCTGCAGATCCGCTCTCAGCCCAGGTCTGCCTGACCCCTGCCCTGTGAGGACTGCATCAGTGTCCTTCTTCAACCTTTGCTTCTGCTTGGGTAGCCCTGGAAGCCCCAGCAGGACACTGGAGGAAGGCAATGGGTGAGGCCGGGGCTCCCTCTCTGCGGGATCAGTTTGGGCTGGCTGTCCCTGCACCAAGGGCCACAGCTTCACTGCAGGATGCTCAGGTTTCAGTAACCATTTCTTCCTGTTCCTTCAGGACCAGGGGTTTTAAACCACCTGGCTGTTGCTAACCCTTGAGCACCAGCTCTCATTCCTCATGGTCTCCTTACACCCTCCCCACACTTTTGTAAATCGCCTGGTTGTTGAACACTCCTCATATTTGTAAATTTACATGTGTAAATCACCCCTTTGTTAAACACTCCTCAAATTAACTTGAATGTGTCATCAGTATCCTGCTGGGACCCCAACCAACACTCACGGCCAGGAAATGGCGTTAAAGACCCTGAATACATGAGGCTCCTGGGCCCACTACCCATTGGTGCCCCTGTGGAGGCAGGGGGACTATCGAAAGGTGGGAAGCTCAAGGTGTTTTCTATATTGTTATTGTTGCTGTTGTTTTGCTATTGCTGGTATCATAAACATCATTGTTTAGAACTTCTACCCATTCTCAAAGGTTGGCTCCTGGGTTGGAGTCAGCCTCCATTTTCCATACCACTCTAGCACAAAAGGCTTCCAAGAATGCGACCACCTGTGTGTCCTTGAGGTTTGTACCCTGTGCTTCTCCTGGTCTCTTAAACGAGCCTCCACAGTCCTTGATCTGGATTCTTTGCCTTTGGAAAAGCAATACTTTGAAAAGCCTTGGTGATTCCCAGTTCCTTGGGCCCAGTGTTGACACTGGCAGAACTCTAGGGGACCCAGGACTAATCCAGCTTCCCAGAGAGTACAGTTTTATGTGCAAGGGGGCGTCTCTGATCACTAGCAAGGAAGGAGATACAATTCTCCCCTTTAAACCAGAAATTTTGGGATCGTTGTCAAACCATGTGAAAGGCCAAAGTCTCAGGCCTGGGCCTCTGCCATTCGAGCTGATCACGCACCCTCTCTGCTCACCTTTCCACCCAGGAGAGATATGCTTTTGTTGGTGATTAAATAAACCCATTAACCTGCTTCCAAGAGCAGGAAGAGCTTGTTCCTATTCAACTGTTTACAATACACCAGAAACTGCTGAGTTCACTGGGTACAAAATGCAGTCCCGGCTCCCCATTCTCTCCTTCCATTCTGAGATAACATGCTCACTGTAAGAACTAATGTGACCCCAAGTCCTGGGGTTAAACATGCACATCCTTGATGACAAAATATATCCTTCCACCCAGCCGAGGTCAATTTTATAAAATTAAAAGCAAACATCAAGTGGAATCATTTTTCCTGACCAGGAGGAGGCTTATAGGATAAAAATGAAAAGTGGAGAAAATAAGGATTAATTTACTAAGCCAGTCGTCCGATTTTTTTCTAGCTTGTTTAAATATTTGTGATTTCAGCACGGGGTCCCACTCTGCAAGCTCAATGTTTCCGTTCACTTGATCCTGCAGAAGAGTTATTGACATGACTCGTTGCCATGGAAACAATGGTGAGGTCACATACCCAGCACAATGACTTTTTGGTGACTTTAGGAGAGTTAAATCTAGTTGAAAAATCTAATTCTGTCACTTAACAGCTGTGTGACCTTGGGCACATTAGTCTACCTCTCTGAGCCTCAGTTTCCTCATCCGAAAATTAAGAATAATAGTAACAGCTCTAAGGGTTTTTATAAGAATCAAATGAGATAATTTGGCTAAAGTGCGTGGTATGTTTTCTGGAACTATAATAGTAAATGTTAGGTGCTTCTATTATTATATATTAGAAATTTAGACCATGTTCATTCATTCATAATCTCATTCATTTATTTCACAAATATTACTGAGTTTCACTGTGCTGCAAACACTGGTCTTGATGCTAAAGATAAAATAGTGAACAAAATTGACCAAGTTCTGCCCTCATGCAGTTTACATTCTAGTGAGGGAGACAATTAACAATAAACTATATGTATATGAAATATACAATCTGTTAGTGATAGATGCTATGAAAGAAACTTACAGCAGGAGAAGAGGGGGCAGTATGCAGGGGGAGGCGACCTATTTCAGATAGCGTCCTCTTTGAGGAGGAGACATTTGAGGAGAAAGCAGAGAGGCACGAGGGACAAGCCTTGTGGGTGCATGGGGAAGAGCAAGGGCAGGAGGTGAGCGGAATAGCAAGTAGGCCAGTAAGACGGGGCACAGAGAACAAAGGAGAACACTTGTGGGAACTAAATGTTAGGATCAAGGACACTTGTGCATCCTGGACTTGTGAAAGAGTGAGACAGAGGAGGTCGTCAGAGCAGTAAGAGGAAACAGTAGATCACGGTGATGAAGACGGACAGCCCCGAGTCCCGCTGCCTGTAAGAGAATCTCAACTCCGCCACCTATGGGCTCTATGGCCTAGGCTTTGTACCCATACAGACCCCCAACCAGCAGCATTAGCATCACCTGGGAGCTTATTAGAAATGCAGAGTCGCAGTCTCTATCCCAGCTCTACCAGATCAGAATCTGCATTTCAACTAGGTCCCCGGATGATTCACAAACTCACCAAAGTCGGAGAAGCACCAGCCCAGCACCTATCCCTTAACCTCTCTGGGTCTCAGAAACCCCAGCTGCAAATGGGTATCATGAAAGGAACTCCCTCATGAGTTTATTGTGAATTCTAGACAAGCATGTGACAATAAAGTGCTCAGCCCGGTGCTCGAGACATTGGGATTGCTCAATAAATCTTAGTTCTTGCGTTTAATCCCTGCTAGGCCCCAAAGGTTTGAGTTAAAGAGAATGAAATCCCTGCAATCTTTATGAAGCCCTTATGAACTCAGGATGCTAAGGTAATGTTCCCTCAGGACTCCCAGGAACTGTCACTCCTGCTTGTTGACAGCTTACACCCCACCTTGGAACCTGCACAGGAAGAATGGTGCCCAACTCTGTTGCACCTGCCTTTGAGACTGCTGGCTCCAGAAAGACACATTCCTTTGGTTGCATGACGAAGGCCATCTTCACTTGTGAAGAGAGCACTGGAGCTCTATCATCAGTAGCATCTGCAGTAGGAGTCAGGTGGTGCAGATGGTTTGAGGGACCCACCCACACCTTGACCTGGTTCCCCTGTGGTTCATAGCTCTCATCAATGGTTTTCCTCCCTGGGAAACTAGCTGGCTACGGAGAGGCTCAAATCTGAATATTGACCTGGATACCACTGTATTTCCAAGCACAAGAGTGTTTCTCTAGCCAAGATGGCAGCTGTCAAATACACCTCATTCCCAGCTGCATAACTATAAATCTCCAAACCACAATTGCGTAGAAAAGCAAAATCTGTTTTTTAAATATGACCTTGTAACTTTCAATTAAGCACCATTGGCAACTGCACCAGAGGGGCTAAGCAGTTGGCTGCACAGACTCTGGTTTCCAGCCCCAGCTCCACGCTGTTGCGCCCTCACTTCAGTTCTCTAACCTCCAAGTTCACTTTCCTCATCTGAAACTGGGGGTGACAAGAGGACCCACTTCACAGGGGTGTTGTAAGAATTAAATCAGATCATGCATATAAAGAATCTTTAAAAGTTCTGAAAGACACTAAACATCCCAAAAATGTTAGCTGTCACCATCATTGTCATTATTGTCTGTGTTTCCAGTTGTGGTGCATGCTGAGTCAAAGAGGAAACTTTCTCAGATGGATGGGGCTCATCCTTCAGCTAAGAGAATGTGAAGAGCAATGTTCTCCTGCTAGTAGGGACGAGAAATGAAAGAATTGAATTGGGCCGATCACAATGGAGAATGAAGAGAAGCCAACAATTCAGGAGACTTTTCCCAGTTAGGGGCAATAGGACTCTGTGACCTCTTGTGTGCAGGGGGTGAGAAGAAAGAGAGTCAAAGTTTCTAGTCTACCTTCTTACATGGATGGTGATGACATTACATTCTGTAGAGAACATAGAGATGGGTTCACATAAAAGGACAAGAAATTTAAGTGCAGTTTATAAACTTTAGGAAAGTATACGCTCTGGACAAGAAACATGTAGTTGTTCAGAATGCAGTGTTCAATAACCATAAGAAAATGTGCCCAAATCATTCGTCATCTGAGAAATTCAAAGGGCAAGCACATGAAAAACCAGAAAGGCTAAATTGAAAAGGACTGACAATACCAAGTGTGGATGAAGATGTGGAGGAACTGGAACTCTCATTCACCGTGGATAGGAGTGCAAACTGATAGGACCACTTTGGAAAAATGTTTGATAGTATTTATTAAAGTTAAATTATGTTAGAAATTCCACTCCTGGTCGTATACACAGTCTAAATGAATGCTTAGTCCATGAAAACACATGTATGAAAATGTTGCTAGTGATATTATTCATAATTGACAAAAACTGGAAACAAGCTAAATGCCCTAAATGTAAAATGAATGAATAAATAAATTGCAATCTGTTCATACTACATAATAGTGCACAGCAATGAAAGAAAATAAACTAGTGAATATCATAGACAAAATATTGACTGAAAATATCCAGATACAAAAAAAAGCATTGAATGAGGATATTTACATAAAGTACAAGAATAGGCAAAACTAATCCATGAGATTATTAGAACCAAGATGGCGGTTACATTTGGGGAGTGTTATCCATGAAAGCCAGCCCTCTGGGGCGTGATGGAAATCTTCCACACCTTGATCACAGTGGAGGTTACCCAAATGTATAGATAACCACACATACAAAAAAATCATTGAGGGCTGGCCCGGTGGTGCAGCAGTTAAATTTGCACATTCCGCTTCAGCGGCCCAGGGTTCGCCAGTTCGGATCTCGGGTGTGGATCTACGCACCGCTTGTCAAGCCATGCTGTGGCAGGCATCTCACATATAAAGCAGAGGAGGATTGGCGACAGATGTTAGCTCAAAAATAAAAAAAAACAATTGAGCTGCATATTTTAAATGTATGCAATTTGTTTTGTGAAGTTTATAGCTCAATTTAAAAAAGTAAGATTTGGGCCAGGCCCCACAACTGAGTGGTTAAAATTCCACGCACTCTGCTTCACCAGCCCAGGTTTGCTGATTCAGATCCCAGGTGCAGACCTGCTCCACTCACCAGCCACACTGTGGAGGTGTCCCACATACAAAGTAGAGGCAGATGGGCACAGATGTTAGGTCAGGGCTAATCCTCCTCAGCAAAGAAAAAAAAACCACACTAAAATTTAAAAAAGAACACCTGGCTAAAACATTTGAGCAGCTCTTGATAAAAGCACACATGAGAAGAGTCAGCAATTCTTGAATGCACTGGAACTACAAGGCTGAAGAGATTATTTTGTACCCAAAATAAGTTGTTGGCTCTAACAGGACTATCAAACACTGTTTAAGCTAATTCTTGGAATTAGCAGTGGTTTTTTGGTATTTGTCAACTGTAGGTAGTCTTAGTGGGATCTATAATAGGCCTCTAGAAGGAGCCAAATAGTAGACAAAGGAGAAATGTATGTCTCGTAATCTCTCTGTCCTCAAGAACCTCCAAGAAGCTTGGAAGCACTGAGTGTGTACCACAGCGCTGCCACTAGAGGGCATCACTGGAAGCCTCTGCCAGGACCAGCCCATCAGTGGTGGCTCCTAATGGCTCCCAAGAGATAACCTTACCACCACCCATCTCAGTAGTGACCCACGAGCTTATAGTTCTCAGCAAGAGCAGCAGATGGCATGTCAGCCTGAGGTGGGACAGTGGTGTGGATCCTTCCAGAGTGGCTTCAGTTGAGCTGCTTCCTTTCCTGGGCCTCACCTTTCTCAGGTGCAGAAAGAAAAAAGACAGTATTGGCTCCTTGTAATTCTACAGATTTCAAGATTCCACGATGCTGTAGCTCAGGGGTCCCTCTATTAGCTACCTGCTTATCCAATAAATACATATTGAGCACCTACTATGTATATTGGGATACAAGAGCAAACAAGACAGCAACGGCTCCTGTCCATATAGAACTTGCCTTCCAATGAGGAAGACAGACAGGAAACAGGATGGGTTCAGATAGTAGTTAGCAATATGAAGAAAAGGATTAGGATGATGTGGGAAGCGACCATTTTAGATAGGATGGTCACGGACTGCCTCTCCAAGGAGGTGATGTTTAAATTGAAGCTTGAATAATGGGAAGAAAGTGCCATCCAAATAGCCACGGTGGGGAGCCTGGTGCAGGGAAGAACCGGGGCCAAGACCACAGCAGGAAGCACGCTGGCTTCCTTGCCACCCCGGCCGGTGGGGGAATGGCTGTTAGTAGCACCTAGCCCGTTTCTCTGCACCTTTTATTTGGAATCAAGAGGCAGAAATCCACTCCGGTTTCCCATTTCTCCTCAGCAAGGGGAGGAAACAGCAATTTTCCACCAGCAAACACCAGTATTTGGGGATTAAACAACCCAGGAGTTAGAATTCAACATGGGAACAGGGAAACCTATTGGATTTAGAATGCATTTGCTCGGAAAAGTGGCACATACACCTAGAGACAGTTCCAAGGGGAAATAAACAATGAAATGGCAATTATGTGTTGGGTCCCCAGGTAGAATTACACGTACAGAGGCAGGAAGGGCTCTCAGCCCTGGTGCGTGCCTCTCCCTCCCCACGCTCCCCGAGCACCTGGGTTTACACCACCTCTTCATAATTATCACATTGGATTGCTATTGTTGGTTTACCTGCCACTCTCTCCTCACTGGGTATGAGCTCCTGGGGGCAGAGAGCACGTCGCATTTGCCTTGCTGCCTGCAGCTCCTAGTTCATTACTGCCACTCTGCACACACAGTAAATGTTGGAGAAATGAATGCGTGCACACATACATGAATTAATGCACCAACTCAAGTCAGCTGATACTTACTGAGTGCCTGCTATGTGCAGGCTGTCCCTCCAGATGCTGAGGATACAGCAGTAAGCAGAACAGAAAAAAATTCCTGACCCCACGAAGCTTGCCTAATAGTGGGGTATGGGGCATACAGACAACAAAATCAATAATTGAGCAGGCCAGGGGGCTGTTGTGGAGTGAGCGAGGGTGAGAACAGCAGTGAAAAGGCCAGAAAGGTAATGGGGGCCCCATTGTGTGGACCAAGTAAGTCTTGTTAGGGCTTGGCCTTGACTCTGAGATGAAATGCCATCAGAAAGCTCTGAACAAAGAATGATAGGATCTCACTTGTACTTTGAAAGGATCAGGAAAACTCAACTTGATATTAGAACCGAGGGCTAACGTGTCCATCCTATCCAGTTCTAAGCAACAAAAGAGAGGCACCCTTCCTGGGGCAAGAATGAAAGAAACAGGCATCTGAGGCTCTCTCCCTGAGCCAAGCAGAGAAAGAGCAGCCTGAACAGCAGGCTACTGGGCCTGACCACAGCCTCTACAGGCCATGGTGCCAACAAAATCAGTGGCTCGTCGCTTATTTTTTCCCAGTTTTATTGAGATATAATTGACATGTAACATTGTATATGCTTCGGGTGTACGACCCAATGATTCGATATATGCATATATTGTGAAATGATCACCACAATAAGTTAACATCTATCACCCCACAGTAAGAATTTTTTTCTTGAGATAACTCTTAAGATCTCCTCTCTTAGCAATTTTCAATACATGATACAGTATTATTGACTAAATTACATGTATTTTTGAAGACAAATACCAAGAGCAAAGAGTGGTGCCCTAGAAGGTAAGCGTTACCCACTCAGCCCCAATCCGAGGGTCATTTCGGAGGCCAGAGCTCCCTGTCAGGGTTTCCAGGAGCGTGCTGAGGCTAACAGGCAGGCAGAGCTTGTCTGGGGCACGAAGACTGTTCCAGTAGAACCCCTTTCAGCAGCTGGGGCCCAGCCAGGCAGGAGCTGGGGACAAGGGGGCGCCACCGGCTTGCGTATATCCAAAAGGACCAGTCTCATGGCCACTTCTTTCCCCCATGCAGCAAGAAAGTGGTCCTTTCTCTTTGGGGCCGTATACTGAAGGAAAAGTCCTAAGAACCCCCCACACCCCCTTGTTAGCTGTCTCTTGACTTTCTCTCCTCATCACGCCTCCCCTTCATCAATCTCAACAAGACCCTGGATCCACCCCATAAGTTCTGCCTGTAATTCGTTTCCTTTAGGAGCTTTGTGTTTTGTTTTTTGTTTTTTTTTAAAGATTTTATTTTTTTCCGTTTTCTCCCCAAAGCCCCCCGGTACATAGTTGTGTATTCTTCGTTGTGGGTTCTTCTAGTTGTGGCATGTGGGATGCTGCCTCAGCGTGGTCTGACGAGCAGTGCCATGTCCGCGCCCAGGATTCGAACCAACGAAACACTGGGCCGCCTGCAGCGGAGCGCGCGAACTTAACCACTCGGCCACGGGGCCAGCCCCTGGGGCTTTGTGTTTTTCAACTGTCTCTGCTGTCAGAAAGAAACCTCCATTTCCATCTCTCTGGCTTTCCTGAGGACCAGCAAGAGTTCACGTCCCAGCACATCCGCCTCGCATCCTGTCGTAGGCACTTACTGTTTTTGCCTACCCAGCTGGGCTTTCCTTCAGGAAGCACCCCTCTCACTGAGAGTCCCTCAGGTTCAGGTGGGGCTGACTGCCCCTCCTTGAGGGATGGTCAGTGACCCAGACCTCGCTAATGAGAATCACAGTAATGGGTGCAGGTACAAGCCAGGCCCATGCAGGGCCCCCTAGGACATTTGCAGGCATTATTTGGAACAGGGGGCTCTTTGTTCTACCAGGATTGCTAAAGTGATAAGTTGGAATCCTGTAGCTACTGACTGTCATCTTGGCCCCAACTCAGGGAAAGTCAGCCTATGAAGAAGGCCATCCTGGAAGAAAAGAAAGCTGAGGTATGAAGAGGGACAGCCACACGGCCACCTCATTAGAGCACCTGGACCCAGTCAAGCCTAAAGCCAGTGCTGCACTGGACTCCATAGAGGCAGGAGTCGCATTAGTTTCCTGTGGCTGCTGTCACAAACCACCACAAACTTGGTGACTTAGCACGTGTTTGTTTTTTCATTGTTCTGCAGGTCAGAAGCCTAACATCAAGGTGTCGGCAGGGCTGTGTTCCTTCTGTAGGGTCTGGGGCACAATCCATCCCTTGCCTTTTCTAGCTTCTTGAGGCCACCTGCAGCCCTTGGCTCATGGTCCCTTCCTCACGTTATTCCATCCTTTTGCTTCCATCCTCACATCTCCTACTTCTGAGGTCAGATCTCCCTTCTTCTCTTATAAGGACCCTTGTGATGACATTGCTCCCACCCGGATAATCCAGGATAATCTCCCCAACTCAAAATTCCTAATTTAATCACATCTGCAAAGCCCCTTTTGCCATGTCAGGTCACATAGTCATGGGTTCTGAGGATTGGGATGTGGACACCTTGGGGTGCCTTTATTCAGCGTACCAGAGTCAATGAATTCCTTTTGTTCTTTTTTTCTTTAGCCAGTTTAGGCTGGGAATGTGTCACTTACAATGGAAAGAGTCCATACACATATTTCTCAATCCACAGCATCATCATACTTCCAGGGAACACACAAACCCTAGTATTCAGTTTATCTAATCGGAGTTATTACTTTGTATCGCTTCGGTACTTTTAATTTCAGCTGACAGTACAGAGTAGAGGTTAGGAACCCAGATTTTGGATTCAGACAGCTTGGGTCTACGCCCTGACCTTTCCACTTACTAGTGAAGCCTTTTAAGCTATAATCCTCTGGATCTGTTGAATGGAAATAATAAAAGTACCTGCTTCAGACGGTGACTGTGAAAATTAAATGAGATAACAATGTACCACGCTCGCAGTACAAGGTCAGTGCTCGGTAAACAATGCTCTTTACACTAGGATTGCAGACATGACCCCTTCCATCTGGCATTACACCAATTTTACATACGATGTGTCTCAATTAATTGTTACATTTTTATTTAGCTCCTTTAGAAATGGCTCCAGACTCAGAGAATGAACTTCTCTGGATCTTCACACCATCTTCATTTCAAAGGTGGTGTTGTCAAGCACTTTCGCAGAACAAACAATGGAAGCAAATTTTTATGAGCTGGCCATGCCTCCCCTCTTTTATTCTCTCCCTTTCTTGACAACATCTCTGCCTCCAGAGCAACCCTACCCTGTCCATGAGATCTGTATTTTTCAGCCACTCTAGGCACAGAGTCTTCTTCATACTTAGGTAATTTTGTTCTTTCCTCTGGCTTATCTAATAACCATGATTTTTCATGTTCTTACAGAAAATGTGATTTCTCCTCCCTTTTGTTAAATTTCATTTGCCCCTTAAAGCTCCAGTTTAACTCTGCAAAATGATTTCAGCCTGGTACCCCCTGGGCATTGCATCTGTGTGCGGGTTGCTGCCCTGGATAGGGTCATGGACTGTTTTGGAAGTTGGCGATCCCTGCCTCAAGGACATAACGGGGAACTATAGGCAGTGACCTTACTGAGCGGTTCAAATTTGGTGGACTGAGGGCCAGCAAGGGGCAATCATCTGCAACAAGTGATGATTACCCTGTGTGGCTCATGGAGGCTGATGTTTCAGTGTATTTTATCCCCCAGAGGCAGGCTAACTGGAGGAAACACAACAGGAATTTCCAGAAACAGATCAACTAATGCTGAATTTTTACCTGGACACGTGTCCATCCCAGCATTCAACCCACTCACTCTCTCTTCTACCCCATCTATGAAGAATTTCTTTCTTTGACATTTATTCCTACACATTTAAAAATATTTTTTTTAAATCTTTCATACAATTAATCAAAATATATTTGTGGAACACATTTTCATTCTTACCCACCCAGCTAGTTAACTCCATAATATTGAGGTAGAGAACAGAAATCTCTTCATCTCATGGAAGGGATCAAGCCCCTTGTCAGCTTTAGGTTGACCTAAACCACCATGGAAATTCCCTTCTTATTTGCCAGAAATTGGCCTAAGAGTGTACATGCAACCAAGCTCTGTCCATTGAGGCATGAGGAGAAGTCTGCTGGGAAGCTTCCCTTTGCTGATAAAATAATAGAGCCTCAGGAAGAGAAAGTCTTTTTGTTTCCCTGCCTGTCTCCTTGGGATGCAGGGCTTGATGCTTAGAGCAGTGGCAACCATTTTTTCTCCGTTAAGGCCAAAAATAATCTTACAGACAGTAAGCCCCACTCTAACCTCACTGAGCTGCTGAACCAACTTCTTGTTATTTTTTTATGTAAACATTTATATATTTAAATACTTTTATTATTTAAGCCACTATTACTTAGGTATCTTGTTACTTGCAGCTGAATGCATTCTAAATGGTAGACCACTTAACTCTTCGTTTTCTAGACAGAATGTCAAACAAAATTTAACCCTCCCTATGCCTGCCTTAAAAATTGTGTATATAGATATGGTGGCAGCATCAGTCTTCTTATTAAACAACTTTTTAAATAAAGTTAAGTATTAAGCAGTCTCTAAATGGTAGTTATGTATCTTTGAATGGCCAGTTCCCCCATCAAGTTGGTTGGGCAAGGCCTTTACCTCCACTAAGTAGCCTATCAATTGCATTGCTAGGTTCTTACCCAAATATTACAGTACTTGATGGTTCTTATCACTCAAATATTGCAGTACTTGGTTATCTCCCTCCTGTTTCCCTACCTTGGCCATGAAGCAAGGTGTCTTGACCACAGTTTGCTGTATAGAAATATACAGAAGGTAAGAAAAAAAAATCCTAGAAATACCAGCTGTGAGGCAAGAGGAAAGCCTCAGCATGAGGCAGATTTCAAGAGAAGGTGAGAGGAATAGAATCAGGAGCCTTATTTCCCAAGGACGTTGCTAATTAAAAATGACAGCTTAATCACACAGTTTTTAGTTTAGACTGTAACTAACAGATGACTTTTTTTTTTTTTGCTGTAGCCATGCATCTGATAAGAAAATTAGAAATCTGAATATAAAGTTGTCAAGGGACAAATTTAAAACATTACATGGGTGTCATTGGGTCGGGGGAAGTAGTTGACCTAAGGTCTTAAGATTTTACAGCTTCTCCAACTATAAAACTAGAGACTATAAACTAAAAGGCATATCTACAAAAAAAGTGTTATGTGCCTGATGATACCTAAGACTAAGACCTAAAATGCTTAAATGAACATCAGTTCACAAGCAAGGGAGTCTGGTGGGACTGCAGATAGAAATCAGATGTTCCACAAAGAGGAAACTTCTAGAAACATAGTCACAGGTTCCCAAATGCTGATGCAGGTAAACCACCAAGAAACAAGCCTGTAGTCTATGCCTCAAAAGGCCTCATGAAGTATAATTCGTCCCCTCCAAGGGCTGACCTTTCAGTCTTAGAGACTCAGAAAGCTGACTTTTCCGGCAAAGAAAGATCAGTTCCTTCTCTCAGATATGGAATCACATTACTAAAGCTCATGAGACTTGTTATAAAGCTAGAGTGTCAACTTATTAATGCAAAATGATAAATGACTAGCATGGGAACTTTAAAAAGTTCTCCCAATTAGTCCAGTCTCTTCATAGAGCCCAACTTACAAGGGGGGAGCCAAATCTATTTCATCTGAAAGTTTAAAGGAATCAAAAGGCATTGGATTTGTAGGAGCATCACATGAGACAATCTGAGACAGCAATGCGTTCTGAAGATGGCCTTGCCATTGGATCAATGTCAACTGACTCTACTCCCTCAACCATCTCCACAAGGGAGGCTCTTGCCAATGGGATCAGAATCCTCCAGACTGATTGGCAATGCCCTTTTCCTCTGGGCAGAGTCTGGATGTCCATTGACAAAAATTGCCTCCAAGATTTTCCTTCCTCTCTGCTTTTGTGAACAGATTAAAACCCCTTTTGACCAACAGGTTTTTCATTAAATATGTTTGTTCATTCAACCAGATTGCTGAGATGTCTTGTAGCCTAGAAGCCGTCTCCTCTTTTGCAGTTGTTAATATCCATTGTGCCTTGATTTTTAGGGCTTAAATCTCAGAATATCATCTCGTTACCCTCATTACCAGGCTCTTGGCTAATGTCCCACAAGAGTTTCCAGGTAGTTTCTATAAACCCCACATTGGACCTTGAGTTCTACGTTGGATCAGCAACACATGACCAGCATGGTCCCCTTCTTACCTGTCCATTCACTCATTTCTTCCTTCCTTCCTTCCTTCATTTATTTATTCAATAGATATTCATTGGGTAGCTACCATGTATCAGGCATTGTTAGAAGCGCTAGGGATACAGCAGGAAACAAAACAAACAAAAACTCCTGTCCTCATGGAGTTCATGTTCTATCACAAAAAGACAGGCAGTACACAAATATGTCTAATATGTCAGATGGCGAGGGGCAGTATGGAGAAAAATAAAGCAGGGAAAGTAGTAGAGATTTCTGGGGGTGGAGTATGCAATTTCCAAAATGTGGCAGTGAAAGTCCTCATTTGAAGGGGAAAATTTAAACAAACACCTGGGGAAGTGTGCAAGCCATGAGGATATCTAAGGAAAGAGAGTTCCTGGCAAAGGGAGCAGCAGGTGCAGCTGGAGCAGGGTGGACCAGGGGAGAGCCAGAGGGGAGATCAGGGAGTTAATGGTGAGCTGGATCAAGTAGGACTTGTACCTGTGTCTATCCAGTACCAGATACATGGACAAAGCTAAAACATACCATTGATAGAAATGTTCTCTCTCTGGTCTATGTAAACAGGTGGGCATTTTGGTTCTTCAAATATCGTACTAGAAAAACTTGAGGCACAGCCTGTCCCCACATTCATTCAACCAATGTTGTTGAGCTCCTACCATGTGTCAGACCTTGGACTAAGTCTAGATGATACCATGGTGGAGAAAAGCTTGTAGTCTAAACTGGTAGACAGACCTCAGCAAATAGTTATTGGATCTCAGTTGAGATAAGAGCTCTGCCTGGAGCACTTATTAGATTCCTTGAGAAAAGACACCAGGGGGAGGTCATCTGGTCTGGGAAGGTTTTTTAAGGAGAACAGACGTTTAAATGAAGACCCAAAGATGAGAAGGTAATGGGGAAAAAGAAGAAAGGCAGCAAGACAAGGGACTTGCTCCAAAAGAAGGAGGTGAGGTGAGGTGAGGAAAGACTTGACAGTCAACGGAACAGAAAGAACAGCGTGGATGGAGGGGGATGAGGAAGAGGAAGGGATGCAGCAGACTGGGGCAGAAGTGAGGGCAGAACACTGAGCTTGGATTTCAGGTCCAGGTGCTGCAGATGCAAGGAAAGTCTGAGATCATCTGTTCATTCCTTCAGCAGGTATTTGTTTAGGGCCCACGAAGTGCCAGATGTAGTGCTCAACTCCAGAACATGTACTGAGTATGACAGCCCAGTGGGGAAAGCAGAGAAGCGGCATACACCAGGCAACTCTGGAATCCACAGCCTCGCAGCCCTCCACCCTCTTAAATGACTCTAGTTCAGCGATAGTATATTATCTACCACATTTGACTATTTATAAAGTCCTTCAAGAAGTGTTTATTTTCTCCACTTTACAGCTAATAAAACTAAGATACAGACAGGCTTAAGGAATTTCCAGAAACACATAGACAGTATGTGATGGATTTAGGATTTGTGGCAGATCATGTTTTCCAAACACAGCCAACAGAATACATCCTGTGCCACACACGCTCTTTTTGCTAAGTGACCTTGACATCTCTCCCATTGAGTGGCAGGGACTATACCCTCTTCCCTTGAGCCTGGGTGGGCCTGTGACTGTGGTGGAAGGAATGGTATATGATCGCAAGATGCATAGAAAAAAGCAAACCTCCTGTGTGTTTATCCTTTACTACTCACACAGAACATTTCACTTCCGACACTTCTCATCACCAAATATGTGGTGGTTTTTCCCCCACTAAGCAATTCTGTGCAACAGCAGCTGGGTGTCCTATAATTCATTCCAATTCTGACACCAGCTACCTGGAGTTAGCATCAGATCCCACAGGTTGAACGCTCACTCCCACAAGACTGACCCCCTCTTCAGATACCAGTTGCAAGTCCCAAGTTGCCACATGTAATTCTGACCAACTGGCTATAAATGGAGGTTCTCATGACCTCTTCGTTGGGTTCCACAATTTGCTAGAATGGCTCACAGAACTCAGGGAAGCACTTACTTATCTTTACCAGTTTATTCTAAAAGGATGTGTTAAAGGATACAGAATAACATCCAGATAGAAGAAGTACATAAGGCAAGTTATGTGCAAAGGGGTGTGGAGCTTCCAAGCCCTCTCCAGTCACGCCCTCTCCAGGCACACCACTCTCCCAGCACCTCCATGTGTTCAGCAACCTGGAGGCTCCCCAAACTCCATACCTTTGGGAATTTTTTTTTTAAGATTTTATTTTTTCCTTTTTCTCCCCAAAGCCCCCCTGGTACATAGTTGTATATTCCTAGTTGTGGGTCCTTCTAGTTGTGGCATGTGGGATGCCGCCTCAGTGTAGCTTGATGAGCGGTGTCATGTCTGCACCCAGGATTCGAACTGATGAAACACTTGGCCGCCTGCAGCGGAGTGTGCGAACTTAACCACTCGGCCACGGGGCCAGCCCCAATACCTTTTGGATTTTTAAGGAGGCTTCTTCATGTAGGCATGATCAATCAAAAACTCAATTTCCATCCTCTCTCCCCTTCCTGGAAGAGAGGGGATGGGGCTGAAAGTTCCAAGCCTCTAATCATGGCTTGGTCTTTCTGGTGACCAGCCCCAATTCGAGAACTCACCAAGTATTGCCTCATTAGAACAAAAGACACTTCTATCACCCAGAAAATTCCAAGGGATTTAGGAGCTCTGTGTCAGGAACCACTGTAAATGACCAAATATTAGAACAAAAGATGCTACTGGTACTCTTATCACTTAAGAAATGACAAGGGTTTTAGGAGTCCTGTGCCTGGAACTAGGGGCAGAGACGTATATATATAAGTCTCCCTATATATAGGATATATAGAGAATATGTATATAGAATGTATATATATTCTATTATTTCCCACAAGGATTGGTCACAAAGGAGAAAATGCTTCCATCGGCTTCTTCAGAGACGCTTGCTTTTGAAACTCAGCAATCACGCTGTGAGGAAGCCCCCGTTGGCCATGCAGAATGACCACATGGAAAGGTCATGTGTAGGTATCCCAGCTAAGAGCCCCAAGCCCAGCCAACAGCCAGCATCAACCCCCAGACGTGTGCATGAGTAAGTCTTCTGATGATCCCAGACACCAGCTGTCAAATTTTTCAAGGCTTCTCTGATGAGGCCACAGACATCATAGAGCAGAGAAGAACCATCCCTGCTGAGCCTGTCCCAGATTCCTGCTCCACAGAATGTGTGAGCACAATAAACAGTGGTGTTTTTATGCCACTTAGTCTGGGGTGGTCTTGCGCACAGCCGTGGTAACTAGAACAGCATCCAAGCTCTCATTCCCTCACTCCTACTGCAGAGCTCTCAGGCATTGCAAAGACAGGCAGGATGGCATAGCAGTTAGAAGTAACCATTCAAGACCCAGATCTGCCTCTTGTGCGATCTTATGCAAGTTATTTAATGCTTCTCAGTCTCTATTTTCATATCTGTAAAATGGGGACATTTCTAAATTAGTTTGAGATTAAATCAGCTGACACATATCGAGTGTTTAGTACATTGCCTGGCCCACAGGGAATGGTCTAAATAAGCTAGCTATTATTGTTATGTCTACTGCATTCATTTAACAATAAGACTGGACTTTATACAAACTAGTATACGATTAGCCCCACTGAGAGGCAACACAGTTATTCCCAAAATGCAGTCATTGCTTAAAACTCTTCAAGAATTTTTCGAGATTTATTTTAGGAATAGTTTATGTGTCATACTAGAAAATCAGGACTATTACTGCATAAGGACACACTATTTTGACCCAGGTGATGTGCCATTTTGGAAAATAAGGCTCATTATTTTATAAGCACATATCATTTTTACTCCTCTTCGATCATCTACCTTACTGACCACGCTATTTCAAAAGATGAAACCCCGTTTCAGAGTATAAAGGAACAAAAAAACATTAACCACAAAGGACTAGAGTAATAAATTTAACTACCCTATAATTAGAAACTTTTGTTCATCAAAAGACACCATTGTGAGAGCAGAAAGGCAAGCTATAATTTAGAAGAAGATATTTGCAATATATGTAACAGATAAAGACCTTGTAGTCAGAATATATAAAGAACTCCTATAAATCAATAAGAAAGAGGCAGACGACCTAATAAAGAAATGGGCAGTAGACTTGAAGACTTTACAAAAGAGGGTATCCAAGGAGCCCATAGACGTGTTAAAAGATGCTCAATCTCATTATTATCAAGGAAATGCAAATTAAAACTACATGATGACGATATACCCTGACCAGAATGACTGAAATTAAAAAGACTGACACTATCAAGTCTAAGGAGGCTACTGAGCTGGAGAAAAGCCTCCCCTGCCAGTGGGGGTACAGGCCACAGCCTCCTCCTGTTGAACAGATTCTTCTGTTGCACCAGAGAAACAAGAACCACTCTGTAGTCACAGATGAACAAAGACAAAATTAACAACACTGTTCAAGCCACAGAATGACCAAACACCCCGTATCCAGGCTGTTATGGGTTGAATTGTATCCCCACAGGAGATACGGTGAAATCCTGCTCCCCAGTACCTGTGAATGTGGCCTCATTTGGAAATAGGATCTGTGTAGAATAATCAAGTTAAGAGGAGGGCATTAGTGGGGGCCCTGAGCCACTGTGTCTGGTGTCCTTGCAAGAAACGGGCTAGAGACGCAGAGACAGACACACAGCGAGACCATAGGATGATGGTGGCAGAGACTGGAGTGATGGCTTTACGAGCCAAGGAGCACCACTCTTACTTCAGATTTTGGCCTCCAGAACTGTGAGAAAATAAATTTTTGTTCCTTTAAACCACCCAGTTTGTGGTGCTTTGTTACAGCACAACTAGGAAACTAATATATTGGCTAATATGAGTGAACTCTGCTTCTTTACAAATTCCGGTTCAGCCTCACTCCATTCTTCCTGCTTTCTGGATAAAAATTATTAAGAAACCCAATCATAGAATTAACTCCACTTCCTGACAGCATCCAATCAAGAGCAAAGCCCAACTTCCATGAATCCTCCCCAAAATCACCTAATGGAAGCCAAAATCTTATAAAAAGCCTTTGTCACATCTTTTCCTGAGACGCTCCACAATCTCCGTGGTATGCATTCTCCCTTGTTGCAACAGATCAATGAACCTAACTTTGTCGGACTACAGGTGTCTTCCTGGTGGTCTTTTGCTGCAGGACATTGACAACATGAAGTGCTACATCTACTCTGAAAACTGTTTGGCAATATCTACCAAAGCCGAAAATATACATGCCCACGGACCCCAAAATTCTACTACTGGGTATTAACCCAGCAGAAATGAATGCCTATCTGCACCAAAAAAATAAAAGTACAAAAATGTTCATAGTGGCACTATTCATAATAGGGAAAAAAACTGGAAACAACCCAAAGTCCATCAGTGGTAGAATAAACAAGTAAATTGTGGCCTATTGTTACAGTAGAACTCTATATGACAAGGAAAGAGAATGAATTCCTGCTACATTGAGCTATCTAGATAAATTGCCCCAAAAATGATATCGAGTAAAAAAAGTCATACATGAAAGAATATACTATATGATTTCAACTATATTAGGTTCAAAAACAGACAAAATTGATTTGCAAAGTAGAAGTCAGAATAGTGGTTACCTGGAAGAGACATATAGGGGGCCGCTCGGAAGCTGGTGATGGGTTATTTTTTTATCTGAGTGCTGGTTACGTGAGTGTGTTTAATTCGTGATAATTCATCAAGCTGTACACTCATGAATTATGCAACTGTCAGGATGTATGTTAACTTCAATTAATAAGGGTAGTTTAAAAATTACTTATTCACACCTTATTTGATATTATTTATAACTTGAGATAAACTGAACTATTATATAATGTATTCACTTCACAAACTTTATTTGGCACCTACTGTGTGCCAGGCACCATGAAGATACGAGAGCCAATGTGCAGTTCACGCCCTCCCTTCACGGATTTTTCTTTTACAGTCAAATGGGGGACAGTATACAAAAATAAATGCACAGCAGAAGAAGCAGAGAAGAAAAAAGGAAAACAAAAGGAAGAAAGAGAAGTAATAGAAATTCTTAAAGGCAGCCTCAGCATCCTGCAAGTTCATGTATATTGCATGTGAAAGGAAACATTAAAATGATATATTTGACTCTCACAAACAGATATGCTGAAACAGATTGCACTGATAACTAATAAATTGCAATGTGCTTCATAAAATGTTGATGTGGTTATATGTAATATATTCTCATTTCAAAATTTATTGCTAAATTATTTACCACTTTAAAACTGTGTGTATAGATCACGATTTTGTCAAAGTTGCAAAAAATTGTGTCTATTTAAAAAAATTAATTTTCTTTGGATAATTTTTTCCTTCTTGGTTTTTAGAATATTAAAATGTAACTTACCTGGGTGTGGGGGGTAATCATCTTCCATGCTTCTATTTTAACCATATCACTCATCCACTTAGAGGCCTCCTCCATCTATTCTTCTCACTTTCTCAACCACTGGAGTCCAGCTGACCCAGACTCGCATTACAGCTCCACCACAGCTATGTGGCAAGCTAAGCAGAGAATTAAGAAAGAAAATTCACCCAGAGAATTTTAGTTCATCAGTCAAGAGCTCAAGGTCCAGAGACCAAGAGTCTGGTTTTAAACCTCAACTCTACTTCCTACTGTGTGACCTCAGGCAAGTCCTTAATCTGTCTGTTTCCCAGTTTCCTCCTCTGTGAAATGAGGATAATACAAACAGCACTGGGGCTGGCCCTGTGGCGTAGCAGTTAAGTTCTCACGATCCGCTTCCACAGCCCTGGGTTTGCCACTTCGGATACCCAGCACGGACCTAGTGCTGCTTATCAAGCCATGCTGTCGCAGGCATCCCACATATAAAGTAGAGGAAGATAGGCACAGATGTTAGCTCAGGGCCAGTCTTTCTCAGCAAAAAGAGGAAGATTGTGGCAGATGTTAGCTCAGAGCTAGCCTTCCTTCCTCAAAAATAAAAAGCACCATTCTCCTAGGGTTATGGGATTAAAGAGAAGAAAACATATGAAAAGCGTAGCATAGTGCTTAGCACATCTTGGGTTCTTTCTCTCTTCCACGCAACCCTCTGCTATCTGAAATCACACTTCCTTCTCTTACTCTCAAGCCTCAGTCTCCGCCATGTGAAGGCAAGCAAATTCTTCTGTCCAACACTGCAATGAAAACATTGAGCATGTTAGTCAAGCCTCATTCAGTTGCAACTAACAGAATCCTTACTCAAGACAGTTTAAGCAAAAAGGGTATTTAGTGACTCTTATAACTGTAAAGTCCATGGAGAAAGGCCAGGATCAAGAGATTCAGCAAGTCAGCAGCATACTATCTATTCGTGTGTTTCTATCTTTGTGTCGCTCTCTGGATTTGTGTGGACCTCTGTCCACCTTATTTTCCTGCATGTTCTCTCCTTGTTATGTCAAAGATGGCCATCACCAACTCTAGGCTTACCTGTTTAGCAATGCCAGAGGAAAGAGAGCACCTCTTTTCCAATAGTTCCATCAAAAGTCCAGGAGTGGGGGCTGGCCCCGTGGCCGAGTGGTTAAGTTCGCGCGCTCCGCTGCAGGCGGCCCAGTGTTTCGTTGGTTCGAATCCTGGGCGCGGACATGGCACTGCTCGCCAGACCACGCTGAGGCAGCATCCCACATGCCACAACTAGAAGGACCCACAACGAAGAATATACAACTATGTACCAGGGGGCTTTGGGGAGAAAAAGGAAAAATAAAATCTTTAAAAAAAAAAAAAAAAAAGTCCAGGAGTGTCTCTTATTGGACTATAGTAGGTCACATGCCTATGCTTGAACCAATCGTTGTAAAACAGGGAATGGAATGGCCTTTGGAGCTGAGATGGTGAATTCAACCCCATCTGATAACATGAATAGAAATTGGAGGAGGAGTGGCTCCCCGAAGGAAAGTGAAATTACCACACTGCCTACATGTGACTTTTTCTAAGAAACAGTTAACATTCTCTGACCCATTCCCCAAAATCATTCCTGTAATAGGAGGTTTTCGAGAAAGAGTTTACAATAATTAAGTGGAATCACGGAATATAGGATGGTAGAGCTGGGAAGTCATCATGTGCAACCCCCTCATCTTACAGATGAGAAAACTGAGCCTCAGAGAGGGGAAGGGACTCGCCTGACCACCTGGCTGATTAGCGACAGAGGCAGGAGAAGACCAAAATCTCAGGGTACTGGGTCCAATGTATTGTTTTCTGGGTGCTCTTTTTCCTCTATTTAAATGTAAGGGGCCAATATTTGCCTGCATCGTGTCTTTTAGAAGAGCCTGTCTTGATAAGAGCGGAAACTATAGGCGATGTTCAACAGCAACATACGTCTGAAGAACCATTGTATAGCCTCTACCAGGGATGAAGAACATCCCATATAGAAGCCTAGTAATCACTCCTCAATGCCCAGTGCAAAGTGCTCATAGAATTCACCAAGGATTGTAACAAGGGAGAGATGAGACCTCAATGAAGTTTGTTGATTACTATCACACACTAATTGAGGAGCAACAGGATCTGCATTTGCGAGCATCAAGAGCGTAGCAAAGGGGTTTTCTTTTGAACTTTTCATTCTCTGCCCTGACTGGTCAAGGGTATCTTGAAGTCCCCCTGCAATAAACAGGGAGTTCAATTTCTTATCTGGCTATGCTCAGGATGAGGCAGACTTCAGGACTACCAGGTGGTCCATGCCTGGTAGTTGTCAGTGGCTGGGATGGTAATTGAACAGTTGGAGCTGTAGCACGGAGAACCACAATGCCATGCCCAAACTTGGCATGGAAGCCTTGGGGTTTTGCCTCAGGAATTGGAGCTTATGCACATTTAACTTATATGAATTCAATCATAGGCACTCAACAAAGAGAGAGAGGGAAAAAATTAAGCAGCGTGGACGATCCTGTGGTTTTTCACTAAACGAATGCCTGCTCCAGATTGACTGTGAGAGGCGAGGTATAAATCTGCAAGCAACACCTTTATCCAGAGCTCAACCCAAGACAACACAATCAGACTTAATGCTGACAGGAAAACGGGCTGGGTTGGACTTATCAAGAAATATGACGGCTAGTCTCCAAAGGAATTTGGAGGTAATTTTGGCTATGCAAGGTATTTACCTTAAGTGCTGACTTTGTAAGCTCCATCTAAGATGCTACAGCACTGTATATAATAGTGCAGAGAAAAGGTCACAAGCAGCATAATTGATAATAACAATAGCCAACAGTTTATAGCACTGTTCTAAGCATTTTTACCTCTATTAACTCATTTAATTCTCAAAACCAACCCTAATAAGTAGGAAGGCAGATGTCTTTATGATCCCCAGTTTATAGATGAAGGAAATAAGACCTGCCCGAGGTCACAAAGTTAACAAGCGGCAGGAACTAGAGTATTAAGATATAAATATGTTTTTTGTCCTCCCTACTGCAGGTTAGGTTTCTCTTTGCAAGGTCAGAAAGATAACCATGTCTTTGTAAAAGTTGCCTTGAGTGTGTTTTTGTGGGCGAGAGATAAAAGCAGCCTTGCCAGGCAGTGAAGATAATGTCCTTCCTAGCTATTTTTTTCAAAAGGCTTGCGTCTCTGAGGGATGTTAGGGTGGGTTATACTGGACAAAGAGGAGAAGAGAAAGTTGCTTGGACTTTTACAAGTAACTTGAATCGAGGAGAGGTGAATATTTATCCAACAAGTCCACATGGACAAAGTTTGCTGGGGTTCCCTTAAAGGCTAGGCCATGCCTAGTAGTTGTCAGTGGCTGGGATGGCAATTGAACAGTTAGAGCTGTAGCCCTAAGACCCACAATGCCATGCCCAAACTTGGCATGGAAGCCTCAGGATTTTGCCTTCGAGTGAATCTCAGGGCTAGGACAATGAGCCTGGAAGTGGTAACCTGTGTAGGCCAGAGACAGGTGGACCCTTCCCCGAAAATGCTGCCCAACAAGGACATCCTGAGCCTCCGCATGACCCTATAGTGTAGAGTTGGGAGTCTAAGAAACTCAGGTGAAGACAAAGATTGAATTTTTTGTTGTGGCAGATTAAACTTGATTTAGAGAACTAAAAGAATGTGACATTTCTTGCCTCATGGTGTTGTAGAATAAAATGCATCTCTGTCGCATAGATAAGGAGCAAATTCCTGAGAGAGGGGACTAGAGTTGACCTTGGTGAAAAAGCAATGGAGTGAAGGTCCTGGGGAAGTGAAGGAGGTGATGAAACAAATTAGGCCTCCAGATAGATAACATTCCTGAACAAGACAAGATAAGGGAACAAAGGCATATCCTTGGCTTACTAGAGATAGGCGAACAAAGAAGAGACCACTGCAGGTGGCCTCCAGAGAGGGTGATGGGCAGGAAGGGAGGAGGGGAGCTGCATGACGGAAGGAGGGAGGGAGGGGGAATCCTGGAGGAAAAGTGCTTAAGCATGTATAATCAGAGTGCTGCTTCAAATCAAACTGCTTGATGTGGCTTTTTCTCCACCAATGCTGGACTGATAGAAAAGGCAGGACTGAGTGCAGATGGGGAGTTTGGTTTCGCAAGCCCGTTCAACATCAAGGTGGCCTCATCTCTCTGGAGATTACTATAGACTGCAAGACTCTCTATGACATATAATTGGTAAAAGCAGGGGCCAACTTTCTTTAAGTATGCACAGTTAATTGTCTGTTTGCAAAAGTAGTTAAAGAATTCATTACTAAAGCCCACTCTGTAGATACATCTCTGACTCTTAGGTCACCATGGTAACAGGTGGGGTGCTTATATTTTTCAAGAACTGAGAGTCCACTCCTTGTCCACTTCATGCTGGTTCAAACCACCAACTCATCCACTGGGCCTGGGCAGATGACCAATAAGTGACCTCTTGGTGTCAGGGAGCTGAAAACTCCACCCTCAGATCATGCTAATGCCACCATTTTATAAACATTCATCTCATGAAGAGCCACGAAGCTGGACTGCACTTGTGCAGATCATCAATTACCTCACTTCTCCTCACCTCCAATCATCTATTCCCACACTTCAGACCAACCTGCCCCTTTAGCCCAAAATTATCCCTAATCCACATTTTTTTGGGAGGTGGATTTAAAATTTGTTCTTCCATCTCTTCACTTGGCTGCCTTGTGAATAATCTGCTGCAAATGCATCATCTCGGTGGTTGGCTTTTCATGAGACAGGCAAAAATGAACCTGGTTCAGCAACTTTGGTGTCATAATATGTATGATGCATGCTGGAGTAGGAGGACAACAGAAGGGTTAGTAAAGAGGGGGAGTGAGACAGAGCTGGCTGGCCAGGGAACCAATGGGCGAAGGAGGCCTAGCACCTCAAGGACAGACCCACGGCCCAGTGAGCACAGCACATCCTGCTGTGGTTTCATCAGGATTCAGCAGAGAGTTCCAGTTTTGAGAGCAGAGAAGAGGAGCATTGAAACTCCAGGCTAAGTCCCAGTCCTAAGGTTACTTGGCAGTAGAAATAGACAAACCAGAGTGGATGGGGGAGGAAGAGGGAACAGAGCCCAGAACTTCCAGGAAATCAATGGAGAAGGAAACAAGAAGGGAGTTGGCCCCTAGAGGCCTCCCATTGCCCAGAGTTGATGCAGGGTCTACTGGAAACCGGGTCTCATAGACAACATCACCTAATTCTAAGCTCTCCGAAGGTATGTACTGACAAGGTAGGCAATAGTGGTGATGGTGAGCAGTGCCAGCAAGTCTGAGCACAGGATCGTGTTCCTAAATTCAAATCTTTGTGACACTACTCACAACCTGCCTGTGAAGTCGTAGACTAGTTAGCTAACATCCACCTACTTCACTTATCTCTTCTGTGAATGAAGCTAATACTGCCTTCTTCATAGAGTTATTGTTTAGACTAGTTGAACTAATTAATTCAGGTAAGGCCCTTAAAATACAGAGTAAATTTATATCCCATTGTGTCTGAGACAGTCCAGTTTATTCCTTTATCAGATAAAATTATTGGTAAAGCTCCTTTTTACTCTCAAAAGTGTCCTCGTGTGATTTCTGCTTCTCATCAAGATAGAGTAACATGGAACAGAGTTACCCTCCTGCTAGAAATAACTTTAAAAAATGAAGACAATATATCTAACAATGATTCTAAAGCTATTGGACATCAGAGAACAAGATAATGATCCCTGAGAGATGAGCCCACTGATTGTCCTAGCTTACCACCCTTGGAAAGTTTCTGGGTCACAGAGTATGGGGGGGAGATGAAGCTGAAAGCCCAGGAAAGCCAAGGAAACTAAAATCCTCAGAGCTGAGTGCCAGAGAGAAGTATGCACAGAGAGAGAACTCAGGAGGCCTGCAGAGAGTCCATGTAGGGTACTGACCAATGCATGTGTGAGGCATCTTCCCCAAGTGTAGGAAGAGAAATATCCAAAAGGGTTAGAATAATGTCCTCTATTAGTGGCATTTCTCAAGAGCCAGAATAAAAATCTCATAATTCAGGGGCATTGGCTGGATTACTAAGAAGGGTCTCACTTCAGTAGCAGGGAAAAATTAGTCCTAGAGTAAATGCTTCTCTGGTCTCACCTAACAAAGTTTAAAAGCAAAAGCCACATGGATTCAACTATTTCCTAGTAATTTAGTATGTTCCAGAAAAACTCTTAGAGAACATTTATAGGAATACAAAATACTGTCAACCTAGAATTCTTTACCCAGCAAAAATATCTGTCAAAAACAAAGGCCAAATAAAGACTTCTTCAGACACACAAAAGCTGAAGGAACTTATAACCAGTAGATCTATAATTCAAGAAATATTAAAGAAGGTCCTTTAAGCAGAAGGAAAATTATTCCAGACATAAACCTGGATTTGGAAAAAGTAATGAAGATCATCAGAAATTGTAACTGCCTAGATAAACGCAATGATTTTTTTCTTATCACTTGATTTTGTCATTTAAATCTTTATAAAAGATATCAACTGCTTAAAGCATACACACAGATACATGTATATATATATAAAAGCATATATATGTAAAACTATACACTTATAAAATTATAAACCCTAAAGAAACCAATAAAACAACACAATGAAGAGTGATAGCTAATAAACCAACAAGGGAGAAAAATGGAATCATAAAAAATACTCAATCCAAAAAAAGATTGAAAAAAAAGGAAAAGGAATTTAAAAAGAGACAATAGGAAACAAACAGCAGAATGTAGTCCAAACATATCAATAATCAAATTAAATGTAAATGACCTAAATCTTCCAATTAAAAGTCAGAAATTGTAAAATTGGATAAAAAAGTAATACCCAGGGGATTGACATCAGCACCATGGCAGAGTGAGCTCTTCCCTTAGACTCTCCTCAGATAGAGGATAAGATACAACAAAAAGGACACTCATAAACCAACAGAAGCCATTCACACAACACAATAAATGTCTGAGAGATCCACAAAGCCATACGTCTGAAGGTAGAGGTGCTGAACCCCACAGGAGGCAGTAGAAGGTGGTAAAGGGATCTTCTTTCCCTCCCCGATTGGCAGTGACCTAGGGCATAGGACCATGCATGGCTCTGAGAGGACAGGGGGTAGGGGACAGCCCTCCACAGGAACACCTTTGCTCTTGGAGTTGCCTCCCAGCCCATGGGGAATCCCCACACCAAGGAAGCTAAGCAATCATGGGGGCATCTTTACAAAGCTGAGCAGCCCAGGAGGGCAGGAAGTGAGTGCAGAGTGGGGACAGCCCCAGGATCACACATGTGAAAGAAAGCACCCCTGCCCAAGCCTGGAGCACCATCTTGGCCAGTCAGTCAGAGCAAGGGACCCTCACCAGAATGCCTGCACATGTATGTGTAAAGCAGAGGCAGCCGGCAGGCAAACCCAGACAGGGCCTGTCAGTATATCTTCCGAAGGAAAGGCACAGCTGCCAGGGATCACAGCACACTCAAATCACACAGCTCCTGCCCCCTCCCCCCCCACCCCGGGTCAGTGGTGGCAGGTGGAATCTGTGACCAAATACTACCACTACGCAAAAGCACAAATTCACGCCATCAAATAGTATGAATAGGTATAGTAACACTTCAGACAAGAAGAAAAATGAAAAGCACCCAGAAATCAATCCTGAAGGCACAGAAATGTACAATCTAAATGAAAGGAAATTCAAAATAGCTATCATTAAAAAACTGAATGAGTTACAAGAAAACTCAGATATACAGTTCAATGAAATCATGAATAAAATTAATAAACAGAAGGCACTCTTCACAAAAGAGATTGAAACTATAAAATAAAATCAGAAACGTTGGAGATGAAAAACACAATGAATGAGATGAAGAAAAATCTGGAACCCCTAGATAACACAGCCAATATTATGGAGGAGAGAATTAGCACTTTAGAGGACAGAAATATAGAAATGCTTCAGATGGAGGAGGAGAGAGAACTAAGACTAAAAAGAAATGAAGAAATTCTACAAGAAATATCCGACTCAAGTAGGAAAAGGAACATAAAGATTATAGGAATTCCAAAGGGAGAAGCGAGGGTGAAAGTAGCAGAGAGGTTGTTCAAAGACAGGCTGAGAACTTCTCAAACCTGGGGATGGGGCTGGAATTACAAGTAAAAGAAGCTAATAGAACTCCTAATTACATCAATGTAAAAAGACTTTCTCCACAGCATATATTAATAAAACTGGTAAAAGTAAATGACAAATAAAAATATTGAGGGCAGAAGGCTCAAGAAAATAACCTACAAAGGACCCACATCAGGCTTTCAGCAGATTTCTCAGCAGAAACCTTAAAGACTAGGAGAGAGTGGAATGAAATACTCAAAATTCTGAAAGACAGAAAACATTCAGCCAGGAATACTCTATCCAGTGAAAATATCCTTCAGATATGATGGAGAAATAAAAACTTTCCCAGTTAAACAAAAGTTGTGGGAGTTCATCACCACAAGACCCCTCCTACAAGAAATATTCCAGCAGGCCCTCATACTTGAAAAAAAAAGGAAAGGGTTTACAAAGCCTTGAGCAAGGAGATAAATAGGCAGACAACATCAGAAAATCACAGCTATCTATCATAACAGGTTAGCAAACACTTAGTTATAATATTAAAGATAAAGGGAAGGAAAGCATCAAAAATAAATATAATCACTTCATTACAACCACAAACACAATACAAAACGGAATAAGTTGTGACAACAATAACTGAGATGGGGAAGAGGAGAGGGATGGAACCTGCTTAGACTAAGGAAATAAGAGGCTATCAGAAAATGGACTCTCTCATCTACAAGATCTTTTATACAAACCTCATGGTAAGCACTAAACAAAAAATTAGAACAGAGACAGAAATGATAAATAAAGAGAAAACCATCATAGAGAACCACCAAACTGAATTGGCAGTTTGAAATACATGGGATGAGAAACAAGGGAAATACAAAACAGCCAGAAAAAAAAGTGATAAAATGGCAGCATTAAGCCCTCATATATCAGTAATCACTCTAAATGTAAGTGGATTGAATTCTCCAATCCAAAGACACAGAGTGGCTGCATGGATTAAAAAACAAGACTCAACAATATGCTGCCTCCAGGAAACATATTTCATTCCACATCCTCAGAGCGAAGGGATAGAAGATGATACTCCAAGCTAATCGCAAACAAAAGAAAGCATGTGTTGCCATATGTATATCAGACAGAGTAGAGTTCAATATAATAAAACCAAGGAGAGACAAAGAGGGGCAGTGTTGAATGATAAAAGGGACACTCCACTAAGAGCACATAACACTTATAAATATATATGCACCTAATACAGGAGCACTGAAGTACATAAAGCAACTATTAACAGACCTAAAAGGAGATATTGACAGCAGCACAATAATAGTAGGAGACTTTAACACCTCACTTATGTCAATGAATAGATCATCCAGACAGAAAGTCAACAAGGAGATAGTAGAATTAAATGAAAAACTAGACCAGGCGGACTTCACAGATATATATAGAACACTCCATCCAAAAACAGCAGAATATACATTCTTCTCAAGTGCACATGAAACATTCTCACAGATAGACCATATGTTGGGAAACAAGGCAAGCCTCAATAAATTGAAGAAGATGGAAGTCATATCAAGCATATTTTCTGACTGTAATGCTATGAAACTGGAAATCAACTACAAGAAAAAAGCTGGGAATGTGACAAATAAGTGGAGACTAAACAACACGCTACTGAACAACCAATGGATCATTGAAGAAATTAAAGGAGAAGTCAAAAATTATCTGGAGACAAAAGAAAATGAAAATACACCATACCAACTCATACGGGATACAGCAAAAGCAGTCCTAAGAGGGAAATTCATGGTCATACAAGCCCACTTTAACAAACAAAAAAATACCAAATAAACAATCTTAAACCACATCTAAAAGAACTAGAAAAAGAAGAACAAATACCAAAGTCAGCAGAAGTATATATAATATATACAATATATTGTATATAATTTATATATATATAAATTACATATATGTTTATTTATATATTTATTTTATACATAACATTTATGTTTATATTGTTATATATAATAAATATATTTATATGTAATATAAAATATATATTAATATAGTATTTTAATATATTAATATAATAAAAATTAGAGCAGAAATAAATGAAATAGAGACTTAAAAAACTATAAAATGGATCAATGAAACTAAGAGCTGATTCTTTGAGAAGATAAACAAAATTGACAGACCCTTATCCAGACTCACTAAACAAAAAGAGAAGCCTCAAATAAATAAAATTAGAAATGAAAGAGTGGAAATTACAATGGGCACCACGGAAATACAAAGGATTATAAAAGAATACTATGAAAAACTACACAACAACAAATTGGATAATCTAGAAGAAATGGACAAATTCTTAGACTCATACAACCTCCAAAAACTGAATCAAGAAGAAATAGAGAATCTGAATAGACCAATCACAAGGAAAGAGATTGAAACAGTAATCAAAAACCTCCCAAAAAATAAAAGTTCAGGACCAGATGGCTTCTCTGGAGATTTCTACCAAACATTCAAAGAAGACTTAATACCTATCCTTCTCAAACTCTTCCAAAAAATTGAAGAAGATGGAAAACTTCCTAACACATTTTACAAGGACAACATCACCCTGATCCCAAAACCAAACAAGGACAACACAAAGCAAGAAAATTACAGGCCAATATCACTGATGAACATAGATGTAAAAATCCTCAACAAAATATCAGCAAATCAAATATCGCAATACATTAAAAGTATCATACCCCAGGATCAAGTGGGATTTATACCAGGGACATCGGGATGGTTCAATATCTGCAAATCAATGTAATACACCACATCAACAAAATGAGAAATAAAAACCACATGATCATCTCAATAGAAGCAGAAAAAGCATTTGGCAAGATCCAATGTCCATTTATGATTTAAAAAAAAAAATCTTTCAATAAAATGAGTGAGGAAGACAAACACCTCAACATAATAAAGGCCATATATGACAAACCCATAGCCAACATCATACTCAATGGGGAAAAACTGAAAGCCATTCCTCCGAGAACAAGAACAAGACAAGGGTGCCCATTCTCACCACTCTTATTCAACATAGTACTAGAGGTTTTGGCCAAAGTAATTAGTCAAGGAAAAGAAATAAAAGGCATCGAAATTAGCAATGAAGTGAAACACTTGCTGTTTACAGTTGATATCATATATAGAAAACTCTAAAGAATGCATTGGAAAACTATTAGAAAAAAATCAACAACTACAGCAAAGTTTCAGGGAACAAATAAAGCAATCTTGAGATAAAAGAACAAAACTGGAGGCATCAAAATGTCTGGCTTCCAAATATACTACAAGCTATAATAATCAAGACAGCATGGTACTGGTACAAAAACAGGCACAGATCAATGGAACAGAATTGAAAGGCAAGAAATAAAACCATACATCTATAGACAGCTAATCTTTGATAAAGGAGCTAAGAACACACAACAGAGAAAGGAAATTCTCTTCAGTAAATGGTGTTGGGAAAACTGGACAGTCACATGCAAAGGAATGAAAGTAGACCATTATCTTTTGCCATATCCAAAAATTAACTCAAAATAGATTAAAGACTTGAAGGTAAGATGTGAAATCATAAACTACTAGAAGAAAATATAGGCAGTACACTCTTTGACATCGCTCTTAGAAGAATCTTTTTGAATACCATATCTATTCAGGCAAGGAAAGCAAAAGAGAAAATAAACAAATGGGACTACATCAGAAAAAAGGGCCTCTGCAAGGCAAAGGAAATCAGGAACAAAACGAAAAGACAACCCGCCAACTGGGAGAAAATATTTGCAAATTATATATCTAACAAGGGGTTAATCTCCAAAATATATAAAGAACTCATATAACTCAACAACGAAGAAACCAAAACCCAATCAAAAAATGAACAGAGGATATGAACAGACATTTTTCCAAAGAAGATATATGGATGGCCAACAGGCATATGAAAAGATGTTCAACATTACTAATCATTAGGGAAATGCAAATCAAAACTACAGTGAGATATCACCTTATACCTGTTAGATGGCTATAATTACCAAGACAAAAAACAAGTGTTGGAGAGGATGTGGAGAAAAGGGAACCCTCATACACTGCTGGTGGGAATGCAAACTTATGCAGCCACTATGGAAAACAGTACGGAGATTCCTCAAAAAACTAAAAATAGAAATACCATATGACCCAGCTATCGTACCACTGGGTATTCATCCGAAGAACTTGAAATCAACAATTCATAGAGACTTACGCACCCCTATGTTCATTATTCACAATAGCCAAGACATGGAAGCAACCCAAGTGCCCACTGACTGATGAATGGATAAAGAAGATGTGGTATATATACACACACACAATGGAATACCACTCAGCCATTAAAAAAAAGACAAAATAGTCCCATTTGCAACTACATGGATGGACCTTGAAGGTATTATGTCAAGTGAAATAAGCCAGATAGAGAAAGACAAACAACATATGATTTCACTCATATGTGGAAGATAAACAAACACATGGACAAAGAGAACAGATTAATGGTTACCAGAGGGGAAGGGGGTTGGAGGATGGGCATAAGGGGTAAAGGGCACGCACGCATGGTGACTGACAATAATGTACAACTGAAATTTCACAATGTTATAAACTATTACGACCTCAATAAAATAAACATTTAAAAAAGCAATACCCAATTACATGCTGCCTATAAGAAATTCATTTTAAATATAAAGACACAGATTAAAGGTAAAAGGATGAAAAGATATTTATTATGCTAGTACTAATCAAAGTAAAGCTGAGGAGGCTATATTAATATCAGGCAAAATTAGATTTCAGAGAAAAAGCTTTGCCAAAATTAAAGATGGCCATTCCATATTGATAAAGTGGTCAATTCATCAAGAGTATATAGCAATTCTAAATATTTACACACCTAAACACAAAGCTTCAAAATAAGCAAATCCAAAACTGATGGAACTGCAATGAGAAACATAAAAATTGTTATTTTGTCAAAGATTTTAACACTTCTCTCTCAATAATTGATAAAACCTGTAGACAGAAAACCAGTAAGAAGGTAGAGGACTTGAACAACATCATCAACCAGCTATTCTAATCGACATCACTGGAACACTCATCTACAACAGGGTATACATTCTTTTCAAGTGCACAGAGGATATATACCAAAATAGATCATCGTGTAGCCCATAAAACATATCTCAACAAATTTATAAGGATTCAGGTCATATAAAGTATATTCTCTGACCACAATGGGATAAAACTAAAAATCAATAATAGAAAGATATCTAGAAAATCTTCCAAACATGTGGAAACTAAATAACACACTTCTAAATAACCCACGAGTCAAAGAAGAGATCAAAAGAGTATTTTGAACTCAATGAAAATAACGTATTTTATTCAAATTTGTTGGATGCAGCTAAAGCAGTACTTATGGGGAAATTTATAGCACTAAAAATGCTTATATTAGAAAAACAGAAAGGTCTCAAATCAATGACCTCAACTTCCACCATAAGAAACTAGAAAAAGAAGAGCAAATAAAACTCAAAGTAAGCAAAAGAAAGCAAATAAACATCAGCATGGAAGTCAATTAGAAAACAGAAAATAACATTAAAATAACAATAATACCAAAACTTGGTTCCCTGAGAAGCACAACAGTGAAAACCTCTAGCCGCTAATCAGGAAAAAAAAAGAGAAGACACAAATTCCCAATATTAAGAATAAGATGGGTGACATAACTAAGAATTCTATGTATAGTCAAACAATAATAAGGGAATACTGTGAATAGTTTATGCCAATAAATTTGATGACTTGTGTGAGATAGACAAATGACTTTAAAAACAGAAACTTTCTAAGTTTACTCAAGAAGAGCTAGATTACCTGAATAGTACTGTACAAAATAAAGAAATTTACTGTCAATAATATCCACAAAGAAAACTCAAGTTTCCAGGTTGCTTCACAGGGAACCCTTACCAAATATTTAAGGGAATAATAATACCAATTCTACACAAACTCTTCCAGAAAATTGAAGAGAAGGGAATATTTCTCAACTCATTTTATGATGCCCATTAGTCTGGTTAAAAAAGAGAAGGAGAGATGCTACCAAAAAAGAAATATAGGCCAATGTCTCTCATGAATATAGATGAAAAAAATCTTAACAAAATGTGAGCATATTGAATGCAACAATGTTTAAAAAGGATAGTATAACATGATCAAGTGAGAATTATTCCAGGAATGGAAGTTTGGCTTAACATTAGAAAATCAGTCAAAGTAATTCATGATGATTAAAATATTTTAAAGAAAAAACCATATAATGATTTCAATTGATGCAGAAAATGCATTCAACAAAATCCAGCATTCATTTCTGATTAAAAATAAAAAAATTAAAAACCTCCCAGCAAAACTAAGAATAGAACTCTTCAGCCAGTTACAGGACATCTACAAAAATAATATAGCTAAGATAATTGTTAATGGTGAAAGACTAAATATTTTACCCCTAAGTTCAGAAATAAGCAAGAACGTTCACTCTCACCATTTTATTCAACATTGTCGTGGAGTTCTAGCCAGTGAAATAAGGCAAGAAAAATAAACACATCTAGATTGAAGTAAAGCTACCTTTAATCACCAGTGACATAATCATCTATGTCAAAACAAAAATCCATATAACCAAATTTAAAAGTTACTGGAACTAATCGAAGTGTTTAGCAATGATGCAAGATATGAGATCAATATATTTAAAAATTGTATTTCTACATCATAGCAAGAAACAAACGGAACTTTAAATTACAAAACAATACCATTTACAATAGCATCAAAAATTATGAAATATTTAGGGATAAACTGACCAAAGATATGCAGGACATGTACAGTAGAAACTACAAAACATGGCTGAAAAAATATTAAAGATCTAAGTAAATGGAGAGATATACATGCTTATGAATCAAAAGACTCAATATAGTGAAGATGTAAAATCTTCTCAAATTGATACGTAGATTCAACCCATTCCTAATAAAAATCCCAGCAGAATTTTTTTTTTTTTGTTAGAAATTGACCATCTGGTTCTAAAATTTATTTAGGAATGCAAAACGCCTAGAATAACCAAAATAGCTGTGAATGAGAAGAAAATAGTTGGAAGACTTACTACCTGAGTGGAAGACTACCTGTAGACAGTAATCAGGACAGTATGGTATCAGCGAGTAGGTAGACAGATCTATGGGAGAAAATAGAGAGCCCAGAGGTAGACCCACACGTGTATGGACAATTTGTTTTTTACAAAGATTCAAAGGGAATTCAATTGAGAAAGAATAGTCTTTTCAACAAATGATGCTGGAATGATCATATAAATATACACATATTCATATTTACATATATAGATGCACACACACACATACATACCTCGACCCATACTTAACTCCGTACACAAAAATTAACACAAAATGAAGAGAAAACATCAAGCCCAGATGGGTTCATTGATAAATTCTACCAAACACTTAAGGAAGAAATTATAGCACATGTTTACAATCTCTTTCAGAGGATAGGAGCAGAGGGAACACTTCCGAACTCATTCTATGAGGCCAGCATTACTCTACGACCGAAACCACACAAAGAAATTACAAGAAAAGAAAAGAAAAAGGAGACCAATATCTCTTGTGAACATAGATTCAAAAATCCTCAACAAAATACTAGCAAATCAAATCCAACAATGTATAAAAAGGATAATACATCATGACCAAGTGGGATTTATCCCAGGTGCGCAAGGCTGGTTCAACATTTGAAAATCAATTAACATAATCCATCACATCAACAGACTGAAAAAGAAAAATCACATAATCATATCAATACATGCAGAAAAAGTATTTGACAAAATCTGATACACATTCATGATAAAAACTCTCAGCAAACTAGGAATAGAGGGGAACTTCCTCCACTTGGTAAAGTATGGGACCAGCCCAGTGGTGCAGCAGTTAAGTGGTTAAGACACTCTGTTTCAGTGGCCTGGGGTTCGTGGGTTCAGATCCTGGGTGCAGACCTACACACTGCTCATCAAGCCATGTTGTGGTGGTGTCCCACATACAAAATAGAGGAAGATTGGCACAGACATTAGCTAGGGGCCAATCTTCCTCAAGTGAAAACAGGAAGATTGGTGCTAACATCATATTTAATGCTGAAATACTTGAACCTTTCCACTAAGATCAGATACAAGGCAAGAATGTCCTCTCTCACCACTCCTTTTCAATTTTATTCTGGAAGTTCTATCTAATGCAATATGATAAGAAAAGGAAATAAAAAGTACAGAGACTTGGAAGGAAGAAATAAAACCATGTTTGTTCTCAGATGACATGATCTTCTTTATAGAAAACCTAAAAGAATAGTCAAGAAAACTCCTAGAACTGTTAAGTGATTATAGCGAGGTTGCAGGACACAGGGTTTATATACAAATGCCAACTGCTTTCCTATATAACAACGATGAACATGCAGAATTTGAAATTAAAAACTCAGTACCATTTACATTAGCACCACCAAAAAATGAAATATTTAGGTATAAATCTAATAAAATACATACAAGTTCTATATAATGAAAACTACAATACTCTGGTGAAAGAAATCAAAGAAGAACTAAATAAATGGAAAGATAGCCCATGTTCATGGATAGGAAGACTCAAAATTGTCAACATGTCCGTTCTTCCCAACTTGACCTATAGATTCAATGCAATCCCAATCAAAATCCCAGCAAGTTATTTTGTAGATGCGGACACACTGATTCTAAAGTTTATATGGAAAGGCAAAAAACCCAGAATCCCCAACACAATATTGAAGGAAATAAACAAAGTTTGTGACACTATCCAACTTCAAAACTTACTATAAAGCTAGAGTAATCAAGGTAGTGTGGTGTTGGTGTAAGAACAGACAAATAGATCAATGGAACAGAATAGAGAGCACCAAAATAGATCCCCATAAATATAGTCAACTGATCTTTGACAAAAGAACAAAAGCAATTCAATGGAGCAAAGGTAGTTTCTTCAACAAATGGTGCTGGAACAACTGGACATCCACATGCAAAATTTCTACACACAGAACTAACACCCTTCACAAAAACCAACCCCAAATGGATTGCACACCTGAAGGTAAATTGCAAAACTATAAAACTCCTAGAAGAGAAAATTTAGACGAGCTTGGCTATAGTGGTGACTCTTTAGATACAACACCAAAGGCCCAATCATGAAATAAATAATTGATAAGCTGGACTTCATTAAAATAAAAAACTTCTGCTCTGTGAAAGACAATATCAAGGGAATGAGAAGATAAGACACACTCTGGAAGAAAATATTTGCAAAATACACATCTGGTAAAGGACTGTTATCCAAAATATACAAAGAACACTTAAAACTCAACAATAAGGAAACAAACAACTTGATTAAAAAATGGTCCAAAGACCTTAACAGACACCTCACCAAAGAAGACATACAGATGCCAAATAAGCATAGGAAAAGATGCTTCACATCATGTCATCAGGGAAATGCAAATTAAAACAACAATGAGGTATTACTATACATCTTTTAGAACGGTCAAAATCCACAACACTTACAACACCAAATGCTAGTAAGGACGTGGAGCAACAGGAATTCTCATTCATTGCTGGTGGGAATGCAAAATGGTACAGAAACTTTGGAGCACAGTTTGGTGATTTCACCCAAAAGAAAACCTACTCTCACCATGTGATCCAGAAATTGCGCTCCTTGATATTTATCCAAAGGAACTGAAAACTAATGTCCACACAAAAACACGCACATAGATGTTTAAAGCAGCTTTATTCATTATTCTCAAAACTTGGAAGCAAGGAAGATGTCCTTCAGTAAATGAATGGATAAATAAACTGTAGTACATCCAAACAATGGAGTATTATTCAGTGCTAAAAAGAAATGAGCTATTAAGCTATGAAAAGGCATGGAGGAAACTTAAATACATATTACTAAGTGAAAGAAGCAACCTAAAAAGGCTACATACTGTATGATTCCAACTACATGACATTCAGGAAAAGGTAAAACTAAGTAGACAGCAAAAAAATCAGTAGTTGCCAGGGGTTAGGGGAGAGAGAGACATGAATAGACAGAGGATTTTTAGGGCAGTGAAACTACTTCGTATGATACTGATGAGGATTTTTAGGCTGCTTAATTTTAAAATGGCTTATGAGGATTTTTAGGCTGGTTAGTTTTAAAACTACAGATGAGATTCAGGCTCCAAGGAGTGGAATTTGTTTGCCCCTTTGTTGGGAAACATTTACATTTCTAAGGGAAACCTCTATCTGTGAAGATGCCTCCCTCTCTGTGCCAGGAAGAAGGGGGGATGGTCTTATCTCTAGAAGCTCTTAATCAATGCCAAAGGCAAGAACTTAAGTTGGTTACTGTCTGGCAACCTCATGTAACTGACCCCCCCCCACACACACACACAAATCCTCCTTTGTCTTTAGCCGAGGATAAAATTCAAGCGGTGACTTCTGCCATTTACTCAATCCGGTTTGATTCTTATCTAAAAGTTGTGGGACCGCCAAATGGCCAAACCAAACGGGCACTGATACCATTTTAACTTTTTTACATATTCTTTGTCTTGTAAAGAGATAACTCACATACCTATGCCTTAAATTTAGCCCTAACCCTCAACTCGGGGCAGCAGCAGGAGCTCTGACTGCCCGTGGGTCCTGTCCCCACGCACCAGCTCTGCCTGCCCATGGGTCCTGTCCCCATGCCAGCGGCGGCAGCAGCAGCGGCTCTGCCTGCCCATGGGCTCTGTCCCCATGCCAGTGGGGGCAGCAGAAGCTCTGACTGCCCATGGGTCCTGTCCCCATGCTATTCCACACTATTCTCTAAATAAAAGAGCACTACTGCCAGATCTTAAGAGTCTAAGAAATCTTTCTTTCGACTCCTCGGCTCACCGACCCCGCATCAATACCACAGTGACGGATACGTGCCCTTATACATTTGTGCAAACCCATAGAATATATAACACCAAGAAAGGATGATAATGTAAACTATGCACTTTGGGTGATTATGAAGTGGCAGTGTTGGTTCATCAATTTTAACAAAAGCACCACTCTGCTGGGGCATATTAACAACGGAGGAGGCTGTGCATGTGTGGGGGCAGGGAGTATATGGGAAATCGCTGTACCTTCCCCTCAATTTTGCTGTGAACCTAAAACTCTAAAAAAGTAAAGTCTTAATTTAAAGAAAAAAAGAAAGAAAGAAAAAATAGCGTTAGTATAATCCTACTAGCCACAATCATAAAGGCCCAGAAATGAAGGCAGGTCCCATCTGAAGATCGATAGGCCCAGACAGTAGACCTAGGAGCAGGGAGTAGGGGAGGCAGTTCAGAGCTTGACTTTGGCAGGTAGATAGAACTAGGTTAAGATCCTAGCTCTGCCATTTACCAGCCATGTGACCTTGAGCAAGTACCTAGCCTTTTATGAGTTCTCAGATTCCTCCTCTATAAACAGTGGTAGTGCACTAGCCTCATGGGGTGGTTGGAGCGGTCAGTGAGAAAATACAGGGAAAGGGTGGACCATCATATCCCGTATATAGTGACCAGATGGCAGCTTTTTAAGGCAAAATAGGAATATATAGCAAAAGTCTGGGCCAGAAGGGGACGCTGAGCATAGATGCTTGGTCCCTGGAGGTGAAAGTGAACCCCTAAGGCAGTGTGTGCTGCAGTATGACCCTTGGGTACCAGGCTCTCTTTAACCCTGAGAGGATTAACGGGCTTCATTCTGTTTTCAGGATGAAATCATAACAGGAAAAAACTGTGAAGACTCTTTTTTTTTTTTTTTTTTTTTTAATAATCTTGCTAAATGTGTTACTCTTCCTAAGTGAGTTGCTAATGGAACTATTCCACTGGCCACAGCATGTTCTTAGAGGAACTGTTATAACTGTTTAGAAACAAGAATACCCCTCTATCAATGAGGATGTCTTGTCCTTGAAAAGTGGAGCTGCTTGGGGACAAAGGGTGATGCTAGGGGACAGTAAGTAATCTAGTCACAGCAAAGGAGAGACAAACAGAAAACTGGACAGATCTGGTTGCAGAAAGCAGCAGATACAAGGCTCAGCTGACATTTGAAGTTCATGCTCCTTGCAAAATCCTTTTCTTAAGGGTTGTCTTGCCTGTGAAGAGTAATTGTTGGCTGTCAAGCATAATTTTCAAAAACCTAAAATCATCATTCTCATATAAACAACGAGCACATGCTAAAGTTTTATTTAGCTTATCAATAAAAGAATCAGCAGGATGACAAAGCTGGATACAGAAATCAATACATATAGGACCCTTCCTATATGCTGGTGCTAAGTTAGATTCTAAACTAGTTAATTTCCTACAAGGCAATAAAAGCGTTAACTGTTGAGGTTCTTTTTCTATTGCACATAAATCCTTTGTATCTCTCCCAGACAAAAACGATCTGTACCTTGTCGATTATTAGTAAATAGGAAGTTAAATAAGTTACATTCCCTTAGAGCAAGGGGTTGGCAAATTAAGGCCCTTGGGCCAAATCTGGTCTGCCTTATGTATTTATAAATAAAGTTTTATCGGAATACAGCCATACACGTTCATTTATGTATTGTCTGTGGCTGCTTTCAAGCTACAGCATCAGAGTTGAGCAATTGTGACAGAAGCCATATGGCCTGCAGAGCCTAAAATATTTATTATCTGGCTCTTTAAAGAAAAAGTTTGCTGACTTCTGCCATAAAAAGTCAAATAAATCTTAGAGTGGCTTGTTAGTCAGGACTCTAGCATGACATTGAAAGGATATGCAGGCATCAAATCATCAGAAGGTACCCTTTAAATATCTTATAATTTTATTTGCCAATTATATCTCAATAAAGCTGAAAAATAAATAAATAAAATTCTGAACCAGGAAAAAAAAGAAAGGATATGCCAGTGTCCTTTGTCTTTATTTCCAAATTTCAGCTAGATAGACAGACTGATTGATGAATCGATCCGCAGATGGATGGATAGACGTTTTTTTTTTAACAAGGCTAACTGACCTTTAAGATAAATGCAACTTCTACACCAATAACTATGGCTGAAGAAATCCACGACTTTTCTTGGGAACAGGGTGTGTAGACTGCCACCATTACAAATGCAGAATTAACAGAAGGAGATGTTGCGCAGAAAGGGTAAAATGTCCTGAAGACTCGCCTTTGCCCAAAGTTGCGTCCTTTTGGTTCACTTTTTCCCTTGGTCAGATCCTGCCCACACGGCACCTAGAACTGGATTTGCCCCTATCTCTGACTGGGATAGCAGCTACTCTGAAAGACCTGGAGGACTCTTGGAGGCTCTGTTTGAGAGTGTGTTAAATGCATGCAAGGTGGGGTGGGGCAACTATAAGGATGTGCATCGCAAAATTTTTTAATGGCAACAAAGTGGAAATTATCTGAATTTTCAATGATAGGGCATGCTTAAATAAAAGCAGCTTAAATTAAGCCACACGATGAATACTCTGCAGCCATTAGAAATGGAGATAATGCTGCATATTTGTTGATAAAGGAAGACATCTATTATATATTATTGAAAGAGCAAGCCTGGTCCCAATCAGCATGTACAACATGATTTATTGTTTTACAAGATAAATGCATGGAAAAATTTGGAAGGACAAATATCAACTTGATAATAGCTACTATCTCTAGATAGTGAACACTATTTTCTTCTTTGTGATCATCTGGTTTTCTTTATCCTAATTGTTCTATAGTGGGTATGAATGACTTGTATAATAAATAAACTTAAGGAGAATTTTAAAAGGTTTTCCTCATAGGAAGCTGTGTTATATTATCTGTTTAGAGGGGGTAACATGATTTTGTCTCAAAAGATATGCATCTATGTCAATATAAGACATATATATATAAGATGTAGTATAAATACTTCCCCCCAAATAATCTAATGCATCCATGCCATTATAGACCATTTTATGTGAAGAGTAACTTTCCCAAAGCGGACAGGCTGTCATAGAGGAGCCGAAGAGAGGAAGAGAGAAAGAACAAGAGTGTGTGTTCATGCTTTGGTAAATACTGATGAGTCAAATTAGCTGTCTTTCTCAGAACAATGCTGATCCAATTAAGATTCTAATCATTTGACACAAATATAAACCAGTAGTTCACATGATAGCATGTAGACTAACCCCTATGACTTTCTACCTAAAACATACACCATATAAAATGGTGACTTTTTAGGGCAAACCAATATGAAGAATGCAATAACTTTCGGCCTCCTTTTCTCTCTTTCTTTCTTATTTTTCAAGTTACATCCTTGGCTTGCTCCTGGCTTTCTGCATATTGCAAAATGCCACACACAGTAAGGGTAGCAAGATCAGGGACATCAATCCAACACCCCCATTCCAATCTGCTTGGATCTTTTGGCCACGTACAATCCGTTCCTGAGGTCGAATTATTCTGCTGAAATCTGAACTATTTTGCTGAGACTTTTCTGTTTTTACAAAACAACAAAATAGAAGATGACGTGTCTACCACAAGATACATATCTAACACATCTGTTGAACTGCATGAATTATAAATTTTAAATACAGTAAATTAATGCCTAGGTTTTAGTGAATCGTACTTCAAAATAGGAAAATATTGCTCTTTTTTTCCCCTCCTTTCTCTGGAATAATAGAGAATAAGTATAGAAGTGACAGTGTCCGTTGTCGTTCTTACTTCTTCTCAGGGTAGAGTACATGTGACAAAGAAGAAAGGATTGTAAAAGACGGGAGGTGTGGAAGAAGACACAAATTTTATTAAGATATGATACTTCTCTCATTTTTCCCATGAGAAGCAGCCCTGAATAGAAGAGATAGAGCAAAATAGGCGTGAGTTAGACAAAGTTCATAGAGAAGAATTTTACGATATTCTGATATCTTAGGTAAATTTGTAGGGAGATGTACCTAAATCAAGAGGTTGTATTTAGATAGACAAAGGAAGAAGAGCTAATTGTATGCACAATTAAAGGAGGTTTAGACAATTTATATTTTTAAACGCTAGTTGACTTATTCATGTTGCTACATTAATGCATTTAAAATGAGCCTTGACAAGGCAATTGGGAATATGCCCTAAGGAATCATTCCACAGTGGAAATTTGTGACCAAAGAGGCCTTTTTTTCAAACTGACATTAGTTATTCGATGAATTAATTGCAAATTTCAAGAATTATGAGATTTCCTAAGTTATTTGTATTAGGAAATGAACAGGAAAATGTAATTATTTTTCCCCTCAAATAATATTTGAGGTCTGAAAAGAAGCTATGAGCTATGTCATATTTCTTGTATCTTTCTGACAGTTTGTAATTACTTTTAATGCTGCTGTTCTCTAAATTACTAATGCTAATCTGTCATGACAGGGGCTGGAGAGCACCAGTGATTGTATGCCTTTTTACTAGCAAGACTGGTTTTAAATAAATGTCTTAATCACAAGAAAATAGAAGAGTAGTTTCTATAAGGAAATAGGCTTGTACCTTCTTCAGGGTCCCTCCCATCCCTTAAAATAAAATAAATGCACATTGACAACAGTTCAGGCAGGATGACAATCTATGCAATAACTTCTGAAAGTGACATCGTGCGGTGACACCCAGTGATTCACAGACTCACAGAGTCGTAAGGTGTCTTAAGAGCTCATTGACTGCAACTTGCATTCCAATGCCTGAAGCATCTATATTAATCATGGCCAACTTCTACCTGTTCTCTGCTGGAATAACTTCAGGATGACAGGGAACATACTCCCTCCAAAGGCATCACTTTCTTCCTTATTCTGAGTCAAGGTCTTGCTTCCTATAAATTCTACCTACTAGCCTTAGCCCTGTGTTTTGGTAGCACATAGGACAGGCAGGTCTTTTCACCCAATTCCTGCTTGACAATGCTTCAAATATCTAGATATATCCCTGGTATTCTCTCTGGGTCTTCTCATTTCCAGGCTAAACACATCAACATCCTTTACCATGAGATCAGGGGCCTTCTGTTTTATTCACCCTTTTATCTCTAGCACCTGGCATGCCATAGGTAATAAATAATAGTTGAAAGGATAAATGTAAGACTCTATTCATCATCTCTAGTTTTCCACATTTTTTTTTTGTTTTCAATGACTAACAAGCTTGACTGCTCTTTTCCAATCCTTGCCCAATCACATCCAAACTCCTCTATCAGGAGTTGATTTCCTCTCAATTCACCAAAGAACAGGAGACTCATTCCACAATTTCCTCCTTCTCCATGTGTACCCCACTCTTACTTTCTTTACTTTTGTTTCAAAGAAAACAGCCTCTTATTTCTCTCCAAGGCTAATGCCACCATCTTAATTGTTCTCCTTTCTGCTTCTCCATCAGTTATATTTCTAGTCTATCTTTAATCTCTTTTCAGACACTCCTTCAGTTTATCAATATGCTTGAGCTGCCTTCCTAAAAACTGAACTTTCCCTCCATCTTGCCTTTCAATCGAAAAACTGCTGTCTTTTTCATCCCTGTCAATATCTACAGACATATTTTCTACAGATGTATTTTACGTTTCATTTATGAAATTATCAATATTTCATTGCTAATTTAAAAAACACACACAGGCGAGAAATAGCAAGTGCCGCCCGAAGATTTTAGATTCTGTGTGTGGTGAAAATGATTAGTAGAGTGGATTATTAATAATGAGGTGTCAATCAACTGAATTCAGAGACAAACTGAAGGGAAGGACCAAGTTCTATTGTCTAAGAAACAAATGGTATCCCTTTGGAAGAATCTTTTACTGTTCAACATCAACTCATACTTATGCGGACATTGGAATAAAGCTTATCTATCCATGAATATATTTTTTACAAAAACAGGCAGAATTTCAATGGTCTAAATTCTGTTGCAAAAATAATTTAAGTGTTCCTTTTCCTCTCATTTTAAAATTCATCAAAATTAAATAATACCACATGCACATCTAATTTTAATTTTCAGCTTGAGTTGATGAGATCAAAAATAAAACCTCTAGAACACATTCTTATGTTTGCGTGTTATTAACTCTTCTTAACATCCTGTATGTTTTACATTCTTCCGCAGCTCACCATTTCTGCAGGGGCAATAAAACAAGATCACAATGGGGGCCTCTTTAGAGCAAGAGATTGTTTTAGGCAATCAGAACCACGCAGAACATTTGACAATAATTAAGCCATAAGGCTTTTAGTAAGCGCTAGGCTTACTTGATGCACACTGTTTCCTTGAGTCCTGGAAAATATAATACTGCCTCCAGTTTACAGATGAGGAAACTGAAGTCCACAGAGGTGAAGTAATATGCCTAAGGCTGCACATTCAATGAGGAGCAAAGCTGTGATCAAACACCGACTCTAAAATTACCAGAGCAACATCCCACTCCCTGATGCATTATTTAACATCTTTCCTTTGAGTTGAGAATTAGGACACGGAGGTGCAGAGAAGTGAGTGGTTTATGCAAGCTCACGTACACTGCTAATTGCAAGAACCTTGGTCACCCATCAGGTCACACAGCATCTGGTGGAACAGGTGGTTTCCAATCATCCCAGCTCCTTTCTCGGGATGCACTTTCCTCTGGAAAACGTTGGAGCTCTGACTGGGGAGCTGTGGTTGGGTAGGCAAAGATTTGAAGCTAGAATTTGAGGGATAGGAGAGAGAAGGGGCACGAACTTGAATCCCCAGTTCTTTATTTGCCTAGTTCCTTCAGCTTGGCCCCCATGTTTAGGAAGCAGAGGAGAACTAAACAGAAACCTCTGTTGCTTCAGAGTTTTTTCCTACGAGTATAGCTTTAATAGCAGCCTCTGTACCCGGGGAACATGGCAATGGCAGATAGACCACAAGACTCTCTTGGTAATGGAGAGGAGTCATCCAGGTAGTCCTAGCCTGACAAATACTGAATCCTTTCCCTATCTAAAGCAAAAAATAAAACTAAAATCTACGAAGCCCACACCACCGCCAAAGCCACAGAGAACTTTTGCTGAGTTGTACAAGCAGAAGGCATTTTTGCAGAACATATTTGCATTTGAAAGTATCAACACATCCTAAATGTGCAGCGTATGCACAGATATGTGCAGTAGTAATTAGGAACAGAAATAACCAGTGCAACTGAATTAGAGTTGATGAGGTTTTGGTGTTCAAGGCAGTCATTTCCTTTACATAACTAATCCCTATGCATTCTTGCGGTTTCAGATTAGATGTTGATTTTTCTATGAAGTTTTCCCAGATCCCCAAAGCCTGGGCTATGTGGCTATCTGATGAATTTTACCTTATATTTCTCCTTCTTAACAGCATTTGTCACCTGAGATCAGTATTACCAGTTTACTTAGTCTTTCCCACTAAACCGTAGGCTTTGTGAGAGCTAGGACCCGCTCTTATACATTGTCTCACCAGTACGTCTCACAAACCCAGCTCAAAGTAGCTGCTCAATGTTTGTTTTTGAGCGGATTAAGAATAGATAAGCAGAGATGGAACAAGCACAACTGCTTACAAAAACTGAAAAATCTACCCAACTCTGATAGCAGCTCCAGTTGCAGAATGTCACAAGACATTCTTTGATTTCAGACTCGTGAAACCAGGAGCAGAGGAACCAACTTAGCTGACTGGACTTCTGATCTATGGAAATATGAGATAAAAATCATGTTGTTTTAAGCAACTAAGTTTGTGGTAACTTGTTACAGCAACAATAGAAAACTAATATACCATCCATCAATCTATTAACTGTCTATTTAGCTATTATCTATCTATTATCACTTATCTTTTATCTTTCTATCACTTACCTATTACCTATCACTTATATGTTATTATCTATTACATATATTTTCTGTTATCTATCTATCTAGATAGTATTTATCTACTTATCTATTCATCTATGCATCTACCTACCTTTGTTGCCTGAACTGGCTCAGTTCCCTTAACAGCAGCCCTCTCTCCCTGACCTCCCGCCCCTGCCCTAAAACACACAGGCTTTCTTCCCAGGAAAGACCAGTGACAACCACCAGAAAGCCTGGATGGTGACACCTTAGGCAGTGGGAACCTCTCGGACCTGCGCTTGCCCTGGTATCCCTGTCTTTTCCCATAGCCTCATGTCTGACTTCTCCCTCTGCTTGACTTTCACTCAAACAGCCTGCTCAGCTCTGGGTCCCGACTCCACCCCTGGACGCTCAGTTCCACTCAACAGGCAAGTACCTGCTACTCCATCCTTAACCAGCACAGGCCCAGTCACCCCAACCAGTGATCAGTACCCCAGGGCTACATCTGTCTGCGAAGGACCCCAGATAGTCATCAGGCCATAGGTCATTTGCTTCCATGAATAGGATCCATTTTGTAGTCAATGAATCTTTCTTTTCTCTTTATAAAGACCTGATTTCAAACAATTATTTCAACTATTATTAAGAGACACCCAAAGTAGGAAACTGTCACTTACATTCACCATTCTGGTACTAAGAAGCATCATGTTTTAGGGAATGGTGCCAGCACAGGGCCAAGGGGTCTGTTGGGATGTGTTACCTCTCAGCAACACTTAGCCAATATTTCTTTATAAAAGACGCTGTGCTGTCCTTCTAAGATCACATGCCATAACTGAAATGGCCGTATAAATTCAACCTCAAAAAAGAAGAGTTAACTTTAACTATTGAAGCCCTTAGAAATATAGGTCTTACAGCATGCTACTTGCCACAATATTAGGTATGAGGATTTTATATAAATGTATATACATGTGTATATTAAAATATATATAAGTTTTGAGTCCTTGCTTCATGCCAGGTAATAGACATACATACTTTCACTGCATTTCCTCCTATAATCCTTACAACTCTATAAAATACGTCCTGCTATTATCTGCATGTTATAGATGAGGGGTTAAGAAGCTTGCTCAAGGCCCCATAGCTAGAACACGACGGAGCTGGGATGTAAACCCAAGGTTTGCTCTCTCAGCTACTGCACTGCGCTTTGTTCGCATCATGGTGAGAGTCACTGGGATGTGAGGGAAGGAGCATCCTGGCTCCTTGGATGAAGCGCATCACAGTGCTGGCCCCCGCTGGTGAAATGAGGAAGAAGGGCCACGTGCTTCCTCACGCTCCATCAGGATAAAGGTCTGCAGTTGCCTGAGCAGCCCCTCGGGCTGGTCCCTCTCTAAACACAATACGGGAGACGGATACTGGTTAGTATGTACTGTCATCGCCTTCCCCTTCTCTGCACTAACTCCTGATGTCATGCACATCATCGTCCTTCCCTTTTTCTAAAGATAATTTAACACTTCATTTAGTCACCCTTGGTCATGCTCCTCTTTCCGAAGGTACAGTGAAAGGAGCAGCTTTCAAGGTGATTTCTCTGCACCAAGGGCATGCTCTGGAGAACACGCAGCCAGCATCCCGGTTCTGGAACAGGTAGATGCCATGAGGCCAACATCGACAGCTCAAATAATCCAGGCTAATGAGAGATAGACAGGTTGACCAGTTCTTTATCTAAGAAGAACCAGACTGTGGGTGACAATACTTGCTTCTAGCAACACCCTTTAGGAAGTGTCCATCCTGACCCTGAACCACCAGGGGAGTGGTACAGCATGGTGTCAGGAGAGTAAATACATTTTACTGAAGTTGCCCACTCCAATTGATTATGCTCTAGAGTGCTGGAGTGAAACACACTGAAAGACAGATCTCAGCTCAGCAGGAAAGAGCATTGATCAATTAATGATGTCTGCCAGGGGCAGAGGATTTGAAAAGAGGCCCCAGACTCTGCCTACTCACAAACCCTGCAAAATCAGTGAGAGGAACAGGCTGTGCAGTTAAATCAGCCTAGGTTCAAATTGCAGCTCTCCGACTTACTAGCTGTACAACACTGGGAAAATTGCTTAAACTGTCTGAGTGTCAGCTAGAATGGAATAGTTGTGAGAATAAAGACCGAAATATTTGGGAAGTGCTTAGTAAGGACCCACTAACTTCTTAGCAATTATCGTAAGTTCCCCCAGACAAAAAGCAGTGCAAAGAACACTGCCAAATAGAGCCAAGTGAAAATGTTTTCCTTCTTCTCTCCATCCCTTGGATTGGGGCAGAAGTTACAAACTGGCTGTCATGGGTTCAATCTCTCCTTCATACCTATTTTATTTGGCCCACGTTGTTGGCTTGCACAGTGTCTAAAGGATTTTGGAATGAGTTACAAGCTTATTTCACATTTTTTAAAATCCATCTATCTTACTGGTTTGAAAAGCTTGATCTGACAACACTGGTCCCAGTCCGACATGGCAAAACTCCACCGGAGCTAACTAGTGGCTACTCCCTTTGGAGGGTTCCTGAACCCTTTTTGCTTTCCTTTTTTCATTGTGATATATGTCAGATATTCAGAAGAGTGCATAAAATATATGCACAGATTAAAGAGCAGTTATAAAGGCAACACCTATGTAACCAAGCCCCAGGTCAAGGAATGGAACACAACCAGCACCCCCACAAGACCCGAATGTCCTTCCAGTCAGAGCCTCTACCTCCCTCCGGGGTCACCACCATGCTGACCTTTGTGATAATCACTTTCTTGTTTATCATTATATTTTTACCACGTAGGTATGTATTTCCTAAACTAGACAGTTTGGAGAGCTATATGGACATGAACTTTTACCAAAAGTCTTCCTTTGGGTCTTGCTACTTTTACTCAACATCATGGTTAGCAGATTACCCAGGTTGAGAGGTTTCATTTATTTTCATTGCTGTATGGGTCATGCTTTCTTCAGTTTCACTCTCTGTCATCTCTCCACTTGGCCCTATTATAGGCATATGGATTTGTGCCTTTATATCAGGACATACAGCTCTCTGATGCAGAAAAATAATTACCATTATAAGCATGTTCCATTCTCCGACCACTCCAGCCAGGATTCCGAGCTTGTTCTGCAGCCCTACTGTGAGCTCAGCTTGCTGACATCCCCCATGAGTCTTCAATCTAAGGAGGCTCAGTCTGTCTAATTCCTCCTCCATGTCCCTTCTCAATTCCTAGTGACCTCACCAGTCCATCCAGTGAGTGACCTGGCAGCCAAGGCTGACCGCCCTGCATTCATTGGTCCCTTCTTTTCCATAAGGAATTAAGAGATTCAGTGAAGCCAGAGCCAGATCATTTGTCTAGTAGCACATCAGGTAGCCTGTAGCAGCTCCGTCCGTGGCTGTTTGTCATTCCCTTGGCTTTATGAGTCTTTGTCCAGCTCTCAATCTGTGCCGACAGCTCCTCTGCCAACCCAATTTGAATTCATTTGTCAAGCAAAATTTTGTGAGATAATATATCAGCTGCTTTACTGAAATAAGATCTATGACTTCTACTGTGATCCTTTCATCTTCTAATTTAGCCATTCTATCAATAAAAGCAATCAAGTTTTCTTGGCAAACTTTTCTTTATAAATCAGCTTTATGGGTCATGGATCCACGTTCTTCTTATGTTTATGGATTTTCACTCCTAATATCAATTCTATTGTTTTACTACAATGGAAGTGAGACACATAAGACAATGAGAATAGGGGTGCTTTCCAATATACTTCTGGCTATAAAAGTCAGGCTCAGAGCTTAGGAATGCTGAACGGCTTTATTCTACCAACCCTCTGCAGTGGGTAGAGGATGAAGTTCCAAATTCTCAGGCTGGAATACAAGGCCCTTTGACCGCTGAGCCCAGCCAGCCTCCCCAGTCTCATCCCTCCCACGCATGGTGACATGACAAGGCCCCGATGTGCCATATCATTAATCCTTTTTCTCTCTCTGCAATGACCCTTGTATCAGTTAGGGCTCTTTAGATTGTGAGTGATAGAAAGCCAAGGTAATGACATAAATTGGCTTAAGATTTAAAAGAAATGTGTTAGCTCATATAATTTAATAGCCCAAGAATAGCAGTGACTACTGACTTCAGGTATTCAGGCACCACTTGATCAGGACTCCAGCAAAGAGATCTCTCCCAGCCCCCATCTCCCTCCCCACCCCTACATTTTTTGCCTTATAATCACATAAATGCTTGTGGTTTCTCCAATATTTACATCTTCTCACTTTCAGTCCTACAAGATAGAAATTGTCTGTGGTATATTGGATGGATATGGTAAATTCTTCACTCTTTCTGTGTTATAGTATCATACATCTACGGCAGCAGTTCTCAACCAGGAGTGATTTTGCCCCCAGTGGGATATTTTTGGTTGTCACATTTTAAGGGGCACAATACGGAGGCCAGTGGTGCTGCTAACATCCTATAATGCACAGGAGAGCCCCCACCATAAAGAACTGTCGGGCTCCAAATGTCAATGGTACTGAGGTGAGAAACCCTGCTCTACGCCCTTTGCTGTGTGAATGGGTAAGGAATGTATTTCTCTCCTCCATTAGATGCAACAAAATGCCGGGTCTGCTGCCCAGTCCCACATGGGTGGGTCCCACTAGGCTTGGATACAAAGTCTACACAGGGACGCCACACATAACTGTACACAAGGTGCCCAGCTGAGGGGCAAGTGGGGCTGACCTGTGTCTGATGGCCCACTGACAGGCAGTGCCCACAGAACTATATCTGACCATTTTCCCAGTCGTCATGGATTCTCGGCATGGTAAAAGAGGAAGCCAGGCTCTTTCCTGTATAGCTAGGTTTGTATTTTCACTTGTTAAGGTTTCTAGACAGTTCATGTTGTTCCTTGAGGTCTTACTAAGGACATGATGAACTGTCAATTGCATTAGTAAGTAGATCTGGTAGACAGCACATGTGGTTTCTGAGCAATTAGCTTTGAAGCATCTTTTCTCTGTCCCCCTCCTTCCATCCAACAGCCTCACTTCATGGTCTTCTAAGAGGCAGTGCCTGTAGTTGCGGGGTGAGGATCTTGGCGAACACCATGGTGGTAGGCAGAAGTCTAAGATGCCCCTTGGGTTTCCTGTCCCCAGCATACATGCCCTGTACATCCCTGTGCTATGAATATGATGAGGTATCACTCCCATGATCGTGTTATATTATAAAGAGATTTTACAGATGTAATTATGTCTTAAATCAGTTAACCATAAGATAGGGAAATTATCTGGGTGCGCCTGACCCGATCATAGAAAGCCTTTAAATCTGGGTATAGAGGTCAATAACAGAGGAGCTCAGAGCTTCAAAGCACAAGAATTTGATGTGCCATTGCTGGCTTGAAGATGTAGGGGCCCAGGCACGATGAACATAGGAAGCCTGAGCGTGGCCCAGCTGACAACCAACAAGGAAACGAGAACTTCAGTCCTATAACCATAAGGAATTGAATTCTGCCAACAACAAGAATGAGATTGGAAGCTGGTTCATCCCTAGAGACTCCAGGTAAGAACTCAGTCCAGCCAACACGTTGATTTCAGCCCTGTGAGACCCTGAGCAGAGAACCTGGTCACACCGCACTGGGCTTCTGACCTACAGAACTATGAGCTAATAAATGGATGTTGTTTAAGCTGCTAAATTTGCAGTCATTGTTACCCAGCATAGAAAACTAATACAACCATGAACAGATCTCTAGTCACAGAAAATCCCTCAGGCCCTTTGCTAACCCCAAAACATTTACTTTCCACTTATCCCCATTTCTTTCCACACCACTGTACGGGTGGACGATTTACCTGAGGTCTTGCAAGTTCAGTCACACTTGAATAAATTTTTCAGTGTAAGACCAAAGGGATTTACTTTTCACAGAGTTAGACCAGTTTCTTTTAACACTCCGTTAATGCTTAAGGTTGCACCTGACCTTAATCACCCAATAATGTTCATTTTAAGAACTTAAAGCATATTATCTGAAACAAGATGCAAATATAGTATCAAAAAAAAAAAAAGAAGCAGTCACCCTAATGCTGAGCCTTATGCGGGTCCAGCAGGATTTCACGGTGGGTCCTCCTGGTTGCTTAATATTCACTTCATCTCCACGGAGGCTGTGAGGCTGAATAGAGATGATGTCTTGGGATTGTTAAACATAACTCCAGAATGCGTGCCTGAAACACATTCTGGTTGCTAGAAGATGTAAGATAGAAGAGGCAGGGCTGCTCTGGGCTGATGTAACTCTTCCTACTGAATCCCCAAGCTTAGCCAGAGTAAGAATTTTAAAGTATTTTGGCCAAATGTTCATCTACTTGCAATTTGAGGGATATTTAAAAAGTTATCCACCAGGTCCCACTATAATTTGAAAGATATATTGGAAAGAAGTATGGGGACTTGGGAAAGATGTTTTCATCATGAATTAAGATTTCATAACACCACTACAGCGTTTGGATGGTACTTTTGTCTGCCTGTGAAGCCTTTCCCCTGAGTTCAGCTATGCCATTTGCATTTTTAATATTCGCTTGTTTCTAACTCATGCCCAGACTTTTTGACCATGCTTATGTTAGAATCTAAAGAAAAGTACTGGCAGTTCTCAATTACTTGCTACAGAATGCTCCTATAAGTTGTTTTTGAGTAGACCATTGTACAAAAATGTTCTTTTGCTTTTGGAAACACTTTTGTAAAGGGGTACAGGGTTCTTGACAAATGATTAGCATCAGAAAAGTTAAAAGAAAAAATTGATCGTAAACCCCTGTGGATAATTAAAAATTTAGAGAAATTACACCTGTTCCATTAAATGAAAATAAACATATCATATATGCAGATATTGATTGCCTTTTAATATAAACCAATATATTGGCTATTAGATAACAATTGGGCTTGTTTCTTTAGGTTTAGAAAGACTTTTTTAAAAAAGTTGTGAGTGGTCTGTTTTGTTTTTAAAGTCACTCAGGAATTGTTTACCAAATGCTAATTTTTCCCTCTTACAAATTTCCTGGAGCAAAGGATGGTGTTCGGAATCATATTAATTGTCACAAAACTACCCTCAACTTCAGAACTGTTTTTTTCAACAAAGCATTGATTAGTTAAAGCATGTGCATGTGTTTGTGTGTACTGGGGGAGGGGGGGTGTATATGTGCACATGGGTGTGTACATGTGCATATGGGTGTGCACGCACACAGAACCAGAGGCCTGCTTTCTCCTCTCCTGATCTCCCTGCCTACTCCTCCATGCCTGCCCTACCCCATCCACCCACCTCCTTGCTCCTCTCTGTCTTGACATCACAATAGTGCAAGTCCTACAGAGAGAATGTGAAGATGTAAAGAGGAGAGGGATGCAAGGTGCTACTTGCTTTAACTTGGGGATGGCTTATGAATGAAGGACGAAGAAAAGGAGGCTGCTATTGGCTGATTCAGCAGATGTAACTATTTTTGCATCAGTTGACTACAGAATTTTTCTGCTAGAGATAGACCCAATAAATAAATCAATATGGTGGGAAATGAGGTAGACACACTAAATAAAGTTGAATAAGCTGAGCAATAAAATTCATCACTTGAAAAGTAGGAATAATCTCTCTCCATCCTGCCTTTTCATCAACCTTGGAGACTTTAACCTGGTATTCTACTCATGTCAGTGGGGGTGGAAGGGAGTGCCAAGTGAAGTGAGATCGCTATTGTGGTTAGTTAGTTAGTTAGTTGGCTTTTCCTGCAGGACATATTCCTCTCTTTTTCCCTTCTCCTCTGGTCACAGGAGCAGACACCTGACATGAGCTTCACTATTGGAGTATCCTGTTTTTCTGAACACAGTGACTAAGGGCATGTGATTCAAGAAAGGCAATCAGGTTTCCTCACTGGAATTGACATACAGCTGATGGAAGAGAAAAATTCCTTTTATTTTGGTATGAATAAACTGGGGTTGCTAACAGCCATTGTCCTCAGATACACGGAAAGAATTGGTCTGCTAAATGAGGAGAATCAGAAACAAGTAGAGAGACTAGAAAGGGGATGGATGGATGGATGGGTGGTTGGTGGAGAAATGGATGGATGGATGAATGGATGGAAGGAGGGATGGATGGAAGAATAGATTGAGGGATGAGCTATCCCTTATCTTCCTTTAAGGGGATAGAGGTGCCATGAAGTGTGTCCCAAAGCATAAAGGTGTCTCTCTCCTTTCTGATACTCCACTCACGGACCATGGGCTTTAATAAAATTCATCAGCTACTTTGGCTTGGTTTCTTAGTGCTAGCAACTTGAATTCTCAAAGTCCCAGGGAGATTTTAGTGAGCCCTCACCTTGAGCAAGAAAAGGATCTGAGTAACAGCTACTGTCTTCAACTAGCCTTCAAACCCAGAGCCATCACAATGCACCCTTCCGGGATGTGAGTGGGGTCACATTGCATGTGTCCGGGAGGTAAATGGGGTCTACTGGCATGAGACCAGGTGAAGGTCATTCCCATCCTGTGGCCCATTCTCTGGAGCAACTCTTTTATCTTCAGTCTTTTCCCAGGCGGCTTCTCAGCTTCCCATCAAGTAGACTTTGTGGTGGTCTCTCCCGACCAGTGCTTAAAGCACGTCCAGATTTTAGGATGAACACAGCTTAGGCCCAAGCTGGAGTCCTGGCAACCTGTGCTCATCTTGTTTTCTACCATGTGTCCCTCTGGCCTCGGCTGCCAGAATTTGGCAGATGATGTGCTTGCTGGGCCAATCACTGGGCTGTGGAGGGATGACATGATGGCCTCAGCCCCTCAGCGTCTATTTAGTACTTCTGAGGCCAAATAGAAGACAAAACTTGCTAAGTACAAGAAATGGTTTAAAGTCACCTTTTCAGAACATACCATCCATGCGTAATGTATAGAACTTGTTGGGATCCTGACTCAAACAAACCAACCATAAAAACACCAGTTATGATCCAATCAGGGAACTGAACACTGACTGGATATTTGATGCTAATAAGTAGGTATCATTTTTTCACGTGTGATAACGGTATTGTTATTGTGCTTGTTTTTTACAGAGTTTTTATCTTTTAGAAATACGTACCGATGTACACGTGGATGAAATGATATGGTGGCTGAGATTCGCTTCAAAATAAACAAGTCAGGATTCTTTCACGGAGAGAAGTGGGTGGAGATAGAGATAAAACACATCTACTGAGAATTGTTGAAGCTGGGTAACGGTTACATGGGGCTTCATTGTACTATTGTGTCAACTTCTGCCTGTGCTTGAACATTTTCATAATAGAAAATTCAAAAATAATTTCAGGCATCTCAGGAGGCCACAGTACTGGAGTCTTCTCACGGCAAGCAAGTGGATGCATCTGTATTAGCATTTCCTAGATGCAGGAAACTTAGTTGCACATTAGAAACTATTTTAAAATGTCTAGTTCCCATCAAAAATACACAAGAAAGTCAAGCCCTGTACACCATGCCAATATGAGCTAGAGAAAGTGATGTTCCATCAAATCACCAAGATCTAGAAAATGCCTGTTTACACTCAAACTAAACAAAACTTTTAGTAACATCCCAACTCAAGCCAAAACATCATATCTCCACCTTCTGAAGTCAAAGAAGAGGGTATAGTTTCTGACTGGAGGCAGAAAGATAGTCCCCTTGAACACATCCAATGACCACAGGGACCTTGGGAATTACTCAGTTCCTTCTCAAGTGGTCAACTCAGACCAGACATTCATAATGTGGGCTTTCAATACCACCAACCACTTCTCAAACGTTACTACTTCAAACATATCCATCATTGTATTAATCAGGACTCTCCAGAGAAACAGAACCAATAGGACAGATAGATATAGATATAAGAGGAGATTAATTATAGAAATTGGCTCACTTGGTTGTGAAATCCAGGGATCCCACGATCTGGCATCTCCAAGCCGGAGAAACAGGAAAACCCGTGGTGTAGTTCAGTCCAATCCAAGGGCCTGATAATTGGGGCTCAATGGTGTAAGTTCCGCTCTGAGTCCAAATGCCCAAGAGCCAAGAGCACTGATGTCCTAGGGCAGGAGAAGATGCATGATGTCTCAGCTCAAGGACAGAGAGTGAATTCACCCTTTCTCCACCTTTTTGTTCTATCTGAGCCCTCAAGAGATTGGATGATGCCCTCCTGCATTCATGAGAGTGAACTTCCTCACTCAATCTACTGACTCAAATGCTAATCTCTTCTAGAAACTCCCTCACAGACACACCCAAAAATAATGTTTTACCAACTATTTGGGTGTCCCTTAGCCAAGTCAAATTGACATGTAAAATTAGCCATCAGAATTATATTAGAAAAAGGCATTCAAGGCTTCTTCTGTGTGGTTCTCAGAGACACGAGGCTGTGACTGTTTTAAGCCTGTTCAGTTATGGGTCTTTCTAAGCAGCAAAAATAATCCATGTGATTGGAGGGCCCAGGGCGCCTGACATATATCTCCCTGTCCCTCATTTATTTCTACCAAATCACTATAAGTGTATCATTGCTGCCCTCTCAGAAAAGGAGTCTCTGCCTGGTTTTATACATAGGCAATAAAAGAGATCTTTGAAAACTGTGTGTTGAATAACGGTCTGCTGTGCATCATTTTTATTGACCGTGAAGAAGATGTTATCTGTGTGGCAGGACTATCATCTGAGCGTGGCTGGACACAGAACCTTTCGGAAATATTTGGTTTTATTCTCCACTTGGACCCAGCAGGACTCAGTGATGGAGGCAGACAGTGTGGTGAGTAGAGTTTAACCCTGTCTCTGAAGATCCCCAGGTGCATCCCCGGATGTTGGCCTCTCTTCCTCTGTCTCTTGTAGTCTCTGGTGAAGGTACCCTGGTCAGCTGTGGGCTCTGACGGCCCTCATCCAGAGCAATGGAGGCCCACATCCAACAAGGGGATGCAAGTTTCCTCCTGTGTCTCTAAGTCAATGATCAGGTTCAAGGTGGGCCCACTGCACAATATGTGCCCCCAAGTCTCTCCCCAGCCTCGTTAGCTTTGCCTTTCCTCCTTATTTAAACTCTACACCAGTACTTCTCAGCCTTAAATGTGCGTGAGAATCACCTGTAGGACTCCTTACATCACAGACTGCCAGTTCTACCCCCAGAGCTTCTGATTCAGTAGAATTTGCATTTTTAATGAGTAGCCAAGTGATGCTGATGCTGCTGGTCTGAGGTCCACCCTTTGAGAAGCACTGCTCTGGAGCTCTCCTTGAGTCTGGAACCTTTTCCTGAATCCCAGTCTCCTTGGTTGGTGCCCTCTTCTTCCTTGGACCTTGGCCTTAACCCCAGCTTGCCAAACCAGAATGATCACAACACAGTGATTACCTTGATTCAGCCTTACAACCCCAATACTGAGGTCCTAACCCTAGTTGACCAAGCCAACAGGACAGTGTTCCAACACTCTGCACCCCTCTCCACTCCTGAAAGCCCAGATCTCAGGTCACCAACCTGACTCTGCTTCCTACACTGCTGATTTGTCTTGTTTTATTATTATTATTGTTATTATTATTAACAAATGCTCTTCCAGGTCAGAGAAGGCTTCAGTTCAAGCCCAACCATATAAATAACTATCTGGGAAGAATTTGGTCAAATGCCTTTACTCTCCTGGACCTCAGGGCTGGAAGAAACAATTTATAGATGCCCAGGCTCCACCTGAAGATGTTTTGATTTCCCGGGGCTGGGAGGGGACCCAGGCTTTGCCATTTTCTCAAAGCTTCCTTGGTGATTACAATGTGCAGCCAGGGTTTAGAGCCACTGGTCCCTACACTTCACAAATAAAGAGACCAAGACTCAGAGAGAACAGAGGCGTGTCGAAGTTCCAGAGCTGGCTACTGGAATCCGGCACTGGGATTCTGGCCTCCCAGTTCCTAGTTCAGAGATCCATGTGGAAAGGGGAATAGATGTCACCCTCCCACTCCCAGGCAGGCCTGAACCAGAACAGTGGTTATCCAGCTCAGCTGAGCCTGTGGAGCTTGTTAAAATGGAGACATGGAATCTCACACACAGGGATCCCCAAGAGGGACGGGGAATAGAGGGTGACTAGGCGCCCCCTGGAGGTCAGAGTGTGTCATCAGCATCCTCCAAGACTTGGTACATTCCCTCTTTCACCGGAATTCGTATCCTGGCTCTGGATTTGCCCTCCAGTCTCTGGCTGTGATGCTCTGAATAAACCTCACACCTGATTCTGACTTGGGCTCCAGATTTGAGGCCCTAGCTTGGCATCTTGGCTTATGACCCTCATCTCTCCCTCTCTCCCCAGCTTCCCCAGCTGTGGAGGTTGTGTGCCTCCCTTACAAAGGACCAGATTCCATCACTGCTGGGGAAACCTTCAGAGGCCTTCCCTGCCCACACTAAAACAACTCAGCCTCTTCTCTCAGGGGCCGGAAAACCGGACTCATTATACACACTATTAGCCATTAAGGCTTCAGGGGCTATTAGAGAGAAACAAAAGTTCCCCCAGTGACTTCCGTGGATGGTCTGAAATGTTTGTCATTGTCCTCAAACAACAGTATGTCACAGGGACATATAATCCTGCTGAGTCTGAGCAGGCCCCTGGCACCTCACTGGTTTATTTATGTCATTTATTGGGAGCTTTTAAAGAATTGCTTTTCTCAGTCAGCCAAATGCACTGATGGAAGCACATCGTCAACCTTCAAAAACCAGAATCACATTGTTGTCCAGTAAATACATTCCTGCTCTTTCATGGAGTTTTAAAATTGTGCTCCACTGAGGAAAAGAAAAATGGTGTGTGTGTGAGCACGTATCAAAATGCCCCCACGCTTGGGGGAAGGTCAGCTGGGGTTCTGGCATCTTTCAACAAAACGCAGCAATTTATTTGCAGAAATCCCATTATAGCTAATAGAAGTTAAAAACCATTAAAAAAGATAAGGATGTCTAGCCATTTCGAGTTTTTTTTTTTTTTTGAAATGTGTCCTGCTAAAAAAGGAAGGAATTTTGCAAAGAACGTCACAAATCTACTCATACCAATTCAACTCATATAAAACAATTAAAACTAAATAAATCTGATACCAGTGCTAAATGCTTTTTAAATCTCTCTTTAAATACATCAAGCTTAGAAATTCTCACTACTAGGAAAACATATGCTGCACACTTAGACATCGATGGTTATTCTAAGGCAACTCTCTTTAAGCAAGATAATTGGACAAAATTTTAAATTAACATAAAGGAGGATAGTACTATAATTTATAGCAACAGAAATTTCAAACATAAAGAACTTTCAAACTGGAGTAAATCATATTCTTGAACCTGTTTTGCTCAACATGTTTAGTAGCATCTTGGATAAAGACACAGAAAGAAAGCTTTTCCAATTTGCAAGGGAAACAACACTGAGTGAAATAAGTGCTCCAATAGAGAATAAAATAAAGATGACTCACATTGATTTTGACAGCCTTGAGGAAATTGTACCCTTTACTAAAGTAATTCTATTCTACCTCTGGAAATTGATTCTAGGAAAATAATCCTAACAATGTTGGAAGAGAAAAGAAAAAAGAAAAGGAAAACTACGTGGGTAAAGACGTTCAATCCAGTCTTATTTACAAGAGAAGGAATAATTATAGTATGCAAATATTGGACAAATGTTTCAATAAATTATAATACATGCACTCAAAATATAATGCTGCGATATTTATGCAAAGTTATATGATAACAAAAAGAAGTGCTTATTTTATTGTTAAGATAAAAAATCACGATATAAAACATAGGATCAAAAGTTTTTTAAAAATCTAACAGATGGGGAAAAATAGCTAGAAAAGTATACCACTATAGAAGCAGTGTATTTTTTCTTTCATGGTGATAATTCCCACTCGACACAAGCATTTACTCTTTCCATTATCTAACATTTATTAAACACCTACTTAGGCCAACACCTAGGGAGTGACTTTTATCTTCTTTTACTTTCTACTTGTGTGTGATTTAGTTTCTTTTAATACATATGCATGAAGCTGCAATTTTCTTGAGAGGATCAAGTTATAATAGGATTCTCCCACTGAGCTTACAAACTAATATAGACACTCCTCTTTCTTTTATTTATTTATTTTTTTAATTGAGGTAATATTGGTTTATAACATTATATAGATTTCAGACGTACATCATCATTCGACTTGTATCTAGTTTCTATCCTTCACCTTAAAAATGACCCCCTTTACTCATTTGCCCTTCCCCACCCCCTTCCCTCTGGAAACCACAAATCTAATCTCTCTGTCTATGTGTGTGTTTATTGTTGTTGTTGTTGTTTTATCTTCCATATATGGGTGAAATCGTAAGGTATTTATCTTTCTCCACCTGACTTATTTCACTTAGCATAATGCCCTCAAGGTCCATCCATGTTGTCACAAATGGTATAATTTCATCTTATTTATGGCTGAGTAGTATTCCATTGTATAAATATACGCCACATCTTCTTTATCCATTCATCCGTTGATGGTCATTTAGGTTGTTTCCGTGTCTCCCTATTGTAAATAGTGCTCCAATGAACATAGCAGTGTATATATCTTTTCAAATTAGTGCTTTCATGTTCTTTGAATAATTACTTAGAAGTGGAACAGCTGGATCATATGGTAGATCTATTCTTAATTTTTTGAGGAATCTCCATTCTGCTTTCCATAGTAGCCACACCAGTTGACATTCCCATCAACAGTGTGTGAGGGTTCCCTTTTCTCCACATCTTCTCCTACACTTGTTATTTATGTCTTTTCAATAATAGCCATCCTGACAGGTGTGAGGTTGACCCTCCCCGAGAGAGGAGGACTGTTCTTCAGCCAAGGGTTACAAGTAGCTGCGCTTCCCTGATAGAACCTGCAAACAAGCTCTCAAGGTCCTCTTCCTTTTAAAATGCAAACCCCATCTCTGTTGTAAGCTCCCCAGGTCACGCAGACCCTCTGCTCTTTCTGCTTCTCAGCCCTGAGAGATGCTATTCACCACCTGATCATAGGCGTTGTGGATCCCATAGAGGCGGCCCACTGACCACTGACGACTGCAGACTTTCTGAGCTGGTTCTACTCCCCCTTTGAGTCCCTTCCCCAACAAACAAGATCTTCTCCCCAAACCAAACCCCCAATCACAGGTACACAGTCTATCAGTACCATATGGGTTAACACATGTGATAAAGAAAGGTGTTTATTACACAGCTCCCAAAATGCCCAACACCCTCCAGACTATGTAAGTCAGGGTTCTGTGGGTTACAAGTACCTGAAACTTTCTCAAACCAGGCCCCAGGGCCTGGCACATGCTATTCTTTCTTTGCAGAACACTCCCCCAGATGTCCACCCGGCTTGCTGCATCATTTACCTCCTGTCTTTGCTCAAATTTCCCCTCCTCAGGAAGGCCTCTACAACCACTCTATTTAAAACCTCTTGATCACCCCTCACTAACCCCCAGCCCTCCCTATCCCTTTCCTTTCTTTTGTTTTTCCATTCCACTTATCCTTTTCTTCCATATGATGTATTTTCCTTGTTTACTGACTCTCACTCTCTGCCTCCCCGTCCCCAGCATCCCCTGGAATGCAAAGCTCCAGGTGGGCAGAGCTATTTTCATCTTTATTTTCTGCAGCCCTAACCCCAGCCCCAAGAAAAGTGTCTGGCACGTTATAGGCACTCAGTAATATCTGTGGAATGAATAATGAGTGAATGGTGCAATCCTGAGGAAAACTGGTGATCATAGCAATCACTTGTTCAACACTTGTCATTTCCAGAGAATATTTGCACCCACTATTTCATTGGCTTCTCTCCAGAACTCTGTGAGATGCATAACACTATGTTCATTTTACTGATGGAGAAATTGAGGCCCAGAGAGGTAAAATGGCTTCTCTAAGGTCATTTTATTTATTTATTTCTGGTGAGGAAGATCAGCCCTGAGCTAACATCTGTTGCCAATCTTCCTCTTTTCTTTTTTTTCTTGAGGAAGATGAGCCCTGAACTAACATCTGTGCCAGTCTTCCTGTATTTTGTATGTGGGATGCCTCCACAGCATGGCTGACAAGTGGAGTAGGTCCACGCCTGGGATCCAAACCTGCAAACCTGGGCCGCCGAAGCAGAGCATGCAGAACTTTAACCGCTCAGCCATGCAGCTGGCTCCACGTCTAAGGTCATTTAAGTAGTGTATTAGTTTGATACGGCCACCATAACAAAGTACCACAGATCAGAGAGCTTAAGCAATAGCAATTTATTTTCTCACAATTCCGGAGGCTAGAATTTCGAGATCCGGCAGGGTTGGTTCCTTCTGAAGGGAAGGATCTGTTACAGGCTTTTCTCCTCGGATTGGAGATGGCCGTCTTCTCCCTGTGTCTTCACATAATCTTCCCTCCACGCAGGCCTGCATCCAAGTCTCCTCTCCTTATAAGGACACCAGTCCGATTGGATAAGGGCCCACCCGTATGACCTCATTTTACCTTAATTACTTCTTTAAAGGCCCCGCCTCCAAATACAGTCACCTTCTGAGTCACTGCAGGTCTTCAGCATATGAATTTTCAGCCCATGACAGGTAGCAAGCAGGTCGCAGTGCTAGAATTTGAACATGAGTCTTCTGACTCCAACCCATACCCTCCCCACTTGACTGTGCTCCCACCTCCTCCAGGATGGCGCCTGACCTGCAGACATAACAGCCACCTCCCTACGTGGGCCATCCTCACTGCCTCATATCCTTACGTGACAGGGCCTCCCCTCTCCTCCTCCACTCACATCGTGCCCGAGCCACACAGCTCGATTTCTCCCTTCCTCGGACGGCCTGTGACCTAATTTCTCTCCAGTCTTGAATCTTATTAATCCAGTTCCTCCGATGCTTCAGACTCCATTGTGAGTCACATGGGGACCATCCTCTGTGCTGTGTCATGTGCACAGAGCATCCTTCTTCCAAATAGCTCCCGAGGCAGCACACAGGCGCCACAGAAATCCACAGCCCAAATCAAATGATCCTGACAGGAGCCCAAGATGCCACTCTGGAAGGGCCAGTGAGAATTTGCCAGAGGTACAGCCCAAGATGACCGGGACTCCACCTGCCACGAGGCTCTTCTATCACCCCAACTCCCTAAGGTCATCACATTTCCTCTCCCAAATTTATGATAAGTAAATGTCTTTTTTCCTCTTTGGGGACATTTATCCAGCTCTCCCATAATATTCATTTGGTCCTGAGCATTGGACAGTCTCCCTGTCAATCAGACTACCATCTAAGGCTCAGAGGAGGCCTAAACAGTGACCCTTTGCTGATTCATGGCCACTCAGCTCAGATCTGAGGTCACTATTAAGAAAGCCCAATTACTGGACCACAAAGTAGTCTCTTTCCACCATCTAAATTTACAGTCAAATCAAATTGATATCACCAACTGGCTAGTGATTGATCATTAAGAAAACTTTAAAGAAAAATCTATTTGGTGGGTACAGTCAAGCTTCGGGGCATGGTAGACATGCTTCTGATGGGAACACACATAAAGAGGAGAAATACCCACAATAGTCTTGTAAATATTGAGCTCCTTCCACGTCTCAGGCACTGGCTAAGCATAGAGTTACCAAAATGAATGAGACATGGTTGAAACCCTCAAAAAGTCCATCACGTGGTAGAGGTGATAGGAACACCTCAACAAGGTTCAAGATGGTGAGAAGCAGGAAGCCCACCATGGGACATGCTGTCAGGGGAGACCAGGAGAAAAAGGACCAGCCCTCTCATCCTGGGGAGTCAGATGATTGACCTTGAAGTGGATGCTGTCAGGTAGAGAAGGATGCTCAGATAGCAATCAGCAACTGGGACTTGGGCTGATCTTCCTCATAATTTCGTGTGTCTCCCAGTCCCTCCACTGGCTTAGTCCCTCACTGTTGGCTTAGAACACTGCCAGGGTGTCCCTGCCATGGGCTCTGGTCCAGATAGTCCTGGGCAGCAAGTCTACACTCCCATCTCCCCCCAAAAACCCACTCACACATACACACACACTCCCAAACATGCACTCACACTCGTATACTCATACACATGCTCACACATGCACTCACACTCTCACACATATTTATGAGTGTGCACACACAGGCACACACACACACACATGCTTCCATTTTTCCCTTAAGTTTCACATTCAGTTTCAAGTGGATCCAAAAGATGATGGGGATACCGAAACAAAAGGACTCCAATATATGTGACTATCTGCTCCCAGACTTCATTCTCAAAGCGAACCTGATTTTTGCCAGGTCTCTTTCGATATCAGCTTCAGCCTGTTCTCCACAAAGGTATCAGAAAGACCATCTGAAGATGTGTCACATTGTGTCTCCTTTCAATGCAAACCCTCCAATGGCTTCACATCTCACTCAGGACTTAATGGCCCACAGGGTCACTTAGACCTGCCCCTGATGCCTCACTGCCCTGCCCTCCCACTCTGCCCCCGACACCCCTGGCCTCCTTCCTCCAACACTCCAGGTGTGCTCTCCCTTGCACTGGCCACTTCACTTACTCTTCCCAAGGCCACACACCATCCTTCCCCAGAGAGCTGCCCAGCCTACCCCTTCACTCAGTGTCAGCTTTCCAGCGAGGCCTTTCCTGGTAACCCTGTTGAAAACTGGGCCGCTTCTCTCCCGCAGGCTTCTCTCCCAGTCCTGTCTGGCTTCAGTTCATAGTGCATACGCCATCTAATGCAGAGTACACTTGTCCCACTTACTCTGTGTCTCCCATCGCTCAGGGAGAAGGCAAGCTCTTAGAGAGCAGGGATTGCTGTCCGTTTGGGCCACAGCTATTTCTCCAGCACTTGGGAGAATACTGCATGGAGGGTGGGCTCCACAAATAAAGAACCAGCAGGAGATTCATTTGTCATTTGTCACGAGGCCCTGTAGGAGGTGGCACAGTATAGGACAGTTGTCTACACAGAGAGGTTCCAGACAAGTGGTTCCAGTGCTACAAGAGCAAGTGATAGAACGGGGCTGTGTGTGTAGGGCTCTGAGGCCCCCTCCTTCATCCGGGGGGCAGCTCCATTTGCATTCGTTTTATCTCTTTGAACTTGCACATGAGGTTGCCTCTAAAGAAAGATTTCCATTGCTTTAGACAAACATTTTGAAACCACTGAGGAAAGATCACGGAGACAAAAAGAAATGGACTGCAATCCAGCTCTCTGCTTATAACAGTGAGATATTGGCCAAGTCTCATATATTTTTGGAACTTCAGTTCCTGTATGTGAACAATGAGGATGATGCTTACCTCCAGGGGTGGTATTAACAATATTTAACAAATAATGAAGCACAGACAGTAGCCATTCAGAATACACTGGTGTCACCAATACAGGAGACAGACGATGGTTGTACCTGGCATGCAGAGGGCCATTAAAGGGTGGGTCCCCGAGTCAATCTCAGGACCTTCCCATGCAATCTGGGAGCCTTTGTGGTCCCTCTGGGAGACGTAGGAGTACAGAGGAAGGGCAAGACTAATTTGAGGTGAGCAAAAAAAGCCCAAACCTTTTTGCAGCCACCTTTGGAGTGCAGACCCAGAACGCCCCAGAGATGAAAATCCAAAACAAAAGGTCTGACCCACCTTCTTCCTATAAGCCCTTGCCAAGGATTAAACAGCATACCCCAAAGCCACAGACAAGTCATAATACGCCCATATTTTATCTGGGTCATATTTTGTGCAGCATAATTAATCTTTAAAAAGCATTTCTGCAATAAAATGTCTCTGGAATAACCAGCATGAATCACAAGGAAGCTGTGGCCGTGTTTAATTTGATTGCAGAAGAGATTTCTAGTTAGTGGAGCATTGCCGCCAATGGCCCCTTACTGGACACAGCTAAACACAGCCAAGCGATTGCATTTCCAATCAGAGGCAGAGCCCGGGCCCGACAAGTCCCCTGTGAGTGCGTTTCCTGGCCGCGAAAGCCCTTTGTTCCCTGTCTGGTTCTGCAAGTGTGCTTTCTCCGATGTCTCTGGCTTACTGGGCCATTTACCAGCATCTCCAAGGAGGATCTTTGCATGACTGTTATGAAAGAATTCTCGGCTGAGACTGCCGGATGGCAGACTGCTGTGGAGTCATTCTCTCAATTTGGTGAGCTGATGAAATGCATCAATTATCTCAAAGCACTAAAGTTTGACAATTTCTTCTTGAAATGAATATTTTAGTCCCCGCATAACAATGGAGGCAAAATGAGTTGGGATGAGTGGAAAATTGACAGGCCAGGCAGTGCAAAGAGAACCAATTTCTCCTTGGCACAACATACTTTTCTCTGTCCATGCCTTGCCACCCTTTGCCTCCTTCCCCCATCAGCTGCTGCTTCCATGGGAGTTTTGAGTGAGCTAGGGGTAGAGAGGGGATGTTTGTCTCACCTGTGAACTGGCAGGTGCCTGGCTGATTCTGATAGAAATATTGATGTATCCTGGGCCTAGGAGACATGATCCACTAAATCTAAAGAAAATACTCCCCCGTCCCTGGTTTGGCCATGGACAAACAGACCAGTTTCCCAGTCCAGCCTTGTTTATTTAACTGCAGTGCCTCTGCCCATTGCTTTCAACCTAACTCATAGCTAATCAAAACATTACAATCTGCTACTAAAAATGAACTACCGGAAGTTGTATATCATTTACTCTTTATAAGAGTATAAGTTGGATCAAGTTAATGGTTATCTTTATAATAGTGCGTTTTTACATTTACATTCCAACTTGTTTTCTAAACAGTTTGTGTCACTTTGTGGTTAAGAACTTGGGCTCACAAGTCCTAATGCCTGGGTTCAATTCTTGGCTTCCATTTCTTCCAAATCCATCAAGTTGATTCTGTCTGGCAGGGGGCATTGTACTTAAATTTCTTTTCTGAGCACTGAATAGTAACCCCTCCAAGTGTGTATAGTACTTAACAGTGTGCAAAATACTCCTATGTTATCTCAAGGACACCCTGGGAAGATATTCTCCCATTTCTCAGGCCTTCACAATAGCAATCTCTGCTCTAAATGTTCCCCATCCTGGTTAACCTTTAGCTGTCCTTCAGATTTCAGCTAAGATAACACTTCCTCCAGAAGAAGCTGCCTTTAACCCAGATCTGGTACCTGGAGCAATGAACTACCATTGTATCCTGGATTTCCTGTGTGGAGCCCTCACAGCACTTTACTGCCATTGATAAATTGCCCATCTGACTTTCCTGCAAAGCAGAAGCTCTGTGAAGGCAGAGAATGTGTGCTTCTTGCTCACCACTACATGCCCAGAGCTTAGCACAATGACGAAACCTGAAAGGTACTATGTCTTTAATGCATGCATTATTTAATTAATAGGTTAATTAGTTTGAAGATATAGAAAGTGAGACCCGGTTATGGCAGGAATGTTTATTGTTCCCCCAGTATCTCTGTGTTCCCCAACATTTCCCTGCCTCCTTGCAGTAATCAAGGCAGTGTGATTAGTTCTAGCCAAGAGGTTGTGAGCAGAAAAAACATGCATCCCTTCAGGATCAAAGCTTAAAAGAGTGGGTTTAGGTCCTCCCTGTTCTCTCTTCCCCTGGTGCACTGATTGGAGTGGCCATTTGTTTAGAAGAGGGAGCCCCAAGATGGAACCACCTGGACCGCTGAGTCATAACTTAGAAGTGAACTGACATAAACAGGCCTTGGATTAGCAAGGACTTTTTGTGAGTGACTGTAAACCCATGGAGATTCGAAGGGCTTGTTTGTTACCAAAGCATAGACTAACCTTGCCTGATTAATCACAAGATTTCCAGGATCACACAGCACACTGGTTGGTACCCAAACTCAGATCTCTTAAATTTATAAGCTTAAGAATGATTGAATAATAAGGCTTTTCCTTTAATTCTTGATCAACCTAATATCTTTTTTCATCCTTATATTCAGAATGCAAAAAATATATATATAAATCTCATAAACCACCTACACCAAAAGTCTCGGAGGAAAATGACTAGTCATTTGCTATCAACTTGCAAACATTCTCTGTGTCTATTAGGTGGATGCCTCTAGACCTGTACATACACTCTATCTATCCACAGACAGAGCTGTGTGGTAGACACAGCTCCCTCTTTGTGAATGAGGCCACCTGCTCCTATGTTCTGATTTGACAGGTTTGAGTCTCTTCCCAGTGAGGAGGCGGACAGTCAGAGTTGATTTGCTAGATAGTTTCCTCAGATGTGATTACAGGACAATTATATTGATAATCAGCTCAGTGTGTGGTTAAAATGTTTTCTAACAAAAAAAAAAGTATTCTAGTACACGGAAATAGGAGTCTCCAGGGAGTAGTTAATTTATAGGCGAATGTCTCATATCAAATATGATTGCAAAGAATGGTTCTTTCTATGAAGTTGGGCTATTGAAATGGATATACACCTAGTGGGCAGGGATAAAGAGGCTTCATCTTTGAGCCAGGACGAGGGTGTAGAAACTGGCCCCCTCCTGTTCCATTACAGGGTAGCGCAAACCATGCATGCTTCTCTGTAAACTTCCTTCCCTTCTCCTCAACTCAGCAGGGTTAGTCCTAACCCTTTAGAGAAAGAACACCAGCATTTCATGAGAATCTATTCTTCATGGTTACTTTTATACATTCTTATTTAAGCCATCAACCCTTTGAAATAAGTGTTTTCCCAGCTCAGCACGTACTATCTAAGTGGCCTTGGGCAAGTCATTGAAGTGCATTGACCCTCCATTTCATCGTCTGTAAAATGGAGGAACTACCCACTGACCCTGCAAGGCTGGAGAAGGATAAGGCATTGGGAGATAGCTTTGATTTCCTGGGAAACAGATTCTGAGACAGAGAATTGCATTCAGGATGCTTATTAGGGAGCACCCTCAGGAACAATCCCAATGAGGAAATGGAGAAGCTGGACTAGACAGAGAATATGGGCTGTGATGCAGTTGCACAGTGAGCTCAGCCAATCACATGGGAGCTCTGGAACAGGTGGGCCCTTCAGAGTTGTCCCAAACTGAGGTAAGAAGGGCAGGCCTTTGTGTAGCCCACACACACCACAATCTACAGCTCACTGAATGTTGGTTGGTCACAGAGAAGAGGCACAATCTTGGACAAGGCAACTCCCTGTAGCCAGGGCAATGCCCAGGGAAGAACTCAGCTGTGAGCCATCAACAGGCATCTAGCAGTCAGGGAATGACTATCTAATTCCTGAATGGGTAGACTATGGTGGTGAGTAAAACTGACAAGAGATCTGCCCTCACAGACCTTATGATACAGTGGGGAGAGGGAGAGAGAAGAATAAACAAAGAGTCAATTATTTGCCGTGCAATTGGTGCCATTACAGACACGCACTTGTATCCATTTAGCATGGGGAACACATTCCTGGAATGAGAGTGGTAACTACATCAGCACCATATTGAGTCCCTAATTAATCCAAAGTTCATTTGGATTTGTGGCCTGTCATTGTACGTTACAATTGGTCTTCAAATCCCCTCCATTATGGCTTACCACCCAATCATAATTTTGGTCTCAAGCTATTGTTAGACAATCCTCCCAAGCTTTTGCAGTGATGTCATAATGTCAGAGGCCTTCCAACCTTCCCACACCTGCTGTTCTTTGACCTCCATTTGCCCGACTATGAATTCCAGCCATTGTCAAAAGCATGTGCCAGCCTCCAGTGTAATACTCTTCCTTGGGTTCTCTGGGCAGGTCCAGCATCATCACCTGCATACCTGTCAACAGTTATTGGCATCACAACTGTTCTCCAGGACACAAAGTATACATGGCAGGAAGAAAGGCTCCTGAAGAGGAAACAACATATATTGCCACACACATCACTTCAGGTTCAGGCTGTAGGGGCTCACTGAAGAGAATGTTCCTAAGTAGTCCATTGGCATTCACTCATCAAGGAGATGCAGGACAGTGTGCCCAGCCCCTACCTCTCATTGACCGAGAGACATTAGGATGCAGGACATGATGAAGAAGAAACACACACTCAGAGTAGTGTAATGGATTTTCCATATGAAAATATTTCATAACTTATATATGGCTTTAGAATATGTTTCAGAGACAAATAGCGTTTAACAGTATTGCACAAGGGTGGTATTAAACAGAATGTGTTTGCACAGGATGTATAGGAATTCATAAAAGGGTGAACTGGTTTAGATGTGGGAGAACGGAAGATTTGCTGGCAGAGCTGAGATCTGAAGGGTGAGTGGGATTTAGCAAGGTTTGGGGATAGGGGAGCATATTTCAGGCAGAAGCAGCAGCATATGCCCAGCCTGAGAGATGAGAGGGTGCATTTGGCACATTTGAGGAAAGAAGCTCATGTGGCTGAAGCACGGAGGGTAAGAAGAGGAGTAAGGAGAGGTGAAGTGAGGATAGAAAGAGAAGTGGGGGTTACCCTGAGGAGAAAGGGAAGCCATGGAGAGTGTCAGGCAAGGGATGGGGAAATATAAGACTGTGATTTTGGAAAGAGAGTCTTGAAAGCCACCAGGCTTCTCTCTTGGACCATCAGTCCCCAGAGCACTACCTTCTCAGAGCTGAGGAAGTCTCCCCAGCAACCCTATAATCTGTTATCACCAGAATAGCAACTCCCCATAGTTTACAGCCCTTTATAGTCATGGCCTTTATGACTTCATATATATCATCACTTCATATATATCACATAGCTACATTTCATCTATTTCATATGCATCATCGCAAAAATCCTGTAAGGTGGGCAGGGCAAAGTCTAGGTAAAGAATTTTTACATTTTACACAGTGGGAAACAGATTCAGGGAAATTACATAAACTGACTGCCATGACACAGCTGATGAACACAATCAGAACACAAACCCAGGTGTCCTTCTTCTCACTCCGCCTCTTTTCATGGCATTTTCCAATGAGGACAGCTTTTCCTAAAGCACAAATGTGTTATTTTTTCCCACCCTTTCCACTATCATTGAAAAGTAGTTTTCTGGAGCCTGTTGAGCTGATGTATAAACACAGATGAGAAGATGTAAAGCTCATGTTGGACCAGGAATCTCCTAACAACAGAAAATAGGCTAACTTGTGAACTGCTAACAAGTTCCAGTCATTCCTTCAACAAAAATATATTAAGCACTTATGATGGGGAAGGCACTGTGCCAGTCAAACTGGACACAGAGAGGTAAAGCAGATACTCTCCTGCCCTCGAGGCAATCATAGCCCAGCTACCACATGCAGTTTGAATGCTTCCTCATTTAAGAGATGTGACGATTGAATTATTGACTCAGTTCTTCGCTACCCTGGAGTGATATCGTTCATCCACTTCACCACCAAAGCTTCATAGTGGGACAAGTATACCTCCCTCCACTTGACCTTGGGCTTGGCCATGTGATTTGCTTTGGCCAATGGGATGTTAACAGACATAATGCCAGCAGAGGTTTGAGACATACTTCACAGCTGGACTTTCCCTCTTGGGCTCTAGCCTTTCACAAGAGAAAAACCTGCCCTTGATAGACATGGTTCGAGGAGGATGAAAAACATGTGGAATAAACTTAACCCAATCCACAGCCTAGAGCCTAGCCCAGCCTAGAACAACTGAGTTCCAGCTCACCCACAGATATGAAGCAAAAAATAAATGCCTATTGATGTGTATGCCACTGAGATGTTGCAGTTATTTATTACGCAGCGTTATTGTGACGATAGTTAACAGATACAGGACATATACATGTACAGTACTATCTCTTTGAAAGAGATAGGAACTAATCACATGAGCCTGGATGCTGCTATACAAGATTAAAATCAGATTATATCAGCTCCTTGTTTAGAACACTTCAATTTCCCCCTAAATCAGGAACAAGACAAAGATGCCCTCTCTTACCACTCCTATTCAACATTGTACTGTAATTCCTGGACAGTAAAGTAAGGAAATAATAATTAAAAAAAGGGCATACTTATTGGAAAAAGAGAAATAAAACTGTAATTATTTATGGATGTCTTGAGTAGAAAAATCACAAAAAATCTACAAAATAGCTACTATAATGAATAGATGAGCTTAGCAAGGTCATACAAAACATTGTCAATGTGCAGAACTCAATTGTATTTCTATACATTAGCAATGAACAATTAGAAATTGATTTTTTTAAATGCACCATTTACAATAACAGCCAGAAACATGAAATACTTAAGGATAAATCTAACACAATAAGTATTAGATTTATATACAGAAACTATAAAATATTGAGAGAAATCAAAAAAAGACCAAAATAAATGGAAAGATATGCTATTTTTAGTATCAGAAGATTTAATATTTTTAATTCTCCCTAAATTGATCCATAGATTCAATGGAAACCACAATCAAAATCCCACCAGGCTTTTTGTTAAAAATCAACAAACTGGTTCCAAAAATTATATGAAAAAGCAGAGAACTGACAATAGCCAAAACAATTTCAAAAAAGATCAAAGTTGGATGACTCACAATGCCTATTTTCAGAATTACTATAAAATTTGAGTAATTAAGGCATTATGGCAAGGTCAATAAGCATTTTCTCTAAAAGATCAGATGGAAATATCTCAAGCTTTGAAGGTCATGCAGTCTCTGTCACAACTACTATAGTACAAAAGCAGCCATAGATGATACGTAAATAAATGAGTGTGATTGTGTTCTAATAAAACTTTATTTACAAAAACAGATGGAAGCATAGATTTGACCGCAGATTTGGCCAACAGGCCAGAGTTTGCCAACCCCTGCAGAATGGTATTGGTGAAAGTATGGACACTTGGATTGATGAAATAGGATAGAATTCCCAAAATAGACCCAAATCAATGCAGTCAATTGATTTTTTTAAAAAAAAAAAAAAAGGTACAGTGGTAAGAATCTTGACCCTTACCACATTTCAAGGCTAGATCATAGGGGTGAATGTAAATGGATCATTGACCTAAGTTTAAAAGCTAAAACCATAAAACTCCTAAGAGAAAATCTTCACAACCTTGGGTTAGGGAAAGATTT